>NC_071390.1:76486756-77097589 GCF_022682495.2 Desmodus rotundus
GAAGCAAAAGGGAGATGGGGTTGCTTATGAAGTGGAGATCCCAAGGGATACAAAATGTCCTGTGTCTGAGAGCAGTATCTCAAGTGACTCGCTGGGCTCTGCTGCTACCGGCTCCCTGCAGGGGCTCCCTGCAAGGTCCCCACACAAACTTCTCTGCTCCCTCCAAGCTGCACTCAGGCTTGTGATACCTAGGTTGCTGGCAGGTGGCATCGGCTTTGCTGGTGACAAGGGAGAGTCTCCTGAGGAGCTGTTGTTCTAATTCCTTTCATGAGCTCTCTGGTTTCACTAATCGAAGAAAACTTTAAAGTAATTAAAAATCTGTTCATATTAACTAAATATGACAGCCATGATGTATTACTGTCATGATTACCCTAAGTCCAAGTCTTTAAGATTAACTTTCCTAGTTTCTTGATGTTAAATTAATATCTGATATTAAATATGTTCCTTGTCCCATCTATAATTTGGCTAACTCTTCTCATAAAAAGAATAAAAAATTAGTACAGGTGTATTGCTCTCTTGACCAAGTCTATACTTTACTATTTGCTCAGTATTTCTTTACAGATGAACTATTTAGTTTATGTAGTTTCTAAGTCCCAGTCGATATTATTATGAAAGATATATTTTCTGTTAAAGAAAAGCTGATTGGATATCTTCAATTTATTTAAATGCTTTCTAAAACAAAAGTTACTGTTTGTCCTTGTAACTTAGAATCATGATTCTCTACAGAATCTTGGGAGTAATTATGATATTAAATTAAAGATTTCAGCAATAATGTAAATCTGATTATGAAAAAAAGGAACACAAAAGGACAATGAGCTTTAGAATTTTAAGAGAAAAGCTAGGATTTATCACTAACTATGACTGTAGTCATGTTTGGAAGATCAAGATGTTTGGCACTGCAGAGAAGAGAGATCTTTTATAACAATTTAAATAAAATTCTCATTCCAAAAACATGAGTGTGTATGTGCACATGCAGCCAATTGTCCAATTAAAGTGTGCAGCTGACATACACATTTGTTATCCCTTTTGTATGCACTTGGGGAAGGGGCTGTGAGACCCCGCTCACATCCAACACATGACACCCTTCGATCCAAACACATTGTTCACGTCTTACCAAGTCATAAATGATGACACAGAGACTTGAAAAGCTTACATTTAGAAAATGTAGGTATTCTCTTTTCACCATAGCATGTTCCTGGAAAACACATCACAGGTGGATGGCATTTTCCCATAGGAACAGTGTTATAATTGGAGGTCATGCTCCTGACCAAGCGTTGGCTTCAGAGAGGTCCACGCACAGCTAGCAACAATGGGTCCCGGGAGCACAGGCAGAATCACTCATAATGAAAGTAGACAGCAAGTCTTATAAAGTGGGTTTGAACATAGTATATGCGTTCCTTATATAAGAGAACACAAGATTCTACACAATCTATAAAGTAGCCAGGAATTATTAAAATTGGCATGAAATGAACATGCAAACTAAATATCATAAAACTTTTGCTCTTTTTGTTTAACTTAAAATGACTAAAGCCAAATATCTGGAAGAGGAAGAGGGACGTCCTCTAGTTTAATGCTTTGGTTTTTTACCCTGGAGACCTAACATGCTTTTTATAGGATCCGTCTTTTAATTTTTGAAAAAAAATTGAAAAAATTTCCCTGTAGCTAGCAGAGTCTTTCGGAAAATCATTCTGTCAATGTCAGAACTCTTCCCAAATGCTAGAGCCAGGATATCACAGATTGTTCAGTTAAGTGGTTAAGTGTGTGTTTCTCTCTATCATGGCATTTAATATTTTATTCAAATGCCATTAAAAAACTGGCTTTAAAATAAAAAATATTCAATCATTCTCAGATAATTGATAGAACTGGCATAGGCCAATATCCAATCTGTTCTTGGCTTGTTCACTTTTCTCTCTTCTCTTCTCATTCAGACACTGGCTGCGAAGCACGTGGAATGAAAGGAAAATTCAAGTGTCAACTATACAGAATGGAATGAATAACTAAAGAAAATCTCATGATCACATACTCCATGATCATAGAATCACATCTTTTAGAACTAGAACACTCAAATTATAAAGTAGCTTTGAGATCTCTGAGATCATTGGGATCAATCTCACCATTTTATTGATGAGGAAATTGAAGCCGAGAGAGAGAAAATGACACGCCAGGGTCAACAAAGTAGGGGGTGGCAGGGTTAGGACAATGCAAGGCTTAGCCCAGGGCTTCTGCAGAGCAGCATGTGCTGACCACTCCCTTGCTTGCTTGCGTCCTCCTGCTGCACAGACCCTGGAGGGCAAGGGTTTCCCGCTGCGGTGCACTTGATTAAGGAGATGTCAAGAGAGTGCACTCCCCCATCTGCCTGTCTGTCTCTCCCAGACACACACGTATATAATAAATATTCAGTTTAATAAATGTGAATTCAAAGTAAACATGATACTATTTTTTATTTAGCAATCAAAATCTTTACTGTATACTATTCCTAAAAGAACACCACATTTGAAGTATTAATAGATGCAAACATAAGAAAACCGGCCTTTGGCCATTTTAATTCAGGTCCTCTAAAAGTAAGTCAAATTTATATAAGTTCTCTGTCCAAGAAGTGCCTTTTATTAGCAGTCAGTTTCATTCAAAATCTTATGGAAAAGGTAAATTAAATATTAAAGTCCAGAGAATTTTAAGCATTTATTCCATTATCTTAAATGTAACTGTAGACAAACCACCAAAGCAAATCTTTTTTTCTCCCCCTTATCCTTCAACATAAGTAAGCCTTTTAGTCTTTCCCCTTACAGTATAATTCATTCTGAACGATGACACTATTTACAGTATCTGCTTTAAAAAGGCAGAGCTGCTACTGCGATTTCAATTAAAGCAACCGTGCAATTATGCTTCCCAGAAACAATTAACAGAGGAAAAACCATTTCCCTTGCTTCAGCCCTTTCAGAGGTGGGTGGCGAGTACCCTTTCTTACCACCAGTGGCATTGAAATAATTATTTAATGTTAAGGTTCACTTCCTTGGGTGTAAATTTTGGTTTTAGTTGACACTAAAAAGAAACATCGATTTATTAGGAGATAAAACTTGTTCTTCAGTAATGGAGCAGCTGTGTACATAAATTTATCGCAGTTTAATGTTCTCACATACAAAGCAATTAGAGTTTTCTGACAGACAGACTTGCCACTGAAATGACAGTGTATATTGTGGTGGGGACAGTCTGGGAGATGGGAAACTGTAACGTGTGGCTTCAATGAAAAGTTCTCTGGAAACATAAAATAATAATATGTGTTGGGCAAATACAAGTGAAACTTTCTCTTCAATGAGTTTAAAAGAAAAGAAATGCTGTAAATGTTACAGCCACAGTTAGAACCCTCAGCACCCACACTGCATCCTTCCTGGCAACGGACTCACTGAGCAAAGCCTGTAGCCCACCCTGCTTGGCCCCCGAGCAGAGGGTGATACAGACAGTCCACAATAGCACCATCTGACTGTCCTATAAATCAGGAACAGCGGCACACAGGTGAGCAGTCAGTTATTTCCAATGGCTGGCTGCCCAGAGCACACTTGCCTTGTAGGAGAACACAGCACACTTACTCAAGGACTGCTTCTTCCCAGGCAGCACCCTCATCTTTCACACCTGCTCTCATCTTTGTGAGAGAGAAAGAGTGGCCAAGGTGGCAGGTGAATGCGGCTATTTCTTTGCATCACCCCCTCACAACACATACACAGCACCATGCCCACCAAAGGAGTGGCCACCTCAGCTGCTGCTACTCATTGCTTGTGGCTGAAACCTTTTTTTTTTTCTAGGTCAAGATTAGTTGAGACTTAAAACCGCTATAAAACATTTCTGTAATTCTTAATATGTAGTGACAATTACTATCATTATTTATTAAGCACCTATTAAGTGCCACATACTATGTAAATTGTTCAGAATACAAAGATATGGAAAGTGGTTCCTACATTCAACAGTCAAATAACATAAAAATGGGTGAGGTCTTAAGTGATACAAGTAAAGCATACCTTTTTTTGTGAAAATAAGGAGGGGTGATTAATTCTTAGGGTGGGGTTGGAGTGAGGAATGGGTGTCAGCCAGGTTGAGAGACAGGACACATGTAGGGGAGGCAGGTTTAAGAAGCTGCCAGTGGCTCTGGGGTCCCTGAGTGGATGCTAATTATTCCTAAAAGAAGGCTGCTAAAACCTCCAATCAAACATGACAGGCTGATCAGTTAAAAAATAGGCAAAAGACCTGAATGGGCACTTCTCCAAAGAGGACATAGAGATGGCCAACAGACATATGAAAAGATGTTCAATGTCACTAATCATCAGAGAAATGCAAATTCAACAAAGTGCAGGAGAGGATGTGGAGAAAGGGGAACCCTCTGCACTGGTGGTAGGAGTGCAGACCGGTGCAGTCACTGTGGAAAGCAGTACGGAGATACCTCAAAAATGAAAAATGAAACTGCTTTATGACCTGGCAATTCCACCTCTAGGAATTTATCTGAAGAAACCGAAACACTAATTTGAAAACTATATGCACCCCTATATTCATTGAAGTGCTATTTACAATAGCCAAGATTTGGAAGCAGCCCAAGTGCCCATCAGTAGATGAGTGGATAAAACAACTATGGGGCATTTACACAGTGGAGTATTACTAGGCTTTAAGAAAAGAAAAAAGGGAAATCTTACCCTTTGCAACAGCATTATACTAAGTGAAATAAGCCAGTCAGAGAAAGACAGGAACTGATTTCACTTATATGTGGAATCTAATAAACAGAATAAACAAAATAGAAACAGACTCATAGATACAGAGAACAGACTGACAGCTGTCAGAGGGAGAGGAGTTGGGAAAATGGGTGGAAAAGGTGAAGGAATTAAGGAAAAAACCTCACAGACACAGATAATAGTATGGTGATTAAAGAGGGAGGGGAAAGTAGGGGGAGGTAGAAGAGGGTCAAGCGGGGATAAACGGCGATGAAAGGAGACCTGACTTGGGGTGGTGAACACACAATATACAGATAATGTATGTAGAATTGTAAACTTGAAACCAATATAATTTTATTTACCAATGTCACCCCAATAAGTTCAATTAAAATTAAGGCTACCAGAGGCAAAGAAAATGACAGACTAAATACATATATATGGTTCAGCTCACCTCTAAAACCCCAGTAATGCACGAATAAAGAAATAGTGAGTCTTTAAGTGACTAGGATAAAAAGAATGACAAGAGAGGAGACCACGGTAAATGAAAGACAAGACTTTAGAAGCTGGAAGGTTAAGGGATGAGACTCAGCATTCTGGAGAAGGTAGAACCCTGGGCCTGCATCAGGGGAAGATGCTGAGAGGCAACGTCAGTTCTGCAGGGCCCAACAGCAACTCAGGAGTTGGGAGAAGACCCATAGGTGGACTCAGGTGGGCTAGAACAGAAGATGACTCTTTGGGAACTTCTGCTTCACACAATTTTCCCCCTTCTCCATCCTTAGATACCAAGAACCATTTAAGAATAGGTGGGTATGTGTACATATACATGTGCATATTTGAGTGTGTATCTACTACATACTAATTTTAGGGCTCTCATAGCAGCAGCACAGGGCAATGAAAGGAGCTCTCGGTGGAGAAGGTGGGCACTGGTGCACACACAGGCTCTCTGTGAACTGAGCATCTTCACACCGGGACCATGGACGGACCATGATGCTGAGAGCAAGAGCAGAGGAGACACCACGCATTCAAAATAAGCTGCTCAGCCATGTGATAAAAGTGGTTTAGCATGGAATCCAAAAGGGCTAAGGCTTACGGCTTGGCCCTGGAAGCTGCTTCCCAATCTGACAATTTTAAAGAGTACTTTGAACAGGAAGGAGGCAAGGTTATGCAAGACTTATGATCTAAGCAACAAAAAATTATTAATGGATGATTAAATTTAATATTTTCATAGTGCAGTCACAAGTCCTGGACTTTACTGGACATCCACACTCTCAAATAGCCTATACCCATGACAGACCACTGATGGTAAAACTGCAGCTCCTAATTTTTCAGTTGGAACTAAATGGTCAACACAGGGTAAGGAGTTCAAAGGGAAGGGCTTAGCTTCTAGTGCTCCTTCAGGAAAACTCAGAAGTGACAAGTGAGAGCTGCCAGTCAAGGGTCTGCCTAGAAAGATCCTGCTGACTTCCAGCCCCGACACAGCCCTTGGCAGGAAGGCAGCTGCTGGAATTGGCCCCTTCCAGGTCTGTGAGGAGCAACCTCCCAGGACAGTGGAGGCAAGGCTGAGCCAGGCTCCAGTGCTCCTGCTGCCAGCTTCATGCTCTTCTCACTAGACAAAAGCATTGCCCAGGCACTTGCTAAATCACATATATCTTTGGTTACATGAATAGGAAGAATAGCTTCTGCACATTTAATCTTCTTACTGTATATACCTAAGTGAAGCAAAAAGGTGACAATAAAGTCTCATACTATTCAATTTATTCCTGTTAGCATTCTGTCAGTGGGAAAAAAGAAGGAAAAAACCCCACAAACCCTTGAGTATGAATGCAACATAAAGAAAATCTGTGCTGAGTCGTGAACATAATTATAACACAAAAACATTCAAGCTGAATTTTAAAATCCCATTTTATAGTTACTTATAAATCCTGTAAATACCATCAATCTCAGTGAATCCTACACAAGAATATACATTACCCAGACAGGATTTTCAGACTTGGTGTGGACAGTGAGGGTGATGTGGGGCACAAGAATCTGGTTTTGACAAGGTCCCAAGAATGAAAATACCCTTCCATGGGCCAAGTAAGTTGTATCCCCAGTCACCTGCCCTCTGTACTTGGCTGTCTTACACTCACACTGTTTTGTAGGTGTAGGTGGACTTACCTCTCTCTGGAATTAGGCAGCAAGCTTTTTGAGGTGAGGAACCTTGTCATATTTATCTTTGTTCCCTTAGCCCTGATCCCTAGGCAAGGTGAATAAGTACTCCTTGAATTTGTTAAATGAATGAAAACCTCTGATCACTTTCCAGGCATGTACTCCTCTTTTCTCCCATTTACAAAATTTTCTTTTATACACTTCCAGCCAAGATGGAGGCATAGGTAGATACACATTGCCTCCTTGCACAATCAAAAGAACAACAACAAATTTAAAAACAAAAAATAACCAGAACTGCCAGAAAATTGAACTGTATGGAACTCTGACAACCAAGGAGTTAAAGAAGAAACATTCATCCAGACAGACTGCTAGGAGGGGCAGAGATGGGCAGCTGGGGTGGAAAGAATGCACGGGAAGGTGGCTGGAGGACCAGGGCAGGTGAGGAGATGGCTAGCAGACTAGATGGCCCCACATTTGAGTGTGGATAAACCAGGAGGAACAACTGAAGAGTGAGACAGACCATGGAACCCAGGGTTCCAGCATGAGGAAATAAAGTCTCAAAACCTCTGGCTATAAAACTCTGTGGGGACTGTGGCTGCGGCAGTGGGAGAAACTCCCAGCCTCACAGGAAAATTTGTTGGGGAGACCCACAGGGTCCTGGAATGTTCACAAACCCACCCACTAGGGAATCAGCACCAGAAGGGCCCAATTTGTTTGTAGGTAGTGGGGGAAGTGACTGAAAGCGAGCTGAGAGCTGAGCAAGGGGCATTGTTCCCTCTCGAACCCCTCCCCCACATACAGTGACACAATGCAGCACTGTGGGTTACCCCACCCTGGCGAATACCTAAGGCCCCATGCCCCTTACTATATAAACAGTGGACAGAGACAAAAAAAAAAAAAAAAAAAAAGGCCCAAATGAAGGAACAGATCAAAGCTCCAAAAATAGAATTATGTGATGAAGAGATGGCCAACCTATCAGATGCAGAGTTCAAAACACTGGTAATCAGGATGCTCACAGAAATGGTTGAGTATGGTCACAAAATAGAGGATGAAATGCATATGCAAAGTGAAATAAAGGAAAATATACAGGAGACCAACAGTGGAGGGAAAGAAACTGGGACTCAAATCAACGGTTTGGAGCAGAAGGAAGAAAGAAGCATCCAACCAGAACAGAATGAAGAAACAAGGATTCCAAAAAAATGAGGAGAGGCTTAGGAACCTCCAGGTTCCAGGACAACTTTATACATTCCAACATCCAAATCACAGGGGTGACAGGAGAAGAGGAAGAACAAGAAATGGAAAACTTATTTGGAAAAATAATGGAGAACTTCCCCAATCTAGTCAAGGAACTAGACTTTCAGGAAGTCCAGGAAGCTCAGAGAGTCCTAAAGAAGTCTCACCCAAGGAGGAACACACCAAGGCACATCATAATTACATTAGCCAAGATTAAAGATAAGGAGAGAATCTTAAAAGCAGCAAGAGAAAAGGAGAGGATTACCTACAAAGGAGTTCCCATTAGACTATCATCTGATTTCTCAAAAGAAACCAATCCCTTGCAGGCAAGAAGGGACTGGAAAGACTATTCAAAGTCATGAAAAGCAAGGACCTACATCCAAGATTACTGTATCCAGCAAAGCTATCATTTATAATGGAAGGGCAGATAAAGTGCTTCCCAGATAAGGTCAAGTTAAAGGAGTTCATCTTCACCAAGCCCTTATTATAAGAAAGTTAAAGGGACTTATCTATGAAAAAGAAGATAATCAAAAACTATGAACAGCAAAATGACAACAAACTCACGACTCTCAACAACTGAACCTAAAAACAAAAACAAAAACTAAGCAAACAAGTAGAACAGGAACCGAATCACAAAAATGGAGATCACATGGAGAGTCAGCAGTGGGGAGAGAAAAGGGGGAGAGTGGGTGGAAAGGTACAGGGAATAAGAAGCATAAATGGTCGATACAAAACATACAGGGGGAGGTTAAGAATAGTATCGGAAATGGAGAAGTCAAAGAAATTGTATACATGACCCATGGACCCATGGAGGAGATGGCTTCTCCTCCATGGGAGGACTTAGATGAACTAAGGTGGGGGAATGCTGGTGGAAGGAGGGTGCAGGGTGGAGGGGAATAGAGGGGAGAAAAAAAGGGACAACTGTATTAGCATAATCAATAAAATATATTAAAAATTTTTTATAACAATTTATATTCTCTGTGTCTACCTCCCAACATAGAACATCACGAGTACATACAAAACATTCCCCCATGAAACCAATCAGAACAAATTCCCTCTACTGAAATCTACAAATTTCACAATAAAACTCTTTTCACATTGTGTTTCTACGATTTCCTACTCGTGACTCATGTTTAAAGACTTGAGACCATCATCTTCTTCCTACGCATGGTTCCTGCCCCATAACCACACACACTCGAATGAAGCACTAATTTTTCATGGTTCTAAAATCCATTCAAGGATGACAATGTTTAATACTACTGAGGAAACAGGCATTGGAAAATTAGAAAAGGAATTCTATTTATTGTGTTAACTACAATTCTAATCAAGTATTAGTCAGACTTTGACCACAACCCATGATAAAACTCATAGATGGAGAGCAGGCTGACTCTGGGGTGGGTTAGGGTTAGCGGGTAGAGGGTTTGAGCAAAAAGGAAAAAGGAATCATGGACATGAATAACAGTGTGGTGACTGCAGCAGGGAGGTGGTATAGAGGGAACAAATGATAATGGAAAAGTACAATAAAAATAAATTTAAAATAAAAAAATTAAAAATGTTATTAAAATGTATATTTTACATAGCAATCAGTATAAATGTACATAAGTATATAACTGAAATAGAGATTATGAAATAAAACCATTTCTGTTTCTAATATACTCTAATATTTTCTATTCTATTCTACATTATTCTCTTTAAAAATTGTTGCTGCCAACCTTATAAGATGATTTCATAACCTGACAACGGGAGGTAATTCACGGTGTAAAACCTTAAAGTTGTCTGTCATTTCATTTCATGAGAGAAGTTTTGACATGGTTCAAAGGCAACATAGAATCGTTAAGTCCCATAAGACTGAAAATAACAACAGTGTATGTACGGGGCTGGTACTAGGGGGATAAATGGTAATGGAAAAAATACAATAAAAATTAATAAAAAAAAGAACTTTCCCGAGAAAAGCTAAAGAACCTAGAACCTCAGGGACAATTACTCTCAGGTTTATTCTCTCGTTGCATCTCTACCTCTATGGCTTTTGGATAGCTTCTGTCTCTTTTCTCATCCATTTCATGTTGCCTGCATAGTTAAGAACAGCAGGAAGCCCGCAGGGCCCAGGAAAAACAGAAAAGTAGATCCTGCTCAGCCCTTACTCGGGTTAGCCCAGGTTTCATTCTGAAAGGCCAGAAGATGCCTCAGAGCTCACCTGAGATCCTGCCCTGTGTACCATAGAGGACCAACAAAGAGACTAAGTCCCAAACCTTAGCTAGTCATAGTGTGTGCCATGGGTCTCTTTGAATATCCCTTTACACTCTCACACAGGACTTCCTGACATGATGGAAGTATTCTACGTGTGTGGGACAGTGTGGCCACCACTTAGTACATGGGTCTAGTGAATACCTAACATGTAGCTAATCTAATGTAGAAACCAAATTTTTAATTTGATTTAATTTTAATTGATTGAAAATTAAAGAGCCAAATATGTCCGGTGGCTTCCATCCTGAACAGTCTAGCCCTTAAACCTATTAAAGATGGGTAGAGAGATGGGGTTGGAAGGCTTAGTCACAGATAAGAATTTGGAGATACTTATCCTGACTATTTTATCCCATCAGATATTTCTAAGATTCAGGATTGAATTGTGGCCTTTGGCATTCTCAAATCTTGAAAGAGGAACAGTTTATGGAAAAAAAAACAACCATAGAGTTTCACTGTGGGATTCTGCCATTGGTAATAAGCAATCTCTTCCAACTAGATCTGTGGTGAAAGGTGTTGTTACAAATAGCTGTATGTTCTTTGAGGGGTAGAGGAGGCAAGAATCTAGTTCACTGTAAGGTTTGGGAAGGCCTAAGCTTAGATTCTAGTCTGTCACTACTGGCCCTAAGATCTAAAGTAAGTTACAAATGATTTCTGTTAGCCCTCACAGCTACGAATGAGCTCCTCTGAGCAGCAAATGAGCTGGTGTAAGGGCAGCACTTAGTGCTGAGGTTCAGGGTAGGTATACAATTACATTACTCCATAGTGTCTGTACAGGCAGATTCACAAACAACTCTTACCGCAGTTCAGGATAACAACCAGTTAAATCACACAGTAGAGAGAAGGCTGAATTTATTCTATATTTGTGTAACTCCTAGAAAAGCACAGGGTGATCCAGAAATTGTGGGAGATAGGATAATCTGATAGCAAATCCCCAGTTTACAATCTGGTAAATCCCCAAACCCAGAACAAGGCAGGCCAAACTCAGGTGTGTGAGCTAGTTTATCCTTTGGTGTATCTACAACAAAACAGTTATTAGCACAGCTACTTGGCTCTTTCCATTCACTACGCATTATCCTATGCACCTAATCTTCACAGTTCTAGAAAGTGAGTACTATTATTCCCATTTAATAGGTGAGGTAAGTGAGGAAAGAAATGGAAGGATTAAGTAACATGCCCATGATCAGCAGCCTGTAGGCAGTAGAATTGGGATTCGAAGGAAGTGCACACTTCATTCACTGCACATATGGCCTGCACATGAGCGGGGGCATCCACATGGAGTACACTTGTCTTACCAGGCTCACTCAGTAACTTGTATTTAAGATACCATTCCGTATTCACAAGTATCAAGGGCGCAAGAGTAGAAGTGAAAAATCACAGATGACGAGAGAGGAAGTCTCATAAAAACAGACTAAAATATTTTAACAATCTTAAGTTATTCATTATAGGTGCAATCTGTTCTTTGTATCTTCATAACCCAAGGAAATGATCGCTGCAAATATAGGACTCAGAACCATCAAGTAAGGTTCAATTATCATTTGAATACACTGCTGAAGAAGTTAGGGAATAATTAAACATACTTTAAGAGAATTCCCATTAAATACTAAAGATAATAGAGGAAGAAATTTTGGTTCTTAAAAGTAATAAGCTTTGGTCATTTGGGAGATACACTATATTGAACACATGACATAGCTTTGCAGAACTAATAAGGCTACAATAAACACAACAAATTGATCTCAGTGCCCTTGAAATGCTTAGACTGAAAAAAGAATACACAGCTTGGTGCAATCAGTAGGCACCAACACAACAGAGTCTAAGAAAACTGCAGTTTCACCACTGCTGTTGAGTGCATTTGCAAAAAATGTGCTAAAATAATAGGCAATTGAGATGTTCTGAAATTAGATCTAACAAGGTGAGTAATTGCTGTGCAAGTCACACTACATTTTAGAGACTGTGTTCACACACTGAACAGGATGCAGAGATTGCCTTTAAAAGGTATAATCTTCTGTAATCATTTTTTGGTGTTCAAAGCAATTCCTTTCCAGTGGAAAAAGAAAGCAAGAGAACATGTGCGTATCCCCAGATTTCTTGCCAACATGTAAACTCTGACAATTCACAGTATATGGCTACTGACCGGTGGGATTAAAGGACAGGATAGCCAGTAATCTACAGCAACACTCATCAGAAAAGGAGTCAAGCGCCTTGTGCCTGTTTCTAGTACATAGGCCCAACTGAGGGGATGTGTGGAAGAAGGCTTCCTCATCTCACAGGAGGTTCAGTTTTTGGCCAGCACAAACTAGGAAGGAGCGTTATTAAAGAGAGAATGGAGAGAGCGTGAATTGAGGGGAGTATGCAATTAAAATTCAATGCCAAGACAGGGAGAAATGGATTTACTCAAATATTTTTTTTTTTTACCCTCCCCCTGTCTATTTTCCACCTATCATCTATGCTACTTATTCTCTGTACCTTTCCTCCTCTCTCCCCCTCCCACTCCCCTATTGACAACCCTCCATGTGATCTCCATCTCTATGGTTCTGTTCCTCTTCTAGTTGTTTGCCTAGTTTGCTCTTGTTTTTATTTTAGGTGTGGTCATTAATAACTGTGAGTTTGCTGTCATTTTTACTGTTCCTATTTTTGATCTTCTTTTTCTTAGGTAACTCCCTTTAACATTTCATATAATAAGGGCTTGGTGATGATGAACTTCTTTAACTTGACCTTATCTGAGAAGCACTTTATCTTCCCTTCCATTCTAAATGATAGCTTTGCTGGATACAGTAATCTTGGATGTAGGTCCTTGCGTTTAATCTTGGGTAATGTAATTATGATGTGCCTTGGTGTGTTCCTCCTTGGGTCCAGCTTCTTTGGGACTCTCTGAGCTTCCTGGACTTCCTGGAAGTCTATTTCCTTTGACAGATCGGGGAAGTTCTCCTTCATTATTTGTTCAAATAAGTTTTCAATTTTTTGTTCTTCCTCTTCTCCTTCTGGCACCCCTATAATTCGGATGTTGGAACGTTTCAAGATGTCCTGGAGGTTCCTAAGCCTCTCCTCATTTTTCCGAATTCTTGTTTCTTCGTTCTTTTCTGGTTGGATGTTTCTTTCTTCCTTCTGGTCCACACCGTTGATTTGAGTCCCAGTTTCCTTCGCATCACTATTAGTTCCCTGTAAATTTTCCTTTGTTTCTCTTAGGATAGGCTTCATTTTTTCATCTGGTTTTCGAACAGATTCAACCAACTCTGTGAGCATCTTGATAACCAGTGTTTTGAACTGTGCATCCGATAGGTTGGCTATCTCTTTCTCGCTTAGTTGTATTTTTTCTGGAGCTTTGAAGTGTTCTGTCATTTGGGCCATTTTTTTTTTTTTTTTTGTCTTGGCGTGTCTGTTACTTTAAGGGGCGGAGCCTCAGGTGTTCACCAGGGCGGGGTAACGCTGGTTGCTGCGCTGTGACACTGTACGTGGGGGAGGGGCCAAGCAGGAGCAAGGGCACCCACTTCACTCTCCTCCGGATTTCAATCTTTCACTCTGCTACCCACAATCAAACTGGGCCCCTCTGGTGCTGGTTCCCGAGTGGGTGGGCCTGTGCACACTCTAGGCCCCTGTGGGTCTCTCCAACGACCTCTCCCGTGAGGCTGGGAGTCTCTCCTGCTGCCGCCCCAACCCCCACGGGCGTTTTCAATCAGAGGTTTGAGGCTTTATTTCCCTCTGCTGGAGCCCTGGGTTGCACGGTCTGCTTCGCTCCCCGCCATTTGTCTGGTTTATCTATGCGCGGGTATGGGGCCGTGGGGTGCTACCCACTGCTCTGCCTGCCCCGCTCTCCTCCACTCTGAGTCCGGCCCTCTCAGTTTATCTGCGCAAATGTGGGGCCACAGGGTCTGCCAGTGGTCAGACTGCCTGCGCGTTCGTCCCACACTCTGCCAGTCTCGGTCCCGCCACGCCCCAGTGCCCGTCTCCGCCCCTCCTACCGGTCTGGATGAATGTTTATTTTTTATTTCCTTGGTGTCGGACCCCCTTGCCGTTTGATTCTCTGTCAGTTCTGGTTGTGCGAGGAGGCACAGTGTGTCTACCGACGCCACCATCTTGGTTCTTTACTCAAACATTTCTACAGTGTACAGTGAGTGAAAGGAGTTATGCCACACCTATCAGTAGAGATGAATAGGATAGTCACTGAGCTAGGAGAGACAAGAGACATACATAATCATATATATGTTACTACAGCTTTTTGGTGAGCCCATTACGCTATGTGCGGAACAGAAAGTGATGACTTGGACGGGTACATTTCTTGTCCTTTCGGAGCAACTGTACTGATGATAAGTTTTTAACTAGCACTGTGTTATGTGCTGGGAAGGAGAAAAATGAGGTGTACCTGCATTGAGTTAAGCTTGCAACATTCACTTGAAGTCATGAAAGAAACTGAAATGATAAGTAAACAAACTCCTCTGAGAGTTGACTTGATAAGCTAGAAGGATACCACAAGCAATGAGTGCCCTCCAATGGGCACTGAAAGTGACCAGCCTGGCCATAATCTTATGACAGGACTGTAAGAATTCAGACCATCCCCCAAACTCTCCAGATGCTGGTTGGACAGAGGCATCACCATGTGGGAATCTGAAAATCCATCATTTCAGAGCTGGAAACACTTCCAAAGACCAGCAAGCAGAGTTCTAAGGGAATGCCTGGCACACAGCAGAAGTAAGCCCAGGCACACAGAGGCACACTTATCTGGAAAGTTAAGTCTAAAGGAGGGGCCTGTGCTTCTGGACGATCTATGGACTGGGGCAGGAAGTACCCACAAAGTGCAGGTCAGAAAATTAGGTCAGAAGTAGAGTAATTTATGCTGGTGGAATCAGGTACTTAATTGAGGAATCATGTGTGTTAGATCTTAAAACAGTAAAATTTGAAAAGATGTGGGCAGATGAAAGATAGCATAGGCAAGATGTTATGGTTAGATTAAAAAAAAAAAAGTAACATCACTTTGGCTACAACACAGGACACCCAACCAAAGAGTGGGAAATGAAACCATAAAGAAATAGGAGCCAAATAACATTCAGTGGGATGAAGAACCAGTAGCAAACTTTTCCCATGAAGGGCCAACTAGCAGTGATTTCTGTATCCACTATTCAACTCTGCCTCTGTAGTGCAAAAGCAGGCACAGAACAGACAGCGCCAAAACAAAGTTTAGTTTGCGCCTCCCCATGTGCAGACCTCGCAGTGTACACACCCGTTTTAGAGAATTTCAGAAAGATATGATCTGCTCAAGCACTGTGGTGGGAGGGCCACGTGGACAGCAGAACCCCAACCAAAGGTCTGAAGGACAGGGAATCCAAAAAGTAACATCAACACTCTGAAGTAATGGATTCTCCTTATCCATACCAAAGGGTTTCCAAAACAATAAATACCCAGGGGAAAGAAGTATCAAGGAGCACAGTAACTAAAATAAGTTATTATTCCCTTTTTTTACTTTACATAATTATTGTTTTCTTAATACATGATGAGTAAAGATAGACCAAAAAGTGGTTAACTGAAACACCACACACCTTGGTCAACTTGCACAGGGCAATGAGTAACAAATCACTAACACAGCCTTTGCTTACAGCAGTGTGGGAAACAGCTTCATGGAAGGCGAACAACAGAGCTACCAAATAATCAATAAAAGGAAGAAATGACATTAAAAACCCCTTTTGTTTTTGATGAACTTGTGAGATTTTAGTAGAAAACTTTGTTTTCCGCAAATGTGAACATGTTTCATTGAACCGTTAACATTAGTAAACACATAGAAGAACTATCACAATTTACTTTGAACAGTCAAGTGCATGTAGCTTTTGCTTGCAACTACTGTAATTCCTGTAATCTCCAGGAATTAACCAAAAAATGGATGATTGCAGGTCATTCAAAACCAGAAGAATATGCTTATAACAAATACATTATATAATGTATCTGCATATTCTGGAAAATAATATTTAAAGCTTCCAATGAAGAATAGCACTTGTTAAATTATTCTCACCAGAATTTAAGACAATGGAAAGACAACAGAAGCATGGTCCGAAGCAGAGTTCTAAATGAACTAAAGACCAGGATTTTTTTTTTAACTTTGAGAAACATTTAAGCAAATTCCAATGACTACATCTGTAACCACTGTCAAAAATGACTCGTAGTCTTACTGTATGCAAACAATTTAAAACTGACTTACGTTTAAAGATGCTGCTCCTTTTGAGAATTTAGAAAATACTACTTTTAGTTTCCCTCCTACTTGGATAGGCACACACAGAATAATTTATTTTCACAGTCCTTTGTTTGAGTTTTAAAAAGCAAATTATAACGGTAGCACTTCTGAAACAAACTGACTGAATTCATCCAGAGATGTTATCAAGTCACTAACTGGAAACTTTTCAAGAAATCACCTGGACTTGACCCTTGACTTCAGCCAAGTGAATGTAAGTTATCTAAAACAGATGATGAGTCATTTGTTTAAAGATTCACCATAGCCTCTATTAGAATCCCATCCTAACATTTTATGAAATTCTTTCTGAAACTCAGACAAAAAAGTCTCCTTTAATTTAAACTCATTCCCACTTATGTGGCCTCTAGAAGAGTAGGGGAAAAACTAGTCAGACTCCTCTTCATAAAACCCTTTGTGTTTCAAAGAATAAGAACTAGGTCTCCATCCAGTTTTCTGTTTTAGAAGTTGAGTAGATCTCAATTCTCTGACTTATCCATGGAGCCTCTCTTCCATTCCCTCAGCACTGCCTGCTAAGCCTGCCAGTGTCTCCATTTCCCTTTTGGTATGCAGATACCAAATTTTACAAATACTAAAATCAGAATAATTAGAAATTTTAAAAGCCACTCGTGTGTTGTAGGAAAATGGAGTCAGTCAGGCTTCCTCACCCAGATGTCCAGGCAACTGTGGCTTAGCAGTGTTCATGTGGCCTTGAGTACAGGCCGCTAGTGCAGAATAAAGCTCTGTTATATAACTAAGGTCAGTACTGCCGGCTTTGTGTGCATTTAGTATATAAGGGAGTCGGGATTTCCTATGGTGCTACTGGTGGCTCGCAGCCCATAGGGTGGATTGTCTCACCCTATGTAGGACAACCCGGCAGTTCCACACATTTTCTTCCCTCTGCCTGAATCCTGTGTGAACCTGCCTGGCCTTGAACAGCTGCAAGGCAATTGGTGCTGTTGGCAGGATTCATCACAGTATTGTAAGGAGCCATCGGGATCCCCAGAGGAGGGATTAGAAGGGTGGCCTGCTACCAGTATGTGGCATCAGTGGAGGGTTCCTGGTGGCCTAGGTCCCCGCCCCCAAGGATTGGCCTGATATTAGTAGTACACCTGACATGGTAGAGAAGGCCCTGCAGGTGGCAGGGGAGACCCTGGAGAAGTCTAGTGCCCTGGCGTCCATGGGGGCAGTGGACTGGGTGTTTTTTACAGCTTTTCCAGCTGTGATGGAGACTGTACTTCACTATGCAGCACAGCTAGGAGAGCTCCGCGAGGAAGTGGAAGCCTTGGAGGTGGAGGGAGAGGAGACTGCACTTCGCAATGCACAGAGAAGTTACTAGAGCTCCCAGAGAGGGTGGCAGCCTTGGAGGCTGTGGTCCACGCCCTGGAGGAAGACCTCCGAACAGCGGAGCCGGAGAGTCCCCCTCCCCAATCGTAGCGGACGATGTGGAGGAAGAGGAGGAGAATCACTGATTCCTCCTTCTCCTTCCTAGCCCTTCACAGAACAGGAACGAAGTTGCCCAGAGAGACTGGGCGGGAGGGCTGCAGCCCAGGTCTGGTGCTCTGGCCGCAGCAGCGCTAGCACCCAGAAAGCTCTGATCCAGGTGCCCTGATGGGGAGAGGTGGCAGCGACGGAGCCCAGGGCTACCGCTACAGCTGCAGAGGCGGCAGTGGCGGGGCAGCCAGAAGGGATGCATCAGCAGGTGGAAGGGACCATGTCTCCAGTCTATCCACCCTTCAGTCAAAAAGTGAACCTATGCGGGTGACTAAGACCTAAATGTGGTCCCTTACAAATGTCCGCAAATCCTGGCTCTAGATACTGGGGCAGAGTGAACGCTCCTGTATGGAAACCCTGAGAAGTCTGCCAGGCCTGAGGACTCTACTGATGGTTACTAGGGGTGGGGGTGGGGGGTGGGGGGGATGTACAGGTGAAGGCCGTGCAGCTGTCCTTGGTATTGGGCGTTTGCCCCCCTCACCTCCCGTGAATATACTGTTTATGTGTCCCCTATTCCTGAGTATGTCCTGGGCATTGATGTGCTCCAGGGTTATGGCTACAAACCACTGTGGGGGAGTTCTGCCTGAGAGCACGAATGGTAAAAGTATTTTGCAGGGACATGCTGAGCATCCTCCGTCAGTTGCCGTCCCCACAACAGGTGATGGTCTACTATAGACCATGTGGTCTACTATAAAAACTTGGGGGTTACCTATCACCTTAGCAGAGGTACAGAAAGCTTGTGAGACCTGTGTTATCTGCTTATGAGAGTACCCCTGGAGGCCTGTGGGGACTGCTGGGTGGGTGATGGGGGGAATGAGTACCGCTGACCTGATGGTGGGTTGGCATGGTTGGGCCCCTGCCTATTTCAGAGGGGTGTAAGTATGCAGTCGTGTGTGTGGGTGCAGCCACTTGAAACAAAAAGTGGTGGTCACTGCGCTGGAATGCTCGTGCACTGCCTATGGTGCACTGGCAATGATCGAGTGACCCTTGATCATTGAAAGTTATTAAGGGACACACTTTACTGGGGCCTTGGTGCAACAATGGGCCAGCGACATGCGGATTGATTGAAAATTCAATGTGGCTAGACAAAAACAAGGGGGAGGGTGGAAGCAGGGGAGGGAGGTAGGTTTGGCTGTGGTGGGGTAGAGGGGTGGGGAGAAAAGGCAGACAACTGTAGTTGAACAACAATAAAATAATTTAAAAAAAAAGAAAGAAAATTCAATGTGGCCCATCACCCCCAAGCTGCTGGGATGATTGAAGTAGTATAATGGCTTACTAAAGCAGGGCCTGCGAGCTGCAGCCACCATCCCTACGTTGGGGGGCGGGATGAAATGCTTATGGACTGTCCTCTGGACTCTGAGAGGAGTCAGAGAGGGGCCTGACACGGGTGGAAGTGCTGCTCCACTGGACTACTGCTCCAATTCAGTTCAACTACAGACTAAGGATGCTTTGCTGAAACCAGGCATGGGGAATCAAGGAAACACTCTGTTGCCTGCACCTGAGGGCCTGGAGTGAGGGCAAATGGCCACTTGGATATTGCCTGGGAAATAAAAGCCCTCCACATGCATTGGGTGGCTTTTGTTGCCCCTTGGGAACAAAGAGTGGAGAGAAACTTGAAAATAGTGCCCTGGGTGATTAGGACATGGCCCCCAATCTTGTGGGTAACATATCCATGGCCAGCAGGCCATGCAATGCTTCTCTGTGGCACCTTTGTGATATCCTTATGGCCCATTATGAGTTCTCCACTGTTGTTGCAAGTAGATGCTGAACACCCTGTTCAGGCATAAAAGCTCTGGTATTCGCACACAGGAAGGTGCCCTCTGCCAGCCACCACTTATAGATGGACCAGAAATTTGCTTGTCTATTGCCTGTGGGTCATGATTTACCATTGTTAGTTCCAATAACTCCTTTGTCTTTTCACCCCTAGGGTGCAAAATAACACCTTAGTGGACTAGGTTCATACCAATGCCTCAGTGGCTAACCAACAGCATGCTAGGTCTGCACTGAATCCCCCTGAGCATGGCTGCTGGCTTCCCATGGTGCATCTCTCCTTCTGTCTCAAATTGGACTTGGTTACAGCACCAGTGGAACAGTTCACATTCCTTGTGGAATGTGACCTGGATTGTCATCTACGCTGCGGCAGAGCAGCGTTACGACTGGCCCCAGCTGGTAGTTGACTACTCCATATGGGATGACTCAGGGTGGCTCATGGCTGAAGGCCAGAGCGTTGGCTGGACCAGCCCCTCTTTGTATTGAGAACCCTAAAGGACAAGCCCAGGTGAGCTGGGCTCCGACAGCTCTGTGTCGGACTCACACTCTGAAACATTACTGGGAGGTGCAGAATAACATGGAGGCTGCAGTTCCCACTGGGGCCCTCTGGGTGTGTGGCTCACAGGGGTAGCCTTACTTGCCCAGAAACTGGACTGGCCATTATTTTGGGGGTGGCTTTATAGCCAGTGTTTTGGTCACTTCTTGCTGTAGTCTATACTGCTGTTGTGGTATATGTGTGCAAGGCTCTGTCCTCTTTGCCAAGGGACCTTTACAGAAGACACCCCCATGCAAATTGTACAGTGAGGAACCCTGAAGGGGTGGACTGTAGGGAAAATGGCATCAGTCGGGCTTTCTCACCCAGATATGCAGGTGAATATGGTTTAGCAGTGTTCATGTGGCCTTGAGTGAGGGCCCACATGCATAGAATGAAGCTTTTACATAACTGAAGGTTAGTATTGGCACCTTGCTGACTTTGTGTGCCCTTAGTGTATAAAGGAGTTGGGACTTCCGGCGGTGCAACTCTCGGCTTGCTTGGATTGCCCCACCCCAGAATAAAGGCATCTCAGACATCCTGACAGCTCCATGCATTTTCTTCCATCTGCCCAAGTCCTGTGTGAACCTGCCCGGCCTTGAACGGCTACAGGACACGTGTCCTGAAATTTTACTGAATACTTAGCATTTTGCAAGGTGATATATGGGGAGAAACTCTATCATGGCCCAAGAGGAAAAACTGTTCTTGCTTTTTCACAAGGATAGCTCTGTCTTTTGTGTCTCTAATATTACAGTTTCCTCCATTCACTACACCTCCCTTTCTACTCTCGCTCATTCTGGATGAGTCATTGGAACTTCAATGCCTGAGTTATTTTTCTTTTATTCATCAAGGTCTCCTTCATTGCTGGTTGATTTATCTCAGCTTAATAACCTTTCACTGACCTTCCCATTCAATCTAGTTATAAATACCAACTTCCCTCTCTACTCTTCTGTACCCAGCATCACCTGAGAGTCATCACATACCCACTTCACACTGTCTTCTCAGCATCCAATAATTTGGCTTTAGTAGCTCTCTCTGCATTCTTAAATGATCTTCTAAGAGCTTAAGGCAATGAGAAGCTTCTTTCTAGTCTTATTTCTTCCAAAAATTGACCCCACTGACTCTCATTCCTTGGCTAAAACATGACTTCTCCATATTTGTTGAGGAGTACCCCCAAATTATTAGTCATCTTTTATCTCTCTGTTTGCTGCATCTATAGCAGGGGTGTCAAACTCATTTTCACCAGGGGCCACATCAGCCTCACGGTTGCCTTCAAAGGGCTGAAATAATTTTAGGACTATATAAATGTAACCATCCTTAACTGTTAGGAAGTTGAAATTACATTCAGCCCTTTGAAGGCAACTGTGAAGCTGATGTGGCCTCCTGTGAAAATGAGTTTGACACCCGTGATCCCTTAACACCTGTAATCATTTTCATGCTGTGGAACCTTCAGATCCAGCTCAGACCTTTCTTCTAAAGACCACATCCATTATTCTAATTGCCTGCTGGCATCTCACCTGGATATTCTAGCAACACTGTAATCCTGTTATATACAAAAATGGAATATTTCTCCCCAAAGCTTCCCCTACTTATTTTTCCCCTATATTAGTTAATGCTATCACCATTCTGTCTTTAAAAATCAGCCACATTTATATTTCTCTCCCTAACCCCCCCTCAAATTGAACAAGCTGGACTCAAAACAAATGAAGTGGGTTTAAGGGAGTTACTTTATTGTTGATAAACTATTAAGCTTTGAAAAACAATTGTTCTATTGAATAAAATTAATTGGAAAACAAAGTTAAATTTAGGAACGAAGCTTGGTATGTTCCAAAGCATGGACTATACTTTTCCTTAAGAAATACGGACAGATATTAATTCTTCCCAAGTCTCAAGATAAAATTCTATTTTGACTCTGACAAATAAAAACACCAGAGAGGGCGCCCAAGATGGCAGAGGAATAAGTGGAAGCTACATCAATCTCCTCCCAGGACCGAACTGGATTACAACTAAATTGTAAAGAAATCATCCTCAATAACCAACTGAACACTAGCTGGAGAGAAGCATTATAATAAAGGGCAGACAGAAGTAACCAGTTCACCACAACGTCACTGGTAGGGAGTGCGGAGAAGAGTGCTGGCTGGGCTCCCACAGGAGGCAGCTGATCTCCAGAGGGGTATTTCAGCTGCCAGGGGTTCCCTCTGAGAAGTATGGAATCTAAACCCCAAGTTGGGCTCCACAGACTATAGCACCTGAGCCAGGAAAGGAACCCAGATAACATCCAGCTGTGAGAATCAGTGGTGTTCCTGTCTGCAAGGGAGAGATGGCTGCAGATACAGAGAGCCTCTAAAAGGGCCAGCACAAAAACATTTTGTTTACAGCCCCTTATGCTGGGCTCCAGGAGAGGGAGGGAAGAGTGGACTACAGATACATAAGGAGAGTCTGGGTCTGGAGCCCTGGGACAGAGCTGAAGCAACAGCTGCCAGGATTCCTGTGTTGAGTCATTCCCCATACTGCAGAGGCCATATTTCTCATATAGAACACTCCCCTCCAAGAGGCATGAGCCTGAGGCGAAGCAATACCACTTTCAGAGGAATTACTCTGCCCCACCCTGTGGAGCTTAAGTTGGGTTGCTGAGTATAGCATGAAGCAATATCATTTATTAAGATTAACAACTAAGGCAGATATTTGGGAGCTCTGAGACTTTAGCTGGCCCTCCTCCGGGCCCGGTGCTGGTAAAAGCCAGCCTTGATGGGCAGCATGATCTTTCTGCGCACTCCCAGACCCAGCACAGGAAGCCACAAGCTATGGATTGCTGATAGCTCCAAACATGATGCCCAGGGCCAGTCACAAGCAGCGTCTGAAAAAGGCTTGCACCAGCATCTTTACAGATCTACCTAACACATACGAACAAATACAAATAAACAGCCAAATGGGAAGACAAAGAAACATACCCCAAATGAAAGAACAAAGGAATTATACAGAAGAAGAACTAGATGAAATGGAGGCAAGCAATTTATCAGATAGAATTTAGAGTAATGATTATAAGGACAATCAACAGCATGAGCAAAGACATAGAAACCATACAAAAAAAAAAAGAAAAAGTGAGAAATAAAGAATGCAATATCTGAGATAAATAATACACCGGAAGGAATAAACAAAAGGCTAATTGAAGCAGAGGGCTTAATCAGTTATTTGGAAGACAAGGTATGTTCCAGCATAAAAAATAAAAAAGAATTAGGAAAAAAAAAAAACAGAGGAAAATAGTCTAACAATAAAATGGCCCTAATAAACTAAAGGTTAAATGAAGCAAAGGACTGAATCACTTATTTGGAAGACAAGGTAGAAAAAAAACACCCAAGCAAAGCAGCAAAATAAATAAATAAATAAAAGGAGAGCTTAAAAATCATTTTGGACAACAAGAAGCATAACAACATTATTTTAAGAAGACTGAAATCATACCAAACATCTTCTCTGACTACAAATCTATGAAATTAGAAATCAATCACAAGAACACTGAAAAACACAAAAAGGCATGGAAGCTAAATAACACATTATTAAACAATGAGTGGGTCAACAAGGAGATCAAGGAAGAAATCAAAAGATACCTTGAAACAAATGAAAATAAGAACACTACAATCCAAAATCTGTGGGACACTGGGAAAGCAATCCTAAGAGGAAAATTAATAGCATCGCAGGCCTATCTCAAGAAAACAAGAAAAAGCTCAAATAAACAACCTAACTTTACACGTAAAGGGACTTGAAAAAGAATAACAAACAAAGCCCAAAGTGAGTAGAAGTATGGAAATAATAAAGATCAGAGCAGAAATAATGGAGTAGAATCTAAAATATGATACAAAAGATCAATGAATCCAAGAGCTGGTTTAAGAGATAAACATGATGGACAAACGTTTAACCAAACTCATCAAGATAGAGGACCCAAATAAATAAAATCAGAAAGAGGAGAAATAACAACTACCACAAAAGAAATACAAAGGATTGTAAGAAAATATTATGAACACCAATGTGCCAACCAATTGGATAACCTAGAAGAAATGGATAAATTCCTAGAAACATAAAATCTACCAAAACTAAATCAGGAAGAATCAGAGAATCTGAATAGACAGACTGCACCTAGTGAAATTGAAGCACTAATCAAAAAACTACCAACAAACAAAAGCCCTGGACTACATGGCTACACAGGTGAATTTTACCAAACATTCCAAGAACTACTAACACCTCTCTTCTCAAACTATTTCAAAAAATTCAAGAAGAGGGAATAAGCTCCGAAGCTTATTTTACGAGGTCAGCATTATCCTAATTCCAAAACCAGATAAAGTCACTCCAGAAAAGGAAATTACAGGCCAATATCCCTGATGAATATAGACACTAAATCCTCAATACAATATTCACAAAGTGAATACAGCAATGCATCAAAAAGACCATACACCATGATCAATGGGAGTTATTCTGGGAATGCAATGTTGGCACAACATCTGCAAATCAATAAACGTGATTCACCACATAAACAAAATAAAGGATTAAAACTACATGATCATATCAATAGATGCAGAAAAAGCTTTTGATAAAATCCAACACCCATTTATGATCACAACTCTCAGCAAAGTGGAAATAGAGGGAACATAACTAAACATAATAAAGGCCACATATGACAAACCTATTGCCAGCATCATACTCAACTGGCAAAAACTACAAGTGTTTCCCTTAAGATCAGAACAAGACAGGGAAGTCCACTTTCACCTCTCTTATTCAACACAGTACTGGAAGTCTCAGCCACAGCAATCATACAAGAAGAAAAAAATAAAAGACATCCAAACTGGAAAGGAAGAAGTAAAATGGTCATTACTTGCAGATGACATGATATTGTACATAGAACCCTGAAGATTCTACTAAGAAACTAGCAGACCTGATAAATGAAATCAGCAAAGTAGCGAGGTATAAAACTAGTATCCAGAAATCAGCTGCATTTTTATATGCCAATAATGAACTAACTGAAAGGGAAATTAAGAAAACAATCCCATTCACAATTGCTTCAAAAACAATAAAATACCTAGGAATAAACCAAGGATGTGAAAGACCTGTCTTGGAAAATGATCAGACACTAAAGAAAGAATGTGAAGAAGATACAAATATATGGAAGCACCTACCATGTTCATGGATAGGAAGAATTAACATCATTAAAATGCCTACATCACCCAAAACAATCTATACATTCAATGAAATTCCTATCAAGATTCTAATGCCATACTTCACAGAACTAGAACAAATAATTTCAAAAATGTATATGGAACCACAAAAGGCCCCTCATAGCAACAGTGATCCTGAAAAACAAGAACAAAGTTGGGGGAATCGTGCTAATTAATATGAAACTATACTATAAGGCCATGGTAATGAAAGCAGTGCAGGACCATTATAAAAACAGACACATAGATCAATGGAACAGAACAGAGAGCCCAGAAATAAACTCACACCTTTGTAGTCAATTAATATTTGACAGAGGTAGCAAGCACACACAATAAGCTCAAGGTACTTTATTCAATGAATGGTGTTTGGAAAATGGTACCTATACATGCAGAAAATTGAAACTAGACCACTTTCTTACACAACACACAAAAATAAATTCAAAATAGATTAAAGACTTAAATGTTAGACCCCAAACCATAAAAAAAATCGTAGAAGAAAACATAGGCAGCATAATCTTGGACATTGCTCTTATCTGATATTTCTCCCCAGGTAAGGGAAAGAAAATAAAAAATAAACAAATGGGACTATATCAAACTAAAAATGTTTGCACATCAAAGGAAATCATACATAGACAACCCACAGAATGGGAGAACATATTTGCCGATACATCTGATAATGGGTTAATATCCAAAATTTATAAAGAACTTACAAAATTCAACACCAAAAAACCCCCCAAACAACCCAAATAAAAAATGGGCAAAGGACCTGAATAGACACTTCTCCAAAGGTGGCACACAGATGACCAATACACATATGAAAAGATGCTCACGTCACTAATCATCAGATAAATGCAAATTAAAACCATAATGAGATACCATCTCACACCTGTCAGAAAGGCTACCATCAATGAATCAACAAAGAACAAGTGCTGGTGAGATGTGGAGAAAGGGGAACCCTTTTGCCCTATTGGTGGGAATGCAGATTGGTGCAGCCACTGTGGGAGCAACATAGAGACACCTCAAAAAATTAAAAACAGATTTGTCTTTTGAGCCAGCGATCCCACTTCTGGAAATATATCTGATGGAATCCCAAACACAAATTCTAAAGAACATAAGCATCCCTATGTTCACTGCAGCGTTATTCACAATCACTAAGATATGGAAGTAGCCCAAGAGTCCTTCAATAGATGAGTGGATAAAACACCTATGGGACAGTTACACAATACTCGGCCATAAAAAAGAAGAAAATTTTACCTTTTGGGACACTATGGATGGATATGAACATTATGCTAAGTGAAACAAGACAGCCAGAGAAATACAAATACCATACGATTTCACTCATAAATGGTATCTAGTGAACAAACTGAACTACCAAGGAAAATGGGTTCAGACTCATACATGGAGAGCAGATTGACAGCTAAGGCCTGGTGGGAGGTTAGGGGGTGGAGGAATTCAGCAAAAAGGAAAAAGGGTTCAACGACATGGGCAACAGTGGGGTGACTGCAGGGGCGGAGGGGTATAAGGCAACCTTATGGTAATGGGAAAAAATACAATAAAAAAACACTGGAAATTTCACTTGCATTAAAAAGAGCTCAGAGAGCCTCAAGGACTCTTAAGTCTATGCCTGGGAGAGCCTGAGGCCCCTTCATTCCTCTAGAGGAAAGGCCACTCACACAATGTGGTTGACCCTTGAGCAATGCAGGCGCTGGTGGTACCATTCCCCCCTCAGTTGAAAACTTGCATATAACTTTTGACTCCCCCAAAGCTTAACTACTAATAGTTAACCAGAAGCAATAATGAACAATTAAACATATTATGTATGTTATATGTGTTATATACCGTATTCTTACAATAAAGCTGAAGAAAATGTTATTAAGAATATCATTAGGAAGAGAAAATAAATTTATAGTGTTTATTGAAAGAAAAACCCTGTATATAAGTGGACCTGCTCAATTCAAACCCATGTTGTCCAAGGCTCAATTGCACTACACAAGCATCCTTCAACACACACACACACACACACACACACACACACACACACACACACACTTCCAACCTATAATTCTCCACCAATACTTAAAAAAAAGAAACTAAAAAATTGGTATCCTGTGTTTTTTCCATTTCTAGTTAAGGAAGACTGGCTGGTATAATTCAATATGAACATCTTCAATAATCCATCTGAACTGATACACTCTGTTTGGGTCACTGTTTGCAAAAGAAAACTATTAAGCTAATCGAGAGAGATTTGCAAGAACAAACAAAATAAGCATGGCCAATTTGTCTGGGCAGTAACGATGTGCACTTGGTCCACCACCGAAGATTTACACCTGCTGCGGTGTCAGCTTGGTTTTCCTGTCCTCTCTAAACCTGCTGCTAGAGGGTTTGTCTGGGTGTCAGTCTGAGGAAATAACCTCAGACACTGGAGCAGATAAGCTTGACTGCAAAAACCTCCTGCTCATCCACCACGACCATTTACATATTGTTCTCTAATAATTATTTGTCTAGATCTTACTTGCAGAAAGTTTGACTGCAGTTAAACATCCTTAGCTCAAATTATACAGGAGCCCTCAGGTCATTGTGAGCACCAGCCCTCATTGTTCAGCGTGGCCTGCCCACGCAGTCCTATGAGTGACAGGCTACAGTGCCCGCAGCATGCACAGCCAGGCTCCCTGGGATGCCTTTTCACCATAACAAGTCCACACTGGGCAGAGTACTAGGTGCTTTCCAGGAAAAGGTGCTCCGTAAGTGACAAGACTTTTTCAGTCTCTAATATATATATATATATATTTAAAACCTCAGGTCAAGAAATTACTTCTATGATTAGTAGTAGAAAATAGGAAAAATAATATTCAGGTAAATGGAAAAAGAACATCTTCTAATATGAAAAAAATTAGAAAGCAAATAAAAAGCAGAATCAAGTAAAACAGAAAAAATGTCTTTCTTATTAAGGGAGATTTCTCTGTGATATATCCTAAACTTATCCTACCAACTTCAAACAGAACAACTTGCTTATACTTGGACATGTCTCTACTGTAAGAATGGAAGTTAGTCTTAAAGAACTTATTATGTTCTAGTTTAATTAATTCATAGCTGCTTTATTAGTGTCCTTTGGTATGACAACAGACTCATGGTAGTAACTGAAACGTCCACTGGCGCTGTGCCCTAAATCACGTTCCACAACAGAGAGGGCTACCCTGTGGCCTTTATGGCTCCCAGGGGGCACGAGTGTTATGTTGGAACATGGATCATTTAGAGAAAATGTCATGCTACTAATAATGGCTCGATACTGGGTTTTTCTTTTCTTCTTTTTTCCTTAATGAAAAAACTAAATATTTGACAGAACTGTAACATGTCCACTGTGTTCATTTTATAGCCTTGGTATCAGTCGCTGAAGTGAAGTTCAGAGAAGTGTAGCTTACATATTTTATGAAAAATGTCTCCACCAACAGAAATGTTAATAATTTAATACATGATAGACTACACACTAAGTTTCAGAAACAGTTATGTAGTAATATTTTTGTATTTGTATGAAAGCTTAGTAGATAATTCCCTGGCTGCATACTTTGATTTAAAATATTTTTCTTCTGCAAAATTATGTTAGCATAAAACATGTCATAATAGACTAATTTTAAAGTGAGTCTCTGATTTTTAATTTTTCCCCTTAATCCAGAGAATGGAAAGCATGTTTTTGAGCTATGCCAACATATCTTGCCAAAGCTTGATTTTGATGTTAAGTTATTAGGCCCACACATAGCTATGTGGTTCCATTTAGCCTAATACTTTCTGAGACATTAGGGGAAATCTCCAGGACAGGCATGCAATCTGGTAAGTCACTGTGAGGGCAACATGTTCTGCTCTGATTGTCCTGACAGGCTCTCTCTGCACAGGGTTCATTGGCTTGGAGGTAGTTACTGAAAGAGCATCTACCACTAACAGCTGCGTCCTGATGTTTCGACAATCTGTGCTCATAAAACATGATGTTTGGTAACTTCTTTCAAACACAGTTTGCTTTTATCTTTTCAACACCAAAACTCACACTTCTGTATCTTCTTTCAACCAAGAATTTCTAAATAGCTGGAGGGCATTAATTATGCCATACAAAATCCTTTCACAGTAATTATTGGTGTTACTATTATCCTAATTATCTGTAATACTGACAAATCCACTTTCTATATTAGACTGCACCATGGAAATGCAGTTAATGGAATATGCTTTAGTGCTACCTAGAATGTCTGCTGCCCTGTAGGTTAAAAAAAGAACTCTGAATGTATGTATACTACAGAATCTCCTGTGTTTCATGTGTTTTTCATACTCAATTTTAGTGTTGAACTTCTTTTTCTAAAATGCCTCTTAATCTACAAATATTTCCCTGTGAGTAGGAATTAAGTTCACCAGCTACATTTTTGCAACTAATTTCAGACAAACTGGGGCTAGGTATGCCGAAGAAAGGAGCAGCTGTTGAAAATTCCATTTCTAAGTACCATGCATTGCAGGAAATGCAAAGGAGAATCATGCATCTTTGCTTTCAAGAAGCTTAGGACCCTCTTGACTGGTATGGCTCAGTGGGCTGGACATCATCCTGCAAACCAAAAAGTCATCAGTTCAATTCCTGGTTGGGGCACGTTCCTGGGTCGTGGTCCAGGTCCCCAGTGGGGGTGTGCAAGAAGCAACTGATCTCTCCCTCATCCACGTTTCTCTCCCCCTCCTTCTCTGTCATTTTTCCATCTCCCAAAGTAAATAAATAAAATCTTTTACAAAGAGAATAATGAGCATCTCTTAAAAAAAAAGAAGCTTACAACTACCGAGGAAGACCAAATACAGAACAGAATGTAGGAAGGAGGAAGCTGGGTTTCCCACGATGGTGACAAAAGCAAAGAGAATGTAGCCTGGTAGGAGATGCAGAGCAGAGCAGGAGGTAACAAAGGAAGCTGGATGGAAGCTGATAATAAACTTGAAGTTGAACATACAGATTTTATTCTTACAAACATAATGGGGCACTTTTGGAAACCCTAAGGAGATGATATATGATCCAAGAGATAGATAGAGAAGAAATCTCTGAGGGGCCAGCTGTTCCCCTTCTCTACCAGGGACTGAATGGAAGAAAATGGGCATTTTGGGATTTAGATAAGAGAAAAAGAATACAATTCTGAGAGTGGGACTTAATAAATAAATAATGGAATAGGTTATAGAAAAAAACTGTGAAAATGTCACCTGCGAAAATCTTTAAAAATGGATTATATTTTCAACAGACTAAAGAATGGAGCAAATGAGACAAGGAGCATAGTAGCGGTGGAAGCCACGATGTGTGACTGTCCGAGGAGTCAATAAAGGCTTCTAGGTGCATCTGCTTGGGGTTCTCTTTCTGGCCTTGATGGTCACAGCGAGCCATCCTGCTCTTTCACAAACCGTCTGCTGACTGACCCCTGGCAGGCATCTGAGAGGTGGCCAGCCAAGAGGAGCTCAGACTATACTCTGAGAAGCAAGGGTCAGCTTCTGTGCGACAAAAAACTACATTAGATTCATTTCCAGAATCCTTAAAAAACTCAATCCACATGCTCAAATTTTAAGTTTGGCATTGTTAGAAAATGTTTAGCTTTTAAGAGCTAGTTCAGAATACTATGCAAGTCAGTCTCAAGTTTATTCACCCAACAACTTCACTGAGTGCTTACTCTTGTGTTTGGTGATAGGCATGCAGCTACACCAGACACAGCCACTACCCTGGGGAAAGAGAGGCACTTAAACAGTTATTTATGCAGCAGAGTTGCAGACCTGACAAATGTTAGATCAGAAGCAAGCCCAGAATGAGTGGGAAGCACGGAGGGTGGACACTGACCCCAGACAGAGGGTACAGGGAAGGCTCACGGACTGACACTGGGGGATCCTGGGAGGAAAGAGTCAGGCAGTGATGATGGAGGAGAAAGGCTTTCTCTCTATATAGAGGGCATGAGGTGTTTGAAGGCACTACCTGCCACAATAAAAGGAGATCGTGCAAAGCCTGCAGCAGGGGAAGGCTGGCGAAATCACAATCTGCTAGCATTCTATTTGCCTTCTACCATCAAGGTTGCTTTTCAGAATTCTTAAGTAAGACCATCAACCTTGATTAGAGCATCTGTCATATGAATATGTATTTACTGGCTGTCTGGATAATGTGTTAGACATGGAATTCCAATGCCCTTTGATTCACCAATGGCTACTGAGGAATGTAATCCAGCCAAGTTCTCTTACCTGAACACCCCTAAATGTAGGGATAGATATCTAAATAGAAAACATTATTAATTTGATCACTGCCTTCTTTCATCATAAACACTCACTCTTTATTCATGACTTATATTCTCATGTGTATACACATGCATTTATATATTCTATCCATCGATCAATATAAAAAGTGTCACATTGAACATATGATTTGATAAGCTAGAACTGAAGCTATATCAAGAGGCAAAAAGAAGCTTGATGAATTTTTAATTGCCTGGTTATGCATCGGTTCAAGTACCGCACTCAAAGTAAAGACAATGAAGGCTGGTTTTTTAAGTGCATCACCCATGGAGGCCTTCCCAGCAGCCACGTGCAGCACTCCGTCCTCTCAACTCGTGTCAGCATCGTTCGGACAATGGCTGATACTAACATGGACAAGGTCTCTGAGGGGGTCAAAATACAGGAATCTTACAGAGTGATATGAATACAATTTGTAGGAGGAGGAGAGAAATGTTAAAAGTACGGCGAGTCAAAATACAGCATTTGTCTATGCGGCATGGCCCACACATGTCCTTGTTTCTTTCCAGCACATGAGACTTTGCAGTCACCCTCCCCACCCCTGCCAAAGATGTGTGAGACAGAAGCCGCCCACACAGGGTATCTTCACAGACCTGCTTCCAGAGTCAGAGTCCTCAACTCAAACCCCAGCTTCTCTGGGATCTTTCCAATGCCTTCTCCCCGTTTTTCTTTTCCCCATCTCTCTGCTCTTATGAAGGATTTACTAAAAGACTCAGATTTTTTGGACAGGCAATTGATGTTGTAACACAACCTTCTCAAGGGTTAAGTGTAAATGAATCAGAAACATGTGGCTTAAATTTCCCACAAAATTGAATTCATATGCACTTAGATATAAAAGGGAAAATAGTGTTTCCCAAAACATGGTTTGAGTTTTGAAAAACTCCAAGTGCTGGGAAAATAGTTTAGGTAGTCACTTAACTTTTTACTATAGCCAGACTCATCCCTAATGCTACAAAACTTGTTCTGTTAAAGATGTGTCATGCTCAGGGAAGACTACATATGTGCTGATTAAAAACCCACCTTCGAAATTTGGAACAAAATTCCAGTGGAATAGGATGAGAACAGAACACTAAATGCCCAGTGTGAATAACTGAGAAAAGTGCTTCCTACCACTGAATGTGCACGTGTATTATTTGGGGATCTTGTGAAAATGAGATTCTGATTCAGCAGGTCTCAGTTGGGGCCTGAGATTCAGCTGTGTTTCTAACAAACTCCCAGGTGATGCTGGCGCTGCTGGTCCACAGGCCACACCGGAGCAGCCAGGACTGCACTCACCCATCCGCTCTCACCACTCACCACACGTCATTTACACCAAGTAACATTATATCTGAGCTTCCTGAGATTCCAACTTGTCTGATGACCAGAAAAAACAATAATCTCAGTAAAATTACATCCACGGGAATTAAAATACTCTGCTAAAAAGGTATAGATAATTGCTGTGAAATTTACATAACAATATCCACTGATTGGAAGTAATGAGTAATGTATTCGTTATTACAAATGAACAAGGAGAAAACAAATAAGAAACAATAAATATTCATCACTGCAAGCTCTGCAAACTACTTTATATCCTGCTCCACTGGGAATTCTTTCAGAAAAATCTTCCAAATCACTACAGGCTACAGAGATATGGCCTATTTTGAATTCCCGCACTTTTTTGTTTACTGCCCGACTAATTAATCAGGACTGTCTAGTCATATCATACACATTAATTTTTCACAACTAGATTTTAATCTCTGTGAGGGTGTGGACTGTGTCTTCTTCCTTCCAAATTCCCCAGCGTCCTTCGGAATGCCTTCTTAGTTGACTGTGAATAAACTGCCTGCCCTGGGTAACCATACAAAGTCCTGGCAGGCCAAGGCCACAGGAACAGTCACGCCCACTCGCACAATGTTAAAATTCACGCTGTTCAAAGTGTAACAAATCCACCTCTCCTGTCACCGGAGGTAGTGGTGGAGGGCAAGGAATGGATGCCGGAGTTAGATAGAGAAACCTCCGATGTTCTGAGGAAACACTCAATACTATCTAAGAGGCTTGATGAAACATTTGGAATTTCTTCCCTCCCCCAGGGTTGAATGGACCCATTTTTTACACGTGCAGCTATACAGGAAACTTGTTAAGATGAAGAATGCTACCATTTCCTCTTGGGTAAACGAAAGCAGAGGAGCAGCTTACTTTATGTATACCACCCACATACCAGCACAATGGCAAGGCTAAGAAAAGATTTATCAAACCCTCCAACTTCTACACCATTATTCTCACTGTTCTGGCAGGAAGACATATATTTGATTGCCTCTCGAAGGGCAAGGTCATTCTCAGGTTCTGAAAAGCCCATTCACACAGTCACCCAGTCACTGACCTTCAATTTCTACGTTTGAGCACCTGGGCAAACAGACACAGAAAGTCCTCTTATCACAGCCAAAGGAGAAGGTCAACAAGTAGATGTGGCCCCGAGCATCCCAGCTCTCAGCTCCTCTCCCTGCTCTGAGTTGTTCTGCAGTGGAGAACTCAAGGTCATTGCCCTCATCACCAAGGGAGCCCCACAAAGTAGATTCTGCTCCTCCCCTCAGGCATGAAAAGGCAGCATTTCCTCCTCTCTGCATGTTACATAATTGGTCGTGGACGCAATGCCATACGTGCTGGTTGGGTGGGTTGACTGTTAGATCTGTGTCAGGAATATCACCAAGCATAGTAATGCCCTCTAGGAAAATGTATCCAGGCTTACATATGGCCAAAAAGAGACAAACTTAGTGCTATCTATTTGAGTAGGACTGCTCAAAATAGATATTTTGAAAGATATGACTGTCATGAATTCATCCTTCAAGCATTATTAGACAAACAGCAACTATATGCATAGCATTATGCTAGACTAAGTTAGGGGACAGTGCGGATTTTTTTTCTTATTTTTAAAGCAAAGGAATTTGCAAGAGATGCACATATAAGCAGGTAAGTGACTTTATAGAGCCAAAGGTGTTAATACAAGAGATGCTTGGAAATAGCATCAACTATAAGAAAGAAGTGCTTGAGGTGTGTCCTGAAGGCCAGGAAAATGCGTAAAGAGAAGAGGGGAATAGCCTTCCAGATTGTGGATCAGGAGACCCTGGTGCTCAGGGCACAGTGAGTCACCCTGTCTGGCTGGCGCAACAAGGACAACATCAGGCAGAAATTTAGGTTGTGGATAAAGTAAGAAAATCATCAACTCAAAGAGCTCGGATACCACCCAGTAGACGGATGTTTTTTCAAACAATGTTTTTTAGGAAGCTAAGATTCACAGAGGTGACTCAATATTCTCAAAGACTTATATTAAGAATTAAGAAATGTAATACCTTTGACCCTAAAACTAAGTTTATACTAATAAAATTGTTTTGGTCAGTGTTATATGCTGAGGTTCTACATATAATTTTATTGAGAAAAAAGAATGATACTGATAATGGAGAACTACCTTCTTAATTATCACAGGAAAGAGAAACATTAGTTAATTTAAAGTATTTTATTTTATGTTTAATACAAATTCATTTCAAAATTAATTTAAAATTCATTATATTTTTAAAACAATATACTTGACACTTGGAGTTATTACCAGCATCACCATTACTTACTACATCAGTCTGGCTACATTACACTATACGATGAGAACTCACTACAGCAGAGCTGCACATAAGCCAAAAGAACCACTTGCTTACCCTGATCATGTGCCCTTATGTACAAAATCCACACTAACTTCATGGAGAGTTAAACATCAGGCAGGGATAACAGATGATGGGCTTTTGCCTTTGATGATGCTAAACAAAGGTATTAATTTCAGTTTTGCAGCTCATTCAGAAAATTGCCATGATAGCCTGGAAAAGCCCTTTTATGTTTTCTGTGTGCGTGGTGGGGGACAGGCACATTAACGTAAGTGAATATGCATGTGTCTGAATCAAAAGAAATCACGCCCAGTCATAAAGGAAATTAAAAATAAACTTTAATATGCTTCCATATGCCAGTGCAGGGGCCCCAGAGACTTATCATAAACTTGCACATTTAAACTGGGAACAAGGATTTTTCATTCAAAAAGTGTACCAAGCAATTTCATCACCACAATCCCATAAAATAAAATGTATTTGCATTTGGGGAAAATATTCTTCAGGCAAGCAATCGGATATTTTATTTAGATATTGAAGTATCAGACAATTTACAATAAATGAATGTTCTGGTGTTAAAGAAGCCTAATAAAGCGCTACTTTCTCTTGAATTAGAAGATAATATAGAGTGAACCATACAGGAGATGTAAGAAAGGGACTTTAAAACAATCAGTTTTATGGGATGGTTGAGAATTTTAAGGTAAAATTATATTATCAATTTAAGTGTTAAATCCCCCCATATCAATTCACCTAAAACCCTTATGTTGCCAAACAGAACACGAGGGTTTACGTAGCCTCCTCTCCTCTCAGTGCATCAAGATGGTTCCCGAACAGTGACTTCAGTCACTAAGCTTCCCTCATACACTGGTTGGAAACAATCCGGAAAGAGATAAATAGTCGGTAATTCAAATATTTAACAAATCTGTTTCTCTAAAACTTTATTTCTTATTTTTGGAGTAAAAGTAATCATTTTAATTTGGTAATTTTAAAATAAGCTGTTATTATAAAAGAAGAGGCTATTGCCTTGCTCCGAAAATGACTAGGTCTGTTTGCCTATGGGCTGCAGCGGTGGCCACATCCCTTCCTTGATTTATTACATCCAAGAAAATAAAATGAGTTGAATCAATTTAATTTTAATTCCAATTAAAAAACAACTGTGCCCTTCAATAAAATGAGTCATGGTCTTTTAAACCAAGAGGATGCAAAAATAGGGATATTAAGTATTACTAATACATAATGTAATTTACAAAGTTTCAGAGAGAATAGATAAAACGGGGGAAGAGCAGAAGAGCACTGGAGAGTAAATTCATAAAAGTGCTTCTTAGCAAAAAATCCACTTGTTTATTGAGAGACAGTCTCAATTAGCAGATTGTGGAAGTGGATAATTTGTTTATTGTTTCCACTTTGAGGAAAGGTTTTCTTACGTATTTGAACCAAAATAATGGGCCCAGTGGTGTTAGGTTTTGTCTCTGGGGCAGCTCCTGCCACCTGTACCAGTCCCTGCAAGCCCCTCCCTACCGGCTCTGGCTTGCCAATCACTGCACAGCACCAGCAGAAGCCTTGGAAGAGGCCTGGACTTCTGGGGCAAGGGTCTTGGGTGTTCAAAGGCTGGTGCAATCTGATCTGAAAATGACTACAATTAAAACGCACACACACAAGCTTCCAAATGGTAAATCCTGCTACAGGGATTAATAAATTCAAGCAATCATGAAACCCTACATGACAAAGCAACTGAATTCACAGAGCTTTCCTGGGTTTAAAAGACTGTCAGTGGGAAGTGATCTACAGTTGTGCACAATCAAAATTGTTTTTTCTCTTTAAAAATCCTTCCTTAGGAGGGGTTCGGTTGCAGGAACCTGTTCTACTATTTGTTTTTATAATAAACATCTTGATCTTAAAATCTAAGGCATACACACACACACACACACACACGCTGAAGGCAAGAAAATAGCAAAAGGTCTTGTGGTTTTTAAAGAATATACCAGATATTTAAAATCGTACCCCAGCACAGCAAATGCTGGAGGCAGCAGCGGAAAATACCACGGGCTACCAACACTGCTCCGCCCCGCGCCCTTCCTCTCGCCCACTCTCCGCCTACGCGGCTCCTGTGCTTATTATCCCTTCTGTGGGACAATCCTTGGTCTAAACGCCTTTTAGAACCGTGATTTTCATTAATGATCTGATGGCGTGAGATAAAAGGTAAGTAAGACACACACTTCCAAATCAATTTGACAAGTATTCAACATCCAGATTTCAAAAATGTTTAAGAAAGAAAAGCCCTGTCTTAGAGAAAATAATTTTTTTAAAAAGTCACTTTTCATTCTCTCTGATTTGGTCTGCTCACTGGGTTGCCAGCTTTCAAGCCTGACCCTTCCTTGATATGGAATTACTGTCCCCAAACCTCAACCCACCGGGCAATTAGAACACAAGAACTGCTTTCCAGCCACCTCGTTTTCAGTCCTGCGAACGCAGGATCAAGGAGTTCCCTTGAAAGGGCAGGAAGCCGGCACTAGTCTCGGGAACATCTCAGCGGCTTTAAAGGCCCTGAGACGTCCGCCCTCACAGTTAACAGAGCAACACCAGAGAGAAGGAGCGCTGACTTCCGTGGCCCTCCCCACTTAATCTGTGCCTGCTGCCTTTCTTTTTCCTGATGCGGATTTCTAGCCCTCAGACATTCAGACCTTATAACGTTAATTTACACAAATTATTATCATTGTCTGAGGCATACTATAATAATAAAGCGTAACATTAAGTATACATACCACTGTCTGCAGAAGTATTCTCTACTGTCTCTGCTAAAAAATAACAAATGAAATTTTTATGTTTGACAAAAGTGATCTAATTGGAACAACACATTTTTGGCTGCAAATCTGTACACTGTGTTTGATAGAGACGTGGAATAAAAGAGGCATCGTGAATAAGCTGAGGCTTCTCTAATTAAATGAACAGTGATACTAGCAAACTTTCTTCAAACATAATTACCTAGAGCAGTGTTGGCTTCCTTTATTTATAACCCAAGTTTAGCAAATGGAAATCCTACGATTTCAGCTCCGAAAGGGGAGATTAATTTAAGTCAAGGCTTTCTGGGAACAAGTCAGCTAGGTCGACAGCTCACAGCCCACTTCCCATCATACCTCAAAGATGTTGTCGCCAACGTTATTTTCTTTCTAAGACAAGACAATGAATTTTAATATGTGTGTAAAATAAAGAAACCCAGGAGAGGAAACATGCTTCACCAACGCTGACATTTACTGTGAGAATTTCTCCTAAGGAGAAACACAGACTCCTCTGACTAAAGGCCCTCTACTGCACTCCTGCAATCACCACGTGGAATGCACCAGCCCCGCCTTCTGCACTCCTCAGGAAATGCTGGGCCTTGAGGGGTGGGGGTGGGGTCTACAAAGGCATGAACATTTGCCAGCTCCAAAAATGAATGGTTTGTGGTAGACTGAGGGGAAACATTTTGGTGATAATAGGCAAAACAATTTTAACTTCCATAATTTGCATAGTGATCAGCTAATACAATGATTTTATAATTTTAAGAATCATCCAGTGTATTGTTACAACAGTTTTACTAGTAAGGGAACTGAGGCTCAAAGACAATAAATGATTTGGTTATGAGGTGACAGGAAACAAGCATCAGAGTCAGGTCTCCATGCTGGTGTCTGAAGCTGGGCAATGGCTGATGGCTTCTTCACGTCACCCAGACAGCCGGGCAAACACTTGACGCTGCCCCGAAGCCTCACCTCTCAAGGGAACAGAGAGGGGGGGAACGCGGGAAACACCAGGACGGGGACACAGGAAGTTGTTGGTATTTCTCCCTGCCCTTCTAACCCGGAAACACCACAAAGGACATTTATGTGCAGTAAGCACACATGCACACACACAGCCACAGGCCTTATTTTATGATCTGCTGCAGGTCACAGACGTCCTGACTGGCCTAATCCATACATAATATGAGGATCTGGAAGCACAGCCCTCTGGTGGAACACTTCGGCTGTGTGAATGCTGCCATTTTTGCAAAATATGGGTGGACACACTAGCATTCTTCAACTTTGGAAAGCCTGCGAATGTGGACAGTATGGGGCAGAGAGAATGGTTTCTATCACCGGGGTATCACAAGAAACCTGTGTGTTTTAGTGGTGGAAAAGCAAAGCTCCATATAAATCAACTCAAAAGGTAAACATACCACTTAAATATTAATCAAGGTAATTATAGAAAAACAGTCCAGGAAATCTCTGTAACAATCCAAGATAAATAAAGGTCCCCAGACTAAAAAACAAATGAAGAAACCAACAAAAAATAAATAAAGCCCCTCAGAACTCATTTGTTCATAATGTAACTTGACTTTCTTCATATAACTCATACCAAATACCATATGCTTGACTATATCTGTTCTAAAGGAAATTATCTCTAGTTGATATCTAATTCTAATCCAGCAAAACTACACAAAACACACATTCAGGCTTATGAAAGGGGAAGGTTAAGTCCAAGGTAAAAAGCAATGAAAATGCAATATCCATCAAACAGAACCCTATTACATTTTTAATAGGGTCTGTTTCTCAACTGCTTCCTTGAGGAACATGTAAAAGAAAGAAGAGACACATGTGTGGGAGTAGGTATGTACAGGCCAGACTGGTTAATAACACAGGATGCCAATAATTTAGAGAGACAGAAAACTGAGAGAGGCTAGTCTCAGAATCTGTAAGGAGTAAGTCTCTTGAGTGGTTTGAGATGTAATTTTGAGGCAGTGTGGTTAGATGGGCTCTCTAAGGAGGAGTGAGTTGAGTTCAAGATGACAAAAAGTACTTGAGTATTACATGGTGATCTGGGGAAACAGAACTGAAGGCAGAAGAAATGGCAAGTGCAAAGGTCCTGAGGCAACAACAAATGTATAAATACTTGCGGACCAGAAGAAAAGCCTCAGTGGCTAAAGCACACTAGCAAGGAATATTGTGTCCAGCCCAGTGCTTGGTATACCACTCTGCATGCTCAAGGATATTAGCCTCCTTTTCCATCCTCTGAGCAATTTCGGATATGGAGGAGGGGCTAGGCTAAGAAATCCAAGGTTACTACCTAGGCTCTAATACACTTCTGGTTCCCCAGGCCCCGGGGGGGGGGGGGGGGTGAGTGGGGGGGTGCTTACTAGCTGTATGACCTGGAGACCCTGCTTTACCTCTTTGAGCCTCAATGTAAAATGAGGGTAATTACCACCATCTTGATACCATATTGTGCTGATATATACCCGGGACATAACAGGTGTGCAGTATTACTGCTGACGCAATATAAAGAAAGTCCTGGCTTTCCCAGTGTCTTTAAGAAAAACTTCCTCTAGTGGATTTTGTTTTGAGAGGTCTTTAACTTCGTGAGGCACTTCAAGCTAAAGTGCTAAGACCAATGACAATAGCCGACCAATTATAAACACCGATCAGTCAGCTCTGAAGTCTTAACTCAGCGGGAAGCTATGATCCAATTCATAAACATCTGGTTTGTATACTGCTGCTCAAAAATATCAATCTGTGTGATGTTCATTTTGCATGTTAAAGAAACATTTAATGACAAATCCAGAAGGAGAATTAAATTGGTCTTGAAATTTCCCTACCAAGCCATGTAAAGTGCTGCAGAAGAAACGGGGTAAAATGATAAAGGATGCTTTCAAAAGGTAAATGTGACCAGGAGTCCCAGCACCATCATTTGTACTTGTTTCTCAGTCTGTGTCTAGTAGGTAAATACAACTCTCCTACTATTGACACATTTTCTTTTCTTTCTTTCCTCAGAAATCAGTTAACACCAGATGTCTACCCCTCTTAACAGCAACAGGTCACAAGTCCTTTTTGGAACCTGCTGACATCTGGTTACAAGGGATTGCTCTGAATTTCCCTAATTCAGGAAGTTCCTACAGGAAACATTGTGTGTGACCTCTATGCAAATAACTCTTGGCACCTTCAGAAATCACTCCTGACATCGCATTTGAAAGCCTAATGAAAGCTTAGTTCCATATGTTAAAATGAAGATTCTTCCAAAGGCAGGGTAAGGATAGAAGAGAACAGTTGCACAGTTGGTAACAAGATTCATCCTCAGAAATTGCCCCAATTTATTACATTTAGATCAACTAAATGCGTCAGATAAGAATTTGGTGAATTTACTTCAGCTAACGCTGCTCTCCTTCTGAGGACACAAGGCTGATGAAAAGCCAGATGTTTTCAATCTGTAAAGCTTAACACTACGGAACAGCCAAACCAGCTGGCGAGAGCCTGAAAGAAAGTGTGTGTCTTCCTGGGACCAGTCCAGCCCTGGTGTGTTTGATCTTTCACACACACCAAACAGGGCAGTCCCTTCCCGAGCCCACGCCTGATGGCTGTCCTAACAGCCACCTCCAGTCACCTCCAGCTAAGACTTTGGGAGCAGTAGCATCATCTCATTCTTTTTCCTAGAGTTCCAAACTCTTTGAAAGAAATACCAATACACATTGTTTTCTCAAGTAGCTCCCTCCCTGTATACTAGTTAACTTGAAAGTAACATAAAAATGATTTGTCCACTTCATCTGACTTATATATATCAAATATATGTGAATATAGAACACATCTCAAGGATTCCTATACTGCTAATTCTTATAACTTGGAAAGAAGTAGACTGAAGTTGGGTTTTGAACTAATCTATTAAGGGTCTTTGTGCAAATTACTTGATTTTTTTCAAAATCTAACACAACGCGAATCTCGTATAGGACGCAACTGCTATAACCAGTTCTCAGCATTTCAGAAGGACGACTTTTCTTCTGAAAAGGACACAGGCCAAGCTGTGCACAAATCTTACCTACTCAACACAAGCAAATTCCGTAAGTAGCACCAATAAGTAGCACTTTGTTGGTCAAGCTTCAAACTATCTTTCATTTAAAAAACTTTCTTTAAAAAAAGTTAAATTTTAAACTTTTTACAAATTCTGACAGGTCTTTTATCCAACAGGCGGTGAGAGACTGAACTCTACCCGGAAGTGGGTTCTTTTATGCCACATTGTTACTATGTCCCATGCAGTGTGTCTTTCTCAAAAGAAATTCAAGTACATAATGGTTATCAGTAAATTACATCCAAATTGCAAAACCATCCCAGAGATCCTAACATCTATGTCAGGTAAACAAACTGGGGAAATGAAAATGTTCACATAACATGAACAGAATAAAGAAAACAGAGCCGAGCCCCTTGGACCAGGAGCAGGGCAGTGCTTTTCTCACACAGAAGTTTTTGGGGGGTGCCTCAGGGTCCAACAGGGAGCAAACACTCAAAATCCTGTGCTTGTCAAATGAAGCTGTGATTGAGTGAATGAATGAATGAATGAATGAATGAATCTTTGACCATTCATGCAGCAGCCGGACCATGCTAGAAATCAGAATTTTTGTAGCTGTTTAACAAAACGGTATTGTCCAGCTGCTGCATGTCCTCATATATTGGGTCCAGAGCTTTACACTGGGGTTTGAAGGAGAGCTTTGAAAATGAAGAGAGAACAACCAGAGACAAAAGAGTCATAGATCACACTTCGTGACAAATGTCTGGGGTCACAGGAGAGAATCTGAATCGTCAGGTGTTAGATCTTCATCCATGGTCATAGTGTCCAGGTTTATTGCCCACACAGGCTGATCAACATTCTACCTTTGTTAATATTTCTCATAAAAATTCCACTCAACCTCCTTGGCTCTGGAGCCTGCCGTGTTCCATAACTTGCATAGCCACTCTGGCAGGGATCACCAGCCTGCCTTCCTGAGTAGTGACACCCCTGACTCACAGGGGGTTTAGAGAATTAGTTAATGTTTACAAAGTGCTGGTAGAGCCACAAGCCAAGAGGTATTATATAAATGCAAATTATCAGCATTATTTTGTTTTCGGATGGGGCAGACAGCCCAGGGCACTTACTCATGCCTTATAAGAACACCCAAGTCTTCCTCTGTTAAAGAGATTATCGATTTATAGCCTCAGATCACCAATGCCTGCACATCAGCCCCTGTTCCAGGCCTTAGGACTGTTTTTTTCCCCCTCAAGGAGCTATTTTTGAACCCTTGCTTCTTACCTTCAAAGCCTGCAAAAGACATCAGAACCTATCATTAAAAACAAATTCCATCTCCAGAAAGGGTCTTCACATCTCACTTTCTCATCTTGAGAGGCGATAAGACAGAGGTCTTGACTTTTAGAAAGTGCACTGTGTCTCTTGATGGGACTCAGGAGACCCTGGTCAAATTCCACTTTGAATGATTGCATTCGGCTCACCTCAAGGTCCTGCTGCTCCAACTGCATGTCTTACTCATTGCCACTTCCTGCCCTTGAATGTTCTGCAGTCTTCCTCTGTTCTGTTCAAACAAATGCTGTGTCTCACCTGTCATAGCCCTGTCCTCTCCAGCAAAGGGGAACAGGACACTGGACACCAAGACTATCACTTTCAGGACTTCGACCCCTGGTTTGTTTTGTTATGTAGATTGGATCCGCTGCTAATATATCATGCTTGGACATGTAGTTTCTGCCTTTATCTCTGTTATTTTCACTTTGAACCTGGGAAAATAGTTGAGAGGTTATGCAAGCATTGCCCTGGGTCCTGATCCATATACATCTCTGGCAACGTGCACTGGTCTTTGAGAACTCCAATTCTTTGTCCTAAAGAACAGAGTGTCTTCATAGGCAGCCATAGTCTGACACAAGGTTGGGAGCAAAGTTGTCATACAGTTCTCTAAACACACTTAGAAGAAGAAATGCTTTAAATTAGTTTTCTTACATATTAAAAACAGAAACAAAAGGAAACGAAGAAATCATTTTAAATAAATGCTTCACTTACTAGGTATTTGTTGACATACTATATGCAACCCTGACATGGCATTTGTTTTCCAGATATTTTTCTCTCTCACATTTCAGCTCTAGAACATTTAAGTCACTTTGGTAAGAAAAGGACAACTACTCAGGGCTTCCTCTCTGAACTAAAACAGTTATAGGAATGTTGACAGGCCCCAGAGTAGGTAGTAGGTAAGGAGGAATAATAACATTGATAAAGCAAAATAACACTTACGTATCATATTACATATATATACATGTGTATATATACTATATATTATATTGTGAAGTTTTATAGTTTCTTTAGAAAGTGCTTTAACATTTGCCTCATTGCATTTTCACAATAATCCCATGAATGAAGTATTATGCCCACTTTACAGACAAAAAAAAATTGCCTCAAAGTAGTTGAGTGACATGTCCAAGATTCACAGAGACTCAAGGCGCACAGCCTGCACTTGAGCCCTGGGAGCTGCCAGCCGTGGAGAAGGTCAGCCCTTCTCACCACTTTCACTCAACTAAGGAGCAAGGTGGGAGGTGACTGGTGAGAGAAGACATACAGGAGTGGGGTGGGAGGAATGTTCTAGTAAAGGTGACAAAGCTTTCTTAGAAACACATCAATTTCCAAAGTGCCCCTGGTCAGAAAGATTTCCAAACACTGGGATTTGCATCTACCAGCTGGAATGTGAGTTACCCCCCAACTGTTTCCACACTCAGTCACAGCTCTCTGTTACAATGTCTCCTGGACTGTGTCAGCAGCTCTAAGAGAGGTCATCACAAAGACCATGGCTGGCCCCAGGTTTTATGCCTCAGTTTCTCTCTGATCAACCTAGAGTGAGCTGCTCTCCCCAGAGAACACTGAGGGGAGTGGCTGGGGGAGTGGAGAAGGCACACAGCGGTGGTAACCGTGGAGCCCGTGCATGGTATCGGCCAGTCCTGTCCATCAGCCTCTCCTTCTTCTCTGGACATGAGTGGCCTGTCCACCTGCTTTCTCTCATGGCCCTTCTGGTGGCAGCCCCGTCTGTACTGCATTCTTACTGTCTGATGTCTCACTTCTCCACTGCGACCCTCTAGAAAAGGACTGTGGCCTCCTACGGACAGCAGCATGGCTCCATTTTCTTGGTCTTCCCTGCAGTGCTAATTCCAAGCCAGACGTTTCAAACAAGGACCACTAAATTAGCTCTGTAAAACCCCAAGCTCTTTCAGAACCCACCTTTCCTCTTTCCCACTGTTTCACTGATAGTATAAACTCTTTTCAACATTTAAGAACATTACCCTCTGGAGACATGAAACTGGGCCAGCTGTTAACAATGAGCTGGAATTTTAGTTTCTTGGTATTTGAGGTCTTGGGCCCAAGCTCTGGGTGTCCTGGGAATGCACAGGGGTGGGCAATGGAGACAGTAAAGAACGGGCCCTTAAGGCTGCGGGATACCTTAACGTTTTCCTGTTTTGATCTGCTGCAATAGCAAGAGGCATAGTGTTTTGACCAAGCGTGTGACAGAACATCTCAATGCTGGCTGAAGGGCTTGCTTCTACAACGACAATTCAGGGAACTGTCGCTTAAAATTCCCATCTGTTGTAATCAGGTCTGGAAGTCTCACTCGAAGGCCCACACATTCCTGTACCCTCCGCAAGTACAACAAAAACAGATGCTTGGACGCTCCACTCAGGAACAAAGGAAGGATCATTCCTGGTGCTGGTTATTTTCTTCTGCATCTCTTACCTAAAAAACCCAAAAACACAAAAAACGCCAACTTTCATCAAGACATTGCCCGATGGGGCAAAACCAATAAATCCCAGGTGGGAATGCTTTAGTGTAAGGGATCCAAAAGCATCCTCAACAAGAGCAACACGGTAGGGGGCACTATGACCTGAGCCCTGCAACGCTTCACACCCTGACCTCCTTTTGCTATTCTGGTCCGCCATGTTTTCAGGGTACACAGCCTTACAGAACACTCACAACCCACGTAGTAACCTGCCTTACACAACAGTCACTACCACAGCAGTGAGCGGACTTACACGACACTCGCTATCCACAGAGTGAACTGACTCACACGACACTCGCTATCCACAGCAGTGAACTGCCTTACACGACACTCGCTATCCACAGAGTGAACTGACTCACACGACACTCGCTATCCACAGAGTGAACTGACTCACACGACACTCGCTATCCACAGCGGTGAACTGACTCACACGACACTCGCTATCCACAGCGGTGAGCTGACTCACACGACACTCGCTATCCACAGCGGTGAACTGACTCACACGACACTTGCTATCCACAGAGTGAACTGACTCACACGACACTCGCTATCCACAGCGGTGAACTGACTCACACGACACTCGCTATCCACAGCGGTGAGCTGACTCACACGACACTCGCTATCCACAGAGTGAACTGACTCACACGACACTCGCTATCCACAGCGGTGAGCTGACTCACACGACACTCGCTATCCACAGCGGTGAGCTGACTCACACGACACTCGCTATCCACAGCGGTGAGCTGACTCACACGACACTCGCTATCCACAGCGGTGAGCTGACTCACACGACACTCGCTATCCACAGCGGTGAGCTGACTCACACGACACTCGCTATCCACAGCGGTGAGCTGACTCACACGACACTCGCTATCCACAGCGGTGAGCTGACTCACACGACACTCGCTATCCACAGCGGTGAGCTGACTCACACGACACTCGCTATCCACAGCGTGAGCTGACTCACACGACACTCGCTATCCACAGCGGTGAGCTGACTTACACGACACTCGCTATCCACAGCGTGAGCTGACTCACACGACACTCGCTATCCACAGCGGTGAGCTGACTCACACGACACTCGCTATCCACAGCGGTGAGCTGACTCACACGACACTCGCTATCCACAGCGTGAGCTGACTCACACGACACTCGCTATCCACAGCGGTGAACTGACTCACACGACACTCGCTATCCACAGAGTGAACTGACTCACACGACACTCGCTATCCACAGAGTGAACTGACTCACACGACACTCGCTATCCACAGCGTGAACTGACTCACACGACACTCGCTATCCACAGCGGTGAGCTGACTCACACGACACTCGCTATCCACAGCGTGAACTGACTCACACGACACTCGCTATCCACAGAGTGAACTGACTCACACGACACTCGCTATCCACAGAGTGAACTGACTCACACGACACTCGCTATCCACAGCGTGAACTGACTCACACGACACTCGCTATCCACAGCGGTGAGCTGACTCACACGACACTCGCTATCCACAGCGGTGAGCTGACTCACACGACACTCGCTATCCACAGAGTGAACTGACTCACACGACACTCGCTATCCACAGCGGTGAGCTGACTTACACGACACTCGCTATCCACAGCGGTGAGCTGACTCACACGACACTCGCTATCCACAGAGTGAACTGACTCACACGACACTCGCTATCCACAGCGGTGAGCTGACTTACACGACACTCGCTATCCACAGCGGTGAGCTGACTTACACGACACTCGCTATCCACAGCGGTGAGCTGACTTACACGACACTCGCTATCCACAGCGTGAACTGACTCACACGACACTCGCTATCCACAGCGGTGAGCTGACTCACACGACACTCGCTATCCACAGCGTGAACTGACTCACACGACACTCGCTATCCACAGCGGTGAGCTGACTCACACGACACTCGCTATCCACAGCGGTGACCTGCCTTCACACTTGGCACTATGCTCCTTTTCCAGGGCAATACTAACTGTACTCCAAAGTAAAGTTACACCACTTTGTTTTTAAGGCATTTAACTAAATCACTTTAAATCAACTTAGTCAATCAAAGATGAGCTATATACATATATAATCTTTCTATTAAGGCAATGAAAAGCTTCCTGTCACCTTTGCCAGAAAGGGACAGCAGTTACCTGGGTAAATATGGCTGAGAAAGGAATACGGACCTGCAGATAGAGTGCTTTGGACCACCTGCCCATTGATTTTCCTCTTGTAAAGGTAGCTCAAGTGAAATGTTCAGCATAAATCATGTGTTATAATTATCTTCTGAAGAGATGAGAGCATATTGATTAATAATTATTTGCATTAACAGACTCAACTAAGGCAGTATCAGTTACCTTAAAAATTGGCTCAGATCAATCACAATGAAAGCAGCTGAGTTTGAAGACTCACTGTCTTTTGCTTAGTATTTTTAAAGAGATCAGCAGAGAGGCAGGGCTCTAGAAAGGCGTTGTAAGCAAGCACTGCTAGCCTGGTCAGAATGATTTGTGATCACTTCTGAATATCATATTGACTCAGACCTTCTAGCTGAGTAATGAGTCTCCCACGCTTCTAAGTGGGAGGTCTCCATGGTAAACAAATGTTTCCCACATAAGATTCAGGATGAGTGTGTATAACCCAGGAAATGTACTGCTGAAGATAAAACACAAAGGCAAACTGGGCCAGAAAACTATCAACCTGGGAGGCCAATGAGCCAATGGTGTGAGCACATTCAAACTTCATGTACATACATGTGTGATATGCCCTAAAGTCATCTCCTGAACACCCCCCGAGAGTGGAAATAAGAACCCCCAGAAATACCTTCAACCTACTAAATTCCCGCAGTCGAGTGTGTTTAAGAGTCTGTGGCTTACTCCGCTGCATATATTCACCCGGCAACTCAAAGCAACATGGCTAGTTTTGGGCAATGATGTCCAGTTCCAATTTCCCAAAAGTGACACTGCTGCCAACACTGTCACCCTGAGGTACAAATCTGGCCATGCCACTCCTCCCCGCACACTCCTGGCACAGCAGCAACTAACTCTAAGGCCCCGAGCAAGGAGCCTCCACCTGACCCTCTCGTCCTCTGGTGCTCACAGTGTGGTCTGTGGACTCCTCGAGGTCTCCAAGGTCCTTTCAAAGGGCCCCCCAGTCAGAAATGTTTTATAATAATACTAAGACATTAGTTGCCTTCTTCACCGGATTAATATTTGCAGTGACGGTATAGAGAGAGTGGGAAAATAGCCGCATTGGCCCCAAACAATACTGGTGGTCGCTGTACTCTTCCAAGCGCATGAAGGAAAACGTCGGTTTCACTCCACACACCGTTGATGAAGCAGTAAATAATCCCTGTAATAAATCCGGACCCTGAGCACACACTTTATAACAGTCTCTCCCAAGAAAGCAAGGACACCTGGAGCAGTTCTGTCACACACCGGAGTCCTACATTTGCCTGAAGGGAAGGCGCTGCTGTGCTTGGGTTGCAGCCGATCCAGCCTTTTTTTTTTTTTTTTCCCCACAGAACATCATTTTTACTTGAAAAGAATAACTGACAAAAACCTGTTCCTCAGACTTAAGTATTGAAAAGGCATTTTCTTGAAAATGAACAAAGGGATCCTGACCCTTTGAGGAAAGCTACTGACAATACTTGTCGGTAATGATAAAATTTGAGCTTTCAAGAAAAAATTAGGACTTTGGAAAACTTGTATCTACTGTCATGAGTTTGATAGCTTCCTAACACTTACAGGTTTCTGCTCTCTTTTCATATTGTATAAATGGTTCATCATTTGGAAAATGTTTAGAACCCCGTGGACCCATGTTTCCCAGGGCCCAGTGCATGGCACACCGGAATCACACCGGTAAAAGGTTCCAAAAGCAGGAGACAGCAATGGCTTGAAGGTAACAGTGAGAAAGCTCATCTCTGTGGCTTCAGGCTTCTCACTACAACAGCATGTAAGAAACTACCACTTATCAAGTTTTGGTGTAGAGAACTAGCCACAATCCGGGCATACTGTCTTTATATACTTTAGACAAAACAACCCACTGAACTAGATTGAATGCAGAAGCAGTTATGAGAATCTAGCTGTCTTCTTAATAAGCCAGACACTAAAGAGCTTTCTAAAAATATAAAACAATGTCAATCTTCTCACTACATTTCTTACTTTGAAGAACAGTTATGTGCTACTATAAATGTATAACAATGTATCATTTATAGTAGCACATCATGAGTTTATTGTGCTTGATTTAAAAAAATAAATAAAAGTTAAAGAATTTCTCAGTTTAAATTTTAAATATAGTAAAATATCAGTAGATATTTACCCACATGACAAATACAACCTCTCTGGGGTTCTCAATAATTTTTAAGGGTGTAATAGGGCCCTGAGACCAAAAGCTAGAGAAGGACTACTCTGGTCTTATCACCAAGCACAGCTCCTGCCCTCAGGAGCCCAGAGCCTGACTGGCAGACAGACCAGGAAACAGGAATTTAGAATTCTGTGTGACCAGAGGCCTGGAATGCAACCAAGACAGCAAGACAAATTCAGCCTGGAGGGTGAGAGAAGAAAACACTCTCAGGGGAGGAGGAAGCTGAGTAGCAGTTTCCCAGCAGACAGGGAAGACTTGGCAGGGGGTGGGAGGTGGGAGGGCATTTCAGGCTGGGAAAACAGGCCCCCAAACAGAAATGACTGAGTTATCTGCAAGCCCTGTACTTAACTAGCTGGAGCACACAAGGTGGGGAAGGACAGAGAGGGGTGCCTGGAGGACCCAGACCATTCCATACCAAAAAGTGGGTGATGGGGTGTCAGGAAGCCTGTAACCAGGGCTGTCAGAGAGATTTATGTTTTAGGGAAAAACTTGTTTTGTTAACAGTAGGAAAAAGCGGGTATGGAGGTATGGGACAAGAGCTGGGCAGCGCAGTCAGGAAGCTGCTGCACTAAGTTTAGGTAAGAAACAAAAAAGGCCTAAGGTATGGCATCGGCAATTCAGAAGGAGAGGAGGCCAGACTATGGCATCATTGCCAGGAGACATGGAACAGGAAACGAGCCAGTTTGAAAGCAAGCTACTGGGTGAATTGGAATATTCTGTCTGTGTTGAATGTGGGACCTACAGGTAGAAGACTACAGGTAAGCAGCTGGATGCATTTTGTTCTGTGAATACAACGTGGTCAAAAGGTTTACAGTGGTGAGTTTGTGAAACACAGAGTTCATTCTTGTATTATTATTTATTAAAATTGTATTATTTTCCACATAAACAACTATAAGCCTACTTCTGCCCCTCCTGTATAGCAGCCACTGGAACAACAAGCTGGCCAAGAGGCAGTCACTGAACGTGCCGGGGAGTCTCCAAAGGAGACGGAGAGGGCTCTCGCAGAGAGGAAGGTGTGCTCCAAGGTCCACATGAGAAACATCCTCCAACCCAAGTGGGAAACGCCAACCACTGTGTTCATTTCAATTCAACCTAAATTGTCCTTTTGGACATTTGAAAACATCATACCAGTCAGAAGATATTTTTCAATTTACAATCTAGAGGTTCGTATGGTATGTGTTTCAGTCAGGGTGGCACAGGGATAGGGGCAGAAGGGGAGGGACGGAGAAAAAAAAGACTGGCATTTTTTCAGCAGGATTTCTGCCTCTGCTGGAAAGAAAGAACAGATCCAATCTTCCAAATGAAATCGACTGTAGTATCAGCATTGCCTTCTAATTCCCCATGTCAGATGAAGGAACCCAAGTCTAAGAAAAGGTTTTGTACACTACACGTGATTAAAACTGTTTTGTAAGAATGAAATATTTTATCTCTGAAGCCAGAAAATAAATACTTTGGGCTAAAAATTGGGCTCAGTTGAAATCAGGAAACTTGGTCTGAATACACAATTTGGTAGAAAGCAAGAACTCTCTCCATGTGAAGTAGACCTTTGTGGAACACTTTCAAGGTCAAGCATTTGGAAAGCTGGCATAAACCACTTTCCTGTCTGTTTTTCTGCCGCCCTTTAGGGTCTCATGGGTTCAGAAATAGCTCCAATCTTACAACATAGTTTACACCTTCTCAACATAGATCTTAAATTATGTAATAATTTCCTTGTTGTTTTATGTTTTACAAGAATGTTCTCCATTTACTTAAACTACAGGCTTCTACCTGGAGAGCAAATTCTTTTCCTCTTCTTTTGTTGTCCCTGGCAGGGCTGGAAGGTCCCTAATGCCGCCCTGAGAATGAAGGTGTCCTCCTGGACATGCGTGGGTGGTGTCCTTCTTGTCTGGTGCAGAAAACCGTCTTAGGATCTAGGGATAATTCGCTGGCCGTGGTCTTGTGTTTGAAGGCTTTCTATTCATGGTACATGAAAGTACCGTGGGGCTTCATGTGCCTAAGACAGAAGCAGATCCCTACACCCACCACCCGCACTCTCAGATGATCACTCCTGTCTCCCTTGTCTGTGTTAGTGCTAAAGTCATTAAAAACTAGACTGCACTTTTATTACATTCTAACTCTTAGGTTAAACTCAGTTTTAAGTTTAATGGAGCCAGTGCAAGCTACTAAAACTGATTTTTGAAGGAAATGGGACCACTGCTAAGGACAAATCTTCCCTGAATTATACAGAACACCTTTTGAATTAAACAACTAATATTTTCCACTGAAGTACCTAATTTGAATTTAAACATTTCTTTACATGCTTCCTTAATTTGATGCACATTTCTCTCAGCATCTTAATTTTACTCATTTTATACTTCTAAGAAGCTTGCTAGAGAGAATTGCTTATCTGCATTCATTTACATACAATTTGCAAAACCTAGAAAGGGAGAGATTGTAAATTCATAGCTTTTTTCCCCCCTAAACAAAAATGTCATTTCTATGAGGAAACAAACAATGCCGTTTTTCCTCGCTAACCTACAGTACTTTCAAGACTACGTTTAGTATTTGTACACACAGAAAACTCCATTTAATGGACACTGCAACAGGAAGCCTTTCCCCTGAGTGTTAATAACCATGAAAAAGGCTCCAAGCTTCCAATCCTCTTCTTAATAAAAACGTGAAACACCCTCAAGCAGATGATACCACCTGACAAATATTATTTGGAAAGTATATCTTTCTCACACAATAAGGACATATTTTATCAATTACAATCTAAAGATTCATCCAATTTAAAAACTATTTTTTAAAATATTTTATTTATTTATTTTTAGAGAGGGGAAAGGAGGGAGACAGAGGGAGAGAAACATCCTTGCGTGGTTGGCTCTCAAGAGCCCCCTACTGGGGACCCTGCCCACAACACAGGCATGTGCCCTCACTGGGAATCGAACCCGTGACACTTTGGTTTGCAGGCTGGTGCTCAATCCACTGAGCCACACCAGCCAGGGCTAAAAACTATTTCTTTTAGCGATCGGCATTTTATTCTCTATGACTCTTACTGTAGTTAACTGGATTTTCTCCACGTCCTTCTCTTCTCTTGAGCTTGAATTTATACTCACGGGGATTCTGCCATCCCCACAAGAGCACTGACTGAGACTGGAAGACAAGTCGGTGCACTCTTTATGTGAGACAATTCAGTTGGCTATTTTTTAGAGATGGAAGCTGCTGCTCCCTCCCTGGTTTTCAATGCCTTGTAGTTCTCCTAACATCACAGAATGCGGGTGCTCTTCTCCCTGGGACCTGGAGCATGGGCTCCGACAGGGCTCTGGGAATTGAATGCCTGCAGCAGCCATTGGGGCAAGGGCTGCCGAGGGAGCAAAATGGTAGAAAACACTTAAAATACAGGTGCCTTCAAGGTTGAAATTTTCTCTAATTTTCATTGGACCATGCAGGGATCTCCCCACCACTCAAGCTTCACAAAAACCCACTGCACTTACAGAAGCTCTCCCTCTACAAATGGAAAGTAATCTTAGGTTACTGCTTCACAAAAAAAAGCTGCTCATCCAAAATAAGACATACCTAAACAAAATTAGAGTTTTGACGTTGTTTTAGTTGTAAAATAATGTCACCTGGCTGATTGAGTTTATCCTTGATTAGCAGTTGAAAAGCCCAGTGTGAAAGCTGCCTCTACAGAGCAGGAAGGAGGCCCAGGCCCAGCTCTCTGGGGAGAGTCCCTGACTCAGCAACTTCAGGAGCTTCTCCTCTGGGCCCAGCTGATCGCGTGGCTCCCTGTGTCTCAGGCCCCTTGATGAAAAACCAAGATCTCACAGAAAAGGCAAAAACAGATGCTGCACTTGGGCTGATCTCTCTAAAGTAAACAAATTAGAGAATTTCCATGTCAACTATGGTCTCTGAAAATCAGTGAGAACTGAATTTCCTAAAATAATTCAGGAAATCACTGGTTTTGTTGTTTGCTTGTTTTGTTTTTTAAGCAAACATCTTTTTCCCCTCCATTGACAAGGCACTGTTAGGTGGTGACGGGATGGGCTGTGGATTAAAGATTAAATGCATCTAAATTATCACCACAATGGAATTGTAGCAAAAGAAAAACATTTTTTATCTAAGTGCTTAAGAAAACTCTGTCTTTGTAAACTTAAATTTTATAGCAGATGTGATTACATATATTAGAGATACTAAAATTTGATGAACTCACCATTCAGTTAAAATTTTCACATATGCTTATTTGTTAAACAGATTTGCTACTTTTATCATACAGAGTAACTGTATGATAAGTTAAGGGGAGAATCCAAATTATTTTATTTTACAAATGAATATGACAAACAATGTCTCTTAAGGAAAAACATATTGATAATGAATCAGATACAGTAAGTTGCAAAACAGTTAATTTCTCCAATGTCTGTGGTTTCCTCCTTACATTTTCATCATAAAAAACTTAATTTTTTTATGTGACCATTTTCACACTTAGATAATAAGATCCTTGGCAGTGACAGTGGACTTCCTTCACCACACTGAGCAAGGTGCCTGCTCTTTTCTTTGCTGTTCAAGAAGTGGCCGGCACCTAGAACAGGCCGTCTGTGAACAGGCTGTATAATGCACGCATTCAGAGAATGCCTGCTGTGAGCGCACGCACACACTAAGGTTCCAAAATGAGTATCATCTGAGAGTACACAGCAACACGCTAGGTGCTTGTCGGAGAAAAATCCTTTAAAACAGACACATCAAAAACAAACACTTATGGAATATCTATGTATCGAGACAGGAGTCACATTTATCATCCCCAAGAAATTAGCTCTAGCCTAGGACACAAGATATACTTATGGGACTGGGAATATAAGGCATCAGGTTATATGAAAACTGAGAAGAAACACTTAAAAGGTATTTAGTCATGTAAATGGGCACAAACATCCCAAACAAAATTTTAGGAAGAGTGTGTGGTGTCAGAAAACAGAGTAGGAGAGGCTCTACACATACACACAAGCATATACTTGCATCACCCGCACACAGAGAAGCCGGCCACGCGCTCGCTGTGACACCCTGAGCACGCTCATTCTCCATCTCTTTAAACCTCAGTTTCCTGACACGTGGATAAGAGTAGTAACTCACAGTTGTGAAAGTGAAATGTTGTAAAAATTGACTGGATCTACATAAAGCGCTTGCACAGTGCCTGGTGAACAGATTACACTTTCAAGTAATATTTGCTATAATCGAGCTAATTTACATTAATCTTACCTCACTCCCCCTCTTAGTCCAAGTAGTCATTTTATGTCATTGAGTTTGTTCTCATCATGACTCTTCCCATCCTCCTTAATCAGTCTGGTTGCTGGCCGGAGAGCCCCCTTGTCTACACTTCTCGGTTGGGGGTGTGCAAGAGGCAGACAACTGGGAAGTTTGTCTTGCACAATGTTTCTCTTGCACATCATCCATGTGTCTCTCCCTCTCTTTCTCCCTCCCTCCTCCTCTCTCTAAAAATAAATAAAATCTGAGGAAAAAAAAAGAGGGGAAGACCAGAGCTAAAACCAGTATCAGTGTGACATCCTCCGTGTGCCTCCTTAGACTAATTCCTTGGTTATCGACGTTACAATGTGCTGCGGGCTTTGCACGTCCATCTCTGTAAAATGGCTGGTTGTGTCTGGAAGCAGGTAGACATTATATTTTATCACCTGCTCTTTCCCATCTGCATTCACTAGGTTAGAAAATACTCAGCTCCAAACTAAGTTAAATTAATTTGAATAGCTTAAGGTCTTTAAACAATGTATTTTATTCCCAATTTAAAGGAATAAGCATGCACACACACAGACATCTAGCTCATAATCTGGAACAGTTTAGTGACCAAACACTATGTATGTATTCTTAGCAAAAACATTTGCTTGTTTTTAAGATTTAGTTGGCTTCTGAGTATTCACAGATGGTCTAATGTTTAATTACTCAGTCTGAGGGACTGATTAGACCAGAGGTGGAATGAAATCTTCAACCTCCTGATTGTGTCCCATCAGCGCTCAGTTCAGAATGAACTCATTGTTTTCTTCCAAGAAAAAAAAAAAACACAGACCACCTGCCCACCTCCATCCAAACCAAACTAAACCAAACCACACCAAACCCCTTTCCACCAGCCTCCAAGTTCCTGGCACGTATTCTTGCATCAACCTTCAACAATGCAAACATCATTAGTTTGTATTTAATTATATTTGGTCATAAAAGTCACTTTAGCCCTTCTCTCTTACCAGGAGTATACTGAGCAATGAGCAAATTCAGGACTTGCGGTTAACACATCAAAGTATTTTCTAACATAAATTCACTAGTTATTTGCTTGAATTTTCTACTATAATTCACTGTGTGATCTTAGCTCCAACTCCAGAACCTGTTTTATTTAATAAAAAAGATGAGAAATGCTCTTAGACCTTACATTCAAAATACAGCTCTTAACATTAGTAATGATAGCAGCAAGTTTGTAGAAATGGTACAGTGAGTAAAACTGGGAAAAAAAATTCTGTAAGTCAAGCACAGGCATAATTTCTATTCAACTTAAATTTTAAAACCAGGTTTTTTTTTAAGGCAAAGAACCAGAATAACTTTAGATAATATAGCTATATAAAGAAATAAATAAAAATCATTGATAATTCCAGCAATTATGATTTTGTCTTTTTTTTTATAGTCAACATTCAATTAGCAACTCAGTGAAAGATTTATCTTAGAACAGTAAGTTCCGCTTGAGTACTGATTTTAACTAAAATTACCTTAAAATCTAGAAGAATGCCCATTTGAGACCACTGACTGGCATGGGTACATACACATAAAGAGATATTTGAATTTGAAAGAACAACACTAGAGAGATGTTGATAGGACATGGGGCCATCTTTACTTTTTTTAAATCCTTGTTTGTGTTTTTGAGTTCTTAATAATAAACAGTATTCCTTTTTATATTATTTTAAGAAATAAAATTACTCTATTTTGGTTGGTAATTTTCATTGGCTGTCACTTTGCTTTACAAGAGTCAGGGAAACCACGAGGTCACCCTGCTATCTCTGTGTAGATTACAAAACTGTCAAAAGCTGTCATAAAATAGGCAAACACAAAGGGAAAAGCCCAACTGCCAGGTTAAAGCTTGAATTGATTTGGGCAGTGACTTGATAGCTTTGCCCTATACAAGGTAGGGCAAAAGCAGGTTTACAGTTGTTCATACGGAAAACAATCATATTATTTTATGATCAATAACTAAAAGTTAAGAATACACTCTATTTCATGCATTCACAACTGTAAACCTACTTCACCCCCACTCTGTACTAATGTGCGTGCCACTCAGCCCAACGTGCGGGGGGACTGGGTCAGTTAAATGAGGACTGTTCTCAACCTGGAGAAGTCACAGACATGCCGCACACAGACCTGCAGAGAGGACCTTCCCAGAATTACTGGCAGGTGTGAGGACCCAGAGGGCACAACCAGTGCTCTGAGCTGACAGTCCCCGGGGTGCTGGTTAGCACAGGCACAGCCCAAGAGTTAATGAGGCCAAGGCAGGGTTTCAGGGGTGACTAGGGAGTTTTGCTCTGCTCCACAGCCACTGAGGGAGCCCCCAACTCCAGGTACTGTCAGCAAAGGCTGGCCTGTTGTGTTGAGGAAAGACAAATAACAATGTGAATGAAACAAAGCAAGTGGAGTATTAAAAACATACCTTCATACCAAGTGTATAGCAATAGCTCCTCCTTCCCACTTAGAAGAATAAGGATGCAACCTTCCACTTCTGAGTAACTAGTCAGCACAGAGTAAGAAGCTGGGCCCAAAGAAAGGAGCGAGTTTTTAGTTCTAGCCTTGTCTACCTGGCACTCCCCTAGGCGGTTTAACAGCAAACACTATTCTTCAAATGTGAGTAGTGACTGCACAGCCCAAATAGGCTGAATTCCATATCCATGAATGGTCTAGTGATTCCAGGACATGACAAAGGGGACCTCCTAAAACCCTGGAATTATCTTCTGGAGGGTGGGCCCCTTGTAGTACAGGCTTCCCCCAATAGCTGAGTGTTTTAGGAACCCAGCTATATGAGTGTACCAACTGGCGTTGCTGTGAGAGGCTGCATTTGGCTTCAGTGAATTTCTTTGGAACTCTTTCAATGTGTTTGCCCATCCCATGACGGGCGATTCATGAGTGCACTTGCCCATACCATGCTGAGTGTTCAGCAGTTTTGACCAGAAACAGATGACCCCTGTGTCCCACCCTCCCTATTCACCCGATCTCACCCAGAGTGGCTTTTGCTTTTGTTTGTTTCCCTGGATGAAAAAAGTCCTCAAAGGGAAACATTTTGCCAATGTGGAAGAGGTGAAACAAAAAATGGCAGAAGCACTAACAGACCTGGGCAGAGGACCTTCCCAGTAGTACTTCTTCCAGTACTTCCCGAACATTGATGAGTTTGAAAACTATTTTGAACACTGGAAAAAATGTCTTAATTGGTGTATTGCATCAAGTGGTGAGTACTTTGAAGGTGACTAAAGCTTAAACATGTAAGAATACACAATCTTTATAAATAAATTCCATTTTGGGGAGTCCCCCCTTGTATATTTATATCCTGGATTTTGTTCAGCTGTGAAAGAGGATCCCTAAGTAAAGGCCTGCTCTGAAAAAGTGGGAATGTGTTTGTGAACTATCTCTGAGGCTATGATCAAACAGACATTTGTGACAAATAGTGATCAAAACGAACTGGTTGCTAGCTATGTGAAGCAGTTTGTATTCATTGTCTCACTCAATTCCAAAGCCATCCCCACGAGAGAAAGAGCACCATGACTCTTCTCTGCAGAAAAGCACAGCTACAAGAGGGGCAGTGACTGGCCTAATGTGGGCCAGCACGTTAGAGTCAGGATGAACAAGACCCCCAAGAGTGTCGACTACAAAAACCTATTAACAACAGAAAACATAGAACAGATTTTCTGCAGACAGCTAACTTATTTAGGGATGTGTGATAGTTGCTAAGTACAGGAGGAGGTTAGAAGAAGACAGCTGCCCTGTGGAAAACTGAGGGAGTTAAATCCTCACAAGAGGGAAGAAGCACATCAGGAAATGAACGCGTGGCAGCCTGTGGAATCACCCTACCTACTGCTCATCCGTCGAGGAGGACTCAGTCTGGGCCAGAGAAAAGAACTGTTAACTGCACTCGGCCCATCCATTGCAGGGCTTAGCACTTATTAAATTCTGATAAGACTGATAGGTCATTGGTGCTGGGATGTGCTGGGGACTGAGCATCAATGGACATGAAGCAGTGACAAGAGGAAAGAAGGACAAAGCTTTAGTCGCCAGGCTACAGGCTCTTGCCACACCAGGCCACTGCTGCGTCACGGAACAAATGCTCCATGCACAGACGCCAGGACTCTGAGAGTGGGCGGCTGCCAGCAGCTGCGGTGCTCAGCACAGGGACCTAGAGGACAGTGGTGGCTGTCCCTGCATCAGCCTTTGCTGTTTCTAACACAGGGTCAACTCGAACAAACCTTGTGGCCCCTTCTTGGCAAACCTCCCCTTTTATACCCTCCAGTGCATGCACACACACACACACCTGACAAATTACCTTTATAAACTGTATCTGTTCACAGGGAACCAGCCTGGGATGGGAACGGTGTGGAATTTGGAGACAGAGAGAGCCGGGTTCTAGTCTTGTCTCTCTCCCTACGAGTGGCTCATTTCTCATCTGTCAGAGTCCTTGGACGGAGTTCTGAGGATGAAATGCAGTGACCCAGGTTATAGAGCCAGCAGCCTGGTTCATGAGACACTCAGTTATGCCATTCACTAGCACTACTACTACCAGCTGCTCCTCAGGAAATTCTGGTCACCTATATTTTATTTCCACGCTGAGGACCTTCTTGGAATAAAACAGGTATGCTCTCATTATTTAAAAACAGTATTTTATAACAAGAAAGATCCTTATCGCAGCATAAGTAAAAGCTGATTTTAAAAGTTCATTAGAAAATCAAACAGAAATATAATTAAATATTCGAAAGAAATGAAAAGCTACTTATCCTAGGAGGGCTAGCATATTTTGGAGAGAGAAATTTTAGCTGCTGGTTCATCTCTTCAGAGTGCCAACAGTGACTCTTGCAAAAGGGGAGACATTTTTTTAATTTTAATTTTAAATCAACATAGAGTAAAATTGACTTTCTTTGTGGTTCTATGTGTTAAAATCCATAGAGCTATACACCAAATATGTCAACTCTACTGTTAAAAAATAAAATAAATTTTAACACATCTAAAATTAATTAATTAAAAAAATGGATTTTAATACATCAAGAGACTCATGTATGTATCCCACAATCAGGTTGCTAAGCTTCCATCACCAACAAAAACCAAAGGGGAGAAGTGTGGTTCTATTTCAGAAATACCTGATGGATGCTCACTGATGCGGATGGGCATGCCAGGCAACACAGAGACCAAGCTTAAGGTCCAGTTCCCCCCCCGCCCCAAGCCTGGGTGCTATTGGAAAGTTGGATAATAGAGCCTCCATCATGTTTTAAACACTTTTCAAGCATGTATCATTTCACAGATGAGAAGTATGGAAGACCCCGCTAACGTGGACATCCACTCTTGGGAAGAAGAAAGCATCATTTCTAGTGTAAACACTACCTTGTATGAGTGAAAATTAAAACAGAGGGACAGAGAAGCCAAATGACTTCACCATGTCACACAGCAGATCCAGAACCAGGGCCAGAGCAGGAGGCCGAAACTCAGCTGTGCTGGAGAGCCAGTAAGATAAGCCTTCTCTTTCAAGTATTCCATGTGGGGTTTCTGCACACGCCGGCATTTCTCATTGCATTGACACAGTGAAATTTCATGGTAGACATCACTCTTTTTATGAGTTTATCTTCAAGTTAATAGCAGAAGAAAAAAGGAAAATAGGCCTAAATATGTTCTTAATATGTTATTTTTCCTGGCAATATTTAAGGCACAATACATGAACCTATTTCTCTTACTGAGACATACATTGTGGGGTAACTCAGGACGTGGCCCCTCCACGACCTCGAAGAACGGATGGCGGTCTGGCCAGCAGCCATAAGGAACAAGGAAAACAGTCTGTGTCTGGATGTCCCAGCCCTCTCAAGGCCTGTGTTTATCACAGAAATGTAGAGCTTTCACATCCCACCGCTGCCACACATTCCGCAACCCTGTAACGAGCGCAAGGCTGGAGGCGCGACGTGGTCTCCTGCCTCATCAGAAGCAATGTGAGTAATCAAGTGGCATGTCCATACCTGCTGGTCCTCCGGGTGGTTTGGTTGGAGTATCAAAAACACAACTGCAGCTCGCTGGCTTGGAGCTCCTGCATTAAAATTGGTGTCATGAACAGGATATTGCAGAAAGTACTCTTGTTGAGCCCACAGAGTAGACTGATGGTGCTACCCTTCTGCCGTATTTGCACCCCTTGCTGGAACAATTCTAATGCACACTGCCATAATCACTTTAGCAAATCATACTGCTTTAGCTCTTAACCACACTGCAAATGCTATATCCCTAGTGTCCAAGGAAGTCCCACAAATAAGAAAAGGTGTTATGCAGAACTGCATGTCCTTAGAACTCTTAACAGCAGCCCAGGAAGAAACCTGTGCCATCCTACATACTGAACATTGTGTCTACATCCGGTAACTCCCACGATGTGTCTCAGGCCCTGGCCACGTTGGGTGATGAAATCACACACGTCTCAGCTTGGGCCTCGTACCCCTCACCTCCTGGTGGAGTTCTTTGGGAGGCTGGTGGCATCATATTCTCCTTGACCTTGTTGGCCTCTGCCTTCTTGCCCTCCTCTGAGGGTGTAGCCTATACTGTATTGGTGGCATATGGACACCATTCACCAATGCCCTCACCACCCAGGACTCCATGTCCAGATGAACTAACACAAAGATTGTGAGGTAGAGGAACAATGTCTGGGTGGAGTGTGGAGTAACTCAGAACATGGCCCCTCCACGACCTCAGAACGGATAGCTGTCTGGCCAGCAGCAATAAGGAAGGAGGAAAACAGACTGTATCTGGATGTCCCAGCCATCTCCAGGCCCCTGTTTATCACAGAAATGTAGAGCTTTCACACCTCACCACTGTTCCCCACACTGCTGCTACACACTTCCCAACCTTATAATGGCACAAGGCTGGAGGCGGGGTCTGGGCTCCTGCCCGATCCGCTGCCATTGGTACTCTCCCATGTAACGTGAATAATCAATGGCAGGTCCACATCTGCTGGTTCTCCAGATGACTTTCTCAGAATATCACAAACCCAAGTGCGGCTCCCTAGCTTGGAGCTCCTGTGTTACATGCATGAAAGACAGTGGCTTGGATCCAGAAGAAAATAAAATAGTAAATCCACTCACAACAATGGTCATCCTGAGCTGGATGTTACTGAAAATGTCTGGTATTGAGGGGCCAGAGCTTGAATCCACCGTGGTCTGGTTTTGAATGCAACTGAGTGAGCATGGTTACCTTTTGCTAACATTTCCTTCCCACCAGCGCGGCTCTGCTGTCCGCTGAGCCCGGTGTACACATCTGCAGTTTCTCCCTCTGCTTCTGCCGAGACACCCTGGCAGTTTAACGGTGAAGATCATTTTGGGGGTGGGTAAAATGTAAAAGAGCTCTGCTTTTCTCTGCCTTTACCATGAGATAAAATAGCAAGACACCTCCATGTATAAACAAAGCAATTGAAGAAGGGAGGCAAATGGATGAATCGCCAATAGCTCCTACAGAGAAACTCTCACTTTAGACATAGATCAAATGAATGGTGGTGCTGAGTTTGGAAAAGCTCCCACTGACTCCTAGCTGTTGGCATTTCAGCAAAGCTTCCAAGGAGTGTCCCCAAATATAGGCAGAGAATCTACACACCTGAGTTCTGCTGCTGATAGGTCAATGACTGGTTTTGCTAGAGTAGAAAATATTCTCAAGTCATGAAATCAGGACATGAGAGACATTTTATTCCTGTGCAAGAGAACTTTGGGAGATGTCTGATCTATTGTGAAGAATGTTCTGAATGAGTCCAAAGATGCCTCTCAAGTTATGATTAAAATTAATGGTAACCACACTGTAGATAGAATATTCATGAGTGGTCTATTCTATCCCTTGATCAGAGGTTTCTGAATAGCAAATGTATTGACTAAGCCTAGATCTCACTGGCCTGGAAGAAAATGGAAGATATATGGCATGTAATTATAAGCATATCAAGATTTATTGACAGTACTGATTTCAACGATGAAAACATGTCATCTTTGCAATGAAAGTTAGAGGAGAACCTGAATTAGGACTTCCGGCCGAGATGGAGGCAAAGGTAAACACACTGTGCCTCCTCACACAACCAAAAGAAAGACAACAACAAATTTAAAAACAAAACACAATCAGAACTGACAGAAAATCAAACTGTATGGAAGTTTGACAACCAAGGAGTTAAAGAAGAAACATTCATCCAGACAGACTGCTAGGAGAGGCAGAGACAGGCAGCCAGGTGGAGAGGACTCACAGCAGGGCAGCGGCTGGCAGACAGGGCAGTCACACATTCACATGCAGATAAACTGGGAGGAACAACTAGGGAGTGAGACATACCACACAACCCAGGGTTCCAGTGCAGGGAAATAAAGCCTCAAAGCCTATGACTGAAAATACCCATGGGGGTTGAGGCGGCAGTGGGAGAAACTCCCAGCCTCACAGGAAAGTTCATTGGAGAGACCCACAGGATCCTAGAACGTACACAAACCCACTCACCTGGGAATTAGCACCAGAAGGGCCCAATTTGATTGTGGGTAGCCAGGGAAATGACTGAAAACCAGCAGAGAGCAGAGCAAGCGCCATTGTTCCCTCTCAGACCCCTCCCCCACATACAGTGTCACAATGCAGCCAGGCGGGTTGCCCTGCCTTGGTGAACACCTAAGGCTCCACCCCTTACTATGTAACAGGTGTGCTGAGACAAAAAAAAAAAAAATAGCCCAAATGGAAAAACAGTTCTGGAGCTTTGAACAGTTGAAAGCTCCGGAAAAAATACAACTAAGCAACAAAGAGATAGTCAACCTATCAGATACACAGTTCAAAACACTGGTAATCAGGATGCTCCAGGAATTCACTGGGTACTTCAACAGCATAAAAAAGACCCGGGCAGCAATGAAGGTCGCGTTATGTGAAATAAAGAAATATCTACAGGGAACCAACAGTGACGGGAAGGAAATCAGGACTCAAATCAACAGTTTGGAGCAGAAGGAAGAAAGAAACATTCAACCAGAACAGAATGAAGAAACAAGAATTCAAAAAAATGAGGAGAGGCTTAGGAACCTCCAGGACATCTTTAAACGTTCCCACATCCAAATCATAGGGGTGCCAGGAGGAGAAGAGGAAGAGCAAGAAATTGAAAACTTATTTGAACAAATAATGAAGGAGAACTTCCCTCATCTGGCAAAGGAAATAGACTTTCAGGAAGTTCAGGAAGCTGAGAGAGCCCAAAGAAGCTGGACCCAAGGAGGAACACACCAAGGCACATCATAATTACATTAGCCAAGATTAAAGATAAGGAGAGAGTCTTAAAAGCAGCAAGAGAAAAGGAGAGAGTTACCTACAAAGGAGTTCCCATTAGACCATCAGCTGATTTCTCAAAAGAAACCTTGCAGGCAAGAAGGGGCTAGAAAGAAGTATTCCAAGTCATGAAAGGCAAGGATCTACATCCAAGATTACTGTATCCAGCAAAGCTACCATTTAGAATGGAAGGGCAGATGAAGTGCTTCCCAGGTAAGGTAAAGTTCAAGGAGTTCATCATTACCCAGCCCTTATTATATGAAATGTTAAAGGGACTTATCTAAGAAAAAGGTAAAAAAATATGAACAGTAAAATGACAATAAACTCACAGCTATTAACTACCAAACCTAAAAAAAGACAAAAAACAAAGACAAACTAAACAACTAGAACAGGAACAGAACCACAGAAATGGAGATCACATGGAGGGTTAACAGTGGGGGAGTGGGAGGGGAGAGAGGGGGGAAAAGGTACAGAGAATAAGTAGCATAAATGGTAGGTAGAAAATAGACAGGGGGAGGGTAAGAACAGTATAGGAAATGTAGAAGCCAAAGAACTTATATGTATGACCCACGGACATGAAGTAAAGTGGGGGAATGTGGGAGGGAGGGGGTGTACAGGGCAGACGGGAATAAAGGGGGGAAAATGGGGCAACTGTAATAGCATAATCAATAAAATATATTTAAAAAAGAGAGAGAGAGAGAATCCGAATTAATTTTCAAATTACGTTTCGTGATGTGGACATTAGCCAGTGTAAGATTTTTCAACTCGTGCCATCTATGTTAGGGCTTCATGGTCAGAAATGTGTAACTTTATAAGTAGAACAATTGTTGGGAAAACTTTGAATTAGCTTCTTTATGTCTAATTAGAGGCCCATTAATTTTTATAATCATATTAAAGAACTCCAATAAAACTTTCAGTGACTCAAGGGAAAAGTGGTTTTAGACAGTCAACCATAATTAAGCAAAACAATTGTACTGCATCATTACAGCAAATGTAAGGCGTAATTTGAGTCTGGGGACAATCATCTTCAGAAAAATTGGAAAACAACACATTGTAAACCTTTGCATCATAAGCACATTTCGTCAACAGCAGCCTGAGGGCCCTAGTAAAATTAATTGTGTTACACGGTTAACAATGGAAAAAAATCTTTGATTTTGTGTTTCTGCACTAAGAAACAGCTGATGCTGAAGTCATTGGAACTTTCAGGTGAGAATCAGCAGGAGCTGAGATCTTTACACCTAATGTTAAACTTGCCTAATTGGACTATATTTAGTCTGTTTTATTACTATCTGAACCCAATTTCAAAATATCCCTATGCTGGCCTAAATACTCTGAAAATGCTACACAGGCCAGGTGTAATGAGGAAAAAAACCTGTCAATGTATTAGAAAACTTATTTAAAGTATTGAAACCATTTTGTAGTGTTTTTAAAAATTAAAAAACAAACATTCTTACAATTCTATTCTCTTGATCAGTTTTGAGAAGTGAATCCATGAAGTGCAATCACTCTAGAGGGGTGTCAAACACAAAGGCAAGCACAGGGGCTGACGCGTGGAGAGCGGGGGCAGCCCACGTCAGTGACCGGAGGAGCGGGCAGGGGAAGAGGGCAGAGCTTCAGAGAAGATGAGAGCCTGGATGATGAAGGAAGAGGAAGCCTGGTCTTAACACAAAGCTAAGACCCACCTCCTGACAGTGTTCCTTGAGGAACTTCACTTTTTAAACTTCATCTGGGGTCCAGTCAACACCACAAATCACAAAACCGCTGTGGCTTGTTTCTGCCATGGCTATTTTGACTGCGAGCAGGCAGCCCACAGTGGTGGCATGTGGTCTCTGCAGGGCCCCCTCAGCCCTTGGGACTGGGTACCTGTTGGCTGTTGTCACCAAAACCCAGTGGGTCACAGGTGAGGACTGATGCTGAGGGTGGGAGGAGGAGCAGCCACATTGAGGCAGGAGAGGTGGAGGGAAGAACGAAGGGCGTAAGGAACTCTTGGACAGGGACACAATTGGATGGTCAACACCGTGCATTATTTCACTGGACCCTCACTTCAGTCTCATGGAAGAGAGGAGGGCAGGAAGAGGCTCCAGCACAGGCATGAGAGGCGGCTACTGGGTGTGCTGGAGCCAGAACTGTGCCTGACGTGAGAGAGACAGGGAGGGAAAGAACAACCTGCTGGGTGATCAAGAGCTCTGTTGCCTCCCGGCTACTGATTCCAGCTCTTCCGCACAAGGGGGGATGAAAATAGTCTATAGGTCTCAGGTATCTATTATGACAGTCCCAGCAAATCCAACACTGTCAGTAGTTGGGAAACATGTGACATGTGGCTTGAATGAACCTCCCCCCGCCATACCCCTTTTACGGCCCTTCTGCTCTAAAGACTTGTCATGCCTGCTAGATTCAGGCCTGCCCCATTTGTATGTTTCTAGAGAGGGTTATCTCCATATAATTCAAAAGGGACAATATTGGACTCTACACAGTTTCATTTACCAACAGGCATCTGGCTGTCACTTACCCCGTGCGCAGCCTTAAGCCACCATCTGCCATGGGTGTGTGCGCCTGCAGGTTCGCTCCTCTCTGTGTGCAGTGTGTTGGGGGCAGGGAATGCTTCCTTGTTGACAATTTTATAAAGAAACAAGACTTACTAAGCTTACAGCAGCAATCTGCTCCTAAGATATATTCCTCCTTTATCTTATAGAGGGACACATGGTTCATTAAGATTCACTCTTCTGATTATCTCCCATTCAAATGGTTGTTTGTTTGGTAACTCTTGAGTAAAAAATAAAAAATAAAATAAAGCGATAAAATAAACAAAAATAAGCACAGCAGCAAGTGATTTGAATAAGCAACCCTTAGACTAACTGCTGGGAGATGTAGCTATTCTCCTGCAAGCTAATTTAATGTAAACAAATCAGGATGAAGAAAAAAGTGAAGCCCCAGCCATGGGGCTCCTGGGAAAAGCACTTCCAAAGTGTGTGGAGCACAAGTGCCCCCTGGTCGGCAGATGGAGGGTCAGAGGTCACCGCAGGCTGGAACTCCAGGGGTTGGGTTTCACTCACTCCTGGCAAAGCTGTTACATAAATAAGGCCTAGAGTCACTGAAGGGTTACATGCATACACCACCTTTTCTTTTACCGAGAAAAGATGATTTTACCCCTTTTTACAAATCTCCCCCGAAGTACATACTAATAAAGTAAACCTTATGGGAATTCCCAATCAATATTTATCAAATAGGTTTCATGTTAACTTTCTCAATCCCAACTTTAAATAAAAATTACCATTATGATTCTAGTTTTTAAGACGGAGACGCTTTATTACAAAAGTTCAAATGGCTGATTTTAAAACAAAAAAAAGTATGCCTCCTGTCCTTTTTAAAAAAATAGAAATTTTATGTCGAAAGGCAGTGATGTAACTTCTCATAAGAGAAAAAAGTAATGGGCTTTCTCTGAACAAAATGGGCCTGGAATTTTTTCAAGGAAAGAACATACTTTTCCAGTTTTTCAAAGTTATTGAAGATGAGAATTCCAATATGAGTTCTCACCCAACATTACTAATGTTATCATATCCCTTCTGCCTTCTACCTTCAAAATCCTTGCCAACGCTACCAGAGGGATGCCAGCCCTTTAAATACGTTTTTAACAAGGCTGTTGGCAATATACCACACCTCATGCCCTAGACATATCTATGCCCATCTCATATGAGTCTCACTTTGCACAGGGTTAAAGATAGCAGATAAGGCAGGGAAGAGAGGAAGCAAATGTGGTTCTGCAATCAGGGCAACAGCACAGTGAGTCTGAGCTGCGTACCCAGCAAGAGGTTCCTTCCTGACATAGACCTTCAATAATGGCCACGTCAGGCTTCATGCACAACCCCCCAGGACCCAAAGGCCATCAGGAACCCCAGGTGCTCTGAACTATTACTGGGTTCAGGACACAGTCTCTGAGGGCCTTGCACACATTTAGTTATAGGTTTTCCCTTAAATAAATTATAAAGGGAGTCCACAATTCTTCAATAAATACTGAATATTGGGAACCTTTATAAAAAAGACATCTTAAAACTATCCCCTCAAATTTAAATATCTCAAGTTCTCTAAACTTTCAGAAATATGCTTGTCTGAGACATATATATATGAATGAATATTCTGACTGGAGAGGAGAAGTAATATTATTTGAAGATGACCATTTAACACAAATTAAATTTTCACAAATGACATTTTCATAAAAATAAAAGCAAGCTTCAATCCTGTTATTTAAAATTAGATAGAAGGGAAAAAATGACTTTGTATTTTTCTACTTTTGTAACCTAACAATCCCTGATTCCTTTAAATTCCATTTCTAGGCCAAGAGAGGAGCAACATATGAATCCACTAGTTGTTTTAATGAGAAGCAAACTTCATTTTACAGGAAACATCTTCTCATCAAAAGTCTAGCAGAATATTCAGTAGGAGAATTATTTGGTTTTCAGGAATCCAAAGGATTCAATAGCACTTAAATTCTTTTTATATCATACCATGTACTCTGGAGATGAAAGAGGGGCAGGACTGACCCAGAGACGTCACCAGTGCCAGCATTAGAGTTTATGCAAGTAAATGAAGAACCGAAGTATAGCCAGTTCTGTTCTTTGTGAGATACGTGATATTAAAATTAATGTAAAATATTAATGTGCTGTGGAGAAACTCCCATTGAGTCCAAATTTAACACCCTTTAAAAATAGGAAAAATATTTCTCAATTCAGTTTTCTTAACCAAAATCAAAGAAACTGCAGTCTGAGAGACATGACTTAATCCCTGGTTCCACCACTTCTTAGCTCTGGAATCTCAACTTAGCCACATCTCTAGGTCTCTGTAAACTGTGTGTGCTGTCAAATGGTTAAAAAAAGTGCCCACTTCCCGGAGATGCTGTGAAAACTAAAAGAAAAAATGCATATTCTTGCAAGAGAAAGCACTTAAATGTTAGCTATTATTAATTATCATCAATATGGTTATTTTTATAACAAAATTGTGGAATGGTAAAACTATATCAAGTAAGATATTTATAATGATAAAACTATATCAGGTGAAATAGGTACCAAGTTTATTGCTCATATTTAAACTTTATCCTTAGTCACTAAAAATCCTACCTAGTGAAGATTAAATTCACTGAATTTTTAACATATATTTTTCTAACATGATCCACAGAGGCTCTGGTGTCAAGATGGCATCATAGGTAAATGCAGTTCTTGGAACCTCCCACAACCACATCAAAATTACAACTAAACTACTGAACAAGCATCATTGAGAACTACCTGAAATCTAGCTTAAGTCCTACAACTAAGGATATAAAGAATAAGCCACATTGAGACTGGTACAAGAAGTAGAGACACAGAAGGGACTAGTCCCATACCCACATGTGGCAGATAAAAATTGGGAGAGATATCTTGTCTGAGGAGGTCTTCTCTGAGAAGCAAGGGGTCCCAGACCCATACCAGGAACCCCGGCATAGGGTTCCAGTGTCAGGAAGAGAAGTCCCCATAACTTCTGGCTATAAAAACCAGTAGGAATTTATGCTGAGTGAGATGGAAGGCTTCTGGAGTCCCAGGTGTTCCTCTTAAAGGGCCCACACACAAATTTACTAGGACTCACTCCCTCTGAGCCCCAGCACTTGGGCAGTAGCTCAAAAGGAACCAGGGACATATGGGGAAAAACCGAATTGTCCGGCATGAGGACCAGGGCTGGAGGGGCAGCTTCCTCCTGACAGAAAAGCAGGCAGAAGCCATTGTTCCTTTGATGAGCCAGCGGGTGGATGAAACATCTGAGACTCCATCAACATGTCTAACATTGTTTGCCCAACCCTGGTGATTCCCTGAGATCAAATTCCACCGAACTTGCAGGCCCGCCCAACCCCTTTCCAGTTGCTTTTCCATGCAAGTGGTTTGTCTTGGCTCATGCTTCATATGTTCCTAAAATCTCTCAAATAAGTAGCATCTGGACTTGGTGTGCCCCGCGTACCTCTTGCTGAATGGCCCCAAACCTGGCACTACTGACACCTGGCTATGGTTCACAGCTTGACCTCTCCCAGGCCCCTCCAAGTTCAGCACATGCAGCAGCCATCTGCAGATCAGTCTGTGGCTCGTGCTAGATGTCCCCATGCAGGACACAGGTGGTGGCTGACCTTGTCCTGTACCTCCTAGGAGGCACCTGAGCCAAGGTACCAGTGGACAGCTTCAAACCACATCAGAGCACCACCACCCAAACACCTCCACACATGACAACTCAAGGGACAACATCAGCCCCACCAAAGTGAGTCCTGCTCCATGGGGTTGGCGCCAGAACTGTTGATCCTCCAGGTTGGTAGTAGCCAGTCCTCGCAACCGACTGGCCTGGGGGTGAATCCCTCCTACTGAGGTACCAACAAAAATCAAGGCTCAACTAAAATAGGAGGGTAACCACACAGCCCATATGGGTGCCACATTTGGAGTGTGCAGCTCGGGCTACTGGGGAGGCTGTGCCAGTGGACTCTATAAAACACCAACTACATTAGGCCATTCTGCCAAGCCCAGGAGAGGTAGCTGCAATACATAATATATAGAAATGAAAACAGAGAGGCAGCCAAAATGAGGAGACAAAGAAACATGTCCCAAAGGAAAGAACAGAACAAGACTCCAGAAAAGGAACTAAAAAAAATGGAGACAAGCAATCTACCAGACGCAGAGTTCAAAACACTGGTTATAAGGCTGCTCATTGACCATTCTTAGGGGGAGAGTAGATGAAATTAGTCAGAACTTCAACAGAGATAGGAAACATAAAAATGTAGATGAAAAACAAAAAATGGAGATCCAAAATGGCAGAGGAGTTAAGTGGAAGCTACACTAACCTCCTCCCAGGATCAAAATGGAGTTACAACTAAGCTGTATAGAAATCACCCTGAATAACCAACTGAACACTAGCTGGAGAGAAGCCTTATAACCACAGAAAGACAGAAGAAATGACATCAGAACAACATGACTTGTAGGAAGTGCAGTGCAGATGCAGGAGAGCTGGCTGGGCTCCCATAGGCAGCAGCTGAACTTCCAGAAGAATATTTCAGCAGTTGGGGGTTTCCCCCTGAGAAGTGTGGGGTCTCAACCCCAAGCTGGGCTCCCCAGCCTACATCACCAGAGTCAGGAAAGGAACCCAGATAACATCCAGGTGTGAAAAGCAGCAGGGTTTCTGTCTGACCAGGGACAGATGGCTGGAGAAGCAAAGAGCTTCTTAAAGGGCTAATGCATGAAATTCGATTTGCAGCCATTTACCCTAGACTCCGCTGGAGGGAGGGCAGAGTGGACTACAGAGGCATGAGGAGAGTCTGGGGCTGGTGGCTCTGGGGAGGGAACTGAAGGAACAGCCGCCAGGATCCCTATGCTGAGTCATTCTTCATACTGCAGAAGCCGTTTTTCTTGGGCAAAGCATCATCCTGAAGGGAAACAATAGCTCCACCTGCAGGATTACTCTTCCCAACCCTGTGGAGATTAAACAGGGCTGCCAAATATAGCTAGAGGTTATATTACTTATTAAGATTAAGAACAAAGGCAGATATCTGGGAGCTATGAGACTTTAGCTGGCACTCCTTGGGGCCTTGGGCTGGTAAAAGCCAGCCTTGGTGGGCAGCCCGGTTCTTTCTGCACACACAGGCCCATCGGAGGGAGCCAAGTGGTGGATTGCGGATAGCTCCAAACACGTTGCCCAAGGTCAGTCACAGACAGCATCCAACAAAGGGTTATACCACAATCTTAGCAGATCTACCTAATACACAGAAACAAACACAAAGAGGCAACCAAAATGGGGAGACAAAGAAACAGGCCCCAAATGAAAGAACAAGAGAATTCTCCAGAAGAAGAACTAGATGAAATGGAGGCAAGCAATTGATCAGATAGAGATTTTAGAGTAGTAATTATAAGAATAATAAACAGCATTAAAAAGGACATAGAAACCATTAAAAAAAACCAGTCAGAAAGAAAGAAAGCAATATCTGAAATAAATAATACGCTAGAAGGAATAAACGGTATGTTAGATGAAGCAGAGGACTGAATCAATGATTTGAGTAACAAGACAGAAAAAAAAAACACCCAAGCAGAATAGCAAAAAGAAAAAAGAATTAAAAAGAGTGAGGAGTGCTTAACCAACCTTTGGGACAACATGAAGAGTAACAACATTTGCATCATGGGAATACAGGAAGGCAAAGCGAGTAAACAAGGGATCAAGAACATTGATCCCATGATTTGAAGAAATCATGACCAAAACTTCCCTAGTCTGGCGGAAAAAAAAAAAATGACACACAAATCTAGGAAGCACAGAGAGTCCCAAACAAGATGGACCCAACCAAACTAAACCAAAATACATCATAATTAAATTGGCAAAGCTTAAAGACAAAGGGAGGATCCTAAAAGCAGCAAGAGAAAAGCAGGTATTACCTACAAGGAGCTCCAATTACACTGTCATCTGACTTCTCAACAGAAACATTTCAAGCCAGAGGGGCTAACTAGAAATATTCAAGGTGATGAAAAGCAAGGACCTACAAACAAGGCTACCTTACCCAGAAAGGTTATCATTTAAAATTGAGGGAGAAATAAAGAGCTTCCCAGACAAGAAAAAGCTAAAGGAGCTTGTTAATATTGCAACAATTGTTACAGGGCTGGAGGGGGAGGGGAGGAGGAGGAGAACAACAACAACAACAAGGAGGAGGAGGAGGAGGAGAAGAAACACAGGAAAATAGTTTAAAAATAAAATGGCACTAAATATGTATCTACCAATAATCACCTTAAATGTTAAGGGCTTAAATGCTAAAACCAAGACACAGAGTAGCTGAAAGGATAAGAAAACAAGGTCCATATACATGCTGCCTCCAAGAACCCAGCTCAGACTGAAAGATGCACACAAACTAAAAGTAAAGGGATGGAAAGAGATGTTTCATGCAAATGGAAAGGAAAACAAAAGCTGGGGTAGTGATACTTATATCTGATGAAATAGACTTTAAAACCAAGAGACAGTGAGAGACACAGAAGGACATGACATAATGATAAAGGGAATGGTCCATCAAGAGGATATAACCCTAGTACACCCCAAACCCGGAGCACCTAAATATGTAAAGCAAATCTTGATGCACATAAAAAAGAGAGCAACAGAAATACAGTCACAGTAGGGGACTTTTAACACCCCGTTGACTTCAATGGATAAATCTTCCAGACAGAAATGAACAAGGAGACAGTGGGCTTAAACCATACACTAGAGCAAATGGATTTAATTGATATCTTCAGAGCATTTCACCCCAAAGCAGCAGAATATACATACTTTTCAAGTGCACATGGAACACTGTCTAGAATAGACCACATGTTAGGACACAAAACAAATCTCAATAAATTTAAGAAGACTGAAATCATATCAAGCATCTACTCTGACCACAATGCTATGAAACTAGAAATCAATCACAAGAACAAAACTGAAAAACACTCAAAGGCATGAAACCTAAATAACATGTTATTAAACAATGAATGGGTCACAATGAGGCCAAGGAAGAAATCAAGAGATACCTTGAAACAAATGAAAGATTAATGAATCTAAGAGTTTGTTCTTTAAAAACATAAACAAGATTGAGAAACCTTTAACCAGACTCATCAAGAAAAAAAGTGGTAGGACCCAAATACATAAACTCAGAAATAGGAGAAACAACAACAGATACCAAAGAAATATAAAGGATTATAAGAAAATATTATGAACTATATGCCAACCAATTGCACAACCTGGATGAAATGGGTAAATTCCTAGAAACACACAATCTTCCAAAACTAAATCAGGAAGAATCAAAGAATCTGAGTAGACAGATTACATGTAGTGAAATTGAAGCAGTAATCAAAAACTCCCAACAAACAAAAACCCTGAAACAGATGGCTTCACAGGTGAATTTTTACCAAACATTCTGGGGAGAACTAACACCTCTCCTTCTCAAACTATTTCAAAAAAAAATAATGAGGAAGGGAAAGCTGCTATGCTCATTTTATGAGGCCAGCATTATCCTAATTCCAAAACCAGATAAAGATGCTATAAAAAAAAGAAAATTACAAAATATTCATAAACTGAATACAGCAATGCATCAAAACGATCATAAACCACGATCAAGTGGGATTTATTGCAGGAATGCAAGGTTGATACAACATCTGCAAATCAATAAATGTGATCTACCACATAAAAAATTGAAGTATAAAAACCACATGATCATAGTAATAAATGTAGAAAAAGCACTTGATAAAATCCAGCACCCATTTATGATATAAACTCTCAGCAAAGTGGAAATAGAGGGAACATACCTAAACATAATAAAGGCCATATATGACAAGTGCACTGCCAGCATCACATTCAATGGGCAAAACCTACAAGCATTCCCCTTAAGATTGGTAAGAAGACAGGGATGTCTGCTTTCACCTCTTTTTCAACATATACTGGAGGTCCTAGCCATAGCAATCAGACATGAAGAAGAAATAAAAGGCATCCAAATTGGAAATGAAGAAATCATACTGTTATTATTCGCAGATGACATGATGACATACTCTATACAGAGAACCCCAACGATTCCATCAAGAAACTACTAGAACTAATGAATGAACTCCGCGAAGTGGAAAAATACAAAACTAATATCCAGAAATCAGCTGCATTTTTATATGCCAATAATGAACTAACTGAAAGAGAAATTAAGAAAACAATCCTATTCACAATTGCTTCAAAAAGTAAAAAATACCTAGGAATGAACTAAGGATGTAAAAGACCTGTACTTGGAAAACTATAAGAAACTAAAGAAAGAAACAGAAGAATATACAAATAAATGGAAGCACCTACCATGTCCATAGACAGAAAGAATTAACTTCATTAAAATGTACATACTACCCAAAACAATCTATAGATTCAATGCAATTCCTATCAAGATTTCAATGACATATGTCACATAACTAGATCAAATATTCCAAAAATTTACATGGAATCATAAAAGGCCCCACATGTGAACAGTGATATTGAGACAGAAGAACGAAATTGGAGGAACTGTACTAATATCAAACTATACAATAAGGCCATAGTAATCAAAACAGCATGGTACTGACATAAAAACAGACACACAGATCAATGAAACAGAATGTAGAGAGCCCATAAAGAAACCCACATCTTTATAGTCAATTAATATTTGACATAGGAAGGAAGCACATACAATGGGCTAAAGATAGCTTATTTAATAAATGGTGTTGGGAAAACTGGACAGATATAGGCAGAAAAATGAAACTAGACCACATTCTTACACTATACACAAAATAAATTCAAAATGGATTAAAGACTTAAATATTAGACCCAAAACCACAAATGTCCTAGAAGAAAACATTGGCAGTAAAATCCTGGACATTACTTGTATCAATATTTTATATATCTCCTCAGGCAATAGAAACAAACAAACAAACAAACAAATGGGACTACAATATACTAAAAGGTTTTTCACAGCAAAGGAGGCATGCAACAAAACAGACAACCCATAGAATGGGACAACATTTTTGCCAACACATCTGATAAGGCGTTAATATCCAAAATTTATAAAGAACTTACAAAACTCAACACCAAAAAACCCCAAAGAATCCAATTAAAAAATGAGCAAAAGATGCGAATAGATACTTCTCTAAAGAGGATATACAGATGGCCAGTGGATATGAAAAGATGCTCAATGTCATTAATCATCAGAAAAATGCAAATTAAAAGCAAAATGTGATATCACCTCACACCTGTCAGAATGGCTATCATCATTAAATCAACAAACAACAAGTGCTGGTGAGGATGTGGAGAAAAGGGAACACTTTTGCACTGTTGTGGGAATGCAGATTGGTGTAACTACTGTGGAAAGCAGTATGGAGGTATCTGAAAAAATTGATAACATATCTGCTTTTCGACCAAGCTAACCCACTTTTGGGAATATGTCCAAAGGAACCCAAAACACTAATTTGAAAGAACATAAGCACCTCTGTATTCACTGCAGCATTATTTGCAATATCCAAGATATGGAAGCAGCCCAAGTGCCCATCAGTAGATCTGTGGATAAAAGAACTATAGGACATTTACACAATGGAATGCTACTTGGCCATAAAAAGGGAGCAAATTTTACCTTTTGGGACAGCATGGATTAACCTGGAGAACATTATGCTAGGTGAAATAAGCCAGTCAGAGAAAGACAAATACCACATCATTTCACTTATATGTGGAATCTAATGAACAAACTGAAACTACAAGCAAAATAGAGACAGACTCATAGACAGAGTAGGATGACAGCTATGGGCAGTTATAGGCTAGGGGGTGGAGGGCTCAAGGAAAATGGACTCGTGGACATAAGCAACAGTGTGGTGATTGCAGGGGTGATGTAGTATAAGGGAGTTAAATGGTAATGGACAAAATAAAAAAAAACTAATAAACCAATTAAATAAAAGAGAACTAGTAAGAAGAATACATTAACTGGAATGAAAAACATTACAGGGAATTAATAATGGAGTAGCTGAAGCAGAGGATCAATTCAGAGACTTGGAAGGTATGGAGGCAAAGTATACCCAATCATAACAGCAAAAGCTAAAAGAATTCAAAAAAGGAGAATAATGTAAGAAGCTTTGGGGACAACTTCAAGCATACCAACATTCACAGAATATGGGTGCTGGAAGGAGGAGAGAGAGAAAGGAATTGAAAACCTATTTGAAAAAATAATGACCGAAAGCCTCCCTAATCTGGTGAAAGAAATAGACATACAAGTCCTGGAAGTGCAGAGAGCCCCAAACAGGATGAAACTACAGTGTCACACACCAAGACATGTCATAAGTGAAATGCCAAAATTTCTAGACAAGGAGAAAATCTTAAAAGCAGCAAGAGAAAAGCAGTTAATTACCTAAATGGGAGCTCATAAAAGACTGTCAGCAATTTTCTCAACAGAAACTTTGCAAGCCAGAAGGGATTAACAAGAAATATTAAAGTGATGAAAAGCAAGGACCTCAAACCAATATTACCCAACACAGCCATCATTTAGATCAAAAGACAGATATAGAGCTTCTCAGACAACAAAAGGTAAAGAAGTTCACCGACACACCAAAACAGTATTATAAGAAATGTTAAAGTGTCTTCTTTAAGGAGAAGAAAAAATAATAGAAATATGAATAATAAAATGGCAATAACCACATATCTATCAACAATTACTTTAAATGCAAATGGATTAAATGCTTCAGTCAAAAGACATATGAATGCTGAAGGGCATAGAGCAGTGCTATTTGCAATAGCTAAGTGTTGGAAACAGCCCAAATGCCCATCAGTAGATGAGTGGATTAAAAAATTGTGGTCCATTCAGACAATGTGCAGGGATTAAGAAGTACAAATCGGTTGTTACAGGATAGTCATGGGGATGTTAAATACAGCATAGGGACTACAGTCAATAATATTCTAATAACTATGCATGGTGTCAGATGGGTACTGGGTTTATCGGGATGATCACTTAGTAAGTTACATAAATGCTTAATCACATGGTTGTACACCTAAAAGTAATGTAATATAGTATGTTAACTGTAATTGAAAAATAAAAATTAAAGTAAAAAAACCCACAGATTGCAAAGATAGTAAGATATTTTTAGAATTCATATCAAAATGTGAACATTTGCATGATATTGTCTTTTTGTGATATGTACAAGGCCAGGACTAAGGATTTCACCACATATAAGAAAATATGTCATGTATCTCCATTGTTACCATGACGTAAAAATGAGTTGTGTGTGTGCATTCACAAATGTTGTGTACGTATGCCTATTGTACATGTGTGTGTTGTAGGTGGTGGAGAGAAGAGCAATTGGAAGACTATGAGGCATATTTGGTTTTACTTCTGTCCTCTGTTCAGTAAGTTTGTGGCTTAGGTCTTTTTGACATGCTTATATACACAGCAAGACTGTCCCACATATTTTGCATATGAATGTTGGATGAGGCATTTGATGAAACCAGTGGTGATGGAAAGTACTTCTTGTAGGAAACACCTGTGCACCGAAGCCGAATGCCCCTGCAGCACCTGAACAACTCCAGTTGTTATGGCTCTTGTATATATACCAAGGAAAGGATACACTAGAGGTACAAAGTATAAATAATTTATTATTCTCTCTTGACTGATGTAACAGGTATAAATTACCACCAACTTGCTACCTCAACCTCATTGCCATCCCAGTCACAGCTTAGACTCACTTCCCAGGGCATATGGTGGTCTGGGATAATCTGGACCACCTGATTCCTAAGAAAACTAGAGTTTAGTCTACAGTGGCCATTCAGACAATTTCTTCTTGACTTAAGTTTTCAACACAGCGTGCTGGTAAGGAGTACAGTGTCACATCCTGTTGTGATCCCCTCCCCCAACAATAAGAGAAGGTGACAACTGCTTCCTATGCACTGTATCAAGGTATGTATAGGTGTCATCTCATTTAATCATACCTACCTCACTGAGTTGACCTGAGAATGGATACACAGCCCTTTAGCCTGTGACTGGCATTTTATAAGCACTGACAAATGTTGGTTCTCTTCCCTTAACTTTTAATTCTTACATTTATGTAAGGTCAGTGTAATCACCCCCAATCAACAGATGTGGAAATATGTCTTGGGTCTTAAGACTGGAAATGGCTAAGTAAAGATATAGGTCCAGTTCTGGTCAATCTGACCCAAAGCCTGCTCAGGCCCTTTCACTCTGCCATTTATCTCCTACAAAATGCATTTCCCCTTCAAAATCAGGGTCATGAAAACAGAAAAGGACTATACACTAGGAATACTCAGAATATGGGGAGGGCATAAGCAGAGAGGAGGGAAGACAAAGGCAAAGACAGAGACAGAAATAAGGAGAAGGAGCAGGAACTGAAGTGCCAGATGGGAAACTGAGTAGAGATGTGTGTTCCTTTCACCAAGAGCCTCGTTCTTTATCAGCATATGAGCATCTCCACATTCTCCTTCCTCCACATTCTCCCACAGCTCCTGCTGTCGGGCATTTGGGGACATTGCCTTTCCTCCTTTCCATCAACAGAAAAGTCCACTTTTGGGGCACCATGTAATCTTAGAATCTGACTACCTTTCTTTTTTCTCTGATATATATTTGTTCTATATATTGCTCCTATGTGTATATTGGCCCATTCCTCCCATTCTTTGTGTACTTCTTTAAGTGTGCTCAATTCACTATCACCCAAACTAAATTTATGATGGTATCAGATAAACTATATTGGGAAATCTGGTACTCATTATTATTATCCCTCCTCCTATACTTTTATTTCCCTATAGTCCCACAGCTTCATCAATATATATTTTAAAACATTTGTAATAAACTCACATCAGAATTTGAAGTTCTGTTATCTAGGCCCATTCCTCTGGATCCTGTGGCTGTCAGCCTTCCATTTTTCACATCATTTTAGCCTGACCTCTGATGGCACTATCTTGCTGCCCACGTTAGCACCATTATTTTGTTTTCTGCCCCTGGCCTCCACCTTTATTTCTATCACTCCAAAGTCAGAACACTCTGGTAGTTTGTGACTCTGGTAGTCCGCTACTGAGAGAGATATTCAGAAAAAGGCCTCACTTGGTGAAATAAATCCCAATGTGTAACCATAAAATGTTAAAAATATAAGGGAGACAAGACCAAGACATGTTTTGTCAGTCCTTTAGCCCATCATGGGGCAGGGGACGATGGGACGGTCGATGTGAGAGTTTAGATGGCGTGCAAGAGGGCCTGGGAGGTATAAGGGCTGGGGCTGCAGCACTGGAGTAAGGATGGTGGATGGACGTCAGTTCATTGTAAGATTGTAAGATGTGTGGATATGACCCTTTAGCTAACAGGGGGTGCTGAGCACTAAGAAAGGCTATTAATAAACCAGGAGTATGATCTAGTTTGAAACCCTCATATAAAGGATGGATTGAAGAGAGAAGGAAGTCATGATGAAAAACAAGTTAGTCCTGGACAGGTAGCTTAGCTGGTTAGAGTGTAAGCCTGACATGCTACGGTTGTGGGTTCAATCTCTGCTCAAGATACATACAAGAAGCAACCAATGAATGTATAAATGAATGGAACAATAAATGTCTCTCATACACTCAATCATTCTCTCTCTCTCAAATCTATAAATAAAATTTTTTAAAAATTAAAAAAAAAAATCCAGTTAGGAAGCTTTTACAAGAGTCCATAAAAGAGATGTCTTAACTTCATCAACACTTCCACCAATCTCAGGCTCATAAGAATCATCAGGACATTCTTCTTGAAAGTCCCTTCATCTCCAATGCCTTTCCTCTTCTATTCACTCTTAAAATCATCTTAAATGAACCTCAGGCTTCACTGGCTTCCCTTTGTTCTTCACTACCTTAGGTCTTTACAAAACTCCTTAGGTCTTTTCTACAGTGAAGCCAATATATTTCATCCTCACTCCTCACATTCCACTCAGACCTAGAGAACTTACTGGCCTAACTGATACAAGTCAGTGAACAAATACACATTCACTTTGGACTGTAAGTGTATGGCCTTCTATTCTTTTCGGTTGTGTGGGGGATGTAAAGAGAGAGGCCTTCAAAAGGTTCCGCATCCTGCAGTGGAGATAGGATGATTATTAGGTAACAGGGATGAGGGGCAAGCAAGCACCAGACAGCCCAAAGGATGGGAGGGGAAGCAGCCAATGCTGCTCTACATTTGTAACTGTTTCATTTGATGACAAAAAACACTGACTTTTTTCTGTTATATATATTCCAAGTATATTGATTTTTGTACAGGGTAACTTTTCATGCTAATTTTTTATATTTGCACTCTTTTGATTAAGTAGAGTACATTAATTTATAGCTCTTTGGGGTCCACAGATTGGATGCAGGTGGGTGTCTGTGGTTTCAGAGAGCTATCATTAAGTCCCTGTCATTATTAATCTGGCTATACATGCAACATTGATGAAAGAACTTAGTATTTCTTATTGTCACCAACAAAGTAAGTCACCACAAAGGCCTTACACATTCCAAGCACTGTTCTGTGCAGAAGGGAGAAGAATAAGAACAGATCTCCCACCTGCCTTTCCTTCTGGTTGGTAGCACCTCTGTAGAAAGGAGAAAAAAAGCATGGTAGTTTATACTGAGCTTGTCATGGAATGCCTGAAAGTATCATATAGAAAGAGGATTTTAATCACTCTTTCTCAAGAGAAGTCTAACATGAGAAAGTAACATTACAAAGACAATTAAAAACTTTACCAGAGGGAAAGGGGGGTGAGGGAAGGTAGAATAGGTTATGGGGAGATAAATGGTAATGAAAAATAGACTTGACTTGGGGTGGTAAACACAATACAATATACAGATGATATATTATAGAATTATACACCTGAAATGTATATAATTTTATTAACCAATGTCACTCCAATAAATCAATAAAAAAGTTAAAAAAAATTAAAAATAAGAAATAAAAACTTTACAAAGACTTTTTAGTAAAGAAAGACTATGAGATGAGTTCTCAGCACTTCAAAGACTCTGGGCCCCTTGAAAAGCCTAAAATGCACTTCTGTTCAAGATGGCAGCAGAGGCAGACATGGCTCATCTCTTTGTACAACCACATCAAAAGTACAACTAAAATACAGAACAACCATCAGGCAGAACCATAAAAAATCGAATTGAATGGAAGTCTGACAACTATGGAATTAAAGAAACCACATCCACCCAGACTGGTGGAAGGGTTGTAGATGTGGGACGGGCTGGTCTCTCACCCATGTGTGGTGGATAAAAGTTCAGGAGGGGTATTTTAGGAGTGAGGAGTCCTAGCCCCACGCCAGGCCCCCCAGCCCAGGTTTCCAGTGCCAGGAGATAAGTCCTACAACCTCTGGCTGTCAAAAGTGATGGGCATTGAGTCGGTGGAAGAAAATTCTGCAGCCACAAGAAGCTCCTCTTGAAGAACACACACATGGACTCACCTACTTGGACTCACTCCCTCTGAGCTCCAGCAATGGAGTAGCACCTGGAAAGGCAACAGTGGCATACAAGTGTCTGGTATCAAGGTGAGCAGAGGCCACTGTCCCTTTTCTAAATGTTCCCCCAGAGTCGGCAAGCTGGTGCCATATCTGAGTCTCCATCAGTCTACCTAACACTGTTTGACCCACCTTGGAGATTCCCAGAGGTTCTACCCCACCCAACTTATAGGCCCAACCCAAGCTCCTTTTCCATATGAAAGACTTGTCTAGGCTCATGCTTCACAACTTCCTAAATCTTTTAAAACAAGCTGGCCTCAGTGAGCCCCACTCCCAGCATGAGCAGCAGCCAGCCTAGATTCACAGCTTGGCTTTGGCTGGTAATCTCCAAGCCCAGCACAAGTAGCAGCCATCTCGGATTGCTTTATAGCTCAGACAGGATGGTTCTGTGCAAAACACAGGTTGGGGCAGACCTTGGCCTGCACCACCCAGAGAACCCCAGAGCCTGTGTCCCAGTGGACAGCTACAGACCACACCGGAGCACCACCACCCTGCCAGTGCATAGCTGATCCTCCATGGAGGGCAAAAATTGGTGGTAAGTGGTCACAGCTAACCCTTGCAGCTGACTGGCCTGGGTAAATCCCTCCCATTGATCTGCCTACAGCAACCAAGGCTCAACTACAGCAGAAGTGTGTACTCAGCCCACATGAAGGGTGCACCTCAAGTACCCAGTCTGGGTGATAGAGGAGACTGTGCCACTGGACACTACAGGACACCTACTATATTAGGCCATGCTACCAAGGCAGGGAGTCATAGAAGCTCTACCTAATACATAGAAACAAACACAGGGAGGCTGCCAAAATGAGGAGACAAAGAAACATGGCCCAAAGGAAAGAACAGATAAAAACTCTAAAAAAGAGCTAGACAAAATGGAGATAAGCAATCTATCAGATGTGAAGTTCAAAACACTGATTACAAGGATGCTCAAGGAACTTAGTGAGGACTACCTCAAAGGCATAAAAAAGATCCAGTCAGAAACAAAGGATACACTAATTGATAGAAATAACAATTTACAGGGGAACAAGAATACGGTGGATGACACCGACAATCAAATCAATGATTTGGAACATAAGGAAGCAAAAAAAAACCAATCGGAACAAAAAGAAGAAAAAAAGAATGCAAAAAAATGAGGATAGTATAAACAGCCTCTGGGACAACTTCAAGAGATCCAACATTTGCAACATAGGGGTGCCAGAAGGAGAAAAGAAAGAGCAAGAAATTGGAAATCTAGTTGAAAAAATAATGAAAGAAAACCTCCCTAATTGGGTGAAGGAAATAGACATGCGAGTCCAGGAAGCAGAGAGAGTCCCAAACAAGAAGGATGCAAAGAGGCCCACTCCAATATACATCATAATTAAAATGCCAAAGCTTAAAGATAAAGAGTGAATCTTAAAAGCAGTAAGAGAAAAGAAGTTAGTTACCTACAAGGGAGTTCCCATAAGACTGTCAGCTGATTTCTCAAAAGAAACTTTGTAGGCTAGAAGGGATTGGCAAGAAATATTCAGTCATGAAAAGCAGGGACATATGGCTAAAATTGCTCTTCTCAGGAAAGCCATCATTTAGAATTGAAAGGCAGATACAGAGCTCCCAGACAAGAAAAAACTAAAGGAGTTTATTATCACCAAACCATTATTATATGAAATGTTAAAGGGACTTATTTAAGAAATAGAAGATTAAAACTATGAACAATAAAATGGCAAAAAATACATATCCATCAACAATTAAATCTAGAAAACAAACTAAGCAAACAAGAACAGAGACAGAATCATGGGTACAGAGAGCATTTTGATGGTTGCTAGATGGGAGGGGGTACAGGGGAATGGGTGAAGAGGTGAGGGGATTAAGAAGTACCTATAGGTAGTTACGGAATAGGTATGAGGACATAAAGTACAGTATAGGAAACGGAGTAGCCAAAAAATGTATACACATGAGCCATGGAAATGAACAATGGTGGAGGGGACTGCCTGAGGGTGTGAGTGGTACCTGTGGAGTGGTGCAAAGGGGGGAAAATCAGGACTACTATAATAGCATAATCAATAAAATATAATTACAAAAAAATTTTTTTTAAAGCCTAAAATGATCAGGCCTGGTTTTCTTGCGGATCAGACCTAGTCAGGAAGTTACCATGCCAGCTTTGCTAACAGAAGTCATATTAGCATTACTTGTAATGGCCCATCCCTCTTGCCTATTGCATCCAGGCACCTTGTATAAATCCTATAATAAGACCAATTAAAATCTCATTTAAAGATAAAACCTAAAACTATGCCCATAAATGCTAACTTCACTTTAAATACATTCAATTTGCATCACTCTTAAAAGACAGAATGGCATGAACGTTACAAAGCCTTACTGAGGACAGTACCGATCTCAGGGGGTCAATTTGGCAAATACGACTAAATTAGTAAAATGTGCTCAGGCTTGCCAAATTTCCAGGTCTGGTTTCGATCACTATTCAAGGAACTTTCTAAGTTTTACATGAAGCTCTGATTCTACTAGTAATAAAGTCAGAGAGAAATCTGAGATAAGTGTGTATCGAAAAATACATAAAATGTCATTATAGGCGAGAAGAAATGTCACTTTCAAAAATTTATCCCTTTATCCATAGCTCATATGTCTCATGAGAAAGTATGGAATTTACTCTGTGAACATCTCTTACAGGAATAAAAGGAGTTACATTTTAAGCATGAAACTTAACAACTTGTGTGAACAGACCTAAAGAGCAGTCACTCAAGAACTTCTCAGGAGTTCCAACTCTATAGATGATAAAAATGCCTTTCTTTTAATCAGTACAGAAGTGTATAAGCACAGGCTCCACTTCTATTCTTTCCGCAAAGTATAAAGTAAGGTAAGTTGTAAGAACTTCCTAAGGAAAGGCATATTTCCTTTAACCAAATATAAACAAACAAATCAATTATATTCACAATTAAATGAATATTTAGTAGAGAAAAGGAATGTATGCGTGTGTGTATATGGGCGAGTTGGGGAGATACATATTTAAAACACCTGAAATACCTGTATCCAAAAACACATAATAATCATCACTGGGTGGTGACATTTGTGTTTCTCATTGTGCTTTTCTGATTTTTGCATGGATTTTGCACTAAAGATGTAGTATTTTGTATTTAGTAATATAGTGCTCTCTAGAAAATGAGTGGGTGTTAGAACTAAAAGACAGAATTTGACTGAATCTATTTAATTGGTCTCAGAAAAAAGTAAACAAAGTGTCTGAGTCAAACGGCTAACGTTATTTCTGACCTCAACTGCATACTCTCATTTGGGCACAGCTGATGATCTGAGATGGCTCTGCAACATTCACGAAGTCCTGCCGCCCAATCAGTATCTTTAAGCAAATATTTAAGAAACACACATGAAATTAAGTAGGTTATGCTGCTTTAACAATAAGCATTCATAATGCTATTTGTACTACTACTAGCAGAGAATAACAGTGGATGATCTCTTTGGGAATTTTATAAATGGAACACTGTCAAATTGATAAGCAACAATTTAGACAGCAAATATGTTGCTTGGATTTCAGCAGTCTTAAATACGGCAAGCAGCTTAACCTTATCTCCCAGTGCCACTGCCTCCTGGAGTAATTGATGCTCAGAGTCCCCAGTTCCACACAAACCAGGCCACTGTGTTACTGTACACAGCACCCCAACTGCTGGCAGAACAGGAAGCTGCACTGAACCCAGATCAATAGATACGTCCGCCGTAAGTGGCTTAATCTAATTCGGCCTATCTCCTCTTTGGGCACAGAGTTTGCAGTTTTGCTCTTGGGTCCCTCTGGCAGGAAATGGTATGGAAAGTTTAGTCTTAAGAAGTTTAAGTGCTATGCTTATCCTTCAGGCTCTTGAATGTATATTCAGCAGAATAGCTGTTCTAAACGGTTTATAAATGGCAGTGATGTAAACAAGGCATGTCTTACTTCCCTCGCATGTGAAAACTATAATGGTGATGTCCTGACTATGGACATCAAGGTTAACACTACAGCCTATTACACTTGCAGAGGGATACAACCCACGGCCCAGGATGGCTATGAATGTGGCCCAAATCAAATTGCAAATTTACTTAAAATTTATTTTTTTTTTGCTCATCAGTTTTTGTTAGAGTTTATATATTTAATGTGTGGCCCAAGACAACTCTTCTTCTTCCAGGGTGGCCCAGAGACAACCAAAGGTTCGACACCCCTGTGAGGAGAAACTGTTTTGGGTCACATATTCTGAGCTACACTCATCTTTAAAGGGGGCTACCCACCTGCCATCCAATGGCATTCTTCTGAAAAAACAAAAAAAGAAACTCATTTTAAATAAATACTTATTTCTCCTTTAACTATATTTTAGACAAATGGCTTCTTTAGTTGTGACACCTCAAATGAGTTCCAACCAAAACATCATTCTTCTTCCTCACAACAATGTGGGTTAGAGGAAAGGTAACAAGGAGCATTAGAGGAGTCTGAACCCCATGAATTCTGGCGCTGCCTGGGATACACCCTCAGGCTGGTAAATCACCTCACCGCTGTCCTGTCCCCAAGCACTTGCTCACTCAACTTTCTCCAGGAATACCACACACACGGTCATGACCTGGATGACAGTGAGCACGAAGTACCTAATACTGCCAGCATTACTGACGCAAGTTGTCCTTTAATTATCAGGAAAGGAAAGGCACAGATCCTTTTCCACTTAAAAAACATTCCAACTTCTGGCCAAGATGGAGGCGTAGATAGACACACTGCGCCTCCTCGCACAACCAAAACAAGGACAACAACAAATTAAAAAACAAAAAACAATCAGAACTGACAGAAAATCAAACTGTATGGGAGTCTGACAACCAAGGTAGTTAAAGAAGAAACATTCATCCAGACCGGTAGGAGGGGTGGAGAGGATTCACGGCAAGGTAGGAGCTGGAGGACTGGAGCAGGCAAGGCGGTGGCTGGCAGACAGGGCAGTCCCACATTCACGTGCAGATAAACTGGGAGGAACAACTAGGAACTGAGTCAGACCGCACAACCCAGGATTCCAGCGCGGGGAAATAAAGCCTCAAAGCCTATGACTGAAAATACCCGTGGGGGTTGAGGCGGCAGTGGGAGAAACTCCCAGTCTCACAGGAAAGTTCATTGGAGAGACCCACAGGATCCTAGAATGCACACAAACCCACACACCTGGGAATCAGCACCAGAAGGGCCCAATTTGATTGTGGGTAGCCAGGGAAATGACTGAAAACCAGCAGAGAGCAGAGCAAGCGCCATTGTTCCCTCTCAGACCCCTCCCCCACATACAGTGTCACAATGCAGCCAGGTGGGTTGCCCTGCCTTGGTGAACACCTAAGGCTCCACCCCTTACTATGTAACAGGTGTGCTGAGACAAAAAAAAAAAAATGGCCCAAATGGAAGAACAGTTCTGGAGCTCTGAACAGTTGAAAGCTCCGGAAAAAACACAACTAAGCAACAAAGAGATAGTCAACCTATCAGATACACAGTTCAAAACACTGGTAATCAGGGTGCTCCAGGAATTCACTGGGTACTTCAACAACATAAAAAAGACCCAGGCAGCAATGAAGGTCGCGTTATGTGAAATAAAGAAATATCTACAGGGAACCAACAGTGACGGGAAGGAAATCAGGACTCAAATCAACAGTTTGGAGCAGAAGGAAGAAAGAAACATTCAACCAGAACAGAATGAAGAAACAAGAATTCAAAAAAATGAGGAGAGGGTTAGGAACCTCCAGGACATATTTAAACGTTTCCACATCCAAGTCATAGGGGTGCCAGGAGGATAAGAGGAAGATCAAGAAATTGAAAACTTATTTGAACAAATAATGAAGGAGAACTTCCCCAATCTGGCAAAGGGAATAGATTTTCAGGAAGTCCAGGAAGCTCAGAGAGTCCCAAAGACGTTGGACCCAAGGAGGAACACACCAAGGCACATCATAATTACATTAGCCAAGAGTAAAGATAAGGACAGAATCTTAACAGCAGCAAGGAGAGAGAAAAGGAGAGAGTTACCTACAAAGGGGTTCCCATAAGACTGTCAGCTGATTTCTCAAAAGAAACCTTACAGGCAAGAAGGGGCTGGAAAGAAGTATTTCAAGTCATGAAAGGCAAGGATCTACATCCAAGATTACTGTATCCAGCAAAGCTATCATTTATAATAGAAGGGCAGATGAAGTGCTTCTCAGATAAGGTCAAGTTAAAGGAGTTCATCATCACCAAGCCCTTATTATATGAAATGTTAAAGGGATTTATCTAAGAAAAAGAAGATAAAAAATATGAACAATAAAATGACAGTAAGCTCATAGTTATTAACAACCACACCTAAAACAAAAACAAAAGCAAACTAAGCAAACAACTAGAACAGAAACAGAACCACAGAAATGGAGATCACATGGAGGGTTATCAACAGGGGAGTGGGAAGGGGAGAGAGGGGGGAAAGGTACAGAGAATAAGTAGCATAAATGATAGGTGGAAAATAGACAGGGGGAGGGTAAGAAGAGTATAGGAAATGTAGAAGCCAAAGAACTTATAAGTATGACCCATGGACATCAACTAAAGTGGGGGAATGTGGGTGGGAGGGGTGTACAGGGCGGAGGGGAATAAAGGGGGGGAAATGGGACAACTGTAATAGCATAATCAATAAAATATATTTTAATAAAGAAAAAAAAACATTCCACATGTAAAACTCTCAATACTCATGTAAGCCTTTGAAAAGGACAATTCATTATCACTCATCCTTAAACAGGTGATTTGATCCCACTTTCTGGTGCAGAGGGCATGGGGGATGAGGATGAGCACAGAGGGCCTGCAGGATATGGGGGAGGAAGGCATGGAGGAGTAGGATGCAGGAGACAAAGGAGGGGAAGGGCAAACAGGGATTCATTCTGCAATCAATGGCATGAGAAATAGACCATAAGGATATTTTAAGATCAGGTCTGCTTCTGGAAATTAGTTGAGATCTCCTCTACTTAACTGAAACTAGCCTAACATTTTCTAAGGCAAGACGGTGAGAAAGACCTGACAAATAAAGATGTGCCAAATAAAGGCGGAAAGGTAAGCTCACAGAAGAACCAAAGCATCCAAGAAATTTCTAACTGAAAGGGGTGAGGATGCAGCTGGGAGAACTGAAGTCAGTGCTGGTGCCCAGAGGCAAGAGCAGTGAGAAACAAAGGTTAGGGTCCCACTGAGACTCCACAGCACTGCACTGAGGGCAGAGAGTGCCAGGGGAAGACCGGAGCCGAAGGGGACGTGTGAACTACCTACTTCCCAAAATCTAGCCGGGGCCCTCATTCTGTAGCTTATGCTAACACACAAGGCTATGCCTTGGCTTCACACATGCTAGTCCACAGTGATGAAGTGACTCATTTGAATCATGGACACTAATGCTAAAGATTTTTGCTTATTTGGTGGGTGCCTGAATTTCACTATTTTTTTTTTAATGTATTTATTTAATTTTAGAGAGGGGAAGGGAGGGAGAAAAGAGGGAGAGAAACATCAATGTGTGGTTGCTTCTCGCACACCCCCTACTGGGGACCTGGCCCACAATCCAGGCATGTGCCCTGACTGGGAATCAAACTGCAACCCTTTGGTTCTCAGGCTGGTGCTCAATCCACTGAGCCACACCAGCCAGGGCATGAATTTCACTCTTTTAAGATGGATACTTATAAGAATTTCACCTTTAACCTCACTTTCATTAATCATAAAAGAATATGGTAGCAAGCTAGGAAGCACTGAAAATAACAACAAAAACCCCTATTTACAGATATCAATAGCAAAAATATAAAAAAATAAATGGTCACTTTCCATGGGGCACATCACAACCTGAGATGGTTCTTTATCCACTCATAAGTATTTCAGTGTGAAAATTCATGAAGTTGAGTGTCAAAATTCTTGTTTCATGAGGTGAATGAGAAAAGAGGACAAGGCCCTACACCAGAAAAGACAGAAAATAATGTCACTGTGTGTGTGAATGTGTGGCACTTCCACCCTCCTGACAGGGAAGTGCTATTTCCATTCCTCACAGATTGGGAAAGAGTCTCAGAGGGTTAACGGTTTGCTCAAGGCCGCATGACTAGAGAGGCAGAGCCGTGACCCTCGCTCTGAGGCCTGCCCCACAATTCCTTCAGGTCTTCCTCAGGGAGCTGCCATGCTGCGCACTGTACACGGCGCTGTCACCAAGTGGGCGCCGTCCCAACAGTGTCAATCTGGAACTGAGGTGCAACTTTTCTGGCAAGTGACAGTAAGTGTCCCATGCTAATAAAATGCCACAGAGAGGAACAATGATTCTGGAGGAAGGCATGCCTTTTCTGGCTGGTACAGAAGTGCTAAGTGGGCTCCTGGAGGCCCTGACTACAGGTGTCTTACCTCATTCAGAAGGCTAAACAATGGAACTGACCCAGGGCACCCACAGTGAAGCTTGGCGGCCACCCAAGTTCTCAGTCCAGCCCAGATTTCCAGAGCATGCACTGACACAGAACAAGCAGTCCACGTCACTGCAGAAGGAGCTGCAGGCCAGGCTTGGGCCCGGCATGGGCCAGCAGGCGCCCCCACAGGCCGGGAGAAGGAGGAGCCCGTCTGAATGCTCACCTTAAAAATAAAATCCATTGAGGGCTTAGGAATTACCACTTCCCCTTCTCAACTGGGTCTGCCCATTTAAAACATTAAAGTTAAAATGAAATCTAGAAACCTTTCTTCTGGATTTCTAGATCATTTAGCCTCTCTTGCTGCTCCAGGTTAATTGCACAATGCAGTCCTGGGGCTTCTCTCCTAGCTGGGGGGGGGGGGGGGGGGGGGGCGCGTCCCAGCAGGAGGAAGAGTTGCAGGACACTTCCTGAGAAGCCTGGAAACCAAATGCAGCAGGTCCTCAAATAACACCATTCAGTTCAATGTTTATGACATGGCGTAGGAACTTAACTCTTGTGGTAAAATTGGTTTCCTTATATTGTTTTGTTTATAGAGTCATGGAACCCATTGCCATCATTAAGCAAGGACTTACTGCACTGACACAATACCAGAAGTAAAATTGAAATTCTAGAAAAAAAAATGGTTCCATTTATTATGGTACATATTCTTAATTAAAGACAAGAAAGAACTCTGAAGAAATGTTCCATTAGCTCTCTCACATTAGCTGAAATTAGACCCCCTCCCCCAATCATGAAACAAAGCTCACCTTACGCAACTGGTGATTTCCTATGCAATGGTGGGGTCTAGTATTCAACAGGGATTGTTTTAATAGAGTCGGTAATGAGATCTGGGTGAAAAAACCCTCTGCTAATTTCGCAGTCCTCCTGAGATGTTAAAATTTTACTTTGCAAGTGTTTTAAAGTTCCTCTCCAAGCATGACCCCAGCCTGCCCCCTAATTTTGACTTAGGTTTTAAATATCACCTGTAAATCTTAGTCAGTTTGTCTGCATCAAAAAAAATCATTTCTATGTTCTCCTTGCCTCTATGCCAGCATGAGATTTTTCTGATTTGCTCAGAACTAAAATGTTATTAATAATTTGACACTATAATAATCCATATATTCTGAAAACAAGCCTCTACAAAGTTGAAACCCTAAGATCTTGCCCATCAAAGGCAGAGAAACCTCAAAAAGCAGAATGGAACAGAGCAGCTGCTGTGCTTCCTGACCTTTCTGCTGAGGAACACATCAGTCCCTGTAGCGAACTTAAATAAATGACTTGCAAATTAAAAGAAACATTTTTATGATTCACTGCAGTAGCTTGCTTTTTGGGATACAAGGTTAAAAGTGAACAGTAAACCTTTTAAGGTTATTGAAACTAAATTATTAACGCTGCAATTCACCTTCCTTTTGTCCTCTTTGTGGCGTTCTCCCTGATTACTCACTGCAACTCCACTCCTACAAGTTGTAAATCAAACGAAAAACCTTTAAAGCACAAAACCAGCTGATTAACATGCGAAACCACAGGGGGATTACAGAGATGATGGGGAGTGACATACTGCTTTTTTTTTTAATGTGAAGCCTCTGATAGCTTTTGAAAAAATACCTTGTGAAAATTGTGCACTTTCATTTCCAGAAGTAAGCAAAAGGGGCAGTCCCACTTTTGAAATCCATTTGCAACCTTCAAAATAATGAGTACTTTCCTTCCCTTGAATGGCAGCTTGTACCTCCTAGAGTGCATTTTACCTGTACGTTTTATGCCCAGACATGAACTACTTCAACGGGGTCTGGTGACTCTTGCCAGAAATGTGGTTTTCTCCAGCCCTCTGCTTAGAGGACGATGGAAAAAGCTCTGAAACAGAATCCAGGGCCTGTAATGTGGCTGGAAAATGCCAAATTCCACCCTACCTACTTGGGGTCTCAGTCTCATCGGCTGTAAAATGGGCTGACAATAGTTTCTTCTTAGGTCACAGCTGTGAATACGCTCTGCCCCTCGCAGTACATATTCAGTAAAATACTCATTGAGTAACTAATGCTCCACACACTTGATAAAATTACAGTGCTCTGATTTACAAAACAGTCTGAATTAGTTACGTGTATTCTGATGGATAAAGCAAATCCAACTACACCTCTTGCCACCAGGTGTGGCAAGAGGACACCAGGGAGGGGCTACTGCACCTGAGGGAAGGAGAGGGGTAGGGGCAGCATGGATTCTGGAAGGTGGACTGCAAGACTCCAAGCAGTTTGACTGAGGGGCTCTCAAAGCGGTGCCATCTCCAGTGCCTTCCCTTCCTGCGATGCTGTGTAAAGCACCTGCCATGAGCAGGGCCACCACCATGGTATGTGACCTGGCAGTCAGTCACACAGGGCCCCACGTGCAGAAGGCCTCTGCGGTCACTGTCTTGAAGTCTCATTAATTTATTTAAGTCTGATGTGATGTCTGACGAGACAATGGAGGAGGTGTGAGGAGAGGTGGTCCCTGAGCACCTTGCTCTTCTTAGCCCATTTGCATTTTCCATCCTGGATGCCCACAGCATAGGGTTCAGGAGGCCCCATGGTGTGTGCGGGTTCAGCGGAGCTGCTGATAGCCCCAGAGGCCACTCTTCCATTCCAACCAGCGCCTGCTTCAAATGCGGAAGAAGCAATGGCGTTCCAAGAGATAGAAATGACCAAGGAGCCCTGTTGTGCCCTTTCTCACTCATGTTAATTCCTGTAATTAGCCAAACACACAGTGTTCAACACACATTTGGGGACCCCCCCCAAATGGAATTTATTTATAAAAATTGTGTACTTATTCTCACATGTTTAAACTTCAGTCACCTTCAAAGTACCCTCTATTTGGTGCAATACACCTATTGACACATTTTTTCCACTGCTCCAAACAGGTTTTGAACGCATTGATTTTGACGTCTTTTAGTGCTTCTGCTGTTTTTTTGTTTCACCTCCTCCACATCAGCAAAATGTTTTCCTTTGTGGACTTTTTTCATCCGAGGAAACAAAAAAAAGTCACTCAGGTAGAGATCGGGTGAACAGGGAAGGTGGGGCAAGAGGGTCATACCATTTTTGGTCAAAAACTGCTGAACCCTCAGCGGGTGTGTGCTCATAAAATCACCCATCATGAAACGGGCAAACATGTTGAAAATATGTTCAAAAAAAGTTCACTGCTGTGAACGCAGCGTCTCACAACCATGCCAGCTGGTACAGTGCCACAGATGGGTTCCTGGGACACTCACCTAGAGGGGTTAGCCTGTACTACAAGGGGCCCGCCCTCCAGAAGATAATTCTGTTTTGCGGGGGGCGGGGGGGTCTCCCCTTGTAAAGGATGGCACAGAAGCAAAGGGAAAGACAGGAAAACCCCAAGTTCCTGTCCCTTTGAGGCCTCACTTGTTGGTAGACGGAGGCAGAGAACGCTGACAGACGCCGCGACTACCGCGACGAGAAGCCCGCAGAGCTGACTGTTCTGTGGGCCACGCACCCCACACACATACTGTTTACCACAAGTATGAATGAGTTAAACACCTTACATTTGAATTTAAAACTGGCACTGATCACAACGGTGTGAACGTACTAGGTACCACTGTGTACTTAGCTTAAAAGTGGTTAAGATGGAAAATTTTATGAGGTTTTTACCACAATAAAAAGACTGGCTTTATACAATCTAAAGATGAATGGTAAATTCATGCCAAAGCCCTAAAATTTTAATGTTTCTTTACTTAAAGCAACATTCAAAAATAAATTAAAAACATCTTGACAAATCAGAAAACAGAAGATAGGAATCACCTTTTCATTTTTGTACCTTTAAGGGCCCTTCTTTCTGCATTTGAACAAGGCGCCAGCATTCTCATTTTTGTATTGGGCCTCATGAACTGTGTGGCTGTCACTGACCACTAGTCAGTTATCTGAGCGTAAGTCCTTTCCTTTGTGTGACCTAGAAAAACGGAGGCTAGCCCACGAAGGGCCAGGAGCTGGCCTTCTTGCAGAAAGCAGCACAAAAAAGAGCACTGCTAGGGACAGATGACACAAGGCTCCAAATGCGGAGGCCATTTGAAGACTTAGGAGCCCTCCGTATACCCCACTGCTTTTGCAATCAGTGTGCTAACAGATGCACCAGCTTCCTGGCATAACCTGGAAAACACCACACTGAGAGGGGGAGAGACCCATCTGGTGGTGGTGAAGGGAGAAAGTGTGCTTCTCACCCCCTGAAGCCTGTCTAGGTCTGCAAGCACCTGCTGGGTCCCCAAGGGGCCAGAACTGGGCCCGCACTTCAACTTGGGCCAACAAAGCACCAGCAATGTCTTTACTGACCTTCCACCTCCAAAGGGGCTTTTCTGCCCTGGTGGCCCCTCAGAATCACTGCCTCAGTCTCCTGCTCTCCTGCCTCACCTGTGATGCCCCTTCTGGATGCCAAGTAAGCATGTAAATGCCAGAAAGGAAAACAAAAGAACCAGTCCTCTTAGGCACTTGTTACCCTTGGTGGCTGTGGTTTAGGATGCACTCTCCTACTCCTGTCCTCCCCCGGATGGGCAACCTCTCTCTGAACAATAGCCCTCGGCTGTCTCACTGCCTCTTGGCAGGTCTACCACGTGCCTGCATTAGGCCTTTCCTTAAATCATCTCTCTGGGAGCTCCTGGCCATCCTCGGTGGTGTATAAATCCCCCATCCTAGATGAGAGATCAGTAGTACACGTGACCTCACTGACGAAGCAATGTGTGGGGTAGCTCAAGACATGGCCCCTCCACCTCTGAGAACAGGTGGCTGCCTGGCCAGCAGCCATAAGGAGCAAGGAAAACAGTCTGTGTCTGGAGTCCCAGTCTTCTCAAGGCCCCTTTGTTTATCACAACCCTGTAACATTTTCACACTACCACGGCTCCTTCCCAGCGGCCACTGCCCCCTCCTGAACCCTGGAAGTAGCCCCAAGGCTGGTGGCGGGGTGCAGTCTCTCTTGCAAGGATCCACTGCCCGCAGTGCACGCCCCTGCAATGATAAATGGCAGGTCCACATCTGCTGCTCCTCTGGGTGGTGTTTTTGGAATGTGACAAACACTTAAGCAGCTCCCTGCTTGGAGCTCCTGCACGAGACAAGGGCAAAGTGGGAAATGCACCTGTGTCTGCAGACCACACCTGCCTATCCCGCCATGGCGCTCGTGGTCACAAGGCACATAACCCAATACGGGGCAGTATATGAGACAACTGGCCCGCACGCCACATAGTGGGACCATCAAGAAAGATGTACAAAGGGGATGAGAGGGAGAAAGAATGTTCCAGATGAGAAGAAACTAAAAAAAGGCATTGCAACCAAATGCAATACACAAAACTTAATTAGATCCTAGATCACAAACAAACTATACCAATAAGGGAACTTGACTATGGGTTTTATATTAGATACCAGTGAATCAATATTAACTTATTAGGGCTAAGTATTTTTAAAATGGACTAGAAGAGAAAGATATACTTCAGAGGACAGCTTACCTCTTTAAGGCGAGAAGGTGAATGGGATGGGAGGTAAATTCTACCGTATCTGTAATACATGATTTCTTTAATGAGAAATCTAAAGCATAAAAAAAAAATCAAAGCAAGGGAAACTCACTAAGGCAGGGAACGTTATGGAGAGATTATACAGGCTTAACATAAGTTCATGTCAGCACAGAAATGTTTAAAAACATTAGTCAAGACAGCCATTCATTAAGAGTTTATTATTCATGAGGCTTAGATCTACACACCTTCTGTATATTCCTTAGGTATCCCGTATAACCTCTCTGTGAGACAGGTGTGAACACTATCTTTACAGAATAGAAAACTGGGGTTCAGAGAGGTCATGTAATATAGTCAAGGACACACAGCCCAAAATTCAAACCAAGGTCTTTGTGGTTCCAAGTCTCAGCCTAAGCATTACTCTAAACTCCATGTTTTAAACTAGATGAGTGCTAAGGAAATAAAGGAGGATAGTCAAGTGTTTGTGGTTAAACCTTAAGAATGTATTTGATCCCTACAGTCTCATATGGCTCTGCTCCTGAGCAGGTCACCCACAGGAGGGAGAAGTCTCATTTGGAGAGTGCATGCCAAATCCTAATCATTGCTGCTCTTATATTCTGGTCTCAAAACAACCTTAAGAGATTGACTTACAGCTTTTCATAAGACACAGTTAAGAAGATCAATATCCAAATATATCACTCACTGAATCTGCTTAAATTGACAATATGGAGAGATTATTCCAAACCAAGATTTTTCAGAGGCACATGGGGGAATTAGGGCAATATTCCTTTCTCTTTCATTAATGCTCTGATCATACGGACCCCCCAACCCTGGGGTAAGGGACAGGTGTCATTCAAGTGTGTGTGTGCGGGTCTCCCACAGGGCACAGGGTGAAGGGCTGAACGCATACCATTGACAAATCCTCAAGAAATATCTGTGGGAAAAGCCAGCTAAATTTTCTCTCACCTGATTATGAAGGAATACTATAAACAAATCTTTGTTGGAACAAATTTAAAATAAATCCTAAGGCACTGGAGCTGCAACAGGAACTACGCGGGACAGGGAGAAGAGATGGGGAATGTCTTTGTGATCAGCAGGGACACAGAAAGCCCTGAGCAGAACAAAGCACGGAACATGGAAAGACTGCAAGTAAATAACAGAGACGGAATGGGGCGCGTGTCTGCTGTCATCTGCGGGTTTCCGGGTTTTCTTAGCTATGCTACTTCATTAGGACCGGGGCAGTTTCCATCAGCATGTTCAAGTCCCATCAAATCACTGTCCCTTTTCATACCTCTCTCTCAAAAAGCAAAAAAGCAGCTCTGCAGAAATCTGGGAACTGTCAGCTAGAATGATTAATTCCTTTTCCTGAATAAGCTGGTTCCCTGGACTCTTGTCATTGTTGTTGTTTCAAATGCTAGCATGTCTTACATTGAGAGAGAGAGAGAGAGAGAGAGAGAGAGAGAGAGAGAGAGAGAGAGAGAGAGAAGGATTTTTAAGGATCATAGAGGTTGGTGTTTAATGAAATTCAACCAAAAATATTTTAGGTGCTACTATCCTAAGCACTGAGGATACAGAGATGAAGAAGCTCATATTCTAACCGGGAAGAGAGACATAAACACATCACGGCAACACAGGTTTTCACCTTCAACGACAGTACAGAGACGTAGGAAAAGTGTAAGTTCTATCAGAGTGGAAAGGGAGGAGATGGAAACCATCATGAGAACTTAAATGTCCAAGCTGGGTGCGATGTTGCCAGGCAGATTCTTGTCTATCTCTCACTTAACTATTGCTGAGGAAGACCACATTCGAACACGGTGACTTCAGTTCCTTCCTTCACGTGACACACACACACACACACACATACAAAGTGAACCAAAGATGTGAATGTAAAGGTTGAAAACAAAAGTTCTAGGAGAAAATATTCTTCTACAGAAGAATAGAAGAAGGTCTTGGTAGAGAGTTTTTAGATATGATGCCAAAGTCATGATCAAGAAAAGAAAAATTGATAAATTGGAATCATCAAAATTAAGAACTTTTGGACTTCAAAAGATATCATTCAGAAAACTGACAGGCCAGACTGTGAGAAATATTGGTGTCTCATATATCTGTTAAAGTATTCATATCCAGAATATGCAAAGGACTCTATAACTCAATAATAATAAGACAACCAATCTTATCCAAATACAGTCAAAAGATATGAATAGTTTACCAAGAAATATATGCAGCTGGCCAATAAGTACATGAAAATATGCCCAACATCATTAGTCACTAGGGAAATGCAAATTAAGATAGTAAGATAGGGATGTGAATAAAGTAGAAAGCACTCTCATATATGCTGGTGGAAATACGAAATTATACAGCCACTTTGAAAACCAGTGTGGCCGTTTCCTGAAAAGTTAAACAACAATTTACAAGCGTACAGCCCAGCAATCCCATTCCTGCGTGTCTGCCCAAGAGAAATACCACATGTCCTCACAAACACTTGCATGTGAAAGTTCTTAACAGCACGATGCATAACAGCCCCACAGTGGAAAACTCCAAATATCCATCGACGGGTGACTGAATAAACAGAATCTGCTGTATCTCCCCAATGGAATACTATGAAGCAATAAAAAGAAACTATTGACATATGTTGTAACATGGATGGACCTAAAAACATTAAAGAAGCCAAATGCAAAATTATGTTTCATAGTTCAACTTATATGAAATACAAAATGCCCAGAAAAGGCAAGTCTATGAAGAGAGAAAGCAGGGAAGTGTCTGCCTGAGGTCGGGGTGAGAACAGGGGATCACTGTCAATACGCACGAGGGATCTTTGAATGGTGACGGGAACTGTCTAAACCTGTGTTAGAGTTGTACAGTGCTGTAAGCTTACTAAAAATAACTGAATTGTACACTTAAAACAGATGAATTTTATAGTATACAAACTATACGTCATAAAGCTGTTAATATTATTGACTAGGATGAAAACAGGAGAGAAAGGTAAGTATTTTTAGGCAGCATGGTAGTTGAATTAGTCAGGTGCGCGATACAGTTATGAAACAAATGAATAGAGAAGGAACATCATGCCCCCAACTGAAAAAGACTTCCCATTGTGTGAAACTCTTTTCACCTTTGCCTTTGTTAGAAACATGCTTTTGTGCTTGGAGAGTAACTGAATTATTTGCAACTCTCTCTCCTTTCTGCTTTTCATCTCTACAGTCACCTCATCCTGCTTTTGACTGTGCTTTCTTGCTCTTTATATACAAATGACCCCAGTCACCTGGTGTCTGTTTCTCATGAAACAGATGAGACGAGTGTTTCCTGACAATTTTCCTCGGCCTTCCGACCTCCAGCAGCCTGCCCTCCTGTACCTTTCTGGCCTAAAGCCTCATCCCCCAGGCAGTGGGTCCCTTTGACTCCAACACCGGTGAGTGGGGTCCCAAGCCCGGCATCTGGGCGTCTGCCCTTTATGTCTGCTTCTCCAAATGTGGTGGCACTCTCTTCTGTCAAAACACATCTCATAACTACTAAGCCTAAAAATGCCTCTTTAATATTCCTTATTCATATGTCCCTTTGTCATTCTTCTCTTTTTGGTACGTGTGTGTGTGTGTGTGTACAACCAGATTAAAAACTTAAGATCACGAACAATGTCCTATACCTAATCCATTTTTGTTATTTTTATTGTTGGGCAATAAATGAATGAATGACCAAAGGAATGAATGAATGAATTGCTGATGTAGCAAAGAAACATGTCTTTCATTTTAAATGACTCATCCAATTTGCCACTTCAAATATTTTTGGTTACATGAGAAAAGGCTTCAGCGCAAACTACTTATCCCCTAGATCTTTCTTATCCTGTGGCCCCGATGTAAACTGCTACCTCCATTTGGGTAGTTTGCAAACACCACAGCTTTAATTCACATTTATGCCTTTGGTCAGCTATGAGGTGAGACAAAACTCAAATGCATTAATATCAAACATGAATAACTTCCTTTGCACAGCTCTGGGTACGCCCTGAACTGAGGAAACAATTTGGCCTTTTGGCTCTATTTAATACACCAAGTGACCACAAATCAAAGACTGTAACTGGTAAAGAAAAACATACAACAGAACATAAACCAACAAGGTCACAAAAAGCAGGAAAGCCTCAAGCTGTCAATTTCCTAACCAGAGAGAAGCCCAGGGGGTGTGGCCCAGCCCAGACCACAGACCAGCTGGAGCTGGAAGTGCTGCAGAACCTCCAGGGTGGCCCGCTCCCTCCACCCCACACACCACCCAACACAGGTTTCCTCTGAGTTCCTGCTGGTCAAGCTGGGCATTCTGTTCACAGTGGTCAAAAAGCAGTAGGAAAACAACATTTCAGTATAGCCAAAATCTAGGTGTTCACTTAAGGAAGAAATAGATTGGAAGCTTTGTGTGCTTAGCAACTCCCTCTAGACATCTGAATGTAGACCTGGAACAGCTCTATCTCATCCAAGTTATGTGTCTTTTAGTTGACTTACTGTATTTTTCGGACTATAAGACGCACCCCCAAATTTGGGAGGAAAATGGGGGTGCGTCTTACAGTCCGAATGTAGCTTACCTGCTCCCCCGGGGGGTGGGGGCACAGGTGGCGGTGTAGCAGGGTAACAGGAGGCAGGGGCAGGGTCGCCGCTGCAGGAAGCCGGCAGCGGTGGCAGGAGTGGGGAGATGCTGTGGGCCTTGAGCTGGGAGGAGGGGGTGTCCCCGTGGTGTGAAGCAAGGGAGGCAAGAGCAGAGTCCCCACTGCGGCATGCTATAGAGCAAGGGAGGAGGGTACAGGCAGTGCAGGCCCATTAGGAGAAGAAAGTCTGTGGCGCCCTCCATCACGTGACTGGTGTGTCCCCCATTCACATTAACAGAGGCAAATTCCACTTCAGGGTCACCTGTCAATGTGGCCCTGCAGCTGTTGCAAAACTACAACTCCCATCATGCTTGGGCAGGTTGGGATGATGGGAGCTGTAATTTGGCAACAGCTGCAGAGCCACACAGGTTGTATAAAACTGCTGTCCCGATACAAGAGTGTTGCACAACCTGTGGCCCTCCAGCAGCAGATCCCCCCATAACAGTGCATCACCCACTGATGTTCTCAGCTACAGTGCCCCCATAACTATGAAGGACACAGTGCTGATAGTTCTGTCATTACTGTATTTTGTTGTAGAAAGATGCGATAGTGTACCGTAGTCTCCTGCTGAATCTACCGTAATTGTGGAAAGAGGTCAAAGCAGAAAAGGATTTCTGCTTTAAAGGATGTTATTAAATATTTTACCACATTTTTTGCTTCAAAAAATTTTTTCCTATTTTCCTGCTCTAAAACCTAGGTGCATCTTATGGTACAGTGCATCTTATAGTCCGAAAAATACGGTAATACTGGGGACGTTTTGCCCCATTCTGGCCTTTTACTTCTCAGTGCAAAACAGTCACCTGGAACACAAGAGCCCTCTGTCTATGCTCCTTGAAATGACAAGGTCAGAAAGCAGAGGGAAAAGTGTACAAACAATTATTTAAAACCCCAATCTCCCTATGGTTCCTTTTCCTCCTTAGGTTACTCTAGCTGGACCCAAAAGGAGAGGCTCATCCCAAGCACAAAAATTTCACAAGGTTTGTCAAATTAGATTACACGTCCACATGTACACAAATGAACAACATTTCTTAGAATAAATGAAATTACAAACTCTATGCTTACAGGAAAAAAATATATATCAGTTTTTCCCTTTCATTTCATATGTGTTTTAGTGTTCTAAGACAAAAGAACTACATCCATGAACTATTTGCTATGAACAATCAACTTTTGGTGGCTGAACTTTATTATTTCCCTAAGTCACACTGGCTGCAAATATATTAGTTACCTCCGAAGGTCATAAAATTTCAATCAGTTTTAGAATGTCAGGCTGTCTGTGGCATATTCCAAAACTCCACATTCATAGTGGCAGCTGTGGCTTAAAGAGCATCAGGTCTCACGTTCCTTGCTGACTCACACAGTTTCATGGGCAGAGATGCACAGAAAACGTGTCTGAGGCAAAGGCGTTTTCTGGAAAGTCTCTGCCGCTATCCCTAAACAGTTGCCCATTGTTCCCTAACATGGACAGACTTTGCTTTAAGAGTTCATCTTGTTTCTGAGGCTCTCTGGCTTGTTAGTGCCCTGACCCTGGCATCTGTGCCGAACAACAGCTAATGTCATCTGCTCCAACAATGCCGATTATTGGAAAGGAACACGAGCATGCTCGGTGATGTCACTGAACTCATTAGGGGCAGATTTGACATTTTGGCCCAACAGAACACACTTATTAAACACAATCTTAGGGAATTCCAATGTGGCCTGGTGATAAGTAAAACAATGCATGTTTTGTCCTGGTACAAAAATAGCACTTGGACCAAGAAATAAAATTTCTGTTCTCATCTCTCTCTATACGGTAGCAATGCAAACTGAAAGACAACTTATGTAAGAAGAGGTTATAGCCTAAACCCCTCAGTGCTATGTTAGGCATTCCACGGAAATCTAATAAAGGTTCAAATATTAATCAATCATTTAGCAAACAACGCCTTTTCCAACCCTGGACTCAAGAACAGAGGCAGATGCGACTGCTGCTGAGACAACATCACTAGAAAAAAACTGCCTTCTACGTAGACAATAGCAACACCTAAGGTATGTTTTAGTCCACAAGGGCTATTTGGCGACTGATAAGCTGACAAAATGTTGGTTTGCAGAGGCTCCAATCTACTGCAGTTTTAACACCCTCTCTATTCAGTCCAGAGGGCTTCCCCCAGGCATGACAGACAGGAAGGAAGTCTCAGAAAATGACCCTAACACCTGACCTCCAGCATCCCAGAGAAGACCGACAGAGTTTATGAAATGTGCAACATGCTGCAGCTCAGGCTTCACTTTGGCACTCAGGAAAGGCAAGCCTTCTTCAGACTTGAAAGAAATGAAGTCCCAACAAATACGTTCTGAGGTTTTTCAAATGAGATGACTTTTAGACAGGGAAATGGAGTTTTCCTCCTTTTATTGAGCAGTATGATTGAAGAAAGTTAACATAAAAACAATTAAGTAATGGGTGCTGTGCAGTGTAAACAACCACTTGGTCCCCAAACTATAATGTAGAGAAAGCAACCTGGAAGGGCAGATGGGATCTGACTGAGGGAGGTATAGAACACAAATATATCAGGGCCAAACATGAATAACATTTTTTTTTATGCCAGCTCTGCATGGGGCCCTGAGTTGAGGAAACAATCAGGACTCTCTGTCACAATGGAGTGCCCCTGCCTTCTTTAAGCTCTTCTGCCTCCCACTCCATCTGGGATGTAGCCAAATGTCTTCATGTGGCGAAATCTACAGTCATCATCCTGTCCACCTCTCATTCCACTTTCCAGCACCGTCAGAACTGCTGACTGCTGCCCGCCCCTCCCTGTCTTGGTCTCCACAGTCCCACACTCTCTAGACTCCCTTTCCACCATCTCTCCATCCTGTGTCGTTTCCCTGTGCTCCCTCCCTCCCCTGCTCACAAAGAGCCCCTCTCTTTATCTTCTCCCTAGGTGCGAGCACCATTTCCGTAGTTTTAACACCATCTGAAAGATGATGATTCCCACCCTTGTGTCTTGACCTACACATCTTCACCTCCACACTCATATATCAGATGGTTCACTGGACATCTCACACTCCACATGTTCTAAACTCACCACATACATTTCTCCCACACCTGCTCCTCATGGTTTTCCCACCTCAATAAGAGGTGCCACCTTACATTCAGTTGTTCAAGTCAGTCAATTTTGATTTCCTGCTCAATAAAACCAATGCCCCACAGCAGGCCCTATCTCAGAGCAGGTCCTCTTGAGTCTAACTCCAAAATCTCTGACAAATCTATTAATTTCCATCCCACCACCCAGTCCCAGCCTGCCCATTTCATCTCTAGACCCGTGTAACATTGAACTGTGCCTGCTACTGCCCACGGGGCTGGGTGTTCATTCATCACCTCTCAGTTCCAAAGCCACCCTTTCACGCTCGGCTCTGTTGTTGGAGCTGCTTCCCACATGTATCTCTAGGTACTTCTGTGCTACCTATCTCCTCTCTCAGCCCCCTGTAACCAAGCCCCATACTCAGCTACACCTGTCTGAAACTCCTAGTGTGGTTTCTGTTTTGCTCACACACCCACCTTGTAATCTGTTTTCTACACAGTAGTCATTGGGGTTTAAGTGATAAACCAGACTGTGCTTACTATCTAAAAAACACTATAATGGCTCCCCCACAATGACCTGAAAAAACTCATCTTGTAAACTTGGTCTGGGGGTTCAATTTACACATTTCTCTTCGATTTCATCCTATACCAAACTGGGTCCCTTCTAGTTTCTGGAACATGCTGAACTTTTCCTTGCCCTTCACTTAGTTCTCATAGCTGCTCTACCTAAACTACTCTTTCCTTCAAATCCTTTAGGATTCAGTACAAATGTCATCTTTTTAAAAAAACAAAACAAAACTCTTTCCTATGAAAGTATTCCTGTACCCTGATTATATCCTTATCACAATCTGCAATGAAATACTGATTCATTTTTAAACATGTGTAGTTAACCCCACCCCCAGAATATAAAAGTCAGGGAGGGACTCTGTTGAACTTACTACTGTGTGCCCAGTAAAAAAATGACCCCCATATACATACATTTGTTCAATGAATACAGGCATGAATGAGTAAGTAAATGAATGACGGCCATTCCTACCATGCTTCTGGAAATGAGTGATTTCCACCCACCACACAGAATTTAAAAACCAGAACTAGTTCTCTTTATTTCTTATAAAGAAAGACTATGCAAGGCATATTAATATCATACATACACTGCAGGGAGAAAAGCACTTAAAAATACCAGTCTATGGTGGATTCTTAAGAAATATTGCTTTATTTACCAACTGATGTGCTCTTTGTAAATTTTTCTTTTCTATTTACCAAAGCAATTTCTCCAAGGAACTCCATGAATTGGAAAGTAATTACATTACTATTAATTTCTTTTAAGATTCTATAATTCAGATCACTAATTTAGTTAGGTCTTTCTCCTACTTCATGTGAATTTATTAACATTTGCTGTGTTTTCTGCATTCATTTTTTACCGTAAGATTATTATGCTATAGAAATATAAAACCCCCCTTAATTCCATAGGTTGGAACGTCACAAGCTCTCCTGAAAATGTAAAGTCTGTTGTTTGGAGACAGGACAGCAGCTGCCCTGCCAATGCTGCTGCTGCTGGGCACAGAGATGAGCTGGGGCAGAACCGGCTCCAGTGCTGCTGAGAGTCTAGGTGTCTTTCCAGAATCTACCAAATTATTTGCCTTTGTCATGTTCTCTCCTACTCAGATATTTTTGTGATGGATATGGCATTATTTACAAGTCCCTATTCACTATTTCCAATTCATCTATGGTGTTTATCAAATGCCACATCTACTACCACGGCCATTTAGTTCTGAGGTCTGTCACGAAGGAATGTGTGTGTGCGCGTGTGACTTGTGCGTGCGCACATGTGCGCACGTGTGAGTGTGATGTGTGTGCACACGTGTGTGCGTGTGTGAGTGTGGCGGGTGTATGCACACATGTGTGCACGTGTGGGTGTGGCTTGTGTGTGCATGTGCGCACATGTGAGTGTGGTGTGTGTGTGCGCATGTGTGCACGTGTGAGTGTGGCTGTGTGTGCGCGTGCGTGTGTTAGTGTGACTGGCATAAAGCCAAATCCAGCCAGGTTCTGACTAATAGTATTCACTGAGGTCTTATTGGTCCAAGGACGAGTCGGTGAGGGGTGCCTACTTACATGAGTGAAGACTGTAATAATTGCTTTTGCATGGGCATGTCCTTGATATATTACATAGTACTAGTGACTTTGATTTGTTCTAAGAAAATGACAATGTTCACTTCAATGCATTTTCCAGCTGAAATGCTTCCAAATACAGTATTCTCCTCGCAGAGTATGCAAGCAGGTAAGAACATTCCTACACTTTTAAAGGTGTCTGCATCAATAGAGACAGAAGATACCAAGGAAATCCTGCACAATTAAAGGGTGCAGCATGACCAAATCATCTGTTTCATAACTGGTGAGCCCTAAATGCTAGAATCAGAGTTAGAAAACACCGTGGGGATTGGGTCCATCCAACCATTTAGTCAAGTGCATGGCTGGTGCTAGAGTCTGTGATGGCTGGCATATAAGTAATCTATGGTTTATGGTCTAGAGAAATAGAGAGAGCACTTTCTGGAAGGTTAATGACTAGATTCCACATCTTCACAGCCTATGGTTCAGTGACAGGTCAACCAAAGAAAACTGCCGAGTAATAGATAGTATATTTATTTTTCCACTCAGACATTGAAACTTACTTTTCCTCCCCTCCCTACCCCACCCCACTTCAGTTGCTGGGCTGCCTGATCAGTAGTTTTATTGCTACTTTTACTGGAATTTTCCCACAATTATAATAAAGAACAGATAATTTATTAAAGTACCATATTTTTCGGACTATATGATGTATGGGACCATAAGATGCACCTAGGATTTAGAGGAGGAAAAATAGGAAAAAATTTTTTGAAGCAAAAAATGTGGCCCTGCTCCTGCCTCCTCTGACCCTGCTCCACCACCGCCCACCCTGCCCCCCAAGCGAGCCAGGTAAACTACATTCAGACTATAAGACGCACCCCCATTTTCCTCCCAAATCTGGGGGATGCGTCTTATCGTCTGAAAAATACAGTATGTCAAACACAAGACTAAAAATAATGGCATTTTCCTATAAAGAGTATATGATACATTAAAAGCTTTAATTAGGAAAACTGTCCTTCAACCTCTAGCAAAGCAGGAGCCTTTTTGTTGTTTTGCCTTGTTAGCATCACGTAAAAACTGTCCTGCGCACTGCTTCACGGGAAGGAGCAGCTCTGGGCCCACGCGCGTGCTCAAGCTGAAAATGTGCACTGATGCCAAAATCTTTGAACCAAGGTAAAATTTTCAAAAGTTCCAGTGGGAATTAAGATGGAATAATGTGGGGTAAAGGTCTTCACCACTCTCTCAGCGCCAATCAAGTCTGTTCCCCAATAAGCCTGAATGAGTCCCATCATGCAAACAGGTCACTGGTGCCCGTCCACATGTGGCTGCTTTCATCGAGAGGGCAGGAAGGGGGCTGAGAAGTACGATTCTTAAGGCGTTTGGAAACTTCAAGAATCATTTAGCTCCTAAAAATTATAACCAATGTTTATAATAGTTGATGTTAAAATAACACAGAATTAGATGCGCTATGAAAAAGAATTTTTAAATTCCTACTGAGAACAGAGAGGCTGCAATTGACAGAGGCTGAGGTCAAGCCATGTGGCCCTTTCCAGCTGATACAAAACCTAGGACAGCTCGCTGAGCCTGTGCTGGATGTCAGAGGGGTCTGTGTCTTTAAACTCTTAACTGCAGATTAGAGGCTGCTTCCTGAGGGTTTTTAGTTTCTTTTAAACAGATGGTCCAAAGTGAGGATGAAGGAAGCTGTTTTGATCCATTGTGTAGGTACAGAATGTTATCATTGTTTTGTTTAAGCATTACGCTGCCTAGAGTTAAATAATGGAGTGAAAATTCTCAGTTTTACTTTGAAGCTAGAGGACCACATGGAGACAAAGTGATAATTTTTCTTGGTGTATTTATTTACTCTCCTGTAAATATGACTATAACTACAGCCATTCCTAGAGTTTATATAGCTATTTTAAGGGATAGAGATACTTTTATGCACACTTCTTTGCTTATGTGTGTGTGTGTATGTATCCATACATATATATACACGTACATATATACATACATACATATATATATTTTAAGCAGCCGGATTCATCTTTTGGAGAAATAGAAGAAATGCTGCTGGTGAACAGAGTTTAGCTAAAGATAGGAGGACGCAGCCTAATTTAAGTTGCCGTACAGTATTTCAAAGGGCTTTCAAGTGCACAAAGCAAATCTTTCTGGCGCTCTTCTGACTTTACAAACTGTGGACATATAAATGCAAAATTAACTCTGAAATTTTGACTCACTTAGGAGCATCTGCATGTGACATTACTCGGATGCACACTGTAATCCAAAATTACATCGCTAAAATAACAAGGCTCAGCGTAGTGCTCCCCGCACACACAGAGCCGGGAGGAAGAGCACCGCCTCTGAGCGCTTAGCATTTGAATGCGTGGTTTTATTTGCCTCTCCTGGCTTGGCTTCACACTGGCAAATGGTGTTTCATCAGCCCAAATAATTGGGAAGATGGTTCATGAATTTAGTTTATGAATACTGACACATTTCAGCCCACAAATGGGGATGTAACACCGCATCAAAATAGAGCTAGAAGAGGACAAAGACTACAGCAGCCAATGGGAAAACCCAGATGAGCTGAACAAAGGCACTTAATTTAATAATAAAACCACTTCCACCTACAATATACTATGCTCTACCTCCAGCCATTCAATTATTAAAATAAATGCATATTCACGTTTCCCAAAGATCCTTTCCTTCTCTTTCAGATTCAAAAGAACGCCTTTCTAATCCAATACAATTCTTTTCACTCTGCATTTCAGCAGCTGTCTTTCGTGATTTCTAATCAAAGCTGATGATAACTGGCTTTGGCAACAGACCACAGTATCCCAAATGAGTAATTAAAGCTATAAATGTGCTCACTTCTTCCTCAAAACCCAGGGTGCATTTCAGAGCCTAACAGATTCAGGCTCAACAAGGCTCTCCAGGGTTTTAAATTTGGTCAAGATCTTTAATGCATTAATAAAGGAATGGCTGAGGTTTTGTGTTAGCATTTTTCAATAGCCAGTTCTACTCAAACAATACAAATGTCAGTCGGACTAACACATGCTTCAGTCCCAAATATCTCCCACACATGGGGCCCAGGACAAAGAGGCTGGCAGCCAACAATGGGTTTAGACTAAGAAAGAGAAATATGAAAAAAGATGAGGTGGCATTTTAAAGGAAAGCATAAGAAATTATTTCCAAAAGCAGATAAAATGCTTTTAAAAATACTATGCAGTGCAGAACACTTTAAGTCTGAGGAACAGCAGTCATGGGCAAAGCCGCTCAATGGAAAGCGACTGTCCTGTGAAGGAATACTCTCTACCTTGCCCCACCCTCTCTCAGAAAAACCGGAGGAACTCCTAAGACAGAGAAAAAGCAATAGATATACTGTATCAACTTCAAACCTTAACAACATTTTGTTTCCAACTCATAGTAGTTATTATGCAACTATGAATACAGATTTTAAACTTTGACACATCTTAAAAGAATAGACCTTTATTAGAAATAGAGAGGGGTATTTTTTTTAAAATAATGCAACGTAACAGAAACTGTTCACCATTTCTAAATTCATTAACTTAGATGCTTTAACCCAATGAGAGAAAAGATTCAAAATAAGAAGTTTCACTTCAAACAACTTTTTATTTACAGTCATGCTCACTCTTAAATACTATTGGTGAATCCAGTGGTCCCTGACTTTTTTGACATCTGGGACCATGGTTTGGGGATGATTCAAGTGCTTTACATTCAAGCTCACCTCCTGCTGTGCAGCCCAGTTCCTAACAGGCCCCACACCCGGAGCACGGAGCACCCGCACATGGTCCACAGCAAAATGGGTGGAGACCCCTGAATTACGCAACAATAACAATGTTTTTAGTCTAAACCCACACTGAGGCTGGCAGCCCTAGGAGCCCAGAGAAGGGTAAGAAATAAGAGAACCAGCCCTGGCCAGGTGGTGCAGTTGGTTGGAGGACCGTACTGTTGTGGGTTTGATTCCTGGTCAGCACGTAAGTCAGTTGCAGGTTCCATCCAAGGCCAGAGCATGTATGGGAGGCAATCAAAGCATGTCTCTCTCACATCATTGTTTCTCTCACTCTCTACCCCTTTCCTTTCCCTTCCTCTCTCTCTAAAATCAATAGACATATCCTCAGTGAGGATTTAAAAAAAGGAGAGAACCAGGAGAAGAGTGTGTTGAACCAATGGGGTGCAGATGTGGTGGAAACCGAGGATGAGAGAGGCTGAGGAAGTGGGAGGAACTTCTACTGTCACATGGAAACCTGCGAGGCAATCCTGTTTATAAAACTTGAGTGTTTTTAATTTGGGATTAGCCTTAACTAAAAACGCTCTACGATATTTTGATAATATTATTTAAAAAAATATTTCTGTTTAGAGTTTAAAAATGTTTTACTGATAAAATACAAATACACATTTGGATGTACAAGAAAAAACAGGCCAGATCACAGGGCATTTAAATTGTTAAAAGATAGAAGGAAATGGATAAACAGAAACAGCAGTTAACAATCGCTGAGCACTCACTACGTGACAGGCACTGTTCTCGGCACTGTGGAGTATCGGCTCCTTTAATCCCCCGAGATTATCTAAAGCAGGATTATTAAACCCTTTCACAGATGAAAAAACTGAGGATCAGGCGGTTAAGCAATTTGAGCAAGATAAATCCATAAAATGAAATACCACAGCCATCTAAAAAATACTCTTGTAAGAGAATGCCGACGGGCATGGGAAGACATTTGTGACCCATTAAGTAAAAAGGCAGGTTGCTAGAGCGCTGGGGACGGTGCAGTTCTATTTCAGTTCTGAGTAAGTACAGCACACAGATATCTGTGTGTGTGTGCGTGTGTGTCTCAGAACATACTCTGAAATCATGACAATTATTGTTTGGGGGTGGGGTGATCTTCTCTTTTTCTTTACTTTGTAAGTTTTATTTTAAAAGTATGACTTTAAGATAATTTTGAGGTTTAGTAAAAGGAATCATTCTATTAATGTATGTTAATTCAATAACAGTTTACAGAAGCTCTCTACTAACTATGACAGAGAATTTTTTTAGAAGGCATTCATGAAAGATTAAAAGCAAAATCTTTGATTAATAACCTTTTAGATAGAGCTTCCTTAAGGCAAGATAGGATTTTGGATTTGGTGAAAAGGAGGTGCTCTAAAAATAAGAACTAGAAAGCACTAGAACTAGAGGGTTTGTTTTGCTTCTGGAGCGGTGTCTTCTTGGTAGCACACCCAGCAGGCACCCCAACCCATCAGGGTTTTCTGAGGGTAGATGAATAGTCCTTCACGTCAGGCAGTGTTCAAAGCTGTAACTGAGGAATTAGAGGAGAGAGCACAGAGAGGACTGCCTGAGAATGCTCACCTAACAAAGAGAGGGAGCACAGGCAGGGAGCCCACATCCCAAAGACATACATGTACACATGCATCTATACATACAAACACACACACACGAAGTATATACACAGAAACACAACACATGCATGCACACATGTGCACGTGCTCGTGCTAATATAAACACATATGTGCAAACACACGTGCATGCGATACAAACGTGTGTGGACACACGTGTATGTGCAAATGCCCGTGGGCGCACATGTGCGCACACGTGTGTAGATGTGCGTCAAACAAAACCCAACTAGCGCCCACTGCTGGACAAGCACTGTTAGGAGTTTATAGACACACAGGTAGGACAGATGGCATCTCTGCTGTTGTACAGTAATATTCAAGAGGCAGAATCAAACATAATAAAACACATGAATGAAGAGGGCAATGTGAGATAGGGATACATGTATGCAAAGGATTAAGGAAGGGAAGAAGCTAGGAGGGCTGGAGGGGCAGCCCGCTGCTGCGGAGTGGGCATCCAGGACACCTGCCCTACAGAGTGAACTCTGAGCCAAGTCTGGGTGATGGGAGAAGACATCACGTCAGGATCCAGTGCAGGGCCTCCAGCACATAAGATGACAAGTGCAGAGACACTGACATGGGGACACTCCTCTTGGCTGGTCCATGAGCTCTAAGGAGGCTAGTGTTGCTGCACAAAGAGAGTGCTGGAGGCAGGGCCCCAGGACAGGGCCCAGTGATGGAAGCAGGGAAAGCGAGCACTTAATGCAGAATGGGGTCAATATGTCTCAGTCATCACTGCAATGAAGGGACATGGAGATGCTTCACAAGAATCTGTAGCAAACTGAACAATGGCGACAGACACCGCTGAGGGCACCACAGCCCCGTAGGCCAGTGGCAGTATCTTAGTAAGGAAGGGCAGCATGGAGTTCAGGGGAAACACACGTGGATGGCCCAGGCCAGAGCACCCTTCCCAAGTTCTAAATGAGAACGGATGGCCAACACTGAAACGACGCTGCACTGTTACTCACAGACAAAGACCTCTGTCAAATTAACTTTGAGCTAAATCTGGTTATAACTACCTATATTGTGCACCTGAGGTCTTTTTTTTAAAATCTCTTCTCATTTGAAGTCCATTAAGACCCTTACCTGGACATTGCTTATAACAGAAACATCCAGTATTCCAAGAGCCTGCTGGCATGGAGTGGCATACTCTACTTCTCAAAGTTGTTACTGCAAACCTCTCCTCTTTGAATGAACTCACCCGACAATTCTACAGGTCTGGGAAGAGGTCAATAGGCAGAGGCAATTAGAACACTATGCTGCAACACCCAGTAGGGCTTTCTACTTTTAAGTATGCTTTCACACAGATACTATATTTGATCAGTATTCTCTTAATTCTGTAACTGAGAAATCAAGCAGGTTCGTTCCTGTTTTACAGCTTTGTAAAGAGGCTACTGACAATCAGGTGGCTCACACGGCAGCACCTCTATTTGAAGCCAGTGGCCACCCTGGCCCTCAGGTGTGCTGACTCCCTGTCAGGCATCCTCACCATGGTACCAAGACTTCCTTCAGAGTAAAGCTGGCACAAGCAGCACCCACCTGGCCCTGCACCCCGGCCCCCTGTAAGACAGGGTTGTTAGACCAGGTTACTTTCAGCTCTAACATGGTACAAAACTCTGATTTTAAATTAGTTTTTGTAACATAAAATTTAACGAAAACCAGTATTTCATCACCAACAAAAGCAACATCACATCTACCCCTGGACAGTGGAAAGTGAGCAATGATTACCACTTTAAGGACCTTGTTAAAAAGTGCGCATATTAAAAATAATTTACAGAACCAATTGTCGGGTTGCAGCCACAGTCTAAGAAACAAGAAAATGTATTTGCATTTCTATCTTACTAATTCCTGTTATACTGATGTTACTAATAACATAAAATATTTAAAGTTTACGTTACACAGAGCCAGCTATAATTAACTCGTGAGAAAACAATTTTATGTGGGATCTAAAAATAACCTATTTCACCGCTGCATCAGATCGTACACATTATGAAGTAAATTCTATTGCCGACTGACACTGCAGCGCCCCCCACCGACAGATGCTCGCGCCCAGCCGGCGCCACACTCACAGCCCCGGATCCCGGGGACACGAGGCGGACACAGACGCCGCTACGCTGTGCAGCACGTCATGTTCAGGGATTCTTTCATGTTGCTCACTCCACCGTTTGGCCAGCAGTTTACACAGATTACCTTGCATTTAAAAATTGTCCAAAATTTTACAATGTGCTACAACTGAATGTTTCTTCAGGTAACTGTGCTACTCATTGAATTTTCAAGATCGACTTATTAAAAGGATTTTCTTTTTCTATTGATTTTAGAGTGAGAGAGAGGAAGGTCGAGATAGATAGAGAAACATCAATCTGTTGTTCCATTTATTTATGATTCATTAGTTGATTCTAGAATGTGCCCTGACCAGGGATCAACCCCGCAAACCTGGCATACTGGGATGATGTTCTAACCACCTGAGCTACCCGGCAGGGCCTAGAAGAATTTTTTTATCATAATATATTTTTGTCATGAGATGTGACCTGCACCACAATGAAGTTTATTTATAATACTGTAAGCACACACTACGCCAAGTTTTCACCTACATTATCTCACTTATCCTACACAGTGCGGCAAGATAGTGATTATTTTTATTGCATATAGTTGTTTCATTTTACAGATGAGGGAATAGAGGTGTTAAGCTTCCCAAATTCACAGTGTTTCAGCTTGAGAGAAAAAAAGATCCTTATGTCAGTATACAGTCCTTGTGTGTGATTGATCAATTAAATATATAAATGTGCTAATAAGCTTAATATTATTTCCACTGCACCTCAACTTCAATATTGCGATACATTAACAAGATGCTCCACCAGACAATGTTCATTTACCAGAGCTTTTGCTCAGAATTTGAAACTAATTGGAATAGGATTTTGTTTAGTGTAAACAGACATCTCAAAAGAAGCTGATTAGGAAATAACATGTTTCTTACTCAGGAAACTCTTAAAGGAAATCAGCAAAGTGTGGTGCTGAGTCAAACACGGTGCCCAGTGGTGTCTGAGTAGCTGCACAGAAAGACAGCAGACGAGGGTGAGGACGCGGAAGGGCCCACAACGACCCGCACCCTTTGTCTCCCCCTGATGCCTGGTCGTCAGTCCAACATTATCAACATTACTGGCTTAAGAAATTTAACATGAAAGAAGAAATGCAACTTTATCACTTCTGAATTATAGTTTTTTGGGGGAAAGACCAAGCAAAAAAATTACCACGTCATAAGGGACTTATAAAGCAGTATTTTCTGCACCATGTCATTGATATGTTACTAAAGTTACATGGACCTAATTTTTGTACACTGAATCAGCTTTACATGTTAAAGTCATATGCTACATTATGGAATCTTCTTAAATAAATAAATTAAGACATTCAACACCTTTAAGTCAATTTTTTTTCATTCATTCATCTTACATACCCATCTTCAAATTCTCAAAAATGTACAAAAGCATTTGGTGGGTATAAGGGTGAATAAGGCATGATCTTACCCTTATCTCCACAGAGCTAAGTTCTTGTCTCCTTTTGGAGACGTCACAAGGTCGCTATGTATATGACTGCTTTCTAGCAGCAGTGGAAGTCCTCCTGTAAGCAGGGACGTTCTCAGGGAGGCCTTAATGATTTCCCATCCTCACCAAAGAAGATGTCCTTAAGAACATGTGGAAAAACATAAATCATGCAAAAAAGTAGAGGGGAAACTATCCTATACAGACTCTTAAGGGAATCTTTAGTAGGCATGCAAACTGCTTGGAAGCCAAGTAAGAGGAGTGAGTCATTCCAACAAGATGTACTAAATTTGCAGAGGAGAACTGGGATTTCAACAATGGGGCATAGAAGGCTGTGTACATCAATCCCAACTGATCGAAAAAACACACTCATAATGGGGACTGGGGTAGAAAAATGCTTGACACATTCAGGGATAGGAAACAACCTAGAGTGACTAGAGTTTTGATGGGGACAAGTACAGAGGAGTACGAATCTGGTGATTCTCTAGAAAAATACACCAAAATGTTTGGACTTGATTCTGCAGTCCACTTTTGTGAGCAGGAGTAATGCCATCCAAACTGGACTTCAGGAAGGTAGGGGGACCACAAGTGGTTGATAGGGTGTGAAAATGTTTGTGCTGTTATGTTGTTACACCAGACAAGGGACAATGCATCCCTAAATCAGAAAAATGAAATAGGTCGAGACGAAATGATGAAACAAACAGTCAAGAAGAAGAATCATGACTAGGTACAGGGATGAAGAGCACAGCAGATGGGGAGGAGGATGGTGAAAACAGCAGATAGAAGGGACAGCGTAGTGGCCATAGTTTGATAGTAAAGATCACACTATCTTTGCTGGGTGCTGGCTGAGTCTGTGGTACTGTCAGGATTCCCAGAGACATATGCGCAAAGTAGGCCTGGCACTCAGAAATAGACCAGCTCTACCTACAAAACTAGATGAGAGAGTAGGTGTCGAGAACGGCAATACATAGGGGACAAAAGAAACCTCTGAGAAGGTGGAGGTCAGCAAACAAACAAAAAGACATAAAACAAAAAGCAGGTAAGAGCATAAGAGCCCAAGGAAGAAGAGTGTTCTGTAAATCAAACATGGTCACCTTCCCAAGATGATATGGAGGAATAGGCATCGGAACTAAGTATTTCAGAAAGTACAAATCTCCAGATCTGGCAATTTGGTCGCATGAAAAGAGCCTTCATTAATGGAGAGGAGCTGAAGCCAACTGCAGAGGCTCTGGAGTAAGAACAAGGTAAGCAGATGGAAGAAGCCCTTGACAGAACAATTATTTTAAGAGATTTCCACTTCAGGCAATGAGAAAATAATGTAGTCTAGGTCATCCTTTTACTGTAAGCATCTAGAAAACTAGAAACATACAGGCTACAGCAATTTTCAGAAATTAGGGATAAGGAGTCTAGGACTGTAATATCCGAGAAAGGGAAACAATGAGGTGAGCTTTACCATCACTGAGGTTTCTTTCTGGTGGCAATTCCCAGAGTGCAGTTCAGGGAGGGGAAAGCCAAACAGCACTGTAGTCACTCGGAGGTGAGGACACAGAATTCTGAATTTTGAAGGTGGTCAGAATTTGTGGGACAGAATACCTGAGAGGAGGGATCTCCACAGAGAAGATCCAAAAATCTGCAAGGGTCCTCTTTAGTCTTTACCACCAAACTGAATGTAAGGTAAAACCCCATCAGCCTGGACAGGAACAGCTTCTGTGAAAAAGCAACTGTGAGCACTGTTACAGTGCCAGAGCTGGGCACATTCCATCCCACCAGAGGAAGAAACAGGCTCGTGGAATGCAGAGGCTCAGTATGCTGGGTATTCATTCAGTCAAGAAGGAGCACATCTTGGAAATGGGACTGAATTAGGCCTTAGCATGAAGGCTGCTCTGGACCTGGCCTAGAAGAGATTAAAAAAGCAACCTAAAATAACAAATAATCAGCCAGTAATCTAGTGGCCAAGACCCAACATTCTTACAAAACAGAACAAAACCCAGCCTCAACATCGTATAATTCAAAATGCCTGACATCCAATAAGAAATTAACAGACATAAGAAGGAGAAAAATGTGATCCACGACCAGGAGAAAAATAAGGCAATGGAAAAGATTCAGAGAAGGTAGTGAGGATGGAATTATGAGGGAAAAGGCCCTTTGAAAAGCTACTTTAGATTCAGTTTATATGCTAAAGATGTAAAGGAAAACACCAACACACGGAGGGGAGAGATGAGAGGTACACAGATCCTGACTGTACTAAGGAGGCTTGGGATGCAATACATACTTAAAAACTAATTAGATTAGCAGACAGCCTAATGCTGTTATAGTATTTGACTACTACACACAGGAATTAGTGGTATTCTGGTTCAGAATGATTTGTCTACTGAGCTCTTTATAAAAATGAGAAAAACACAAAATCTTCCTACTTTAAGTCTTGACTATTTTTAAAAAAATGTTACTACTAAGTACTGCTAACCCCCCATGTTTTACATTCTTCAAGTGTTACAACACCATTTAAAGAAAGCAGCCTGTCCTGTATACCCACAATCAACTGATTTAGGGTAGTTTTATTACAATTTTAGGCACCCTGAACCGCATTACACACATTCTTTCTAGCTCATTTCACACACTGGTCGCTTACACTTCTTTGGTGCAACAAATTTCAAATAACTGATGAATGATAATGTGCGCTTTATCCCTTAGATGGGTGTTTATACCACCAAGAGCTTGGATAATGGATCAATTTGAAATAAAACATTTTGCTAACAATTTTCATGGTTCACTGGCAGAGAAAAGAAGGCTTATTAGCTTGGCACTCTAGATATGGCCTTGTCCATATGGTAAAAAAACATACCAGATTTTTAAAAAGTCAATCAAACCATTCTGGTCTAGCTATTAAAATAAACAGCATGGTCAATAAAACTGGTCGTGTTATTTAACTCCGTCTGTTACTCTCCCCAGAGACCGGAAGAGCACTACTATCGGAGACTGGATCTGTATTTCTCTTTCAGCCCCAATACTTTCTCCCACAGATAATGAAGCATGGTTATAAAGAACGTATTTTCTACCTACGAAAATCAGAAAACAGCTGACATGTGGTCTAACAATGGGACAAAAAGTTTAAAATACGAATGAATTTAATGAAGCTCACAGAGGTTAACTAACTTGCCAAACATCTAAATAAGTGCTGGAGCCAAGACGTGAATGTAAAGCACACGGGTCTCCTCTGTCACCCAGTGCTCCTCTGCTACGCTGGAACAAGTCTGCTGCGGCCACAGTGAGATAAAGGAGAAGTCCAGTAGAGAGGTTTATGTACTGTCTTAAAACTTCTTCCTGGAATCCTGAAGAGTATCACAAGCAAAGAACAGAATTACTGAAACACACACTCACAGAAAGCAAGTCATGGTAACTCTAATAGGTAACAAAAAGTATGTATTTTATGGGAAGAGTTATCAATATAACATTCTGAAGCTAAGCAAAATGTAAAGAGTAGATCTGGGTGAACGAGGAGGACTTTTAATTTTTAATGGTGGCTAATACTCCCTTACACATTAGTGCTCTTTTATTTCTCCATAAGTAGATATTTATATATCTATTGGTGGTTCATTAATTTTTTAGACATGCTTCTAGAGTAGAAACCTGGGACATGAAGAAAGTGAACATTAAGTTTTCTGGGAAATATTTAGAAGGAAAGAAAGATTCCAGTCTGATGAAAATATTATATAATTGTGAACATATATATATATATACATTTTCCAAACTTTTAAGTGTACAAATTTTAATTTTTAAAAATATTTAGCAGTGTTTACTCAGCATCAACACTGGCACAGCCAGTGAAATGTAATGTAATATGTACTTTACACAAACTGTTTAACATGGCTACAGAAGACAGACACGGTGTTTTATAATCTGGAAAAATGAAAATATCTATTTATTCATTTTTTTCACTGCCAGCATTAGGCGTCAGATCTCTGGGTATATTTCTATGTTCTAGATTAGTTACTTTCAAAAAACCTAGAACAGAGCTATGCATTTAAGAAGGGGAGCTTGAAGTTTCGGTCTGGCAGAGGTCCCAGTAAGGGCCCCTGCACTGCCTGGGCTGTCTCTGGCTGCGGCCATTCACACCCAGTCAATGGACAATTTCAGAAGAGAAATGCAGGCTCTGGCTTCGCTATGAAGAGCAGCGTTCCCCAGGGGGCGGCACAGAAGCCTGGGACAGTGATACTGAGGACACACAGGCACACTGCACATCTGAGGACAAGTGTGAGTCTGCATCTAAAGCAACCAGAGAAATGTTTTGAAAATGAGGCACACGCACAGATAGTGATCTCATCTGCTGAATATGCCACACACAAGATCCTTTGTTCTTGCAAATGGATGGTGTCATCTAAAAATGTGTCCAGTCTATTTACTTCCTGCCTTTTGCATATAATAAGTCAGTACTTACTCTGAGAACGTATGAAACATAAAGTGGGCACCTTATTACCAGCTGTTCAAATGATGAAAGAAAATTGCCTACACACACACACCTTTCCACAGCCTAGAACTCTTAGCTTTAAATACAGTTTTAAAAAAAGCTGGGTCAATTAGCAACGCTGTGAATGTTAGAAACATCTTAACAGTGTCTCAGAGATGAAAGAGTATAATACAGAATGAGAAAAAGGGGGAAAGTTAAATTATGTTAAATTATGTCTGCAGTCATAATGAATCATAGCACAGAAGGAGGTCTGCAAATCAGCGGGTTCTAATGAAATATTAAGGTAAGTGATTATTGATGAAAAATGAATAAGCCTTTTTGATTTCAGCAAACTTTAAATCACACCTAGCTAATTAAAACAACTCAAATGCATTCATTTATTCCTGACGGCATTTAGCTATTTTGGGATAATGAGACTTCATTTTGTGAGGTATGTATATAGTTGATCCCACATAAGAGGACAAAATGTGCCAGAAAAAGACATTATAGAAGATGAAAATCTACCTTCTTTCAAATACTTGATCTATCATGTCCAAGCTGGGAATTAAAAAAAAACATTTGAATTATTTATTGTTTACCATAAATATATAATATCAATAACACTCTGTACTACATATTTATTAACAATGAACCTTACTTTAATTATCATATAATGGACACAAGGCATTTATAATACTAATATTACACAATTACATGGTAGTTTTTATTTTAATATATCACTGAGCTCTTTAAAATGGCCTCATTTTCCCACGCCAGGCTTCCCAGAAGGAAGCAGTAATAGTTTCTCAAAGGTGGGAACACACACAGACCGCACCCCCCGCTGGGGGGGCTGACTGCGGGCCCCAGGCACGTACCATCTCCACTCATGCCCTCTAGCGTCACAACCCTCGTTCGCCTTAGTCTCCTGCTTTGGAAATGAATCTGTGGCTGTTCAACGTAACCACTCCACTAAACTACTGAGGATTACATTGCTTCTTAATTACAGAAGTTCATCAGATGCCCACAGCAGCGCACATTTTAGAATCAGTATATAAGGTAAAAAGCTGCAGACATTGACTTTAGCGTCAAAATAAAAAGTTGTGAAACCTAAAATAAGTTTTTACACAAATACAGGATCATATGGCATGCAAAAACAATTTATGCAGCAGACTTTAGCTTCTAAATGTCCTACAACTCAAGAACAGGTGACGATGGGGGTGGTGGTGGAATAATAATGATAATAATAATAATAGCACCAACTAATACCTACTGACTTCTCCCTATGTGCCAGGAAGTATTCAAAGAGACTTATGTGTAGTAATTTATTTAATCCTCACAAAAAACCCAGTGAGGTAAGTAAGTACTAGTATTATCTCCATTTATAGACACAAAAAGTGGGGCACAGAAGGTTTATTAGCACAGTTGGGCTATAAACTCAGGCTGGCTCCAGAGACCTTCCTCTTAACCATACCTGTATCACATCTTAGCGTGTCACGTTGTATGGTACCCTATCACACCTCTCCCTCTCTTCCTCTCTCTCTCAAAATTATATTAGCTCTAGAAACCCTGTAAGAATCATGAACTTTGTCTCCCCATCTTAACTGCCTCTTTGTGTTTGTTTCTATCTACTACATAGATCTGCTATGACTCCCAGTCTTCATTCGGTGGCCTTACGTAGGTGTCCTGTGGCAGTGGCACCATTTCCTGGAGCTGCATGCTCTGGAAATATCCCTTGAGTAGGTTATGTGGACCCTCCTGTTGTCACTGACCTTTGATTGTTATTGGCACGTTCCTGCATGGGAGCCACCCTCAGGTTGGCTAACTGTGAGACTCAGGTAAGACCACAAAGCACAAGCTGCTCTGCAGGTGCTGACTACACAAAACAGCATTTGCCTCAGCAGGGTTTGGTGCCTGCCAAAATCTCCTTTTGGATATGCTACTCATAAAGCTTATTGGATCCTTCTCTGATGTTGTCTGAATCTAGCCCAAATGAAAAAACAGGAGAACTCTCCAGAAAAAGAGCTAAATGAAATAGAGGCAAGCAATTTAACAGATATAAACTTCAAAGTAAAGGGTATAAGGAAAGGATGCTCAAGGAACTTACTGATATCTACAACAGCTCCAGGAACTTACTGAGAATTACAACAGCATGAAAGGGGACAAAAAAATAATAAAAAAGGACCACTCAGAAATTAAGAAAACGATGCCTGAAATGAAGAATATGCTAAAAGAAATAAACGGTATACTGGATGAAGCAGAGGACTGAATAAGTTATTTGGAAGACAAGTAGAAAAAAACACCCAATCAGAACAGCAAAAAGAAAAGAAAAATTAGCAGGATTAAAGATACTTGTTACCCTCTGCCATTTTAAAATTATAGTCAAGAAGGCTTTCACTGGACCTTGGTGGCACAACGGTCATTATTTCATTGAAATTGTGATTTGAGGAGTTAGTGCTGGAGGGTGATAGTTTCCTGTCCCGGGAATAACCCAGGAGCCAGGTTTGGAGGAGGCACAGAACTAGCACTCAGGTGAATAGACATTTGTTGTGCCCTGTACTACTCTTTCACATATGGTATCTTCCACATTTAATAGTAACCACCAGCTCTGCGGACAGATGTGTTGCTTTTCTCCATTGGATAGATACAGAAATAGATTCCAAGATGCTAAGTCACTCAGGCAAGGTCACACCAGAAGGCCAAGATGATTTTCCTTGAAGTCACCCAATTCTAACACAACTAGTAAATGTCAGAACAAAAAATGAAAAATGGGTCTATAAGACTAAAAGACTGTATCTTTCTATCAGTAAACATTATCTCCAGGACTAATCCAATTCCTGGAAAGTTCACTATATTTCTAAGGAAACTACAAGTAAGGTTTACTCAGGGACCATTAAGACAACATGAAGAATAACAACATATGCGACAGAGGAGTACCAGAAGGAGCAAAGAAAGAGCAAGGAATTGAAAACCTTTTGAAGAAATAATGACCAAAAACTTTTCTAACATGGTGAAGGAAAAAAACACACGAGTCTAGGAAGCGCAGAGTCCCAACAAGCTGAACCCAAAGAGGCCCACTCTGAGACATATCATAATTCAAATGGAAGATTAAAGACAGAGAATCTTAAAAGCCATGAGACAAAGACAGTCGGTTATCTACCAGGGAGCTCCCATGACTGTCAGCTGATTTATCAACAGAAACATTTCAGGTCAGAGGGATTGGCATGAAATATTCAAAGTAGCCCTGGCTAGTGTGGCTCAGTAGATTGAGCGCCAGCCTGTGAACCAAAGGATCACCAGTTTGATTCCCTGTCAGGGCACATGCCTAGGTTGCTGGCCAGGTCCCCAGTAGGAGATGCACGAGAGGCAACCACACATTGATGTTCTCTCCCTCTCTTGCTCCCTCCTTTCTTCTTTCTCTAAAAATAAATAAATAAAATCTTTAAAAAAATACATCACTTTAAAATTTAAAAAATTATATTGAAAGTAATGAAAAGCAAGAACCTGTAACCAAGGCAACTTAACCTAGCATGGCTATCATTTAAAATTGAAGGAGAAATAAAGAGCTTACCAGACTTGAAAAAGCTAGAGTTTGTTACCACCAAACCAGTATTACAAGAAATGTTAAAAGGCTTGCTTTAAGACGTAGAAGAAAGAGAAGAAAAAAACATAGGAGCATAGTGAAAAAACATAAATTGATGCCCTGAAAGGGTAGATCAGTTGGTTAGAGCATCATCCCGTACAGTACAAGGCTGGCAGTTTGATCCCCTGTCATGGCACATAACTTGGTTGTGGGTTTGATCCCTGCTTAGGGGGAAGGTCAGGACTCAACTAATGAACACTTCTCTCTCACATTGAAATTTTTCCTTTCCTCTTTCTTTAAAATCAATAAATAATCCTCATGTGAGGATTAAAGAATAAATGAAAATTTAAAAAAAGAATAAAATGGCAATAAATACATACCTATCAATAATCACTTTAAATATAAATGGCTTAAATGCTTTAATCAAAAGACATAGGATAGTAGAATGGAGAAGAAAGCAAGACCATATACATATGCAATCTTCAAGAAACCCACCTCAGAACAACAGCCACACACAGACTACATTTAAAAGGTTGGAAAAATATACTTCATGCAAATGGAAATACTACTTCCATTTGGTAATAGTATACTTCCAAATGGAAGTATATAAAAAAATATACTTTATGCAAAAAAGAAAAAACAACTGAGGTAACAATACTTATATCTGACAAAACAGAATTTAAAACAAAAGCTATAGTAAGAGACAAAGAGGACACTAGATAATGATACAGGAAACAATTCAACTTAGGAGCACCTAAGTATGTCAAGCGAATCTTGATGGACATAAAGGGAGAGACTGACAGTAATACAATCACAATAGAGGATTTTAACACCCCATTGACATCAAAGGATACATCTTCCAGATACAAAATAAACAAGACGACAGCAGCCATAAATGATACACTACATCAGATAGATTTAATTGATACCTTCAGAGCATTTCAGCCAAAATCAGCAAAATATACTGTATTTTTCAGACCATAAGACGCACCTAGGTTTTAGAGGAGGAAAATATGAAAAAATTTTTGAAGCAAAAAACATGGTAAAATATTTAATAACATAAATAACAATATTTCACCAGTGTAAATGTAAGCTACGTTTGACTATAAGACGCACCCTCATTTTCCTCCCAAATTTTGGGCGGGGGGAGTACATCTTATAGTCCAAAAAATACAGTATATTCTTTTTAAGCACACATGGAACACTTTGTAGTATAGATTACATGTTAGAACACAAAACAAATTTCAATAAATTTAAGAAAACTGAATTCACATCAAGGATCTTCTCTAACCATAATGCTATGAAACTAGAAATCAACCACATGAAAATAAAAATCCTCCCAAAGAAATGGAGGTTCAATAACATGACCCGAAACAATGAATATGCTAACAATGAAACAAAAAAAGGAATCAAAAGATACCTGGAAACACATGAAAATGAAAACACAATAACCCCAAATCTATGGGGCACAGCACACGCAGTCCTAAGAGGGAAATGCATAGCATCACAGGCCTATCTCAAGAAGCAAGAAAAATCTAAAATAAACCATCTAACTTTACAATTAAAGGAACTTGAAAAAGAACAATAAACAAAGTGCAAAGTAAATAGAAATAAGGAAATAATAAAGATTAGAGCAAAAATAAATAAGGTAGAATGTAAAGTAACAGCACAAAACATTAATGAAATCGAGAGTTTGTTCTTGAAAAAGATAAATAAGATTGACAAATCTTTAACCAGACTCATCCAGAAGAAAACAGGGAGGACCCAAATAAATGAAATCAGGAAAGACAGAGAAGTAACAACAGACACCAAATAAATACAAAAAACTGTAACAAAATATTACAAATAACTATATACCAACAAGTTGGACAATCTGGAGGAAATGGATAAATTCCTAGAAACACACAGTCTTCCAAAAGTGAATCAAGAATATTCAATCTGACTATACACATTACACTTAGTGAAATTGCAGCAGTAATAAAAAAAAAAAAGAACCTCCCAACAAATAAAAGCCCTGGGCCGGATGGCTTCACAGGTGAATTTTACCAAACAATCCGAAAAGAGATAGCACCTCTCCTTTCTCAAACTATTCCAAAATGTTCAAGAGGAGAGCAGACTGTTAAGCTCTTTACATGAGGCCAGGATTATCCTAATTCCAAAACCAGATAAAGACACCACAAAGAAAGAAAATTACAGGGCAATATTGCTGATAAATAATGGATGTTAAAATGCTCAATAAAATATTAGCAAAGCAGATAAAGAAATACATTAACAAAGATCATAAACCACAATCAAGGTTGGTACAATATCGGCAGACCAATAAATATGATACATCACATAAACAAAATGAAGGATAAAAACCAAATGATCATATTAATAGATGCAGAAAAACATATGATAAAATCCAGCACCCATTTATGATAAAAACTCTCAGCAAAATGGGAATAGAGGGAGCATTCCTCAACATAAAAAAGGTCATATATGGCAAACCCACAGCAGCATCATACTCAATGGGCAAAAACTATAAGCGTTTCATTTAAGATGGGGAATAAGACAGGTATGGCAGCTTTCATCTCTCTTATTCCACAAAGTACTGGAACTCCTAGCCAGAGCAATCAGACAATTAGAAGAAATAAAAAGTATGCAAATGGGAAAGGAAGAAGTAAAACTATGATTATTTGCAGATGACATGATATTGTATATAGAGAACCTTAAAGATTCTACCAGAGCCCTGGCTGGTGTGGCTCAGTGGACTGAGTGCTGGCAGGTGAACCAAAGGGTTGCCAGTTTGCTTTCCAGTCAGGAAACATACCTAGGTTGTGGGCCAGGTCCCCAGTAGGGAGCATGCGAGAGGCAACCACACATTGATGTTTCTTGCCCTCCCTTCCTCCCTCTCTTCCTCACTCTATAAAAATAAATAAAATCTTTTTGAAAAAAGATTATACCAGAAAACTATTAAAAGAGATCAATGAATTCAGTAAACCTTCAGGATACAAAATAAATATCCAGAAATGAGTTGCATTTTTATACGCCAGTAATGAACTACCAGAAAGGGAAACTAAGAAAACAATCCCATTCATATTTGCTTCAAAAAGAATAAAATACCTTGGAATAAATTTAACCAAGAGTGTAAAAGAGTCAGAAAATTATAACACACTGAAGAAAGAAATTAAGAAAGATACAAATAAGTGGAAGGATATACCTTGTTCATAGATAGGAAGCATATACATCATTAAAATGTCCATACTACCCAAAGCAACCTATAGATCCAATACAATTTCTACAAAGATAATCACTGGCATATTTTACAGAACTAGTAAGTACAAACATTCCAAAAATTCATATGTAACACCAGGAGACCCTGAATAGACTTAGCAAACTTGAGAAGGAAGAAAAAAGTTGGAGAATAACTTACCTAATGTTAAATTATGCTATGAACCACAGTAATCAAAATAGCATGGTACTAGCATAAAACAGACATATGGACCAACGAAAGAGAATAGACAGCTCAGAAATAAACTCACATCTTTATTTTCAATTAATATTTGACAAAGGAGGCTAAAACATAATGGCATAAAGACAGTCTGTTAGATAAATGGTGTTGGGAAAAGTGGACATATACATGCAAATAATGAAACTAGATTTCCTTCTTATACTACTCAAAAGAATAAACTCAAAATAATTTAAGACTTAAATGTTAGACTTGAAACCATAAAAGTCCTGAAAGAAAACATAGGCAGTACAGTTTTGGACATTTCTCATAGTAATATGGACAAGAGAAACAAAAGAAAAAAATAAACAAATGGAACTACATTAAATTAAAAAGTTTTTGCACAGTAGAGGAAAACATCAATGAAATAAAAAGATAATCCATTGCATGCTAGGACATAGTCACCTATGATATAGCTGATAAGAGCTTAATGCCCAAAATTTAAAAGAGCTTATTCAACTCAAAATCAAAAAAACAAAACAATACAATTAAAAAATGGGCAAAGGGCACTTCTCCATAGAGAAGTGACATACAGATAGCCAACAGACACATGAAAAGATGCCCAAAGTCACTAATCATCAGAGAAATGCAAATTAAAGTTGCAATATGATATCATCTAACACATGTCAGAATGGCTATCACCAATAAATTAACAAACAGCAAGTGTTGGCAGCATGTGGAGTAATGGGGACCTTCATGCACTGTTGGTCAGAACACAGACTGGTACACTGCCTATGGAAAGCAGCATGGAGTTACCTCAAAAAAATAAAAATGGAACTGCCTTATGACCCAGAAATTCTATTTCTAGGAATTTATGTGAGAAATTGGAACATTATTTCAAAAAAACATACGAGGTCTGTCCAGAAGGTATCCAGCCTTGTGCTATGAAAACTAGAGACATTTATTGAAGAAGATAAAAGATACAAGAAACACTGTACATAGGACAATGATGCCTCAGTTCCCTTCAAAGTAGGCACCTTGCGACATCACACAGTTCTCCCAATTGCCACCAGCTGCCCTGTTGTATTCTCCTGAATCTCACTGATGGTGTGAAATTTCTTCCTTTCCAGGGTGATTTTGGTTTTGGGAAAAGCCCAAAGTTGCAGGGCACCAAATTTGCACTGTTGGGGGACTGAGTCACCTGAGTGACTTGATGTTTTGCCAAAATCTCTGCATGAGACATGATGCATGACTGGGTACATTATTATGATGAAGCTGCCAGTCACCAGCTGCCCATAGCTGTGGCCTTCTGAATCATCCGAATAGTTTCTGCACAGGAATATTCAAGCTTAACACAAAATCTGATGCAGATTTGTTGCTCTAACTCACTCAGTCATTTTGAATGTGACGGCCACACAGTACACATGCTCACTCAGTGGTGTATACTGCCCCCACTGACTAGTACAGTGAAGTTGGCATTGTTCACGCATGTGCATTCTGATCCACTTTTCTTGGCTCCAGGTTACATTGATGTTGTGCAAACCATTCTCATTATATTAACATTGGCTGGACTTTTTGCAGACAGACCTTGTATGCACTCCTATGTTCATATTTTACATAGAATTATTTACAATAAAGCATTATTTACAATAGCCAAGATGTGGAAGTAGCCCAAATGCCCATCAGTTGATGAGTGGTTAATAAAGCTGTGTTACATTAACACAATGGAATACTACTTGGTTGTAAAAAAGAAGGAAATCTTACCTTTTGCAAGGGGATGAATGGACCTGGATTGTATTATGTTAAGCAAAATAAGCCAGAGAAAGACAAGTGTCACATGATCTCACATATATGTGGAATCTAATGAACAAAATCAAAACAGACTCAGAGATAGAGAACAGACTGATGGCTGTCAGAAGGGAGGAGGGTTGTGGGGCTGGATGAAAAAGACAAAGGGATTAAACAAAGAAAAAACCTCACAGACACAGTGGTGAACACACCATCCAATACATAGGTGATGTATGATAGAATTGTATACCTGAACCTATACAATTTTATTAACCAATGTCACCCCACTATATTCAATAATATTTTTCTTAAAAAAAAAAAGAATCATGGACTTGACATATATGTGAAAGGGATTTAAACAGTTAAATGTTTAATTATATTTTGCTGAAATTCCACATTTCTTTTCTAAAGCAAGAAGTCTCTACCTACATACAGCTTCCATTTTTCCTTATTATATACCACACCCCATATAATGACTTTGCTGTGCTTGATAAAGACTCTGATTTACTCATTTTCTAATTTAATTAACATATCTGACAGCCTATGTGTCATGTTCTGGAATAGAGCTCTGAACAAAGGAGACAAAAACTCCTACTTTAAAATGGAAAATCATTCTAGTTGTTGGAGGTGACTGACAAACAAAAAATTTAAAGTGTGAAGGGGAAAGGAGGAATCCCACGTGAGACAACTCACCTTGGTGGCCACATGCAAGTACAGGCCAGAGCCCAGACGGTGCTCAGGAAGGGCATCAGTGCCTAAGAAGGAGACATCTGGCTCCACATGCCTGTCCCGACAGTGATGGGATGGCTGGCGGTGCTTATCACCAGTGCCTGCAGCAAGCTTTGTTACTTTTCACTGCAGTTTCTATCTCTCTAGGAGCACAATCTCATCCAACCCCTTCATCCATACATGTGTGTGGTATTGGCATAGCCAGGGACTATGAAACATTTTCAAGAACGTGTATGTGCATACATGTATGTTACGTTCAGTCGAGTCAGCTCTGACGCATGGAGACCCTATGAGTGATGTCTACAATGTCCTGTCTCAATAGCCTTACTCAGCTCCCATAGACTCAGCCTGGGGCTTCTTTATGGAGTCAATCCATCTCATATTTGTTCTTCCTTTCTTCCTGCTGCCTTCTGTTTTTTCCCAGATTATTGTATTTTCCAAAGAACCCTGCATTTTCATGAAGTGCCCAAAGTAGGAGAGCTTCCTTTTTGTCATTTTGGCCTCCAGCAATGTTTCAAGCTTCACTTGCTCTCGGACCCCACTTGTTCATTTCTCTGGCGGTCCATGGTATCTGTAGGGTTCCATGTAGCACCATTTCAATGAATCAGTTTTTCCCTATCAGCCTTCTTCACTGTCCAACCGCTGCATCTGTACATAGTAATTGGAAATGCAAGGGTGTGTATGATCTTAGCCTCATTCTCTAATGATACACCCTTGCTCTTCATGATCTTTCCTAATTCTTCCATTGCTGTCCTTCCAGGTCTCAGACTTGACTTCATTTCTTGGCTGCAATCTCCATTGGAATTGATGAGTGAATCGAGGTAAGCAAAATCTTTTGTAGCAATTTCAGCGTCTTCATTGTCTACGTTAAAGTTGTATATACCTCCTGTAGTCATGAGTTTTGTCTTCTTGATGTTCGCATGTAGTCCTGCTTTGGCACTTTCTTCTTTCACTTTCACCAGAAGTTGTTTCAAATTATTGCTACTTTGCACCAGTAAGATGGTGTCACCTGCATATTTTAAGTTATTGATATCTTACATTATTGATATTTCACTCCTCCTTCCTCTGAGTCTAGCCCAGTTTTCCCTATATGTTCTTCGTACAGATTAAACAAACAGGGAGATAAAATGCATCCTTGTCTGACACATTTGCCTATGGGAAACTATTCTGCCTCTATATTCTGTGACAGTGAGTTCCTGTCCAAAACACAGGTTACGCATCAGGACGATCCAGTGCTGAGGCACACCCATTCTTTCAGAGCAACCCAGAGCTTTTCATGATCCATGCAAAGTCTCTACAGAAAGTAGACTAACCTTCTTCTGAAATTCTTTGGAGCACACCAGTATCCAGCAAATGCTCACAATTAGATCTTGAGTGCTTCTTCCTCTTCTCAATCCAGCTTGAACGTCCAGCGTTTCTTGCTCCCTACAAGGCAGAGGCCTTTGTCGCATCACCTTGGCATCACTTCACTTGTGTGGGAAGGTAGAGCAATGGTCCTATAACTGCACTCCTTGACATCTCCTTTTTTGAAGATTGGGATGTATACTGAATGTTTCTTGCATATTCTTGTTATTATTTCTAACAGATTCAGTCTTTCTAGCTTGAAATAATTCTATCGGTATCCAGATATAAAAGTGGGGAAGTAATACTCTCATGCAATAATGGTAAACAATCGGAGCACTGCCTGCCCTTTGAAACGTGTGCCAGAATTGTTGGACATCGTAACCCCCTCAGTCAGTGAGGGTCAACTACACCTACAACCAGTTTGCCTTGATCTAGTATAAAAGTTGGAAATCTTATACAATAGCCAACATAATTCAGATGTTCTCATCTTTAAAAAAAAAACAGAGCAGTGCATTCTGTGTTCATCCATTACAAAGAAGATTAATGGGACTCTCCCAGATGCAAATATGTAATGCCTTGAAACTAACATTAGAAGGAAGAGGCTGACTAAATCACGACTTTGTGAGTTCCACCAATGTTTCTGAACTGGCTTCAAGAGACAGTTTGTGTCTAGTAGATGCTCAGCGGGTACTGCCAGTGGCTAATGTAGTTCCCTCTCCGCGATGCTCCAGCAAAGTCCGCATGCCCTAGCAATGCTGCAGATCACATGTCATTCACAGTCATGAACAGCCAAAACAAGAATCTTAAATTCCTCAAATGCTTAAAGTGATACCATATTAAAGACATTAGTATTCTCACAGACCTACTTCAAAACCAATCCAGAAAGTCAGTATCACCAACCACAGCTGTCACTCATGCATAGCACCTGAATCCTGCCCCCGCCCCAGAAACCACCTGGGTGCTAATTAATAGGGTCTGCAGCATCTCCTCCTGTCTGGCCTTCCCTCATTATCCGATACACCTCAATGTCCCACCTTCTTGAGGGTTTGACATACCTCACTTGCTGAAATCCCATAAAAGTTTTCAAAGAATCAGACCACTCAGAGAAAAGTCCCCAATTCCACCAGTGGCTTTTAGGGGCAAGAGGCATTAGGGAATGTACATTCCCTAATGTACTCTTCCATTAAGGACCATATGTTGACCATATTTAATATTCACCAGGAGTACATAAATCCAGCATCTTAATTTGAGTGCACTGTCAGTCAAAAGTGAAAACTAGGTCACTTTACATTATACACACCCACACCCACACCCACACACACACAATTTTTTAATAGAATCTATATAATATAGCTCTGACCCATTGATAATGTAGCTCAAGCATACTACCTCTTAGAAGCCCCTCCTTCCCCAACATGACTCACTCTCAGAATCCCATTCAATTCCTATCACTCTTTGTACAACATATTGTGTGTGGCCCCTCATGTGACACTGTGAAAGGAACTGGGGAGGTGAATCAGGTCTTGCTCATTTCTGGGTCCCAGACACCTTCCACAGTCCTTGGTACACAGCAGCCACTGAATAACTCCTTGGGGTGGGAGTTGAATGGACAGTCACAGAAGCTGGAAGATAAATACGCACAAGAACTTCGGGCTTATTCAAAGAGCTAAAGCCTTTGAATGTTTCACAAAGCTTAAACATACAGACTAAAGGAAAGAAGAAAATGGAAGATAAAGAGAATAATTAGAAATAAGTACTTATCCTTAGCTTTGGTTTGTTACAGAGCAGGTGCTTATTTAAAGTTATGCAGCTGCAGCTTGCAAAAGCAAAAACAAAGGTTTTCTGCACCAGAATTGTAATTATATAGATTTGACGTTGTTTTTCTAGGTTCTCCTCCTTTCCCCCAAGAGGCCAGATGATAACTTGGTGAAATCTGTAGAAACCCTCACTGACTGCCATCTGCCACAGAACTCACCATAACTGTCCAAATCCACAATAAGTAGTAGTTTTATGGAAATCCTTGGAGTTGTGTAGTCCATGACTTGTTCAACTGATACCCTATGTCCCCAAGCATTCCCCAATTCCATTGGCATCCTACCCATCCCCTCCCCCAACCTTCTTTAAGAATGCTAAGTGGCACTTGAATTTAAAGCAAACCTGCAGCCCAAGTTTACTTTACTGCTTCTCTAAATGACTGATTCAGGTCCCATTTATTATACGGCCTTCAAAAGATCAAGCACCTATTGCTTTTCACACTTTGTACCTGGCACTGAATGACACTTTCAGTATCAGAGCAGGACCAGAGAAAGAGGCAAAGGTATCTCCTACCCGACTGTTATGCAGATTTATTTGGAGGGAATTGTTTTCAAGTCATGATAATTAGTAAGTTCTGGAATGGCGAACTTTTTCTTTTTAAGTCACATTTTCTTTCATGGAAGACAACAATATGCTTTTATGTTTTAAATATATTTTCACAATTCCAGAATTATAGCATATTCTCTAATTCCAACTGTATACTATTTCCTCCATTCAGACTGACATTACCAATCAATTAGGAGTCACAGATATTTAGGCCTGATTCATGCAAACTCAGGAAAGACTCCAAACTCCTTAAGGCAATAGCCTTCAGTTCCTGTGGCTAGCCTGAGTTCTGCCATGAACTGGGTTCAGTGGCTTCCTGTTCTTTGGTTTGTTCCAGGCTCAGTCGGGATCCACCCCGGGAAGGTTCACATCACCTGAGGCTGAGCCAGGCAGGCCTCTTGTGGAGGTGACCATGAATTTCAGTTAAAACAAGAGTAATGAAGAAGCACAAATTAAGGGTAAGGTTAGTTTCCTGTCCAATGATATCTAACTTTTAAAATTATAGTAAATTAATTTGTGAAAAAGTTAAGCTGATAGAACTACACACCCACCATGCCCCTTACCAAAGGAATCCCCTTGGAGACATTTATCTGGCCTCAAAGAATTATGCTTTGAGAACGAATTTTTCCAAAACTCTGTATTCCTAAGGATTCAATAATATAATCCCTGTACAGTCTATTGGGTAGAACTATTAATGAAAGGCGTAACTTGATACAGGACATTCAGTTTTAAAAATATTTGTGAGTTTTACAGAAATAAACATATACACAAATATACATTCAACCATTCACTCAATTATTCATCAATATTTACTAAGTCCTGTTTATGCAATTTCAAATGCATGTTCAAATAATTACTACATAGCCATATGATATACAACTTATCTAATCATTTTCTATTCTGTAACAATACAGAAAAGTTGGGAATTTTCACATTTCTTTTTTTAAAGATTTTACTTATTTATTTTTAGATAGAGGGGAAGAGAGGAAGAGAGAGAGGGAGAGAAACATCAATGTGCGGTTGCCTCTCACATGCCCCCACCTGGGGACCTGGTCTGCAACCCAGGCATGTGCCCTGACTCGGAATCAAACTGGCGACTCCTTGGTTCTCGAGCTGGCATTCAATCTACTGAGTCACACCAGCCAGGGCTCACATTTCTATATGCACATCTATTTCTGTGGAAGAAGCTATGGATTTTGCAACTACTTCTTTAATTGGAAAGGACAATATATATCTTTTTAAATCAACTACTGCTTCTCCCTAAGTTACACAAAATCAACCAATGGGGAACTAATGGAAGGAAAATAAATAAAGCAACAAATAGGGAGTAATCAAATAGTTATCTATACTAGGGCTGGGGTGCCCAAACAAAAGCTCTAGAATATCTGGAATGTTAACTTAAAAAGTGTACTGTGGATTCAAGTCTAGATAAAGTCTCCCAAGAAGTTCGTAATGCATCTCACAACAAAGCTTCACATAAATCCCCATGAATTCATAGTCATACTTGACTGATATTTCATCCTTGTGCTGGAGCAAGAAAGAAAATCACACCAACCTAAGACTACCCCAAACCAGTAAGATTGGTACTTGATCCACAGGGTTTGGACTGTCTGACGGACAGAAGAACCAGGCGACTGGGTCAGAGAGTAAGATGAGTCATCATGCCAAGCTTCAGTTAAAGCAGGATCCTGGAGCTGCTGTTAGAAGGCTAATATCAAATGAAATACCAAGCAGCTCAAGGAGATTTTGAACACAGTGTGGCCAGCTCACCACCAAACCCCCCCCCCACAAGTTCAGTGCCCCACAGAGGGAAAGACCCTAAAACGAAAATGAAAATATTCTGCTGGAAGACTGTTTGCCTGATAAGTACAACCAAGGTCTGAAACAGTTTTTGCCTACCCTCATATTTCTACAGAATATTTACACTTTCTCTAAGGCTAAAATAAATATATAAATTAAAAACCCCATTACACATTACTTCTACAAACGAATTGTGGTTTTAGGCAATGTTAATCAACAAAACGAATTAAACAAGAAGGCTTTAAAATTAGCCATGACCTTATTAATGGCTTCATTACTTTCAAGATTTCATTTGTCGGGCTATGTCACCTCAGCCTTTAATTTAATTGCTGCATCTCCAACTGTATTAGAATAGCTTAATGAATTGTGATTGCTTGTTTTTACTCACCAAAATTTAACATTTGCAGAACATATCGCACCAAAGAGCCACTCAGTTCACGCATGTATGGATTTGTACTTTGAGACTGGTGCTCTGTTAGGACAGTGTGACATGAACCAACATGACAAGGTCCAGTATAATTAGGGACGAGGCTGAGAAGCGGGGGTCCTAGAGTCCACAGACACCATGCTGCAGGCTTAGCCTGCATTGTGGAGACAAGAAAATACCAAAGGATAACTTTTTTTATTTTTAAATATTTTATTTATTTATTTTTAGAGAGGGGAAGGGAGGGAGAAAGAGAGGGAAACATCCACATATGGTGGCCTCTTGAGCGCCCCCTACTGGGGACCTGGCCCGCAACCCAGGCTTGTGCCCTGACTGGGAATCAAACCAGCAACCATTTGGTTTGCTGGCTAGGGCTCAATCTACTGAGCCACACCAGCCAGGGCAACCAAAGGATAATTTGAACTAGGGAATGAGATGTCAGATTTTTATTTTAGATATAAAATTTCAACTATTGGGTGCAGTAGAAATTTGAGGAGAACAGGGCTAGAGGCAGGGAGGAGAGTTAAGAGACTACTGCCAGTATCCATGTGTGGTGGTATGGAAGGAGAGAAAAGATTCGGAGAGATTTAGAAGGTAAAATCAGTAGGCCTTGTCACTGACTGGTATGTGGGAAAGGAGGCTAGATGCAAAAAAAGCTTATGGCTTGAGCAGATGTGTGGGTGTTGATAGCATTCTCCTACATTAGGCTCATAAAACTAGAGGAGGTTTGGAATGAAAAATGATGAACCTGGTTTTGGTTAAGTTGGTTTTAGATGCCTGAGAAATACAGGAAGTACACATTCCCTGCTGGTCCTTAGCATGGTAGTTAAAACTAACCAAAGAGAATACCTAGGGCATAGCCATGCTACACAGTTATCCTCCCAGGGAACACAAAATTAGGTGGCAAGTATCAACAGAAGAGAATCTTTAAAGAGACAGTTAAGGCATAATCAGAAAGGAAGGAGGAAGCCAGAGAGCAGTAGTATACGTGGAAACTAAGAGAACAGTTTCAGGAACGCCACGGAGTGATCCGCAATGAAAAGACCTGAAGTGCCCAGTGAATCAGGAATCTAGGGGCCACTAGGAAACCAACACTATGGCTGCTGTAACCGATTTCCACAAACTATTGCCTTATGGTAACGCACATTTATTACGTTATAGCTCTGGAGGTCATAAGTCTAAAATGGGTTTCACTGGGTCCAAATCAAGGTGTTGGTGGGTCTGCATTCCTTCTGGAGGTTCTAGGGAAGCCTTGCCTTTTCAAGCTCCTAGAACACACTTGCATTCTTTGTCCAAAGTTAGCAGCCCAGTATCTTCAGATTTCTCTGACTTTGACGTTCTGCCCTTTATTCACTTACAAAGACTCCATGGGCCCCATCTGGATATTCTAGGAAATTCTCATGTTAAGATCCTCAACTTAATCAGATCCGCAGTACCCTTTTTGCCGTGCGGAGCCATTCACAGGTTCCAGGGACTAGGGTGTGGGCATCTTGGGGGAACTATTATTCTGCCCACAAATGGGGTAAACAAGATGTGGGAAAGAACATACAGACAGCTGTCAATATTGAATATAAATCAATATTTCAAGAAGTTTGGATTATAAGCGAAGAGAAAAAATTGGAAGGAAAAATTGGAGAAAAATAGCTAGAGGGTAAAAAAGGTTTTTTGGTTTTTTTTTGTTTTTTGTTTTTTAAACAGATGATAAAGACATTAGCATGTTTACCAGCTCTGCGGAATTGCCAGCAGAGAGGCACCGGCTGAAGAAAGGACTAAGATGAGAGACTGATGAGCAGGCTCCTTGTGGGGTAGGGCTGGCTTTTGGCAGAGTGTTCACAGAGCTAGCCTGGAACAAGGAAAGCAGAGCCTCAGAAAGGAGGGAGTGGTGTAGTCTGGGTGCAGATGTAGGTGGGTGGTAGGTGTGAAGATGCGAGGTATGCTGAAGGGAACAAGGAAGTTTGGAGCATTTGTTGAGGCGAATGGAGCTGGCCAACTTAAGTAATGGATAGCTAAGGACCTGGAGATGGCCCACGTTCAGTTCATTAGCAACGGTAGTGGCACCAACTTGCAAAACTCATAGAACAATGAGATTTATCACATTTAAGAATTACTTTCTCACATTTCAAGAAGACCAGAGATAAATAATACCAAGTAAATGAAAGTAAATAAGGTCGTACTTGATTTTTTAAAGAGCACATACAACTTTGTTATATGACCCACCACTTCTAAAACAGCACACATTTAATAACTGCCTGGATCTAAGAAAATTGGTTTTGTTCTGTCTTTGCCAGACTTCCTTTTGACATAACCGGATTCCAGTTTTAATGGTGGAAAAACAAGTTCACAAAGGTCTTTTCTTTTAAAATCACCATTTTTCTCTTTAGTGGTAACATGCATGCAAAAAGCATATGATTACAGTATTTACATTTCCATTAAGGTGTCCTCAACAAGCAGGGGAGTTTAACCTGCTATTTTCCTGCTATTTAGATTTATAGCAGCACAGTACCTATTTCATTTCAATTATATTTGAGGACAATGTGCTCTTGGTGGCAAATGATTGCATGGTGACAGTCGGCAAATGTCTTTAGAGCTGTTTTTCTGTGCAGTTTTTAACTACAGATTCTGGTAACTGAGTATAAAAATACGAATTGTATGGTGTCCTTGAGTAAAAAAATTATTGGCCAGCATTTATTTCATCATTTCTTTGTTAGAATTCAAAGCATACTAAACTTTTAAATTGAAATTGAATAACTTACATGAAAAGAAACTTTTTGGTGTCAAGAAACACTGAATAAAATTTTACAGATATCACACATGCAGGCTTCACTATTAAGAGACCTTAATAAACTAACTTATATTGGAGTTCCAATTTGCGTTTTCATTAGCCCAAGACCAGTGCCTTTCAAAGGGTATATGGACTGCTTGCAAAGGTCAGCTGAGGTGCTTATTGAAAATGTGAGTTCTTAGTTCCCAACCAGACCTACTGAATCAGAATACTTCTTCTGAGGGGAGGTCAAAAAAATTGCATCTATGAGAAGCACTCCAGGCCCTTTGTATACATGCTAAAATTTTAAAAATCACTGCTTGGAACACAATGACAATTCTTAAGATCATGATTCTTGCTAAAACCATACTGTTTTGGTTATTGTGGCTTTGTAGTATAATTTGAAGTCAGGAAGTATGGTACCTCTAGCTTTGTTCTTTTTCCTCAGAATTGCTTTGGCTTTTCAGGGTCTTCTGTGGTTCCATACAAACTTGAGGATTTTTTGTTGTTGTTCCACGTCTGTGAAAAATACCATTGGGATTTTGACAGGGGCTGCATTAAATTTGTATATTGCTTTAAGTAAAATCGCCATTTTAATAATATTTTTTCTTCAAATCCATAAGCATAGAGTATCTTTCCATTTCTTTGTGTCTTCTTAATTTCTTTCAACAATGTCATAGTTTTCAGTATACAGGTCTTTCACTTCCTTTGTTAAATTTCCTAGGTATTTTATCCTTTTTGTTGCAATTGTAAATGGAATCATTTTCTCCATTTCTTTGTTTTGATATTTCATTGTTAGTATACAGAAACCCAATGGATTTTTATATATTGATTTTGTACCCCGCAACTTTACTATATTTGTTTATTGTTTATAATGGTCCTTTGGTAGAATCTTTAGGGTTTTCTGTATATAGAATCATAATATCCTTCAGTGGATAATTGGATAATGATGTGGGCCATATATACAATGGAATATTACTCAGCCAAAAAACCAATATTGTCATTTGTGGCAACATGAATAGATTTTTGGAGTATTGTGCTAAGAGAAATAAGTCAGACAGAAAGGACCAGAACTGTAGGATTTCACTCAGATGTGGGATATAAAACAAAAAAGTAACAAATGAACAAACAAACAAAATGAAGTCTCATAGACAACAGTGTGGTGGGTACCAGAGCTTGGGGGATGGACGAAGAGGGCAAAAGGGGTCAAATATATGGTGACAGAAGACTAGACTTTAAGTTGTGGGAGACACAATGGAGTACACAGATGTTGTATTATAAAGTTGTACACCTAAAATTTGTATAATGTTATTAACCAAGGTCATTGTAATATATTTATCTTAAAAAAAAAAAAAAGATTCCTGCCTGCCCACCCTGCCTGGAGATAACAATACAAATAGAAGTGTCAAAATTTTAGACAAGGTTTGAGAAGTTCAAGCCTCCACTTCTCCATGAAGCATTACAAGCTTAGAACCAGCAAGAATTTCATGCCAGTAGAACACGAAGAACTTCAAAGAATCCCATGAAAGTACAAAATCGAGACTTTCAGATTGTCAAAGTACAGATGGAAACTGAGATCACAGTTTTACACCATTATCCCCCTATTCACTCTCAGATAAGCCATTTGTAGCACTTTTATTCCAAGTATTTATACTGTAGCAGCAATGTGGAATGTGTCCTACTGAGCTCAGTAAGTCCTAACTTAAAGAGAAACTGTTCACGATATGGTGTGATTTGTGGGGAATACTTAGAAACCAAACTATTTAATACTGAATCAGCAGAATTGCACCCCCAAACTTTTATATGCATGTTAAGTATAAGGAATAAAAGCTACTTTTATTCATTTCAGTTTCATTCCTTGCTTGTTTCTGCATCCAGGCGAGGGTGTTGTTCTTTCCCGAGAGCAGATGCCCATTCCCTAACTGACAACAGCAGCATCAAACACTTCGCTAGTGCTGTCTGCAGACAAGGTGCAGTGCTAACAGACTCAGTCCTCCCTAAGCTCAGGAGGTCAGCACCAGTACCATCCCCATTGTGCAGATCAGGAAAATAGAGCATAGAGTTCACCACAGCTGGCGGTGCAGGCAATGTGGTTCCATAGCTGATGATCATGTACATCCCATTCAACTTGCTCCTACTTTACAGCAGAACTGCAGCCAGCAGGAGGAGTTGCCTATACATAGTAGCATATCAGAGTTAAGGCTCTATGCTAGCAAACATTTGATTGGTAATACTTCTTTAAGTAGAAGCTAAACAAAATAAAAGCAATGAGAGCTAATTGAGTAACAATGGAGAATTCTGTCCATTACTTAATTTTACACAATACTGTTGAAATGATTTGAACAGAGGATGCTTCTCCAATATGTAGATGATTTTTAATCTAAAAATGATGACACCCTTTGGGCTTCTGTGTGCCTGTTTCACTGCACTCAGAGTGGTGCTGGCTCCATGAGACAGAGGGCTCAGTTTTATAGATAATGAGGACCAGAGGGTGGCAGCCCAGGACTGGGACAGCTGCTCAAGGGACCGGCTGTTTCCCTCCCCCTCCATGTGGCCTTCATCCTTAGGGTTTGTTAGATGAACTCCACCTTGGAACACCCATCAAAGTCCCAGGAAGGTAGAAGGAATAATGAGAAAGGGAAAAAGCTGAGCCAGATCCACTTTAACCAGGAAAATACTAGCTTTGCCAGAAGTCCCATCCTAGACCGGCTTCTTGCTCATTAGTCAGAACAATGTCACGTGGCTACCTCTTACTAGAGGGGATCGTGGGATATTGAAGTTTTTAGCGGAGCACATTGCCAGCCTAAACAAAGTTAGGATTCTATTAAGTGAGGAAGAAGAGAGAATAGGTATTAGGTAGGCAACTACAAGTGTCTTCCAAGTGCAGAAGGAGGTGGGAACACAGGGAGCACTGCCGCAGACTCGGAAGTATTCTTGCTAGCTGAAAACACAACAAGCAAATAGGAAATGTGCTCTTGCCAAAGGAATGAAGAATTATGAATCATTTACAATAGCTAAATCTTTGAAATTTCTACCTATATGCAGATAAAAAATAAGTATACCAACATTTCTGTAAGTTTAAGCCTTGTTTTTCATATAGAACACAAGGGTAGGGTCAGCGTTTCTTGGAAAAGTCAAAATGATACCAAGGGCATTAATAAATACTAGTAACAATGACACTGTGACCAAAGCATAGAGTCAGATGATAGTTTATGAGTCAATAAGATTAAACAGGCATGGAAATATTTCTAGACATAGTATAAAGCTTTCCTATAAAGAGAATTTTATAATACATAAAAATTGAGAAAAGTATCCTATTTCAACATGAAATTCACAGCATTTATTAAATTATGCCAGGCTATTTCCACATGGGGCTACAAGATCCACATTTCTGACAATAAGATCCATCAAAATGATTAATTGATAAAATTCAGAATACTGCTTTCTCACCGAACAAGGAAAATCCCAAAACAAATGCACGCTATGCTTCAGATCGTCAACTGACTGCCTATACGCCCATGAAGTCAAAAAATTTCAATAGTAAAGTTCATCGGACACCAATTAAAAATCTTGGTAGAAGTTAGTTCATAGGAATTTCTTTATTGGGTATATTCATATAAGCTATACTCTCTGAGGAGTTTCAAGTTTTATGTGTCCATTTGAGTGATTATTTTTTAAAGAGTTAACAGAAGCATATTATAAGTCATCATAGAAGGTTATTTCATTGTCTGAATTTAGGTTTACAAATATGAAGGTACAAAGAAATGCTACTTTCGCTGTCCATTCACTTCCACGTCTATTAATGATAACAGAAGCAAGCTGGACTTGATGCATAAACAATGCATCAATGAGGCATATACAGGCCAAAGACCACTGCCCACAGACCCACAAAAACTGCAGAGAGCTGACCGAGAAAGTGGAGGGCGCACTGAGTCAGCCCCTGGCACGTGGGCTGAGGCAAACAAACTCAGAGGAACCTGCCACACAGCATTCAATCTTGCACGTTCATGATTTGTGCAAGAGTTTAGATTTAAAAAAAACCAAAAAAAAACACATTATTGGCCACATTACATTAATGTTGTTCATTTGAATGTAATGGTTCTGCTGTTTGTTTATGTTTAATTTGTAAAGATGTTTGGTTTTATGGTTGTATAATGGCTGTAAAGAGAAGCTTAGTCCTATTTTATTTTTTTACATTTAAGTAACATTATAATCAAAGTAATTTAGATCTATTAAATAATTAGTGCAGTATCAAGAGACTGTCTTTCCTTTTAAAAGAGTCTCTATACTACTCAAGTCTAAGAAACACTTTTCTAGTTTTCTAACAGAGAAAGACAACAGAGATGAAGCCATTATTTCTAAGCCAAATTCATATTTAATTCCTAGTTGGTGAAGAAGTACTTTACAGGAATTAGAAGTCCCAACTTTTTAAAATAATATGCCTACTGTTTAATGGGCATCTTACTCTCTGGGAAAAAACAAAAAAAACTAAGTGTACATTTCTCTGATCTTTTTTTTTAAATTTCTCTCCCATGAGTTGGAAATATCTTAGAAACACTCTAGTCCAAACACCCTTTGGAGGCTCAATGCACAGAACTGTACAATCCCTGGCAGATAGCATTCTAGGCTGTACCTGAAGGGGCTTCTGAACACATCGATGTATATGATGTGATTTTGACCTGTTCACTGCTTGTTGTCACTCATTCCCATGACTTAAGTCTCCTCTGGAATGTTTCACTGAGTGGGTTTTGGATGGAAATGAGAGAGAAGGCTGAGTGTCAAGGTGAGGTCAGCATGGTGCAGAGAAGAGAGGCAGGTAGGATGCAGGGCCCAGTAGCAGATGGGTTCTAAGCAGGTAAGCCTTTTTAAAAATGTGCACAAATCTTCAGGAGAGATGTAGATTCTTGTAGGGCACCAGGATTTAAACTGTGGTTTAAGGCAATTATTTCTGACCCTGAGGAGTTGGAAAGATACCTCTTGACTACCATCTCTCATGTCAGGTGGAACCTTTGAGCTTTGCAAAAAACTACCACAAGCATATCCATGGTATTTTAGACTTGAATTAGATGTGGAAGGTGCTAAAAACAATTAATACTTTTATCAATGATCAGTAACACAGTAGCTACTTTTGTTTTTTTCCAAAAGTTGTCAGGGTTTCTGCTGTCGTTTTTCCCAAGAAAACAACTTTCTTTTTTTAATTTTTTAACTTTTGTTATATTTTATTGATTATACTATTACATTTGTCCTATTTCCCTCCATTCACTCCACTCCATCCTGCCACAGCCTCCATCCCACATTCCCCCACTATAGTTCATGTCCATGGGTCATACATATAAGTTCTTTGGCTTCTACATTTTCTATACTATTCTTACCCTCCCCTTGTCTATTTTCCACCTATCATCTATGCTACTTATTCTCTGTACCTTTCCCCCCCTCTCCCCCTCCCACTCCCCTATTGATAACCCTCCTTGTGATCTCCATTTCTGTGGTTCTGTTCCTGTTCTAGTTGTTTGCCTAGTTTGCTTTTATTTTTGTTTTAGGCGTGGTTGTTAATAACTGTGAGTTTGCTATCATTTTTACTGTTCCTATTTTTGATCTTCTTTTTCTTAGATAAATCCCTCTAACATTTCACATAATAGGGGCTTGGTGATAATAAATTCCTTTAACTTGACCTTATCTGAGAAGCACTTTATCTGCCCTTCCATTCTAAATGAAAGCTTTGCTGGATACAGTAATCTTGGATGTAGGTCCTTGCCTTTCATGACTTGGAATACTTCTTGCCAGCCCCTTCTTGCTTCCAAGCTCTCTTTTGAGAAATCAGCTGACAGTCTTATGGGAACTCCTTTGTAGGTAACTGTCTCCTTTTCTCTTGCTGCTTGTAAGATTCTCTCCTTATCTTTAATCTTGGATAATGTAATTATGATGTGCTTTGGTGTGTTTCTCCTTGGGTCCAGCTTCTTTCGGACTCTCTGAGCTTCCTGGACTTCCCGGAAGTCTATTTCCTTTGCCAGATTAGGGAAGTTCTCCTCCATTATTTGTTCAAATAAAATTTCAATTTTTTGCTCTTCCTCTTCTCCTTCTGGCACCCCTATAATTCGGATGTTGGAACGTTTAAAGATGTCCTGGAGGTTCCTAAGCCTCTCCTCATTTTTTTGAATTCTCGTTTCTTCATTCTTTTCTGGTTGGATGTTTCTTTCTTCCTTCTGGTCCACAGTGTTGATTTGAGTTCCAGTTTCCTTCCCATCACTATTGATTCCCTGCACATTTTCCTTTGTTTCTCTTAGCATAGCCTTCATTTTTTCATCTAATTTGTGAGCAAATTCAACCAATTCTGTGAGCATCCTGATTACCAGTGTTTTGAACTGTGCATCTGATAGGTTGGCTATCTCTTCGTTGCTTAGTTGTATTTTTCCAGGAGCTTTGAACTGTTCTTTCATTTGGGCCTTTTTTTTTTTTTTGGTCTTGGGGCGCCTGTTACGTAAAGGGGCGGAGTCTTAGGTGTTCACCAGTGCGGGTAATGCTAGTCACTGTGCTGTGACGCTGTATGTGGGGAAGGGGTCTGATAGGGAGCAATGGCACTTGCTCCACTCTCTGCCGGTTTGCAGTCACTTTCCCTTCTACCCACATGTTGGGGGCTAGGATAAGCCTGAAACAGGCTGATACAATCAGACCTGAAGGTTGCGCCTGAATAACAGGATGCTGCGGTCAGGAGCCATAGAACTCCCCCCTAGACATGCAGGTGGCACACCAATCAGTGCCTTGATCACGCGCCCACCATGCACTCCCCGGCCAATCGCAGGCTAGAGCACGCTTTGAAGCCACCTATCCACTGCATTTCCTCTACTGCCCTCCTCTATATAACTCCCTCCATTTTGAAATAAATTTGCAGCTTGATCAGAATCCTTTGTCTTGCTGTCGTTCTTTCGCGCCTCCTGTCCCATCCCTTTTCATCCGTTGCAGGTATATCCGCGGACCCCGTTGACTACCTCGCAGGCCGAGGCAACTGGCGCCCAACGTGGGGCCCCGCTGATCGCCTGTGCGGACCGCTGTCCCCTTCGATCACAGCGTTTCGCCCGGCTCACCGCGACTACTCGACCGCGCGCCAGCATTCCCTGACGACCCCCGTTCCCCGACAGCGGCATTTCAAAGGTAAGACCCAACCATGGGACAGGCATGCTCACAACACGATTTGTTCGTTGCTCAATTAAAAGAGTCTCTCAAGGTGTGCAAGATAAGAGTTCGTAAAAAAGATTTGAATTCCTTTTTCACTTTCGTTTTTAAAATCTGCCCATGGTTTCCTCAGGAGGGTAGCATTGACTCCCGCGTCTGGCACCGTGTAGGCGACTGCCTAAGTGACTATTAGAAGGTTTTTGGCCCCGAAACTGTCCCTATAACTGCCTTTAACTATTATAACCTCATAACAGACATCCTTAAAAACCACAATAATTCCCCTGACATACAGCGCCTTTGCAAAGAAGGGCAAGAAATTCTCCGTAGTCACTCCCCGGCCCCCTCAAAAGCCCCCTCAGTTCACGGCCTCCCCGACGCTCATGCTGACTCGCTTTCGCGACCCCCCTCATGAGCGCCTTCAAATTGCCCTTCTGTCTCCATCCAAATAGATACAGACCCTCAGGCCCCTTCTCTGCACCCTCCCCTTCAGGAGTTCTACTCCTCTGCTCCACCCCCCGTTTCTCAGGACTCCGGCGACCAGTTAGATCCCTCTGAACAGGCAGAATTAGAGGACGAGGCCGCTCGCTACAATAATCCTGACTGGCCACCACTCGTGGCGGCAGTCCTTCCGCCATTCAAACCGCCTCCTTATAGTACCTCTCACGCACCCGCCGCTGCCATTTTGCCTTCAGCGCATGGCGCGTCCGCCATTTCACCCGCGGCGGGCAAGGCACCCATTACCTTGCCCCTGGCGGCCACCGCCGCATTCACTCCGCTTCCAAAGCCTTTCCTTCAAGAGACCCTCACTTTCATCCGAGATATTAAAACCATTGCCAAAGAATTCTCCGCTTTTACGATCAGTCCCCCTCCCCACGAGACTTTAGCATTCCCTGTTACTAGATCCCAGACTCGCCCAGATAGGACCGAGAACGTAGATAGTTCAGCTGCGGCTGCAGCTGCCCCCCTTCCTGACAGTGACAACCCCGAGGACTCTGACAGCTCCCCTTCTGATATAGACGAAGCAGAGCCCAGTACAAGAGACACTGCGGCCCCCCAAACTTATTTCCACACATATAAGAAACTTAGTCTTAAAACATTAGAAAAGGTCAAATCTGCTGTAACACACTACGGGCCCACAGCCCCCTTTTCCCTCGCCCTAATTGAAAATCTTAGTGAGCGCTGGCTCACGCCCAATGATTGGTTCTTTCTAGCGAAGGCGGCGCTAAGTGGAGGTGACTTTATTCTTTGGAAAAGCGAATATGAAGACACCGCTAAACAGTTTGTTCAGCGTAATATGCGAAAATCCTCCTCTAAAAATTGGACCATACTTAAATTTCTTGGTTCCGCCCCCTATCAAAGCAATGAGAAACAAGCTCAATTTCCCCCCGGACTTCTAACCCAGATCCAGTCCGTGGGTCTTAAAGCATGGAGGCGCCTTCCACAAAAGGGCACCGCAACCACTTCTCTTGCAAAAATAAGACAGGGCCCAGATGAGCCATACAGTGATTTCATAAGTCGTTTACAAGAATTAGCTGAGAGGCTCTTTGGCGCGGGCGAAAGTGAAAACGCTTTCGTTAAGCACCTAGCTTATGAAAATGCCAACCCCGCTTGCCACAATGCCATCCGCCCCTATCGCCAAGGAGAGCTCTGTGACTATGTTCGCCTCTGCTCCAGCATCGGCTCTGCCCATGCTTTCGGACTTGCCATTGGTGCCGCCTTACAACATTTTATGCCCCCACAGCCGGCGCGCCCCCCTAATCGCCTTTGCTACAACTGTAACCAACCTGGACATTTTTCCCGAGCCTGCCCCCAGAAGAGCCAAAATCAGACTCAAATTCGGATCCAAAACCCAACAGGACCTAGTACTAATAGTCCAGGAGCCCCTGCCACAAAATGCCCTCGCTGTAAGAAGGGTTTTCACTGGTCCTCAGAATGCAGATCTAAGACAGACATCTATGGACAGCCCATTCCCCCGAAGCAGGGAAACTCCAACAGGGCCCAGCCCCAGGGCCCCATTCCGGGTGTGAACTCCGGGGCTACACAGTTCACCCCCCAATCACTCCACCCACGGATCCCTGCCCTCCCAGTAATCAATCACGCCGCCACGTCACAGACCTGTGGAGGGCCACAGCAGGCAGCGCAGGACTGGACCTCTGTGCCGCCACCGACACAGTACTAACTTCAGACAATAGTCCCCTAATAGTCCCCACCGGCGTTTTCGGGCCCCTACCGCCTAACACTTTCTGGCTTATCTTCAGCCGAGTCAGTTCCACCCTACAAGGGATACAAGTCCTCCCTGGCATTCTAGATAATGATTTCGAAGGACAAATCCAAATTATCCTTTCCACCACTTCAGATTTAATTACCATCCCCAAAGAAACTAGGTTAGCCCAAATAATCATCCTCCCCCTTCAACATCTTAATTCCAATTTTCAAAAACCTTTTTGAGGGTCAAGCCCCCCCGGCTCTTCAGATACATATTGGGTACAACAGGTCACCGAGGGCCGTCCCTTACTCGAACTCAGAATTAATGGTAAAGCTTTTTCAGGTATTATTGACACAGGAGCCGATGCCACTGTTATTTCTGAGTTTCAATGGCCTCGAAATTGGCCCCTAACCATAGCTGCCACACATTTGCGTGGCATAGGACAGTCTACCAATCCACAACAAAGCTCTAAAACCCTTAAATGGGAAGACAATGAAGGAAACCAGGGCTTCGTGACCCCGTATGTACTACCTAACTTGCCCGTTAATCTATGGGGGAGAGACATTCTCGCCCAAATGAAAGTAGTCTTGTATAGCCCCAGTAACGTTGCTATAACTCAAATGCTAAACCAAGGATTCTTACCCGGCCAAGGGCTAGGGAAAAACCATCAAGGCATCACTCAACCCATTTCTATTAATCCAAAGTTTAATAAGACAGGCCTAGGATATACCCAAAATTTACCCTAGCGGCCATTGACAGTCCTGCACCCCATGCAGATAAAATATTATGGAAATCCACTGACCCTGTATGGGTTGATCAATGGCCCCTTACTCAGGAAAAAACCCTCGCTGCTACTACGTTAGTGCAGGAACAGCTTGCGGCAGGGCACATTGAGCCTTCTAATTCCCCTTGGAATACCCCTATTTTCATCATCAAAAAGAAATCTGGAAAATGGCGTCTTCTGCAAGATCTCAGAGCCGTCAATAAAATTATGGTCCCCATGGGAGCCCTACAGCCTGGTCTCCCTTCACCTGTTGCCATTCCTGCCAATTATTACAAAATTGTCATAGATTTAAAAGACTGCTTTTTTACCATTCCTCTTCACCCTGAAGACAGACCCTACTTCGCCTTCAGCGTTCCTCAAATCAATTTCCAAAGCCCTATGCCTCGTTACCAGTGGAAGGTACTGCCCCAGGGCATGGCCAACAGCCCCACCTTGTGTCAAAAGTTTGTTGCAGCTGCCATCGCCCCAGTCAGAAAGCAATGGCCCCAGGCCTATATCCTCCATTATATGGACGATATCCTTTTAGCCTGCCCCGACGGTGACACCGCTAGGGCCTGTCACGCCCATATGATCACATGCCTTGCTAACCGGGGACTACAGATCGCTCCTGATAAAGTGCAAACATCTGATCCATATTCCTATCTAGGGTTTGAACTATGTCACCAACAAGTACTTACCCCCCGCATATCCCTCAGAACTGATAATTTAAAAACACTCAATGATTTTCAAAAGCTTCTTGGAGACGTTCAGTGGCTCCGGCCATACTTAAAGCTACCCACAGAAGCGCTCCTCCCACTCAATAACATTCTAAAAGGAGACTCAGATCCCTTATCTCCACGTGCCTTAACCCCCGAAGCAGAACATTCCTTAACCATTATCAACAAAGCCATACAACGGCAAAGCGCTCAACAGATTTCCTATAACCTACCTCTAGTATTCATATTATTCCCTACAGCCCATACACCTACTGGAGTTTTCTGGCAGACAAAAACCACAGACCTTACAAAAAATGGCCATCCCCTTCTTTGGGTCCACCTACCAGCCTCTCCCTCACGAGTATTACTCACTTATCCCTCTCTTCTTGCCACTCTAATTATTAAGGGGCGATCCACCAGCCGCCAACTATTTGGTAAAGACCCTGATTCAATAATTACTCCCTATTCACATGACCAAACAAACTGGCTTCTACAAACTTCTGATGAGTGGGCTATAGCATTATCCTCCTTTACAGGGAATCTTGATAATCACTACCCTAGTGATCCCCTCGTTCAATTTGCTAAAACTCATCAGTTCATCTTTTCTAAACTCACCAAAGCAGCTCCAATTCCTAAAGCCACCCTCGTCTTTACCGACGGATCTTCAAACGGCACAGCTGCCTATATCATTAATAAACAAACTTTTACAGTAAAATCTCCTTACTCCTCTGCTCAGCTCGTAGAACTGTTTGCCATACTTGAAGTTTTTACTTCACTTGCCAACCAACCGTTCAACCTCTATACTGACAGCGCCTATATAGCTCAGTCAGTCCCTCTATTAGAAACAGTTCCCTTCATCAAACCCTCCACAAATGCCACCCCTTTATTCACCAAACTACAAAACCTTATCTTACAAAGACAACACCCTTTTTATATCGGACATCTTCGTGCTCACCTTGACCTTCCTGGGCCCCTAACAGAAGGCAACGCCCTAGCTGACGTTGCCACATAGACCATCTGCCCTATTCTTACAGACCCAGTTACTGAGGCCACACAAGCCCATACCTTGCACCATTTAAATGCCCATACCCTTCGCCTTCTTTATAAAATCACTAGAGACCAAGCTAGGGACATCGTTAAAGCTTGTCCTCATTGTATAACCTCAGCCCCTGTGCCTCATTTAGGCGTTAATCCCCGTGGCCTTATACTCAATGCTATATGGCAAATGGATATTACCCACTTTGCCGCTTTTGGGAAGCAAAAATTTATTCATGTTACAGTTGATACTTTTAGTGGATTCATAGCTGCCACACCCCAAACAGGAGAAGCGTCAAAAAATGTAATCTCTCATATGATCCACTGCTTTTCCGCCTTGGGCAAGCCCCACACCATTAAAACAGATAATGGCCCTGGCTATACAGGAAAAAATTTCCAAGCCTTTTGCCAACAACTTCAAATTAAGCATATTACTGGAATCCCTTATAATCCTCAAGGACAAGGTATAGTAGAGCGGGCCCACCAAACCTTAAAGAATGCCATCAATCGCCTAACACACTCTCCTCTCGGGTTTTCAAAACAACAGCCTCGAAATCTTCTAAATCATGCCCTCTTCCAGCTTAATTTTCTTACACTAGATATACAGGGTCGTTTGGCAGCCGATCGCCACTGGCACCCACAAACCACATCACAACAAGCCACTGTCATGTGGCGCGACCCCCTCACTCACGCCTGGAAGGGCCCAGACCCCGTCCTCATATGGGGGAGAGGATCAGCCTGCATTTATGATCAAAAAGAAGATGGCCCACGATGGCTCCCTGAAAGACTAATAAAACACATCAATCATCGCCCCGCCCCACCAGTTGAACCTAATCAAATCCCAGGGAATAATAATACGCCCTGAGGAGATTTTCTCTTCTTTCTATTTCAGGTAAAACATGTTCTCCCAATGGCTCTTCTTCCTGTTACTACAAGCACTCTTACACCTAAGAACATATGGAGGGCTTCAAGCGCCGCCAGGTAACATTCACGACGCCCTCTTTGGGCCACCGTGTGACTGTCAAGGAGGTGACCTCGGGTCTCCACCTTCTACTTACTCGTTGTCCATAGACTGCGTGTCAAAGACGGCGTACCTAAAATATACCATAAGCCAGGCGGGGCTCGGTACCAGCCGCCAAAGATGGGTATGCGTACCAAAGCCTAGGGGCTATGATGCCCCACCTATACTCCCTTCCCTTAATAATAGTCTACCAGGCACCTGCCCTACTGAATGCTCAACTATTCATGATAACGTGCATTCAGCCTGCTATTACAAGGTTTACACTTGCTCAAAAGGCGGTCAGACCTATTTCACCGCGAGAATCCAAAAGAACGGCTCCACCTTTCAGTGCCCTTAAGACTCCTTATGGATACCTTCCCGACAAATGCCCGGGTGAGATCGGGAAACCCGCCTGTTGGAAACTAGACTCCCCCTTAGGTTCAGATGGAGGCGGGCCCCAAGATAAGAGGCGCACCGAACGAGTCCGCATTCAAATTAAAAAACTGTTAGATCATGGACCAGACCCAGTATTCCAGGCGTCTGACCTCGCTACTATTGATGAACAGACACTTGAAATACTCACTACTACCCATCAGGCCATAAATCACTCCAATCCTATCCTTGCTAATCACTGTTGGCTTTGCATGAAGCAAAGTTTTTCAACTCCCCTAGCTATCCCTTCCAATATTTCCTCTTTCAATAATAGTAATACCTATTGCACTCTCAACGTGCCCTTTAGAGTTCAGCCTATGCTTTTTTACTCTTCCCCCTGCATCTATAAGAGACCACAAAATAATTCTTTTGATATTTCTGTTGGTTTCGCTAGTTTTACCAATTGTAGCCACACGCTTAATTATAGCACATCCCTCTGCCCTGGTCCAGGACGAGCATTCATTTGTGGTAATAATTTAGCTTTCACTGCCTTACCTGCCAACTGGACAGGGCTATGCGTCCTAGCTGCCTTATTACCTGACATAGACATCATCCCAGGAGATGAGCCTGTCCCCATTCCTGCTTTTGACCACTTCGCAGGACGACACAAGAGAGCCTTAGCTATTATTCCCCTGCTTGTTGGTCTAGGAGTCTCTGGAGCGGTAGCTACCGGAACTGCAGGATTAGGAGTTGCAGTTCACTCCTATACAAAACTTTCCAAACAACTTGTCGATGATGTCCAAGCCTTATCAAGTACTATTACTGACATTCAAGACCAGTTAGATTCCCTAGCAGAAGTAGTCCTACAGAATAGACGAGGTCTAGACTTACTTACAGCAGAGCAGGGAGGCATTTGTTTAGCTTTACAGGAACGATGCTGCTTTTATGCCAACAAGTCAGGCATCGTCCGGGACAAGATCAAGATCCTTCAAGAAGATCTGGAAAGACGACGAAAAGCTCTGACTGAGAGCCCTTTCCTTACAGCCTTCAACAGACTACTCCCCTTTCTTCTCCCTCTCCTCGGGCCTTTAATAGCTATCATTCTCTTCCTGACCTTTGCTCCCTGGGTTCTCAGGCGCACCACAAACCTCATCCGAGACCAACTTAACTCCCTTCTTGGCAAACCTATCCAGATACATTATCACCAGCTAGAAATGAATGAACCTGGCACTGACTCGCAGCGTCTTCTCCGAGAATGTCCTCGCGCATAAGCTCCTTTTTACACCCCCACCTCCTACGAGAACAGTATAACTCTTGGCATTATACTTTGCATATAAATTGTAATGGATACCGCTAGGTGCAGAGCAAAGCATCGCAAGGAGAAGCTACCCCGAAGGTGGCCCTGCCATGTCTCCTGAGAGGCAAGTCGGCTTGCATAGAGGTCAGCACCCCAACCCTCTCCTCCGAAAAGGGTGCTTCAGAGCTCGGGACGAGCTCAGGAGGAGCCAGACCACTGCCTCCCCTAGCCGGTTAATGTCCACTCCTCACCTTAAAAATGAAAATAAGGGAGGAGATGTTGGGAGCTAGGATAAGCCTAAAACAGGCTGATACAATCAGACCTGAAGGTTGCGCCTGAATAACAGGATGCTGCGGTCAGGAGCCATAGAACTCCCCCCTAGACATGCAGGTGGCACACCAATCAGTGCCTTGATCACACGCCCGCCATGCACTCCCCGGCCAATCGCAGGCTAGAGCACGCTTTGAAGCCACCTATCCACTGCACTTCCTCTACTGCCCTCCTCTATATAACTCCCTCCATTTTGAAATAAATTTGCAGCTTGATCAGAATCCTTTGTCTTGCTGTCGTTCTTTCGCGCCTCCTGTCCCATCCCTTTTCATCCGTTGCAGGTATATCGGCGGACCCCGTTGACTGCCTCGCAGGCCGAGGCACCCACAAGCAGATTGGGCCTTTCTGGTGCTGATTCCTGAGTGGGTGGGTGTGTGTTTGTTCTAGGCCCCCATGGGTCTCTCCAACGAACTCTCCCGTGAGGCTGGGAGTTTCTCACGCTGCTGCCTCAACCCCCACAGGTGTTTTCAGTGAGTGGTTTCAGGCTTTATTTCCCAGAGCTGGAACTCTGTTGTGCAGTCTGTCACCTGATCCACCAGCTGCTGCCTCGCTGGCCAGCTGCAGCTTTGCCTACCTCGCTCCACAATCCGTCACTTCGCTGGGTCTACAAGCCGCCTTGTCTTGAGTCCTCTCTGCCAGGCTGCCCATCTCTGCCCCTCCTACCGGTCTGGATGAATGTTTCTTCTTTATCTCCTTGGATGTCAGACTTCCATACAGTTCGATTTTCTGTCAGTTCTTGTTGTTTTTTGTTTTTAAATTGTTGTTTTCCTTCTTTTGGTTGTGCAAGGAGGCACAGTGTGTCTACCTACACCTCCATATTGGCCGGCAGTCCCCAGTCTATCCCAAGAAAACAACTTTCTCTGGACATTCATGGCCTTCAAATGCTATTTGACCTTTACAAAGAGCAAAAGCCCAGTAAGAAGTTTTTTAATGTCACTAATAATAACCTTACTCTTTGAATGCTGAGACATCTGTGTTCGTTAACAAGTACTCTAAACCTTCTAGGTGATCACACAAAAGGAGTTTGAATAAACCATAAGACTCCTATGTTAATGTACATTAAGCACTCATTACAGTCAACATCAAAGAGATTTTCACAAAACAATAAAGAAAACCTAAAACTCAACAAAAGCTAAAAAAAAAAAGGAAACAATAACAAATATCTGATCAGAGTTTTAAGATCTGCATCTCCTTCTGCTAGTCTTTAAAATACTTCCTCCTGGGTTTGAGTGAGTCACCTGTTGCCTTTGCAAACCTCTATTAAAAGTAGCTGGCAGTAAACAACAAAAACAGGCTGCTTGCAAAATGTAGCAGCTAAACAACACCTAGGTACTCTAGAAGATATAATTCCAGGACATCTTGGGCCTTGCAAGGGTACTGTAGACCAGTTTTGCCAGCATCAGACATGGAAACTTATTAGAAATGAAATTCTCAGGCTCCACTCCAGACCTACTGCATCAAAATCTGGGGGAGGGTTAATCAACCTGTCATTAAAGAAGCCCTTCAGGTGATTCTACTGCATGCTGAAGCTCTAGAACTGCTAGATCTAAGTGAAACCGGTTCAAAGCCCAGCTTCCTTACAGAGCAATGATGACAAAAACCATTATACCACGTGATGGGACCAGCACACTATGTATGACAATAACATGTTTATGCATACAAGCAAATGTTTCAAATAAAAGGTAATGAGTAAATTTTTTTGTGAACTAAACTTTATATGATGTTTGAATATATAAATGAGAGTGCTTAAATATATAAATGAAGTGGTGGAAAAAGATCTGTGTTTGAATTGTTTCAGTTAAAATTTGAAATCAATATGTAGCCATTAACATACAGTTCACATTGCACTATTTCGTGCTACACTGATACATAGTCAGACCTGTGTCTGTGGCTGTTAAAAATCAAGTTGAAAACTGGCTATACTATACATCTCATTCACTGATTCTTTCATCATATAAAATCATGTCACAGATAAAAGCCCTTCTAAATAAATCACAATCAGAACAAATCATGTCAGTCCTCATCTATTTAAATACCACAACAAGAGCCTCTCCTAATAAAAGGAAATCCAGCTTAAGTAGAAGAGCCATAATTTCACGTTTGCTTTCTATTTTGGTTATAAGCTAAAGGTTAGTTCTCTGGTCTAAAGCCACTTTCAGAGCAAGATGAAATACGGTGGAATCATTAGAAAAGCTATCAAATCATCTGCTGTTCCTTCCATTAAGCTTCGATTTGTATAAACCCAATATTTTAGATACAACGGCTTTTTAAAGGTCATTAATAAAAATCAGTCCTGTTTTAAGGACTGAAGAACAATATAATCCCACATCAAAAACTATATCAAGTTGATTTGGAAGCAATATTCTGATTGCTCCTGGAGCCTACCTGTCTACAGGTGAAGGTTTGGAATTCCACGACTTCTTTACTTGGGCATACAAAGCGTCCATCATATGTCCTTCTCTTGGGCTCTGGGGTCTGGCATTGAGAGGCATGGAACCCTCATAAGAAGAAACTCCCCCATACGTCAACTCATCATCACAGCCAAATGTCCGATGAAAATCTTGAATTTCAGCATAGTCACGTTCTCTAGCTTGTCGCTCTCTAAACTCTCGAGTTTTCGCTTGAATCCTGTAAAATTAGAACAAAGTTGAAAAAAGAGAAGCTATGTCTTCTCTGAGAACTGCATTTAGAAACATTCATCAAAATATATTGTAAAACACATTTTATTTCATTTAACCATAAGAAACTGATGGTATAAATGGATGTTATATCCATTTTAGACTATCAAGGTAATGTCACAGATGCTCAAAAATAATCATTTCAGATAACATTTGTTTATGTCAATATTATATAGTCATAATTTGGGTCTTAATTTAAATTGCCACTTATTCAATAGATTTAAAAATTCACAAGGCATTTAATTGGGTTTTCCTTGTGAACTTTTTTAAGACAAGAAGTAATTTTTTAAAAAGTTACACCCACTTACACACATACTATATATGTATACATTTGTGCATGGGTAGGTAATGTATGTTACTCATTACAAATATACCATATGCATTCGACATACTGTGAGGCTTAAATATGAATCCACATTGTAATTCTTTATTAACCAGCAGAAGAACATATCAGTTTAAAGACATCAGCTTTGATTTTATGTGATGTACAAGGAACTGGCAAATCGTGAGATTAAGGATAAGAAGGCACATATACAATCAAGTTATGAAATAAAACTCGCCTGTGTTACAACAAAAAACTGACCTTCACTTAAGATGTATTTAAATATTTGCTAAGATTTTATTAAGCTACTTGGTACAAAGTTCTCTGCAACTAATAATATATTGATATAATTTATTCTAAGTCAATCTTATCTAAAAATAGAATTTTGTTGATTTTAGATAATGTTTGATGCAAAAATATTTCTGATGTTTGATGGGGAAAATACTTACAAATGTAAATGTTAATTTAAAAGTGAAGTCTTATTTAAAAAAGAAATATTTTAGACTGAGTTAAATATTTTACTGCAAATTTATTTACTTCTTCCATATGTAAAATAGACCATTGTTTGCATAAATTACACTAAATATATATTCAAAAGAATACAGAAAAGATATAAAATGAGATAAAGCAAGTACAAAAAAGAAAATTACAGGCTGATATCCCTCACGAATATGTTAGTGGTATGAAAATCAGTAACAAAATATTAACGAATAGGATTTAGCAATGTATAAGAAGAATTATACATCATGACCACGTGATATTTATGCAGGAATGCAAAGCTGGGTCAGCATTCAAGGGTCAGTCAATGTCATCTACCGTATCAACAGGCTAAGGAAACATCACCTGCTCTATCAACTGATGCAGAAAAACATCTGATAAAATTCAACATTCATTATAACAGAAACTCTTTAAAAAACTAGTAATAGAGAAGAACTAACTGCCTAAACTTGATAATGAGCATTTACAAAAAAACTTATCGGTAACATCGTACATATTGAAGAAAGATGGAATGTTTTCCATTAAGATTAGCAAAAAGACAAGGGTGTGTGTTCCTACCACTTTAATTCAAAGTAGCACTAGACATTCCAGACAATAAGCTAGAAAAGGAAATAAATGGCATACAGATTAGAAAGGAAGAAATAAAACCATTCTTATTTTAAGATGATATGATTATCTCCACAGAAAACCCCAAAGAATCTACAAATATCTCCTAGAACTAAAAAGCAAGTTCAACACGGTAACAGGACACAACATCAATACACAAAAATCCACTCAATTTCTATAAGCTGGCAGTGAATATGGAAGCTGAAATGAAAATTCACTGCGTTTATAATCACTAATAATGAAATACGTAGATATGTAATATACACAAAGGCTGGTTTGTAGATGTATATAAAAATATACAGATGTAAATCTAACAAAACTTGTACATGACTTGCATACTGGAAACGACACAATGCTGATGAAGGAAATCAAAGACCTGAAGGGAAGAGAGACATACTGCGATCACGGATGAAATACTCAACATAGTAATGAAGTCGATTCTCCCCAAGCTCATACACAGGTTTAATGTAATTCCTATAAAAACCTCAGGAAGATTCTTGTAAATATAGACAAGATCATTTTAAAATTTATATGAAAAGCAAAAAATAGGGTAGCTAAACAATTGTGAAACAGAACTGTGAAAATAAAGTGGGAGGAAGCACACTCCTGATTGCAAGACTTGTAATACAGCTATAGAAATTAACCAACACTGTGGAAGGACAGAGACATAGGTCAATGAAACAGAATAAAGAACCCAGAAATAGCCAACAAATATGACCAACTGATTTCTCATAATTGTGCAAGAACAATGCAATGGAATAAAACAGCTTTTTCAATAAACAGTGCTGGAGCAATTAGATGTCTACAGGAAAACAGACAAACAAACAAAAAACCCCCAACAAACCCACATACCTAAATTATACAGAAATTAACTCAAAATAGATCAAGATGTAAATGTAAAATGTAAACCTATAAAACTTTGGAAGAAATCATAAAAGATCTAGTGCTTAGTGAAGAATTCTTAGAAATGATACTAAAAGCGTAATCCACAAAATAAAAAGCAGATAAATAGAACATCATAAAAATTAAAGGCACTTCCTCCGTGAAAGATGTTATTAAGAGAAAGAAAAGACAAGTATAGAACTGGAGAAAAATGTAAATCACACGTTTGACAAAAGACTTATGTCCAGTATATACAAGGGGACCCCCCCCCAAAAAAAACAGAATTCTCTTTTGGAGGGCAGGCCACTTGTAATACAGGCCTCTTCTGCTGGATGAGTGTTCTAGGAACCCATCTGTATCAGTGTACCAGCTGGTGGCGTTGTGAGAGGCTGCATTTGGCTTCAGTGAATTTTTATGAAGACTCAATGCATTTGCCTATTTCATGATGGGTGATTTAGGAGCACACCTGCCCACACCGCACTGTGTTCAGCAGCTTTTGACCAAAAATAGCATGACCTCCATGCCCCAACCTCCCTATTCACATCTTGCCCTGAGAGACTTTTTTTTGTTTCCCTGGATAAAAAAAGTCCTCAAAGGGAAAGTTTCTGCTGATGTGGAAGAGGTGAAACAAAAAAAGCAGAAGCACAAAAAGGCATCAAAATCGATGAGTTCAACACTGTTTTGAGCAGCAGAAAAAACATCTCAATAGGTGTATTGCCTCAAATGGAGGCTACTTTGAAGGTGACTGAAGTTTAAACATGTAAGAACAAATACACAATTTTTTATAAATAAATTCCTTTTTTGGGGGGGTTCCCTGCTTGTATAATATACACTCAAAACTGAGCAATGGGAAAACAATCTAATTAGAAGGGCTAAAAGATATACAGCAGTATTTCTCTCAAAAAAAATATTCAGGCAACAAATAAGCACATGAAGAGATGTTCTATGTCACCAGCCATATGGGAAATGCAAATTAAGACCACAGTAAGCTATTAGATCAGCTTCAATAAAAAAGGATAAGATCAAATGCTGACAAGAATGCAGGGAAGCAGATCTTTCACACACTGCTGTTGGGATGCAAAATGGCACAGCCGCCCTAGAAAACAGTCTGGCAGTTTCTTACAGACTAGACACACAATTATCGTACCACTCAGCAATTGCACTCCTGGGCATTTATCCCAAAGAAAAGAAAACTAAAGTTCACAAAGAAACCTGTACACAATTGTTCATACTTTACTTCTAATATTCAAATATTGGAAATAACCAAAATGTTCTACAAAAGGTGAATGGTTAACAAACCCATCCATATCATAGAATACAGCAATACAAATAAACAGACTACTGATAGATGAAGCAACCTGAATCAATCTCAGGGTCATTATACTATGTGAAAAAAACCAGTCAATCTCAGGTTGCATACTGTGTGATGCTGTTTATGTAACAGTCTCAAAATAAAAGCATAGGCGGGGCGAGAAGATAGGTGGTTGCTGGGGGTTAGCCACGAGGGGGCATGGGGGTGGGGGTGGCTACGCAGAGCAGCTCAAGGGAGGACTTGTGATGGGACAGTTCTGTTCCTTGATTGCGGTGGTGGGTATACGAATTTACACATGTGATCAGATGACACACGGTGCCTATGTCAACTTCCTGGTTATGACACGTTGTGAGTGTTGGGGAAGCTGAATGAAGGGTACACGCAACCTCTCTGCCATCTCTGCAACTTCCTATAAACCTAAATAATTATAAAATAAAAAGTTTGTGTGTATTTTTTAAATGGCAGAAAATTGTCACATAGGATTGCAGGCAAAATTTGCATTTTTCTTTCTTGGTTTCTTTTATCAGTATCATGCCAGTCTTGTTTTTCAAATTTTGGACCAACTAGGTAAAATTTCTGTAATTTCTCACCTATAAAACACAAGTACCTAAATTCATTTAGCTCAGAGTATTTCCACAGGGGTCCAGTGACATTTGAGAAAGGGCAATTTGTTGTTGTGCTGGTTCCAGCCACCTACCATCAAGCAGTGTCCCCTAGCCCTGAGGGCAACCAACAGTGGGTCACATATTTCCAAAACCTCCTTAGAGGGACCTTATTTCCTGAGTTGAGAACCAATGACTTTCTTAATCCATAAGAGAATGTTGGAAAGTTAGAAATTTTTATCAGGAGAGCCCTAGATTCTAATAAATATCAGTCCCACAGATGTAGTATCTGTAACAGAAATAGCAACTGAAATTCTAATGTTAAGTTTAGCTAAATTTATAGTTTTTTTAATTTATAGTCTACTTAGTTAGGAGCAACGATGACAGTCAAGGATGTTATTATAAATGCTGATTACCATAAATACTATATGTCCATCATAAAAAGTTCATATGAGAGATAACTTTATTCTTTGCAGTGTACTGTCTTTTTGATTCTGTACTCAGCCAGAAAAACTAGACAGAAAGGGAAATGACTTCTCCCGTCAACCCTATATTTGGTTATATCAGATAATCACCTAATATTATAGGTATCCAGGGTAATCAGGCGTTCCTAAGTCATGAAGTTTGGGAACCTGAAGAAACACGGAGGACTACAACAGAAATAAAGGCAAAAGCTCTGAATCTGGAGAACTCCCTGAAATCAAAGGGAGGGACTTAGATTGGTTTATAAATGAGTGAACTCTACGAAGCTTGCAACTTGCTTTGTTAAAAGTGAAGACAATCCGGCTAACGTACGATGGAAAGTGCAGTCCTGCTAACAAAGAAAGACATCCGAGAGAGAAAATATGAATAATGTCTTCTCAAGGAAAACAGGAACCTTAATATCTCCCTAAACTTTTTAAACATCAGTATCATTATACTATTGATGGGTTCTGGATTTGAATGTTCTTTTGTTCCAAATCACTCAGAAACAAATGTTCACTGTGGTCAATTTCTACCACATCAGTTGCTCAGAAGAAATGCTCAGCGGCATGAGGTACTATTCATAAAGCCTAGTTCTCAACTGCTCTCTTTTACCCAAATTGGCACATTATTAGTAATTGCCACTAATTACTGATTCCAATAAACATTACAGTCACATCTATAGTAACTTCTAAAAAGCACTGATTTTTTCTAAGTTTCAATAACAAAAGAAATTATATTTTTATTGTTAACCTTTTCATCACCAATGAGTTTATCCCCAAAGTTATAAAAGCTGTTTGTATTCCTCCTCCCCACCCTGGTGGCTCACACTTGTAAAGAAAACACTAGAATAAAACTACAGCATACGTCTAGCCCACACAGGTGAGACAGTGCTGCGCAGGCTGTCAAATCGGACGGCTAGCCTGAGCTACCAAGCATGTGGAAATTCATTCTACAAGTTAACGCTGATGAAGCTTGCTGTGCAAATTGCACTGAGAAGTAGGTTTTAAAAACTAAGAATGTTGAATATTAATTGACTATAAAGGTGTGATTTATTGCTGGGCTCTCTATCCTGTTCCATTGATCTATGTGTCTGTTTATTTGCCAGTACCATGCTTTTTGGATTACTATAGCCTTACAGTATAGATTGATAGTAGGTAGTGTGATTCCTTCAACTTTGTTCTTTCTCAGGATCACTGTTGCTATGCAGGGCCTTTTGTGGTTCCATATAAATTTCTGAAATATTTGTTTTAGTTCTGTGAAATATGTCATTGGAATCTTGATAGGAATTGTGTTGAAACTACAGATTGTTTTGAGTGATGTGGACATTTTAATGATGATAATTTTTCCTATCCATGAACACGGTATGTGCCTCCATTTCTTTGTATCTTCTTCAATTTCTTTCTTCAACGTCTTACAATTGTCTGAGTACAGGAATCTTACATCTTTGGTTAGGTTTCTTCCTAGGTATTTCATTCTTTTCTGTAGCAACTGTGAATGGGATTGTTTTCTTAATTTCTGTTAGTTCATGACCGGCATATAAAAATGCAACTGATTTCTGGATATTAATTTTGTATCCTGCTACAATGCTGAATTCATTGATCAGTTCTAGTAGTTTCTTGGTGGAATCTTTGGGGTTCTCTAGGTATAATATCATGTCATCTGCAAATAAAGACAATTTTACTTTTTCCTTAAAGCAAGCACATACAATGGGCTTAAGATAGTTAATTTAATAAATGGAGCAGGGAAAATTGGACAGATAAGTGTAGAAAAATGAAACTAGACCACCTTCTTACACCACACACAAGAATAAATTCAAAATGATCAAAGACTTAAATGTTAGACCCAAAACAATAAAAATCCTAGAAGAAAACATAGGCGACAAAATCTGGAATATTGCTTATAGCAATTTTTAATTGGCTATATATCCCCAGGCAAGGGGAAAAAAAAGAAAAAATAAACAAGTGGGACTACATTAAACTAAAAAGTTTTTTGCACAGTGAGGGAAATCGAATCAACAAAATAAAAAGACAACTCATAGAATGGGAGAACATATTCACTGATATAACTGATAAAGGATTAATATCCAAAATGTATAAAGTACTTACAAAACTCAACACCAAGAAAACAAACAACCCAATTAAAAAATGGGCAAAGGAACTGAACAGACATTTCACCAAAGAGGACATACAGATGGCGAATAGACATATGAAAACACGTTCAACGTCACTAATCATCAGATAAATACAAAATAAAACCACAATGAGATACCATCTCACACCTGTCAGAATGACTATCATCCATAAATCAACAAACAAGTGCTATGAGGATGTAGATAAAGGGGAACCCTTTGCACTGTTGGTGGGAATGCAGATTGCTGCAGCCACTGTGGGAAGCAGTGTGGAGATACTCAAAAAATTAAAAATGGATCTGCTTTTTGATCCAGCAATCTCACTCCTGGGAACATATTCGAAGGATCCCAAAACACTCATTTGAAAGAACGTAAGTACAACTATATTCACTGTAGTGTTATTTACAATTGCCAAGATACAGAAGCAGCCGAAGTGTCTGTCCATCAGTAGATGAGTGGATAAAACAAACATGAGACGTTTACACAGTGGAATACTACTCAGCTGTAAAAAAGGAAGAAAGTTTTACCCTTTGTGGCAGTATTAATGGACCTGGAAAACATTATGCTAAGGGAAATAAGCCACTCAGAGAAAGACAAATGCCATATGATTTTACTCATATGTGAAATCTAATGAACAAACTAAATTAACAGGCAAAACAGAGACAGACTCATTGATAGAGAGCACATGACAACTAGTGGGGGGTGGGGGAGGTTAGGGGCTGGAGGGATTGAGCAAAAAAGAAAATGGACTCATGGACAACGGGGTGGTGATTGTTGGGGGAACAGGGTATAAGGTAGATAGATGGTAATGGGGGGAAAGTACATAAAGATTAAATTTAAAAAAAAACTAGGAATGCATTGTGGGTTTGGGGAATTTTAGTGGCAAAATACACAAATGATTTTCTTTATTATATACTTTTATACCTGAATGTCTTGCTTATTGTTATTTAACAAAAGGCACTTTGTAGCACAACCAAAGAGTTTTACTGACATGTTATATGTTTTCATTCTTTGTGGAGAAACTTATTTTAGGAAAGAAATAATTGGCCAGGAGAGAAAATATTTTCTGGTAACTTACTAAAAATAGCACAGTTTCTTAGGAAAAATCTTTAAAAAGATAGTGAGCATCCTGCAGCTGAGCCCGTGTGGTTCCAGATGGTCGGTGCTAGACACGGGCACCCTCTCCTGTCGCCCTGTAACCCTGTAACCGGAGGCTACACATCACACACAGGTGCCCGATGTTAAGTCATCCCTTTTTCTGAAGAGTCAGATCCTTGTGTAGCATTCATTCCATTTATCTCCGGCCAAACACCAACAATGAAGGAAGTAACTGATTAGCCCAAAACTTAGCACAAGAATTAAATATATATATTGCTTTAAGCACTTGAGAAAGTCCTTCCTAGTTGCAAACAACAGAACTCTTCTGAGGTTTGAGTGATCACAGAGATTAGGGAAGTGTCCTCACGGACTACTTCCCTAACCCTGAGATTTAAACAATAATAATAACAATAAGACTCTTAAAAGTTTTTACTAAGACTTAAAAAAAGTTAGCAAAGAATTTATCATTTGAAAGATAAATATTCACACCTTTTCATTTTGCTAAAAAAAAAGTCTTTTCCATTATGGTAATGAAAATCCTTGAACCTGCATAGAAAATAATACACAAAATAAAGTAATATACCAAATAGAGCGATAAGGTTAATTTCTTTCCTGCTGTCACTAAATTCATACTTAGAGTCTCTCTTCAGCTTGACATCAATTAATGACTGTAATTCCAGACCCTTGTCACAGTGTTCACCACCCTTTCCTCTAATTAAGATGGATGATGCACGATGAAGATAAAACAAGACTTCTGTCCTTGTAGCATTTCTATTCATTAGGATTTTTGCTCTTACAGTAAGTGGCTTTTATGGCTAACTGCAGTATAATAAGATGAAAATAACTTTCTTATGACTATGAAGTAAAGTCTTTAGACATATATCCGAAAAAGATACAAAGCACGAGAATCACTACTGAGTGACCAGCCACTCAGGATGAAAACTCAATGGTGTATTTAAATTACTACATTATACCCAAAATACTTTAACCTCCAGAGCTTAGGAGGCCTCAATACATAAAACTACCAATGTCACATTTTTATAAGACCCTAAGACACAGAAATTGACCTTTAGTGATTTTAATTTTTAAAAATGCTCTTAATGTCTATAGAAAATAAAATATACTAATATTAGTTTAACAAAAAAATTAAATAAATTTCAGATTACTACATATTAGAATTTGTTAACCATGTTTAAAACAATGTTTAAGATATTACAATCAACTCTTTGAAAAAACATTTTACCCCAAAACTTGTACTGACACACAGAAAACTAATTCTGGAAACAAAGTTCCTCAATCTTTCCCAAAAAGTACTTCCTGTCTCTAAAAATCAGTATTACAAAAACTCATCAAATAAAACCTAAATTCATGGCAGAATGAAATTTAAACTACAAGACAACTTAAAGGAACAGTACATATAAATAATAACATCATCATAGATATCCCTTGCTAAGTAACTACAAAATGCAAGCCAGTCAACATTATAAATCTCATTTAAAAGGAGAACACGTGAGATAGATATTACTTGGGATGGGGAATTTGACCAGATATCACAGCTAATGTTTCATCTTCAGGCCTTCTTTCTTTCTATCTGCCCTTCCCGCCATCCATCCATTAATAGTCAGACTTAGCCTTGTTCCAGAAAACATTTAACATGATTTTCTAAGAATGTATAAAATTGTAAAATAAGGCAAAATGAAAATAGATATTAACTTTTCAAAGTTGTACGTGTGGAAAAATCTATTTAATAGAAGAAAATTAGAAAGGCAGAGACCAATATGTTAACAGTGGTACTACTACAGATAAATTTTTTGTTTTTCTGTTTTAATTGTATGGCATTTTATTTCCAGTTTTCTTCAGATTTAGAGTTAGAATATATATATATGTTATGTATATATGATACACACACATATGTTTTAAACAAGTGAGAGTCATGTGAGAAAGAGAAGATGGAAAGAGACAGATGAAACAGGACTAGGACTCATTAGTACACACAACGAAAGGGAGACGGTCACAGCACGGGCTCTAAACTTGCTCATGGTTCTCCGAAATAATCAACTGATTTCCACCACCAGTGAGATGCGTGAGGGGGGTGGATATGGCTGAATCAAGAGCCAGAGGTTGATTCTCTACTCTTTTTTGGTGACTCATAATGTACATTAACATAAATAGAGTGTTGAGAAATAATGGAGCTAACAAATATGTATACATTGGTTTTACCAAGTACTTCTTAAACATATTTGCACATGGAACCCTCTTCTGCTGCTCAACTTTTCTTGGGGAGCCGTGTATCACACTGTTATACGCCAACCATTAAAGTGTAAGTGGACATACCACTGGGAGAAAAGACACACAAGAGACAAAATGTTACTTCTGACACTTGGTCAACAGAGAAATCCGTCCCTGTTTCATAATGGAAACTAAGTGGACCTGCAGTTACACAGATCATTTAATTGCACATGTTCCATTTAGGGTTTGGAGCCCAAACCTTTCGTGTAGTGGAAATGAGCCAACAGGGGCTCTGTCCTAGGCACCCCTGAAAGAGGAACTAGAAGGAGCCAACAAGCACCGAATTCACACATCAACTCCAAATTCCAAGTGTATTGCTTAGTTCCCCACCCAGCCTGAACTGTGTGGCCAGCAGCACCTCTGAATGGCTAGGGTAACTAAGTTCAGAGCCCAGAGCTGGAAGTCAAATTAGCGTCTCACAGGACCAGCTAACTTCACCCTTGACTTCGGTCATCCCCAGACTTCCCACTTCTCAAGAGACCTTAGGCATGTTGGCTCAAGTCTGGCAGGCCAGGACTAGTGGAGCCAAAGGACAGATCCACACTGTGACCTTTCTCACGCATCCCTCCTTTGTCGACAGATGTTTTGAAGGCCCATCTCCCAGTGATGGCAGTGAGTGGAAGGAGAGAGAAGGAAGTTAGCAAGAATGAAGTCAAATTCAATCTCAAACCCATACTTACAAGAATCTAATTTACTTTCACCATCTCTTAACATGGTATGCAAAACATTTTAAATTATGTTTATTGGCCTTTTAATTTTTCAATATTTACATCTTGAATAATAATTTATATGGCATAGATATGTACAGACAAATAATATTTTTGTATATGGACATGTTGTAACCAAGGAATGTCAGGTAGGGAACCAGCCAAAGTAACTTCGGAAATCATAGCTATAGTGGTAAGCAATGTTACTAGAGATGCTTCACTACTAGTCAGCGCTGAAGTAAAGACTGTGGTGAGAATATAAGCAGTGGCTTGTTTATTTGTATCTTTTTCTTCAAAGTCTTTCTGAAGGAGCTGCAGTTTCCAATATCAAAAGGAGATTTGCTAATGCTAACAAGCAGAATAGAAAGGATTTATAAAACAAGGCTTGCTCTACCAAAATCAGAACCACTGAACACACTCCACTTATGTAATCCATGCATTCACTTTTATTATAAGACCCATGAGTTTAAATACAATATACTTGTAAAAATTGTTACTGAAATACAAAGTATAATAGCTTTCTTAAATTATGAACCTAATTGATTTTTGTAATGAACTGTTCATTTGTTCCTTGACCCTACAAAATTTTTATTCTAGGCCTCCCGTATGTTGTAAATTCATCATAATCTCCCAAGATCCCAGAATTACTGCATCTTTACAGGTATAGAGATGGAGATTAGAAGCAAAACTGAGAAGTGAACTGTGCCTTAGGCACAGCTACATCCAAGTGAAACCATTATCTAAAAATCACTGTCTGGCTGGAAATATTTGCCTGTGCATGATAAAAGTATTTTGGAAAATATTGATAGAATTCTGCACTGAAACACAGCAGTCATCTTAAACTACCAAAAAAGGAATATTTAGAATATGAAAAATGGTAAAGGAAGCTATCCCCTTTGGCGGGCATCACACAGGGGAGAAGTACAATGTTTCTTTCTACCAACAGGATCGTTCTCTAACTAAATTACAGGTTTGCCTGTGGATGAATCTGAGTTCTTAAAATTACCTGGTATACACTCTTCCTTTAAGGACAAGAAATCTTTCAGGATAGAAGTCTTTACTGCCAAACAATTAAATGCTATATACTTCACTAAGAAACACTGTGCTCCCCACCTTAGAAACAGTGAGTTTATTAATAAGCTTGAAGAACCCAAATTGGTGAGGGTTAGAGAGGGTCCTGGAAATCAAGAAAGGTGGAATGACTTTTAGAGAACAAAAATTAGGGATGTATTATAGAATTCTACCCCTGAAACCTATATAATTTTACTAACCATGTCACCCCAATACATTCAATAAAAAACAAAATAGAAAATAAAAATTGGAATAGAACCGTAAGAATAAACCCAGATTTGTACCATAAATTAAAAGCCCATATTTCCCCCCCTTTTATATTTTATACTTTGAAAACCTACAGAGTATCCTACCAAAAAAAGAAACCTCTAAAGTACTAAAGGAATAGAAAACATCCAAAGATTAATTGCTTTTAAAGAAAACTGTGGTAGGATACCCTTTTTGGTTCATTCGTTGTTTGTATAAAACTGAGAGCAGCCCAATTCTACAATTGTAGTAGACTTGTCAAGATGCTGGGATATAATCCTAGCTATGGATAATATTTTGCTTTATAACTTTGATCAAGGCACCAGAAACTCCCTTACACCCCAGATTATCTGAAATTAAAAGAAGACATAGTATCTTCTGCTGTGGCAGCTGGGAAAATGAGACATGATGACAGAGGAGCTCACTGCAAGCCTGTAAACTCCCACAACCAAAGTGCGACATGGCCTTCTCATCCCCTGGGAATTACAATGAAAAATTCTCATCACTTACTAGAAAATGGTTTTCAAGTGTCCGCTGAAAGTAACTCTTCATTCATTTCATTAGTCTTTGGGTTCTCAACATGGAATAATTCAACAATAGATATGTAGGGGTTCAGAACCAGTCTCCCCAGAATGTGCCATTTTGGCATGCAGAGTATTTTGAGCTAAGGACAACTGAGCCCCACCCCCCCCACCTCAGGAAACCCTGCACATCCCCCTTTAACTTCCTGAAAGAATTTAGGTCCAGGGTTTGGTGAACACAACTGTCACCAGAAATAACTGAAGAATATGAGCCAGGTGTGGAAAACTGGAGGACCTTATGCGTAAGGCCTGTTTGTTCAAAGTCCTCTCTGTGTCCCCTTGTCTCTGCTTGGTGCAGCAAACATTCGTTTACCAAACATCTGATTTTCCACATTCTGGTCAACTGTTTTCCTCCCCTTTGAGGTCCCAGACACCTACCCCCTTCTCCTTTATTCAGAATAGCACACAAACCTTGATTGCCTGAGTGCTTGGGGCCTCATATCCTTCTGTAGCCCCCATGCTTATGGAATTAAATTTGATTTTCTCCTGTTAATCTGCCTTAGGTCAATTTAATTCTTCAACTAGCCAGAAGAACCTAGGAAGGCAGAGGAGAAATTTTTCCTTCCTAACAATAACAATCTTTCTGGAAGAGATGGAATAAAATTTAAGTAAAAAATGTTACAAAATGAGAGGAGGGTGATATAGAAGAATAAAACAGAAATAAATGGCAGGTTTGAAAGGAACACAACACAGTAAAAATTAACAGCCTTCTCAATTCTTACTGTAAGTCAAAATATTTTAAATGATATAAAAATTTAAATAGTTTTATTTTAAGATAAGTATTTCCTAAAAATTATTATAATACCCTATATACTCAAAGATGAATGAGACAGGGTTCTAAATATTTCTTTGTGGTTTTAAAAGTGATCATAAATTCAGTTTTAATTTATGCGTCTAATGCCTTACTACCTCCTCTGCAAAATATCTTAACTACGACCAATAAAATTCATTTTAATGCCTCAAATAAATGTAAGGTTTTTCTTTTAATCTTTCTTTATGTTGTATTCATCCCATAACCATCAGTATTTGGATTCACACAGAAAAAAAAAATCAATTGAATGCAACTTCTTTATATGTAAAAAAATAAGAAAGAGTAGAAAGAAAAAAAGAACCTCTGTCTAATGAGGTTTAATCACATAACTGAAGTCTACCTCTCCTGCTCCTGCTTCATTCGTATTCTCTCCTCTTCTGAAGTAAGGGTGTCCTGTATTTTTATTTTACCCGTTTTCTCAATCTTGTCATCTTTTCGATGTTTGCCAAACCTGTTGACAACAAAAAATTCTAACTTGTCAATATATACAAAATGAGTTCTCCTCTTGTGATAAAGACATATGTACCCAATGAAATGTGAGCTCCTTCAAAATAAGGGCCAAAACGTCTCCTACAGTTCACTGGTTTTGCACAGTATTTATGTATTTAACTAATTACTTTATTCCCTTTTAGTTAAAACTTTCCAGGGAAAATCCTTTTGGAAAATGGCCTCAATACCTGTTTTTCTTTTACAAAATAAAAGTAAACAACGACACAATAACAGAAACCCTGCATTCATCCTTGTTAAACAAATAATTAATCAACGCTTAGGAGTGAGAGCCAAGCACTTTAGATGCTGGCGGATTAAAGTCTCCATTGGAGTGGGTTTCTCTTTGGACTGAGAAATGATAACCCACAATCATCTGCTTTATAACTTCTCCATGAACAACTATTCTTTACTTTCACAGTCAGGCATATTGGAAACATTCATCATACTTTAAAAACTGACAAGGCCATTTTTGCCAGGTTTCAAGTAACAAAGGATAATTTACAGTGGTATACTTTTAGCTTATAAACTTGAAAGCTTTACTTTTCCTAAATCTGATGGAAAGCAATCGTCGAAAGTAGACTCTTTGACTTGGAAATTTATCTCTCATAAAAAACAAACACATGCATGATTCAAAACCAGTCCACACAAACTTCCACAGATGGGCATTGAACTTGAGGCTAAGAAAACACTAACAGTACCTTCTGCATCAAAAATATCTCAAAAACTTCAGACTTGGTATCAAATTTTTTTTTACTCTGTTATTTTCTCCATAAAAGGCCTTGTTGTCTGGAATGCATGCGCTACATATCCTCAAATAATCTTCATCTATAGTGATTTGGTCACCAGATGTTTCAAAAAAGAAATATTTTATAAACAGTTACTCAGATAAACATTCATAAATATGTAATGCATGCCAAGTACTTCTTTCTGAAGACAAAGTAGAAACTTGGCTTTTGGTGACAATTGTATGACAGACAGAGCAATAAAAGGGTAGGTTCAAAGTTGAAATAAAAGAGAGAAAAGTATTTCAATTAATGGCTTGGCTAGTAGCATAGGTCATTATTTTATTAACACAAATCTGATGTCAAACACTGGCTGGCATATGCAGTATGCAGGAGAATATCTCATCTGTTGAGTGAAACAGCATCATATCCGCAGAGGTACATAAGGAAGAAAAAGCATCCTTAAGGTATTAAAATAGTGAAATTAAAACACTACCACCACCATTACTTTAAAAATTATGTATATTACTAGATAGCACTGAAAACAGGCTCTAAAATTAACTTCTAAAAAGCAAATCTACCCTTAAATATTAATATTACTTAGAAATTGGAAGATCATTTCAATTGGCAAAAGGGAAAAAAGAAAATCTCCAAGAACTTAAGTCCAGCATCTGACTACTTCACACAAGGAATAAAATATATATAATGCTTTTAAAACTATTAAATACAAAACATGAAAAATAAATACTTTCTCTTTCCTTATTTTTTGTTATATTAAAATACTTAAATTGAAGCATAATTGAGTTTATAGAATGAATTAAAAAGTGAAAGAACAAACATGCAATGTATTGTAAAAAATGGATACATCTCAGTAGAAGCCAACATTTAAAACATAATGTCTATCCATTTAACAAAAATTTATTGAGCATCTACAGAGCATTAAAAATAAAAACCTTATTTTTAAAAAGAAGTTCAGGGGAGAGGACAGAGTAACTTGAGTGCCATCAGCATGCAGACTGCACTCAGAGCCCATGTGAATTCCCATTCTAAGAATTCTAGACCAGTGGGACACCTGGAAATACAAAATGTATTCAACTCTCACTTTAAGAAAAGTGTAAGTTCAAATCTTAATACATGATATTTATAATTAGGTACTCCTAAAGGTAAAACATTTTAACCATTTGCTTTTTTAGTTCATAAATGTTCTTCAAATGATACGACGCTGCCAATATTGACTTATTTTGTTTTGTCTTTAAAGACATTGTGCCAGTTCACATTCTGGACCACACACGTTCACCCACGTCACACTTCAGGAACACTAGTTACTGACACAAGATACGTTCTAATCCGTACCAGTGGTGCTGTTCAGTCCTACAGGAAGATCATGTATACCTTGCCCTTTGAGTTCATAATAAAAGGAAAAACTGAAAGTGATTTTTATATATTTCAAAACAGTTTAGATTATTTTCAACTCCCAACTTAACACTGAGTTTAATTAGTTATATTAAATCTTTTTTTAAATGGTCTCAGTCCTACTACTTTGTACAGAAAGTTTTCATTTTATATCTAAGTCTACCAATTTTCAGCTTTTTATCTTAAGTACACAAGATTAAAAAGAAAAGAGGATAGAATCCTAACTCATATTTAAGAACCACATTTTCCTCATTGTATTGATATTAAAGTATTAGTTTCCTAGACTATTCCCTAATCTATTTTATTATGTGTAAATTTATTACCAAACTGTTACAGTATACTTTCCTTTTGTAAATTATAGATTCAATTATTATATGAAAAGTAAAGAAATCACAGACAAAATGTGGATTAGCATTGGAACATTTTCCTATTATATGCTTTAGTTAATAAGTTATGTGATTTCTTTAAGGCATATTATAAAATCATAGCTGTAATTTTTTGATAAAATGAAGAACAGACTAAGTAAAAAAAGTATACCAACCATTCTAAAAATAAAAAGGAAAAATTAGGTAGCTAATCCCTAATTCACTCTATTTCCCAATATATTCTAGCATTCTTCTTAATTTATAGTTGCTTAACTCTTCCCAAAAAGTGGGGAGGGGCATGAAAAATTTCAGTTACACTACCCAAATAGTTTCACAGCTGGAATCAGTAACCAACCTATAAAGACAATCATTTAATACCAGGTGCTTAAAAACTCGGAAGATACCAGTTACATTTATTTTCTCTTTTAAAAGCCACTGATGAATTTCAAATGGGTCATTTTCCAAGGAACAGCATAGCTGAAAAAATTCTGAACTAAGGTAGGTCTGGGAAGCGAATGCATCCTGGAGAATCGATTTTCTGAACTGCCTCCTGACTTATCCACACAAATGTTTGCATGGGAAAGTCTGTCATCTGGCAGGTATGATGCTGAAATCAGAAGTGCCCACATATGCCCCATGATGTTTTTAAAAAATAAGAGAAAATGCCATGGCGGGGCTGGCTCAATGGGTTGGAGCATCATCCCATACACCAAAAAGGATGAGGTTTGATCACTGGTCATGGCACGCACCAGAGGCAACCAATTTGATGTTTCTCCCTCACATCCATGTTTCTCTCTCCTGTCCTGTCTCCCTTCTCTCTCTAATATCAACAAAGCATGTCCTCAGCTAAGGATTAAAAAAAGAAAATCCTTGCTCTTGTGAAGCTTACATTGTAGGACAAGGAGACTGAGAGTAAAAAGAGAGAAAGAGAGAAGACAAAGAAAAACAGAAAGCTTGAGAAAAAGTTGACAGGACTGCTGCATGGAAATAGGAGGGTCACTGAAAAATATGTCAAAAAGCCACTGAAGATTCATTCACAGAAAGTTCCAGATGAGCCAATGTCTCATCAGAACAGAATTGATTGTAGCATCTCTTAACCATATGGCTTTCTTCATAGAGAATGCAGCAATGTTTTATTCAGCCAAAGGAACCTCAAAGCCTTTTGCTAAACAGGTTGTACTGTGACGCCTCACAAGCGCAATCACTGCCATCCGCCCGGCCAGCTGCACACACGGCTACAGTGAGGAACAAGGGGCAAACCGTGCTCGGGCGCACAGGGAAGCCAAAGCAAACACCACAGCAGCGAAGGCCCATGACAAAACTCTAGTGCTTTTATACAGAAAGAACTGTCAGCAAAACTGAACTGTGGATAAGAGTTTCATGCTAAACCATCATTTTGGTTTTTAGTAAACCTAATTCATTCTGCAGTGTAAATGACATAAAAATGTTTTACTGTAATTTATACTGCTAACAAAATCAGAGGTATTTAGAAAAAAATATGCTGAATAATAAAAATACAACTGGTTTTGTAATGAAAGGGCTTTTTTTAAATATCATATTTAAAAACACAACACAGTAAAAAGAAAGTCTTAAAAACCTGCTGCCATGTGTAAAAATTGATGAATAGAATACCCAGATCCAACTATCTGATACGCTTTGTGGGCTAATATTTAAAATTAAGATTTTCTTCAATAAAAAAAACCAAACTCACTGAAATGTCACCTAGTCTGGTACTACCAAGGTCTTCATGTGTAAGGAGGGATTTTCTACAATATTTGTCTTACTTTTTTTTCTTTTGGAATTTTTAAACGCATATTTGTATTATATTTTGCCATTACTATTTAGTCCCCTTATGCCCACTTACCCCCCCAAAATCACCACATTGTTGTCCATGTCCATAAGTCCTTTTTCCTATTTGCTCAATTCTCCCGCCTTAGCTGTCATCCTGCTCTCTATCCATGAGTCTTTCTCTATTTTGCTTGTTGGTTCAGTTTTTTTTCATTAGATTCCACATAAGATATCATAATCAAAACAGCCTGGTACTGGCATAAAAACAGATACATAGATGAATGGAACAGAATAGGGAGCCCAGAAATAAATCCACACCTTTACAGTCAATTAGTATTCAACAGAGGAACCAGGCATATACAATGGAGTAAAGACAGTTTATTCAATAAATGGTTTTGGGAAAATTGGACAGATATGTGCAGAAAAATGAAGCTAGATCACCTGCTTATACCACACACAAGAATAAATTCAAAATGGATTAAAGATTTAAATGTTAGGCTTGACACCATAAAAATCATAGAAGAAAACACAGGTAGCAAAATCTTAGACAGTGTTTTACTTTACTTTTTATCCTCAGACATGTAGGTTAAGTGACATTGCTTGGCTAAGGAAGGGAACTGAATGGGTCAAATGAGAATTCAGTGCCAGCTACCAGAAGCCATCTATCCTCCCCCAACTCCCAGCTCCTGGACTGGAGTGGCCAGCACAGCGAGAGAACTCCATCCATACTGCCCTTAATGGTGCCCCTTCATTCCACATATTTGAACATCACATGATTCATTCATTTCCTTTCTTTATGATTTTTTTTTTTTACCTCTTTCTGGAAACTTCCAGTTGCTTCTGGTACACACATGTGTGTATGGCCATTATGCTAACCCATCTTTGACTACTGTCTGCTGATAATGCTATTGTTTGCCCTAAAGATCCTTGAGATACCAGCTGCCCAGTGAGCTGAGTTCAAGATCCCGTACAGCAAAATCACATACTCTTACCATGTCCTGCCTGAGTCCCAACCCCTTCACATGCCTCAGGAGCACGCTGTTCACTCAAATCAAAGCAATGTCATGAGCCTTTAACATCACCCCCTCTGGTCCTTTGAGTCATATAGTTTTCATAAGCAGATTCTGACCCAAGTTTCTCCAGAAAATCTTATTCAATTGATTCTGGTACAGTCTTTTTCCACATTCCTGGTGTGAGCTTTCATTCCCCTCAACCCATCATTCTCATCTCTAACATAGTGATGAAATTATTTTTGTCTTAAATCCCTAAAAGGTAATTACTCTAAATTTTATGTCAAGAAAAAATAATCTAGCCACGTATCTTTGTAGCTTGTTCTATTGCACATTTCCCCATGCACACTAAAGGTATATGTGCACGTTTCTGAAAATCAAAGTCTAGAGGATGGTCACCTTGGCCAGTGTCTTTGACAGACAAGGAAATGAGGTCCAGGAGGCACAGAGAGGTGCCCAAAGTCACAACGTATGCTAAAAATAGCATTCAGGTCACCTCCTGGCTAGCGTAAAATATCTAGGTGGCGCTGAAGGTGGATACTCCTAGAGAAAATGAAATTCCCAGATCTTGGAGTTCACTTTCTGTAAACCCTGAGACATATAAATGAGCACCTGTTGAATGCTCTTTTGATTATTTAATTACACTTTACTGGAACATACTGAATTCTTACTGTGGACTTGATCTCACTGATTCCCACAAACAGTATTATCATCCTCCCCATTTAGGAGCCACCTCAGGAAATGGAGGAGAATTTAGTGATTTAACAGGTCAAATAGCAAGAAGTAACAAAGGCAGATTTCAGAGCCAAGATTGTCTTTACCACACCCAGCCACCTCAAAACCTCTAAGGAACCAAAGACAGTCAACTACTCGATTCTTTTTACTGAGAGCAGATAGTTAAAACATCTTTGTTGACATAAAAGAAACAGATCTTGCACTGCCTGCAGCAATGAGGTCCAGGGGACATTGTTCCCAACTGGAACTGTCTATAAAGGCCAGGGACCTGGACACAACTGACCCTAACCATCGGGAAGAATAGTAAACACTGCCCACAAACCCCTTCCCAGGCGTCGCCCATATTTTAAATGCAATGACAGTCCAAAAGTCAAAACTGTCCTTTCTGACATATGCAAATTCTTCCAGGCAATAGCAGAAACATGTCAAACTGTCCAACCCAATCACAGAATAAAAGAGCAAGAATCCACCACATGCATTTATCTTTCGTACTGATGTGCTCATGGTTTCTGGCCCTATTTTCTACGTGTGTGTATGCCTTGGTCTCGATTTTATAAATGAGAAATAGAAAAAAATCAGTCATCTCTAATATATCCTTCCTACGTAGGATCTTACATATTTTAGTAACATTTTAAGAAACTGACACCTTGACAGCATTCTAATTCGCTCAGCAGTCGATTGTGGCCATGCTGGATGAATCAGGGAAGAGCAGGCTGATTATGAAAAGCAGAAAGCTCCTATTTAGGCAAAGAAAAAAAAATCTTGGTAATCAACAATAATGAGAAGGGAGCCTTAGAAAAAGGTACATGACAACTTGCTAGTACTTTTGCAAAAGGGGATGCAGCTTTAAGTTGAGGTGGAGTTTAGCAGGGGTTCAGGAAATTCACAAACTTGAGGATCATTATTTGATTGTGTGCAGTTTTCATCAGTGCCAGTCTGATGATTGCATTTAATAAACAGATTTGTGTTGCCCGGCATCCAGGGAAAAAGAAGCGACTTTTTCTAAAGAAAAATAGCTACTACTTAGCTGAGCTAGCACAGCCTTCAGATGTACAACACACCGTTAATGAGCATCATGTCCTTCTCAGGACTCCCATTAAATGACCTCACAAGAGCACTTGTCCCTGCGCATCCTGTGCCATCTAATTAAGGGTGCACCGATAGGCCCAGTAACTCTCCACTTCAGAAGCCCTAGAAGGCTATGGAACAAGGAAATATTAAACAACAATTAAACCAAACCACACATTATCAGTTTTGTCTTTACAAGAATCACAGTAAACTCCAAACATCTTAAAAATAGAACGAAACCAAACCAAACACACACGCACACAAACTGTGGGATCCAGACAGGACGCCTTAAGAAAAAAAGAAAAACCCAAGCTAATACAGTCATCCTTCAAAACACAAGATAAATACCTAAATAATCCTAAAAATAGCATTTATAATCTATACTTAGAGCCATTCAAGTAAAATGACAGAAAATGAGTGGCGGTACGTCTTAACTACGATGTACAAGGTTTTCAAGCATCAGCTAGTTCACAGACCACATGACATTTTCTGTACAAATACATTCCCTCTTTGTAAAAGGGGTCAATTAGTAATTACTGCTCCATATGGGATTTTTATAAGGCTTGATATACCTTATTTTTTCCAAGCATGCCCACACAAACAATCAAACCACACTAATAACCCCTGGAAGCCAAACATGCAAATGTAAGTAAATATGCAAATTATGTTTTTGTTCCCCCTCTACACTGACTTTATAATAAATATATATAAAATTTAAATATATATACACACACACATTTAAACACAGTAAAAACAATACATAACTCTGATTATTTGAATGTTTAATTTGGCATTGAAATCAGCCACGTCCGCTTAAAATGAAGTCGAGACTGCCTTTCACCCAGCTACTTCTCCGGGCCCTTCCTTCACCACTAAACTCCTAATTCTTGCTCTGTTCATTTTAATACATTATTGTTTCATAACACAATACTACAAATTGCAAATTACACTTGGCTCAAGGAATGATTATGAAAAATACTATCACTGCTGCCTTTGCTCGAATAACTCTGATAATAATGAGAGATTGATTGAGCTCTAAGGAGTCCAAGTAATGAGAAGGGTCAATTTGAACATTTCTATTAAGCTTCTTTTGTTAAACTCAACACTCTGCCAGGTCAGAGGCAAATAATCATACCCTGCATCTGGTTACCATGGTTTTCCCTTTCCTAAAGCATCAGAACAATTTAGTAAGTGGTCCAGGCCCAAAGGCAGTCCCTGTGAGAAATGCAAATAAGGCCTAAGTCAAAAAACACATCTATTGAAAAGGGCAGTTGAAAGAAAAAGTAAAAAGGTAGAATAATATTTTACTTCAGCTTCTGTCCTATTGGGACAAAAAGATTCAAGGGTTTTCAGTAGCGAAGATAATTCTGACAATTTCTGTTACAGTCGCCAATCCGATAACCAAATTGGCCTCCTGGTTGTAAATGCTTATGAGGTAATACAAACACGTGCATAACTTATGGGTACCTTTTCTGAGTTAGAAATATTCACCCTCAATTAAATATGCATTAAGATTCAAATTCAATGTTCTAACTACTGATGGAAGACCTACTCGGCAGGTATAGTTTAAAGGTGGTCTTATGTTTACATGTTTCCAAAGCAATGGAAGTGACAAAAACAGGAGGAATATAGTCATTGAAGTGTAGGAAGGGAGGGAACAGACCTTTTGTAAAGCTCCAGGAAACTCTGAAAGATTAAAACTTCCCCAAAGATCTCATTATCTGTAAAGTTAAGGTGTTAGTCAGCACTTTTGTCTGTAGATGACAGGAAACAGTTTCCTAGAGAATGTTCTCTACAGAGAAAATTAAGGTGCAGACTGCAGTGGTTTATCTTTCAGTTGATTTGCATATTGGGCTCTGGGGGCAAACTGCCCTGACTGTGAGGCCACCCGTGATTCTCAGAGCTGAGAGCAGAGTCCTCAGAGGCTGCAGGCTCCCTGGGCCTCCATGCCAAGCCCCTGTCTGTCTGAGCCTTCACAAGAAGGGGGACTAAGTGTGTGGTTAAATCCAGTGTTCCGGCAGCACACCTGGGTCCTGGGAAGTCTGACATGAAGAAGATGATTGTGTGGCACCAGATATGGCAGTTGCTCTTTTCCAGAAAAGATTCTTTGTGCCTCCGTGCTGTGGTTTCGCTCCACCTGGATGCACAGCTCTGCGTTAATACTTAGGACTCAGCCAAGGTTAGAACGCAGCTGGTAATGAGGATCCAAAATTCTGGGATGGTTTCAGGGACTGAGTGACACAGGGCCTAGAACAAGAAGACGTGTCTAGTGTCTCATCTCCAATCAGCACACCCCTCATGTGAAGGGGACATGAAACGTGACAAATGGCAAACCACCACATTCTCCCTTGTTTGACTAAGTAGTTCAGCAAGCGCTCAAATACAGAACTTGGTGATGCGTGCACTGGCCTGGAATTCTTCTCACCCCAACGCGTTCCTTCCTCTAAGAACCATCACGTCTGCACTGCCTGCTGTGTGGTCTGAGGCTCCAGTCAGTGACTTGCTGGGAAAAAGTGGAACTCTGGAAGAGTGGACATGTTTGCCCAATAAGCTGTCCTGGAACCGGAGCCAATACCACTAACATCAGTTTAAGTCTCAAGTCTCCCCAGTAACAGCCGCTTTTCCTTGGCTAAAGTTTGCAGCTGTCTAGTCCAAACTAATGTGGATAATCATGGTGTATTAGGAAACCTCACTCCACTGAGGAATATGTATATATTCCTAAGGATAGAAATAACCCATATACATATCTATTTTTATCAAAGGCATGCAGAATTTCTGTCTATGAACTAATGAAGAAATAACTAATCTAAGGACAAAAAGTCCATGTAGAAGAACTTAACAAATAACAAGCTGACAGATGTACAGTACTTTAAATTTCAAAAAGCCTCCCACATACATTATTTCATTAAGTTCTTAAAATGAAATATGAATAACATGGAAATGAAGAAACTGAGGCTGGCCAGTTAAATGTCAGAGGTGTGGAGCTGGGTGGAGAGGAGTGAGCTTCAAACTCTAAATCCTAAATTCTTTCTATGACAAAACACTCTTTTTCCATCTCAGATTGAATTCAACCTCTTCACATGCCTCTTAGGTTCTTCATGTTACTTTACATGTTAAGAGTTAATGAATTAAAGTAAAATCCTTATTACACTGAATCCTTATTACATTGAAATCACATTAAAAATAAACTTTAAGGAAGGTCACTACGTAAGCATCCTAAATGGTGGAATAACAAACAGACTGTGAAACACTTGAAGGTAGTCCATATGATTTTAATTCTTAAGTGTCCGCCCAAATGCATGATGCGGTGTTCCTCCAACAGGATAACAACAGAGATGTGCCGCTGATGGATGGACCTGAGGACATTCAGACGCGAAACACTGAACAATTCAGGCAACGTATCTGAAGATAATAGAATTACATGCCTCATGGCAGCTGAGAGGGAAAGGGGAGAGTTTCTCAACCTTGGCATCATTAAGAAGTTTGGGCCAGATAATCCTGTGTAGTGGGGAGAGTAGAGGGCTCTCTAGAACACCATAGTATGTACAGGGGAGTAGCACCTCTCCCCACTTGTGACAACCAAGTAAGTCACAACAGACTGCCAAAGGTCCCCTGATGGGGCAAAACACTGGTGGTTGAGCACCACTGGGTTAGGTTTTGAGACGAGTAAGTTAAATGTCGTATCGCCCTTCTTTGAAAAGAAGAAGAAGAAGAGAATTCAAAGGACAGTGGGACATATATTGGTCTTCACCCTCAAATGCTCCACTTATTATTTCCTAAACCCTGAAGAAGCAAGTCCCTACTGAGATGGTTATGGTTGTATGCAGATGACCACCTAAGTCTTAGAAGACAAGATCTAGCCTGCTATAACCCAAGAATATATTTGGGGAATGTAGCCAGAAGAACCAATATATTAAAAAGGCACCAAAGTCAGTACAATCAACATTAGATCACTGATTAAGAGCTTGTACTAAAAAATCAGAAGGACATGGGTTATTTGATGTGTAACAACTGGCACTCTTAAATACTAATAAAAATACTAGCTGTAAAAAATAGTCACAAAGATGAAATATAATCATGTTTTTAAACATGAAGAGCACTGCAGAAATCCTCACTCTAAAAAACTGATACAATTTTCTATCAAAAATATCTGTATTCCCTCCTCCATTTCCAAACAGCCCCCCTAGGCTCCCTAAGTTGGAAAGAGCATATGTTTTATAGTATTGGTGGTCTACTCCCTGTCTTTTTGGTTAAGTCAAAGCGATCTGGCCGGTGGTGGCTGGTTGCGGACAGCACAAAAGAGCGTGAACAGCAGCGGGATTTGCAGAAGCCTGAGGCTACCTGGCTTCCGAAACAGTGAGCTGGAGAGGCAGTTCCCAGGAGAAGGCTCTACACAGCAGGTGCTCCTGGTTGCCTACCCAATATCCCACTCCTCTTCTTCCTTAGAAGTGGATCCTTGATTTGCTGGGGAGAGGAAATAGGTCTAGCTGAGATAAAACTACTTTTTCCAGGCTTCTCTGAAAACAGGAACAGAAGGCAGAGCCAGATTCCTGAGTCAAAATCCCAGCTTTGCCTCTAACTAGCAAGGTGATGTACAGCCATGTGACTCAATGTACTTGGACAATTCAACCTTTTTAAAAAAAGATTTCATTTTTTTTTAGAGGGAGGGGAAGGGAGGGAGAAAGAGAGGGAGAGAAACATTGATGTGAGAGAGAAATACCGATCAGTTGCCTCTCGTATGCACGCTGACCCAGGACCAACCCGCAACCCAGGTATGTGCTCTTACTGGGAATCGAACTGGTGACCCTTACCTTTACAGAACAACTCAATCTCTTTGAGCCTCAATTCCTCTTTGATAAAATATAGCCACCATCACAAGTTTATTTTAAGAATTAAATGAATTATACACTGGGTATTGGCAATACAGGCACTGAATAAATATTAACTATTATCATTTTTATTCTTAATTTCTGGTTCATAAAAATTGATGATGGGACTTCTGGGAAAGATTCTTAAAAATGGGGCAGATTCCACTAGAAGTTGCCATTTCCCCTTCCTGCTTAGACTTCTGACAAGATGGTTCGAGTTGTAACCGTGAAGTGACAGTGAAGATAGAAATACCTGTGAAGACATTTCACAGCAGCACTAGTCACAAGAGCCAACAGGTGGAAGTAAACTAAGTGTTCATCAATGGATGAACAGATAAACTAAATATTGTATATACATACAATGAAGTATTATCCGGCCTTAAAAAGACAGGAAATTCTGACACTTAGTACAACATGGATGACCTTTGAGGACAGTGTGCTAAGTGATATAAGCCAGTGACAAAGAAGATAATTACTGTATGATTACAGGAAGTACACAGAGCAGTTACATTCAGAAAAACGAACATAGAAAGGCGTAAAAACAGAGTTTGGGATTAGTGTTTACAGGGCACAGCACTTCTATTTTGCAAAATGAAGAGAGTTCTGGAGACGGCCGGCGGTAAAGGCCCAACAATGTGAATGTGCTTAGTGCCACCGAACTGTACACTTAACAAGGGCTAAGGTGGTAGATGTTATATCATGTGTATTTTATCACAATTTAAAAAAATAAGCATACATATTACTGTTGGCTGGATCACAAGGAGGTAGTGACATGGGTGATGATCTGGGGCCACCATACAAACCAGTCTCCAGATTTTTTTTTAATCAGAGGAAAACAAACACGGTCATGTTCAAACCACAGTTGCTTGGCTCGGTTACAACTAAACAATTTCTTACATATTAAATCACAGAGATAAAAAGGCAAGAATAAGTGTTTCCTTTTATATATTTGGATTCCCAAACAGAGAAAAGGAGACTATATTATTTGTGAAATATTTGTAAATGACCCCATTTCACATCAATACTTCACCAGTTCAGCCCTATAGTTTCCAGCAACTAACTTTCTCCTCAAGATGTCACCCTCAAAGTCAATCACGGGGGCCACGGGGGGTAAGGTGGAGCCAGCCAACAGACTCCCAGGGATGTAAGAGCAGAATTAATTGAGACAACTAAAAATAACCACCAATGTGAAGCCCCACCTATTCAGGCCAATGGTGCCATTCTAGCTGACAAAGACTTCCAGTACGAAGACAAGAAAACAACACTCCATGAGTCAGAAATGATTTTGATTTTCTCTCCACTATTTCTGATGCTATTTGGGGAGTCTCCCAGTTGGGGAGTAGAGATAGCTTCACACACTTTCTTTTGTTTTGGCTGCCTATCAGCCGCATGCATACAGAAGAGCAGAGGACACATCTAAAAGAAAAGGTCCTTTTCCACAGCCAACAGGACTAACTGAAAACAGAATAAAAATTCTGCTTTAGTGAATCACATGACTTCCACCTCACAAGAAAAATACTGTTCAAAGTTGTTTAGCCAAACTAAATAGGGGTTTTAGTCTAAGAGTACATGCACTGAACTTTCACAGTAAAGATGAGAAAACCCATATGGATAAAACCATATTTAAATATGGAACCTTTGAAAAAGAGTTCCACAAAAATATTTTATAAGTTTTTATATTTGTTTATTGAAATTGACATGGTAGTCTAAAATCTTAGTAATTTAAAGACTATAACAGTATCTGACTAGGACCAAACGATGTTACTATCTAGTAACATTCTCTGCTTTATAAAAAATATTACTTTGTCTATAATATTTTATTATTGAAAATATAAAAGAAATCCAAATCCAGCATAAAATACATGTAATTCTACATTATCCTGGAAAATAAATTCCCAGAAAGAAAACCAGTGGAAATGGTTTTGATTGCAACAGTGGACATAAAGTGCATAATACATAGCATGATTCATATTTAAAATGCATGTACAAGTCTCAATAAATTTAAGAAGACTACAATCATATCAAGTATCTTCTCTGACCATAATGGTATAAAAACTAGAAAACAATCACAAGAAAAAAACTATAAGATACACAAACACATGGACACTAAATAATATGTTCTAAACAATAAATGTGTGAACAATGGTATCAATAAAGAAATCAAAAGATACCTTGAAACAAATGAAAATGAGACCACAATAACCCCAAAATCTATGGGACACAGCAAAAGTAGTCCCAAGAGGGAAATGCATAGCATTACAGGCCAATCTCAAGAAGTAAGAAAAATCTCAAATAAACCATCTAACTTTACACTTAAAGAAACTTGGGGGGGGGGAACAAACAAAGCCCAAAGTGAGCAGAAGGGATAAAATAGTAAGTATCAGAGCAGAAATAAACAAAATAAGTCTAAAATAACAATACAAATCAAAAATCAATAAAGCCTGGCTCTTTGAAGGGATAAACAGGATCGACAAACCTTTAACCAGACTCATCAAGATGAAAAGAAAGAGGACCCAAATAAATGAAATCAAGAATGAAACAGAAGTAACAATTGACACCAAATAGATCCAAATGACTGTAAGAAAATATTACCAACAACTACATACCAACAAACTGGACAACCGGGACAAAATGGATAAATTCCTAGAAGTGTGCAACTTTCCAAACTGAATCAGGAAGAATCAGAGTATCTGAATAGACAGATTATACCTAGTGAAATTGAAGCAGTAATCAAAAAACTCCCAGCAAACAAAAGTCCTGGACTGGATGACTTCACAGGTGACTTTTACCAAACATTCAAAGAAAAACAGACATCTATCCTTCAGAAACTATTCCAAATAATTCAAGAGGAAGGAAGACTCCCAAGCTCATTTTACAAGGCCAGCATTATCTTAATTGGAAAACCAGATTAAAAACACTACAAAAGAAGAAAATTATAGGCCAATATCCTTGATGAACATAATGCTGAAATCCTCAAGAAATAGTACCAAAGTGCATACAGCAATACATGAACAAAGATCACACACCATGATCAGATGTGATTTATTCCATGGATGCAATGTTGGTACAATATCCACAAATCCATAAATATGATACACCACATAAACAAAAGGAAGGATAAAAACCATATGGTCGTATTCATGTCAACAGACATAGAAAAAGCATTTGATAAAAACCAGCACCCATTTATGATAAAGACTCTCAGCAAAGTGTTAATAGAGGGAATATACCCCAATATAATCAAGGCCATATATGACAAACTCACAGCTAATATTACACTCAATGAACAAAAACTACAAGTGGTCCCCGTAAGATCAGGAACAAGACAGGGAAGTCTGCTTCCACCACTCTTATTCAACACAGTATTAGAAGTCCTAGCCACAGTGATCAGACAAGAAGAAGAAATAAAAGGCATCCAAATTGGAGAGGAGGGAGTATTAAAAATGTCATTATTTGCAGATGACATAATAGTGCATATACAAACCCCTAAAGATTCCCCCCAAAAACTACCAGAACTGATAAATGAATTCAGTAAAGTAGCAGGACACAAAATAAATATACAGACAACAGTTGCGCTTTTATACACCAATCATGAACTATCAGAAAGAGAAACTAAGAAAACAATCCCATTCACATTTGCTTCAAAAAGACTAAAATACCTAAGAATAAATTTAATCAAGAATACAAAAGACCTGTACTCAGAAAATTATAACACATTGAAGAAAGAAATTGAGAAAGACGCAAAGTAGAATCACGTACCATGTTCGTGGATAGGAAGAAGCAGTGTCATTAAGATGTCCATACTACCCAAAGCAATCTATAAATTCAGCGCATTTCCTATCAAGATACCAATGGCATATTTCAAAGAACTAGAACAAGTACTCAAAAAATTTATATGGAACCACGAAAGACCCTAAATAGCCACACTAATCTTGAAACAGAGGAAGTTGGGGGAATCATGATACCTGATATCAAACTATGGTACAAGACCATAGTAATCAAAAACAGTATGGTACTGGCATAAAAACAGACATATCAATCAATGAACAAATGGAGAGTCCAGAAATAAACCCATACCTTTATATTCAATTAATATTTGAAAAAGGAGGCAAAAACATACAATGGGGTAAAGATAGTCTAATCAATATATGGTATTGGGAAAACTGGACAGACACATTCAAAAAATGAAATTAGGCCACCTTCTTAAACTACACACAAGAATAAACTCAAAATGAATTTAAGACTTAAATGTTAAAGACTCGAAACCATAAAAATTTTAAAAGAAAACATAGGCAGTAAAAATCTCAGACATTGCCCTTAGCAGTATTTTTTCTAATGTATATCCTTGGGCAAGAGAAACGAAAGAATAAACAAATGGGTCTACATTAAACTAAATAGTTTTTGCACAGCAAAGGAAACTATCAACAAAATTGAAAGATAATTCACTCTGTGCTAGAACATATTTGCCAATGATACATCTGATAAGAGCTTAATATCCACAATTTATCAGGAACTTAAAAAACTCAAATTGAAAAATGGGCAAAGGACCTGAATAGACACTTCTCCAAAGAGGACATACACACGACCAATAGACATACAAAAAGATCCTCAGCATTACTAACCATCAGAGAAAAGCAAATTAAAACCACAATAAGATACCACCTCACACCTATCAGAATGGCCATCATCAATAAATCAACAAACAAGTGCTGGTGTGGATGTGGAAAAAGGAGAACCTTTTTGCACTGTTGGTGGGAATGCAGACTGGTGCAGCCACTGCGGAAAGCAGTATGGAGTCACCTCAAAAAATTAAAAATGGATCTGCCTTATGACCCAGTGATTCCACTTCTGGGAATATTTCCAAAGAAACCCAAAACACTATTTGAAAGAATATATGCAGCACCTCTGTGTTTACAGCAGTGTTACTTACAATAGCCGAGATATGGAAGCAGCCCAAGTGTGCACCCGTAGATGAGTGGATAAAAAAGCTGTGGAGCATTCTCACAATGGAATACTACTTGGTCATAAAAAAGAAAGAAATCTTACCCTTTGCTACAGCATGGGTGGGCCTGGGAAGAATTATGCTAAGTGAAATAAGCCAGTCATAGAAAAACAAATACCGTATGATTTCACTCATATGTGGAATCTAATGAACAAAATGAACGAACGAGCAAAACAGTGACAAACTCAGAGACAGAGAGCAGGCTGACAGCTCTCGGGGGGGGCAGAGCTGAATGTGGGGGGAGGGCATCGGGACAGTATAGGGATTGAACAAAAAAGAAGAAAAAGAAAAAATTCATGGCCATGGACAACAACATGGTGATTGCTGGGGTAGTGGCGGCAGAGAGAGGTGGAGGAAGGTACAGGGGGATCAATGGTGGCGGACAGAGATTTGACTTGGGGTGGTAAACAAACAATGACATGTAAAGATGACCTGTTGTAGAATTGGGCACCTGAAACCTGTATAATTTTGTTAATGAGTGTCACCCCAATACATTCCACTTAAAAATAAATAAAATGCATGTAAAAATAAAAAGATTTTAAAAAATTATGCACATAGGCAGAGCACAGCTAGGATCCTTTCTGAAAGGACCAGGAAACTAAAATCTTGGACATGCTCAATATACTAATTTTAATAGACTATGTAAAGCATTAATTGCTTGAACATACCCAACACTTTATACCCCTTTGAATATAACATAAAAGATGCACAGTGTTGCCTTGAAAACCAAGAACATCTGCAAATCACAATTTATAGTTGATTTTTTTTTAAGCCATGGGAATGGAAACACCCATGAACCTTGGAAAAATAGGTCCTGGGAAAACATAGTCTGAAAATTAAGTATAGAGTGAGGACTCTGGATCATGGGTTATAATGGTTAAATGCCACCTTTTTTGTTTGAAAAAAAAAAAGAGGTTTTCAAAAAAGGTACTTTTGATCCTGGCACTTTGATGAAACAAGCTAGTTGGCAGGCCTAAATACTCTCTTGTTTTATAAACATAAGCAAAACCAGAAAGTAGGTCCTATCATAATTCAGTGTGGCTCATGTCATCAGCATGCACACCCACTCCAGTCAATGCCACCACAGCAGACAAAAGAGAAACAGGGAGGATGCTGGCTCTCAGCAGTGCAGCCAAGGAGCAGCGCCGCACCGGTAAAACTGATCAGTGAATTTACTTTCCCTCCATTTGACACTTTGGTCATAAGTTACTTAAAAAATGAATTCCTCATACCCTAATTTCTATACTCCTTTGTGAAAATCTACAATAGGGATTAATGTCACTTAAATATCATTTCTATTACTCAAAATTACAGAAATCTGACAGGTTTCTGTGTTTGTGTAGGGAGTGTTGGGGGGAAAAGAGCTCTGCTTTTCCAAATAGGAATTAATACATGATGTTCTTAACTTGGACCAAGCATCAGCATCAGATACTGTCCACACTGGCAACACACAGAAACACTGAAGCACGTCACGTAACAAGGGGTGGCCATTCAAAATTGGTCCGCTGACCTCCCCATGCAGCTGAGACCACGAGTGCCTTTTGACCTCTGAGCAGAAACACTGCTGACCATATTCTTCTATGTAACTAATTAAAAAACACACTGTAGCCTTGGCTTTAAATACCATACTCTTGTGGTTTTCCTCCTCTCTCTACACAGGCTTCTTCGCAATAATCAACAGTACCCTCCCCATGCTGAGCTGCCCCCAACGTTTGAAGAATCCTCAGAATTCAGGCCTTGGCCTGCTCCTCTTCCCTACACACACTTCCAGATGTCCCCTCCACTAATACCGCCACGGTGTCAAATATGAGCTTTTTGGGCCAGCCTCTCCCACCCCTCTGCCCACCGGTCACCTGCCCTTGGGCAGATGGCAGACCAGTGCAAGATTCAACATAACCGTATTTCCGCAAATATGACCCTCCTCCTGTTTTCTACCCTCTGTGTGACCCCATTGATGAGGCCAAAATTGTGGGAATTACTTCTTACTGTTCCCTCTCTCTAGGTTTGTTTTGTTTTTTGTTTTTGTTTTTTTATCTGACCAATTAATCAACTCCCCCAGATTCCTCTTGAGAAATACACGCAGTCTCTCTGCGCCCACAGCCACCACCATTGCTGGCTGTGGTTGTCACAGCAGCCCCCTCCCTGAGTTTCTGGCCTTCACTCTCGTTCAGTTCTTTAGTTCATTCTATATGCTGTGGTTGCAGAAATCTTTAAATTTTTTAGAAAATGTAAATGTTACCAAGCCATACTCTTGAATGACTTCTACCTGTCCTTAAGATTAGGCCATAATGCCTTTCAAACAAGTCCAGGCTCCTCCCTTCTACCCTTTGCAAACCTAGAGGATTTCCACCATCTACCAGGGGTGTTCAAACTTTTGGCGTCTCTGGGCCACACTGGAAGAAGAAGAGTTGTCTTGGGCCACAAATTTAAATACACAAACACTAATGAAAACTGATGAGTAAAAAAAGGTTTTAAGTAGATTTGTGATTTTGTGTTGGGTCACATTCATAGTCGTCCTGGGCCACATGCGGCCCATGGGCTGGACACCCCTGAAATTATTTCTAAACAGTATTTTTCAAATTGTGTTTTTCAGCCCATTAAAGACATAAAATTGATTTTTACATCTAGTATTTCTTAAATGAATTACAGAATAATAATAGTAACTAACATTTATTTTACATCATGCATTCCTTGTACCAGGAGGGGTTCTCAAATGCTTTGTACATATTAACTCACTATAGCTTCAAAACACTCTGTGAAGCGGGTACCATTACCATTCACACTTTACAAGTGAGAAAAGTAAAACACCAGGATGTTTGTTAACTTGTCACCAGGCTGATGAGTCTGTGGCTGGGATTTGGACACGGACAATCTATCTTCAGAGCCCAGGTCCCTAACCTGCTGCCTCTCAGAGCGTGTCAGGGAGAGGGAGGGCAAGCGTGACCTCGTGCAATATTTCAGTGACTTGTGTACATACGTGCACATGGGGTTGCAAGATGGATCATGTCAAGAGTCTGAATCCCACTGATGCAAAACATTCCTTTCCCTAGAGCCTTCTTCAGATAAAGAACTCAACAGCTTTTGGATCTCAGTTTCCACATCAGCTTCTGGAGGGAGGCTCACTCTCTGAGCCTGGGCAAAGCCCACTTGCTCTTCCTCACACAGCCCCTTTCTCAGCTCCTTCTTACTGTGTTACACCCACCACTGAAGTCCTCTCTCCTAGCATGAGGCCTAGCACACAGTAGGCCCCGAGTAAATATTTGTAGAAGGTGCGAATTAATGGTTTTACCTTACCATTACTCATGAATCATGTATGTTCCAAAACCAGACTTGAAAAAGTCCACCTGGTTATCATTAGAAACAACTCTTGCCAGGTGAGTAGTAAAATCCTCAACTTACTTCATTGCTCAGGTGCTTCTTTGTGTAAGGCACAGGGATGCACATACCTACCATGAGTGTCTCTGAGCCACTTAACACTATGGTGGATGGGGAGACAGAAGGGAGTGAAGTTGTTCCCTGTGAGGTAACTAAGGCCAGAAGCCCACCCCCACCCACAGCGGGTTGCTGGCCTTTCCTACCAGCTTCGGGGTGGGGAATGTGCAAGAGGCTATACTTCACAAGCTGTATGTAGAATTTCCTTGGCTCCTGATCTTCGGCTGTCACCCACCAACTGGTACAGGAGCAGGGAAAGTTCATCTTTAAAGGCTACTTATCATTAAGTGCTGAAATATGATGGCCCATCAGGAGGTTTACTGGTGATTTATACTTACCTGAATGTTGGACAGAGCAAACCGAGGTTATTTCCAGGCAATTGCCAATCCCCCAGTGTGTCTAGGACAACTCAATGTGAAGCAGAGAGTGCCCTGTATGGACGGTTAGCCTGCTTCTCCACGGTACCCTGAGCGACACCAGGAAGTGGCTGTTGCTGTGCTCCGGGAAGAACACCCAAGGGAAACTTCCTTCCTGTCAGAGCCCCTATCACCAGCTGGTTTAACGTTTGCTGCCTTACAACTGTTTCAGAATCAACCCACATTGAGATAACGTTAGTAGATGATATAATTTTCTCAATTAAAAAATGTTTTTAGCACCATATTCTAAAAGGAGATAAAATTAAAGAGGAAAGCAGCCTGAAATTCTAGGAATTCAAAAGTAAACTCACTTGAGATTGTCTTCCTCATGACTAAAACAAATTATAAAAACAGAAATTAGATAAGACGTTATTTCCCTATAAGCACCAGTGGAAATTCACCCCAGCCAGGTTTCAGGTCCCAAACAGACGCATGAGCAGAGGGGCCGTGGGAGCAACTCCGACTGACCGAGCAGCATCCGCAGGGCTGGGGCCCAAGGTGGCCTGGTCTCTGAGGTACCCACAGGTTGGCAGGCCTGCTGACCTGGGCAGCACTGCCAGGGTTAAAGGGAGAGCGGACCCAGGAATCTGCAGGCAATTAGTAGACAAGCACAGACTTTGAACACATCCTGAGGAAGAGTGGCCTCACAATTATTTTCACAGGGAAAATAAAAGAAACAGCAGTGGTGGAGCAGAGCTAAGGTACAAGAAGGTGTGTAGAAGGGAAGGGAAGTGAGCTGTCAAAACAGAAGCAGTCAGGACTCAGCAGCCATCTGAGAAAAGAGCAAGAGGGAAGCTAGACTCTCCTGTTTTAATCTCCATAGCATTCCTGATACAGTAGCGGCAAGTTTCAGAGTCAGTTGTTTTGGGGAGGACACGTGACACTTGGTAGTTTTTAAATTAACAATGACATTTCCGAGCTCTTGAGAAAAAACCAAAGAAGGAGCCCAGACACAGAAAGCTAGAGAAATCAAACAGGGCAGGAACACAAATGAAAAGTCAGGTTCAAAAGACACTAACTTTCCACATTTCCCAGCTAGCAACAGGGATCTGTATTTTTTCATGGCACACAGAGCAATGCTGCCTCCTGAGCTTAGCTTCACAGCCACCTTGGCTCCATTCAGGTGTGGGCACAGCAGAAGAGCAGTGGGAGAGGCCAGGAAGGCTCGGCTGTTTCAGCAGAGGGGTAGGTACACATTTTAGGAGCAGAACCTTATTCTGACCCAGAAGTGGGCTTGGTGTGGCTCCACCATGGGACCACTGCGGGAGCCTGGTTATTAGTTTACCTCTCTGAACCTCTGTGTCTAGTTTCTTCACCCATAAAATGGGGCTAAAAGGGCACCTACCTTGAGGTTATTATATAGATTATAGATAAGATATATATAATGTACATCATATATATATGTTGAGATTATATATATCATCTATTACATAGAGTAGGTGGGTAATCAAGAAGAGCAGTTTCAGCAGACTGTCCAGCATGCTGATATTCAGCGAGTGCTAGCCACTAGCCATAGTACTCGTGGAAGTCACTACATGAGGTAATCACCAGTGATTGCCCAACACAACCAGAAATGGGAACTGGAGTGATAACGGGGAACCTTACAGGTCACCCAGAGGAGCAGAAACACAGACACCTTAGTACAGAAAGTAGGGATATTCTGCAGTTGGTTTGTATCAGTTTAGTTCATTTCAAAGTCTGTTTGTGTGGACAAAGAATGTAAAATTATTCCTTTATTTTCTTTTTTAAAGAACTGGAACTGTTAAATAACCAAAGAGGAGAGAGAAATAATGTTTACAGAGGAAATGCATGTCATAACAAAATATCATAGATGTCATAGGGGGAGAAACTAAGGAGGAGAAGCTGCCCCTGCTCCCAGGGAAGCCATGCCTAGAAATCAGCAGGATTTCCAGCTTGTGGGGGGCGGGGGGCGTGGTGGGGGGCGCAGGCCCCAGGTGCTCAGCAGTGTCCCCAAGGGCTGCTAGGAAGAACGAGGCACTTAGAGTACCCGCTATGGGAGAGGCAGTCTGCAAATGCCAGGGTGTGGCCTTCAGAGAATGAGGGGTTCGGCCAGTTCCTGTCCTAGGCCTCAGCTGCTCTCAAAGCTTGTGAAAAGTGAAGTCAAGGTTCTGACTTCTTTAAGGGGAAGAATCTTATACCATCTCATGGAGGCTGACATTTTGAGGCTTACAAAGACATTAGCAGGGCAATTTAAGCACGTATTCCTGGCTTGACCTCAACTATACAGTTCCCAGCCTGAAGGTTGGAAACTGCCCGAAATGAATTTAATTGGAAAATCATATTTGTTTTTCAAATCTGCTGTAATAGAAAAATAATTAAATCATTTACAACTAGTAACAGCCAGGAAAAGAGTGACTTCAACAACAAACCGAAGAACATACTGCAAATCTCAGGTGTGTGGCCAGGCCTGCTCTCTAGGAACTGACTGCCTCCTCAGTCCCGGGGGCACCTGGAAGTGACACGTTCTTTCAAAGAGGAGAACCACCTGCGCACGAGTTGCCCCGGTATGACAACCTGTAGAAACTGGTCACATACACACCACCCCTGACTCTAGAGATTTTATTTATTTATTCATTTGCTCCACAGACACTTATCTTAGTGTGGACTTTGCTAGAAGGCAATCCTGAGACAGTGATTAGCAGCAGTGGCTTAATGGAAAGGCACATGTGACAAAGGGGAGCAATGCATCCTCAGCCTGTATCCCCAGAAGTATCCTCAGCCTGTTACCACCGTGGGCCCAGAAAGCTCACCCACAGGCCAGCCGCTGAGTGGGTAGCAGGTACCACAGGGCCTCTCGGCTGGGACTGTTCAATTGCAGATTTCTATGTCAGTAGGTCCGGAGCAGGGCCTGCAATTCCTCTTCTCTGACAGGCTCCAGGTCCTGCCATGTCTCTGGTCTAAGGATCATACTTTCAGGGCTCAGGGTACAGATTTATGCCTTAGTGCTACATTCTTAAGGGTCACAGGGACTGGAGTCCTTTTACACTGGCTTTCCTGGGTCACTGGTGGAGGGCTGCTCTGAAAAGGTTCTATTCTGGGTACTCCCGGCCACCCCGCACAGAGAAGCAGAGCTTCCTTCCAAGGCTCCAGAGAGGCCTTGGGGACCCAGCCGAAACTGAAGTCAGGGGTGTGCTGAAGGGGTGCAGACAATGGCATCTGTTACATTACTGGGCACTGACTATGCACCAGGCAGTCTGCTAGGGACATAACAAGGGAGAGGGTTAACAAGCCCTGCCATTCTTGACTTAGCACCCCAAGTCTGTGGGATATAGGGTATGTCTGGTGGTGATGGGTGCCGAGGAGGAAAATAATGCTAAAAAGTGGAGCAGGAAGTATTCACGAAGTGGGAGGGAGCAAAGTCTGAAATGTTGCATTGACCCCCTGAAAGGGTGACATTTAAGTAAAGATGTTAAAGGCTCAAGAGAGACCCTGTGGTTACTTGAGAAGAGATGATTCTGGGTAGAGGGGTGAGCGAGGACAAAGGCAGTGGTAGACTTGACAGGTTCAGAGAAGACGAGGCCAGTGTAGCTGAAGTCAACAAAGGATGCACCAAAGAAATGAGGTCAGAGAGGTTGGGGCAAGTCCTGTAGGGTCCAACAGGTGACTCTTACTCTGACTGCAGGGAGGAGGGAAGTGATGTGACTTGCAGCTGCTGTGCTAAGGGGCTGTGTGGAACAGGGAGGGGGAGGATGAGGGCTTTGTCACCCGACCATGGGGGCAGGGGGGAGGACACTGGAAGTGCTAGCATTAGAGATATGTGTTGAAATCACATCAAACGGGCTTTGGCTTCTAAACATTAATAAGTTAAATGTGAGGTATAAGGAAAATATAGGAGTCAAGGATTACTCCAAGGTTTTGGACCTGACCAACTGAAAACATAGCCGCCAATGTCTGAGAAGAGGAAGGTTTAGAGCAGATGTTCTGGGCAAACTATCCAGAACTGAGCTGGGGCATGTTATGTTCCAGAGCCTGCTGCTCGACATCTGAGTGAATATGTCTAGAAGATGGTCAGGCCTCCAAATCCAGAGTTCACAACAGACACCCAAGTGGGAGATAGGAAGCTGGCAGCCATCTGTGCATAGGCTGTATTTAGAGCCCTGAGGCTGTTTCCTAAGAATATAAAAATTCTGTGTTACTGAAAAGAGAAAAAGAGAATGAGATTAAGGACTGAGGGCTGGGGCACTCCAACATCAGGAGAACAGAGCTTGACGCAGAATTGGCCAAGGAGACACGGAAACAGCAGGCAGAATGGAAGGAGGGGACACAGCAAGGGCGACCTCAAAGGAGCGCTAGACAGCTGCACCAAGTGCCTGTGCAGTCCCAGGGGCAGAGTGGGAATGTACAGGGAAGACTCACCCATGAAGAGGGCATGGGTGACAGCAGGTTTTGTGGAGCCAAGGAGGAGGAAGGCTTCACTGAAGGGAGTTTAAGAGAGAACAGGAAATGAAGACAACAGGTACTAATGTATCCGAAGGTTTGCTCTAAGAGCGGAAGAGAAAACCGCTGGTGAGGTAGCAGTTGAAAGGGCAGGGAGGGGGAGAGAGGTTTTTCTCTGAGGTAGAAAAAATAACAGCCTAGTGTAGGACAAAGGGAAAATGACCCAGTAGAGAAGGGTGTCACTGATGGTATGGGAGAGAGAAGAACAAATTGTGGAGAGGCAAAAGTTCTGGGATAGGCAAGAAAGGGTCAGAACAGCTTTGGGGGCTTGGCCTTAGCATAAAGCAGTAATTTTCAACAGATGTACCAAAAAATTTTTAAAAACATGCCATACCTCACTATTCAGTCAGGAGCACTGACCTCTTTTTCCTTAGGTTGTCAAATTAAAAAATGACAACAGCCACACAGGAACAGCAGTCTGGTGTCAATGAGTCAACATTGTATCTATTTGTGAGATCAGTAAAACAATGTAGGGCTTGGTGTGCCGCAGAGTTTTGGCAGTTTGTGTGCCATGAGATGAGACGGTTTGAAAACTGCTGGCGTACAGCATAGCGGCTCACCCACTCTAAACGAAATGCTAAGTACAGAAGTCAACAGCAGACATCATTATGTCACTGCGACATGAATTTTAACCCAATTTTAGCCTTCCGTTTCTAAATTGGCTATTATTAAACCTAGGTTAAAAAAAAAAACATACTACATTCAATTATAAAAGAGGTCACTTCCCCAGCGAATTCTTTAAAAGACTGTAAGAATCAAACAATTACCTCAATGTAATAATTTGTGGCTTGATAAAAATACATTTAGAAATAACATGTGGCTTGATCCATTATTTTTAATGTAAAAGATATAGAGTCTCTAATGGTAACAAATAAAAAAAATCAGATATGTTATTTCCAATATATGTTGTGGTAAATGTCATTAGCTGAGCCTGTCTTCTAGTGTATTTTTCAATGGTGTGATAGTATTTATTTGCCCTGTGTTATTAAAAAGTGAATAGTCAGTTGCCTTCAATTTTCACATCACTTGCAGAAAGAAAGATTCCATTTCCCACCCAGTCTGGAATTGAAATTGACTTAGCATCTCAGGACTGTCAAAAATTTATTTTACAAAAAGGTCTGCTTTACAGAGACTATAAAGTAAGTGTCATCCTTGACGCTCGCATTCTATAGTCACGCTGCAGGTCTATGGAAAAGAAATGTTAAAACCGTCAGGAAGGTCTTGGAAAGACCTAGCTGTCACACTCCGAGCCTTCTCTGGCTTCCTCTGCAGTCAGCTTCAGGGCTGTAGATGTCAAAGGCTCTCTACTTAAGACTGCTAACAAGGAAAAGAAGAATACTCGAAGAATATGACATCAGCTACCCTAGACTTGTCTTGGCTAACAGGTAAGGCTGACACCCACTTTCCTGTGTTAAAAAAGGGAACCTCTGTCTCCATTTGAATTAAAAGAAGCACACAGTTAAGTCCTTGGGATTTACAAATTTGGAACTTATTCCAAGGAAATCTCACAATACGTGTACTTACAGAACAATTATGTTTACTCTGTCTAGATGACAAACAGGAAAACAAATAAAATTGTGTAACACTGCTCTTTTCAAGTTCTCTCTCTTCTGTGAGACAGTATTGCTCCTGTATCATTTTGACTGGGGCGAGGGGGCGGGGCGCGGGGTGGGGGGGTGTTGTACATACTTTAACTGTACTCCCTAAATCCCATTTAATTTTACCAATGTGAAACTGGTCATACAATCCACAAGGCCTGGGTCATAAAAAACTACAAGCCCCGATACTTCTGACACGAACAACTAAGCCCTGTTCTGTGTCCCTCCTTCCTACAATATAGGTGAGGGCTTCTGCTCGCCGGAGTTGGAGGCGTGAGTGGGAGGGCAGGCTGCTACCATGTCAGCAGAGGGAAACCCTTCTCAGAGCCTGTGACCCAGCTCCACAGCCCCCTTTCAATAAACAATTTTCATTTTCACAATCACATTCATTTTTAAGTAGAAAGCAACCCTAGAATTTTCAGAAAGTAGAACTAGCTGAATACTATCTTTGTGGGAAATCCTGGGGCCATGAGAAACAAGTCTTCTTCCAGGAAGAAAGCTTCATTCTAAAGGAAGGACCCTGAGACCCACCTGGACCAGCACTGGGATCTGTGACTGGAACACTTGGCCAGACAGACTCTTTCCAGAAACACTTTATGAAAGAGTGTGTGCCCTCACTCCCTGTGGTCTCAGCAAACCTCAGGATTACTAGCCAGAGTATCTCCATTTTTCCCCAATGGAAGAAATTGCTGGTTAAGCCATCCCTGAGCAAGATATTTATTTCCAGATCCCCTCTTTTCTGTCTAAATTCTGTAACCCATGAAGGCACTTTTCTTTGCCCAAGTTACTTTCAAACTTCTCGGCCTACCTAGTCACCAACTGATGGGTGACTATCCCAATGGACAGCTGCCTGTGCCCTAGCCACTGAGCTACACAACGAAACCGAACTGGTACATTACATAATCTTGAAAGCATTGATTCCAACATCCAATTGGTATGTGCTGATGATTTCTGAATACGTCAGCAGCTAGGACCATGGTTTTCCACTGTGAAAAGGGGCTAATAAAAAAGGATAGGAAAAAACATTTCTCTGCCTTTTGAAGCAGTAATTTAAACCCCCAAGCTTGAAATCAAGATCAAAAAGTTCCAAATTGATTAATATAGAATTACTAAAACCATCAAAACTGCTGATGTCGTAAACAAAATTCGTCAACAGCCACTAAGAATTCATTAAAAGTAAATTTATTGTTTTTTTTTTTTTTAAACAACTGTGCAACATGTGCTTCTCAAGCCATTTTTGAATCTGGTTTGTTGTTCATCTCTTCTCAGGCTTCAGTGTGGCAAGGCTGAACGAGAAACACGGTACAGACACACAGTTAGTACGTACAGGTAAGGGAAGTGCAATAATCGTGTTTGTTACTCTCTCAATAGCCTAAAAGAGGTAATCCAACTACCACATTAAGTTTTAAAATCTGATCATGTTCATTGTGTTCTGCAAACTATTACATTCTAAAAAGGGAAAGAGCAGTAGTAGATCTGATTTCAACCAAACAAGGTTTCAAACTAAATTATCTATTTCCTCTTACAGACTGAATGAAACAATGCTTCAGAGACTAGGTCATCATTTTAACTGTAATTGGAGGATTCAATTTTAATAATGGCAATGCTGCAACATTACGTTTGCTTTAGCTTCCATTGTGACAGGCTCAGCTGCCACAGACGGACAATAGCACCAATAACACTGAGATGAGCATAGTACAGACCGGTCTCAGAATCTTCAGTCTTAGAGCGCGGACAATTCTAGGATGCTCAAATCATAATAATTCTGATTTTTGAGGAAAAGCAATATCAAACTGCACTTATACCAGGGCTGGAAATAGAATAGTAAGTAATTTTAAATGCTTAATGTTGTATTATTTCAAGTTGGACACAGAAACTAAGGCAAAAACATGTTGCTCAATAATGCTGTTGTTTTCATTTAAAAAGAAACACGTTTAGAACATTACACAGCGGATCTCTCTCCTTCTAAAGTACAAGCTTCCTTCCTTGGTGAAAATTTCATACAATTGCAGAATTCTCAGAAATATTTTACAGTATTAAATTTGAATAGCCAAGCGTCTGAGAATCAAACATGGATGGACTCAACACTTCCGCCTGCCCCCTGCTCTGGCTCTGCACCCGGAACGACTGCACAACGAGTCACACTCACAGGCTCAGGAAGCACAAGCAGCTCTCTGAGGTATAAAGCCACTTCAATTAAGGCAACAGGAGCTCCTTATGTGCAAAAGAAGATGTTGTATGTACAAGGGGAAATTCATACAAATGTGACACACTTTACATCTGTTATTTGATTCCTTGTAGATTTAAAACTCACATGAAGGGAACTCTGCAGAATAGTGATTCATATGACACAAGATTCTTCCCCAGACTTGTTTATCAATAATTAAATCATTTTTAAAGTGACCACCATTCAACGTGTGAAACAGAGAACAGTCATTTCTATATACCAATGAATTAAAGAACCTGCTCAATGTGCCACAGCTCCCGCTGGTAGGGCTCTAAAAATATGGCCCGCCCATGTGGCTCTCATTAAAGCTAACCAAAAATCACAGACACCCTGTAGGGGTAGAAATAGAGTGTGTGGTTTTGTTTTTTGGGTGGGTGACGTGGGAGGAGGAGATCCTGCCAGCCCATCTTTGAAAGAAAACATATAATTACATTCTCAAGCAACTAAAGAGAAAAACCTCATACGCCTAGAAAGCTAGACTCCCGATATCTAGTGTCCCTTGCCTGGCCTTTTCCCCTGTTACATGAACCAAAAAGCAGAAAGAAAATCACATTGCCACACACACACACACACACACGCGCGCGCGTGCACACGCACCCCTGCTGTACCGTTCCGGCCAGCGTTAGGCGTCATACTTGAACCTCCTCACAAACTGTCCTCAGAACTGCATGGGCACACACACATTTTTACTAAGCTATTTAAGAGCAACCTCGCAAAGAAAATTGCATCCTATTTGAAAGAACAAAGAGAAAGGAATTTTATTTTTAATTTTAACTTTAAAATCTTCCCATACTCCCTATGTTATTAAAAAAACACACAACAGGATCAACCTGAGAGTCTATCAGCCTCAAAGAATTAGATCCAGTTGGTATAAAAGAAGTTAAAAAATGTTTTGAAAAACCTAACAATGCATTAAGAGTCTTCTCAAACACTAAGGAGAAGAAACAACAATGGTATGAAGAAGTGATTGAGAGCCAACAAAATCTCAATTTCCAGGAGCAATATATGGTAAGCTTTGCCCACTTCCCAAATGGACAAGCGCTGCTCTGCAGTCAGAAAGAAGGGGCCACGACCAGAAGAACTACACAAGCTCCCACAACTCTGCTTGGGACATACTTACATTCTGCCACCCCAAAATATGCCCCTTTTTAGATATTATTTTAAGCTGGTTATTTTTAAAGAACGAAAGATTCAGGGAAAACCTTTAATCTTCCCCCTAACTGCCTAAAAGAAGTTAGATAGAGGGCCTGCTCCAGGAAGGGAGCTACCATCAAAGATAACTCTATTTCAATATGAACTAGTGTGACTGACAGGGAGGAACCGCTCAAGGCCCATCTACTCAAAGTCCTCTCTGTGTCCCACTGTTAAAGATGGCAGGTTCCACATTCTTAGGGAATCTCCGTAAGTGTATACATAATAAATGTGGTCATTTTCTCATGTTAATCTGCCTCATGTTAATTTGATTATTTGTCCAGCTAGAAGAACTTGGTAGGAGGAAATTTATTTTTCCTCCCCCACAGTGGTGTGGTGCTCTCCTGGGAGAAAAAGCTGTTTGGTGGAATTCATGTACTTCCACGGGGCACACACTCCCACCATGGCTGACTTGCAGCTGGCGGCTCGGTGTCCGGGGATGTGAGGCTTAGAGGAGCCACACCACGGACACAGCGCCAGCTCCATGCCAATACAATCAGCGTGAAGCCCTCAGAAGCAGAGATCATAGGAAAAGGTAATAAAACAATTAGGAAGTAACAAATGTTGAGTATTTTACAGAACATTTAATTTTTAGTAATGGTTGTGTTCAACAACTGGTTGGCAAAATCTCTAAAAACTGAACTGGCTTTCACAACCAATGTGGTCTGATTCTAACAAACCATTTATATGGCATGTACCTAGAAAAGTATAGACACCTCTGATTTTCTTAATAGACATTCTTAAATACTGGAAGAATATAAACTTAAGTTTTACAAAAAACCTTTAGCCCCTGCACCTAAACATGAAAGTTGATTTACAAGAATATGCAGCCACTCAAAGTTATAAAAGGGTCTGCTTCTCTCTCATAAAGATGGTTACAGATACAGGCTACGGAATTTGGTCTAGAAAAAACATCATGTATTTCACAGAACTTGTAGCAAAAAAGGGGGCTGGGCTGTGTTGTACTTCAAGGTCCCTTTGAAACACCATACACTGATTTCCCCATGATCCCCACGCTCTCCGCTCCTCTGGCCCTAAAATAAAACTCTACCACAAGGCTTCTCTTATTCTGGAGTTACAAGTTACAGAAAAAATAATTTATAATTAAAATAATTTATAAACAAACTACAAGTTTGCTTATTCTCTAGTCCATGAGAAGAACAGAGGGCTGCATCTATCAGATAGATGTTAGCTGATGAATGGAAGCTAACAAGCTGGTATCATTCAGTAACACTTAGCAGAAACCCTGGAAATGAGACGGGGCTCCAAGGGGGTCCAGTGAGTCACAGGGGAGACTTGCTCCCCTTCCACAGTCTTTACTCCGGAAAATACAGTAGTACAAATTCCTCAAATTTTAATTGATAGGCAACAGCCTTACTTCTGTGTGTTACGTAGGTGCCCGTTTATGAGCTGTCAGTTTGCATATACAGAATGGAAAGCCCCCTGGCTAACACAGACCTGAAATAAAATGGGGATTAGAGCAATTTCACTGTAAGCATTCTTGGATGTGGAGATAATGAAAAAAGATGATCTGAGTGAAAATGCATTCAGAAGGATCATTATATAAACAAAAAAAACTCTAATGTAAAACTATGAAAATCCCAACATCCTGAAGCACTGGAGATGGAATCCCAGTTGTACTTAAATTAAAGCTGGCATGCTAATAGGCCAGGCTTAGTGTCATCGCCATCTATAGCTCATTTCTTCTGTGCACTGAATCAGATGCCTACGGAACACATCTACTGTGATGCGTGGCCTGCAGGCTGGACCCTGAGTCCTGGACTTTGCAGGCTTGACATAGCTGTAACTCCTGACTTACTGAGGTCAACCTTGGAATCATCAGTTAAAAAATTCTGTGAAAATAAAACTCATTCACAGTGCCAAATTAAAAATGGTAAAAGGAAAGATTTCATACCGTAGTATAACTACTTTGTGAAGAGCATGTTTTCAAATTTAAATCATCATCACGATATGTTTTGGGGTATAATTTATGGAACAATCAAGTAATCTTTGTTACACATTAAATACCTGAGTATTATAAGTCACCTCGGATGAACATTTCTGCAAGAGTTACAGAGCAACTCCTTAACAACTTCTCACTTTTATTGTGTAGCAATGATTTGTAAAGAATGACACGCTAAGTAATCCTGGAATATAATTTAGGGGCACAAAAACTGCTGTCAGAAAACAGCCAGAGACTACATTTAATGAAATCTTTACAGACCTGAAGTAACGTATGTTAAATTAATCAACATAGCTTAATTGAAGCTCTATTTGTAGCATTTCTAGTAGACTTGTTATTAATGAACCTTTAAATGCTACTGCTAACTTGAACTATGTTAAATTTAAATAATGAACCATTGTTCGCACTCACAAAAGAACAAACACTGCTCTAACAGCCCTTTGTCTCCGGGCGCGGCCGCTCTTTGCCTGGCTAAGATGCAGGCTTGCCTTCCATCCTCTCAACAGCCATATCCATGGCTGGCACGATATCATCTTTAAGGCTGCTAAAAAGGTCTAAAAAAGTTAAAGTGAAATCCTCAAGAATGGAAAAATGAGGTAGCTAAGGCTGGAAATTACAAAAGAATTTGGGTTGACCTCAAAGGTGTTTTCAAATCTGTGCTTTCAGTATTTTGTATTAGACTCATACATATGTTGAGGAATGACCTGGTTTGGGTTGGCGAAGACTTACCTGAACATATCTCCCAGGCCCTTCAGCATTCCCTTCTTGGCTTTCATTTTATCCTTTTCCTTATCTCTATCTTTCTTCTTCTCCTTTCCAGATTTATCCTTTCTCCTATTAGTCTTATCTCCTTTCTCTTGGTTCCCGTTCATTTGTCTATCCAGAGAATGTGAGGGCTGGTCACTAGCTGTGGACACAGACTCTCGCCCGGATCTTGAGCTTTCTTCCGTGTCTTCTTCCACTTAGAAGGACAAACAAACAAACAGACAAACAAACAGATAAAGAATACAGTGAACCACAGGAATAAAACTAAGGAATCTAAAATGGATGTGAGGATATTATTTCCTCAGTTTTCTACTGTTAGTTCCTGCCACTGCATGGGCGGCACTGCTGTCTACTTTTGCATGGACTTAAAATGGACCCTGTGATGTGATGATTGCTATGCACGTGTGTTGCTGTGGGAATTAGCTGGCCCTCCTCATAGCACAGACTTGTAAGGGTCCTGTTCACTATATTGGCAAAATGTAAAGAAAACAAGCCACTCCTCCCCAAGTGCTTCCTCTTCTCCTGGGTGAGTGTGAAGTGGATCCACTCTGGCCCCTCATTAATGTGTCAAACTACGCCATTCTCCAGTTAGCACACCAACGTCGGCACAGTTCCTTTCCTCCGGCTCCCAAACGTGCCCATGTGTGATTTCCTCACACAGACAACTGCATCTTCACGGCCTCTGTAAATTTTCCTTATATTGCCATTAAATAAAGCCAGTCTACACAATGGAAGGCACACAGAGGCGGATGGAGCCATGAAAATGTGTGACTCAATAACCTTATACTCCTCTGAACTGTGCAGACACAAAAGCTCTACCTAGTAATAACAAGATTCCATCCTTTGAACAAAAATTTCATAAGCATATAGCGCAATGCACTAAACTGTTTGCATTTGAAAGAATGACAAGTAACTAGAGTGGATTTCCACCTACTAAAACAACTTTCAGAACTTCTATATTAAGTGGGAAGCAATAGACGTACATACTAACAGCCATTCTCATAATATCTTTTCTGACATTAATTGCCTAAGGTTTGGGGCTTCAAGTTATACCCTTGGATTCTGAGGTTATTTTTCCTCATCACCAAATACAGTACGAATCAGTATTTTTAAGCTTCTTCTAATGGAGAACCAAATAGGATGGTTAGGCCTCTTCCCAATCTTTCACAAAGAACAGACCTCTAAATCAAGTTAATATATCTTCAAGTGAATTAAGTGTTGCCTCTCTATAAAAAAAGGGCACCTAAGTTAGCAATATACAATATTATGAGTATAATTAGATATATTAAAACAAACTCAGTATCTTTGTGTTCCTCTACTAAACCCTCATAGATCTGAGAGTATGAAATGAAGACATGACTACAGCCAAGTGACAGTTTTTTTTTAAATGCCAGCTATTTTCCATAATACTAAAAAAAAAAAAAAAAGTATACAATTCTTTTTGTTGACCCATTTGGTTAAAAACGTGAGCCAACATATTTCCCATCCCAGCAGGTCATGCCCTAGGTCCAGCAAACAGTAAAAACATCACCAACTCTAAATCCAGGTGATACTCTGAAAGTATTTAGACCAACTTCTTCCACTAAATGCTGAGGAAAGAGGAAGATTTGGGGCCAGCACACTGCCAGTCTGGGTACCTTTCTGTATCATACCCATGTACGGTTGTACTTGACCAAGACATTCATGCATTTTAGGTCAAGTCTGTTCATGATTGCTAGGTCCCACGCTTCGCACAGCATGTACTCCAGTAATCAATCACCTAGTCATTACACAGTCTGCGCAGAAGATCACGGCAGTGAGAAATACATTTCAAAAACCTGTCAATCCTGTGTGGTCACTGAAGGCTGTTAACTTGTGGCTCACATTGATGAAATCACTCAAGAAGGGCCATCTCCGAGAAACTGAGGCAAGGCAGACTGGGTGGGCGGGGCTGGCTGCAGGGAGGCAGTGGGCTGCACAGGTGGGGCTGACTGAATGGGAAACTGAGACTTAGAGCTAACTATGGACTACGGAGAGGGCTGCCACAGTGGGAGATACTCCCAGTCTCCCACGAGAGTCTGAACGGAAAGTGCACTAGAGACAAGCAGGAGAGCTGCATTGTTCCCTCTCTGGCCCCTCCCCCACAGGCAGCTCTGCAAGTCAGCAAGGAGGGTTGCCCTGCCCAGGTGAATATGGAAGGCCCCGCCTCCTTATAACTTATCAGGTGTGCCAAGACAAAGAAATGTGGCCCAAATGAAAGAATGGAGCAAAACCTCAGAAAGAAAGCTAAGCAATGAGGAGATAGCCAACCTATCTGATGGAGAATTTAAAGCCCTGGTAATCAAAATGCTCACAGATCTGATTGAGCTTGGTCAAAAAATGAAAAAAACAAAATGCACGATACCCAAAATGAAATAAAGCAAAATATTCAGGGAACCAGCAGTGACAGGAAGGAAACCAGGACTCAAAGCAACGATTTGGAACAAAAGGGAAAAATAAACATTCAACCAGAACAGAACGAAGAAACAAGAATTCAAAACAGCAGAGTCTTACAAACTTTTGGGACAACCTGAAACATTCCAATATCCGAATTATAGGTGTTTCAGAAGAACGACAGCAAGAAACTGAAAACTTATTTGAACAAATAATGAAGGAAAATTCCCCCAGTCGGGCGAAGGAAATAGACTTCCAGGAAATCCAGGAAGCCCAGAATCCCAAAGAAATTGGACCCAAGGAGGGACACACCAAGGCACATCATCATTAAGCTACCCAAGATTAAAGATAAAGAGAGAATCCTAAAAGAAGCAAAAGGAAAGGAGACAGTTACCTACAAAGGAGTTCCCATAAGACTCAGCTGATTTCTCAAAAGAAACCTTGCAGGCAAGAAGGGGCTGGAAAGAAGTATTTGAAGTCATGAAAGGCAAGGACCTACATCCAAGGTGACTCTATCCAGCAATGCTAACATTTAGAATGGAAGGGCAGATAAAGTGCTTCCCAGATAAGGTCAAGTTAAAAGAGTTCATCATCACCAAGCCATTATTACATGAAATGATAAAGGGACTTATCTAAGAAAAAGAAGGTCAAAAATATGAATAGTAAAATGACAACAAACTCACAACTATCAACAAATGAACCTAAACAAACGAAAAGAAAAACAATGAAAACAAAAATTAAGCAAACAACTAAAACAGGAACTGAATCAGAGAAATGGACATCACCCAGAGGGAGTACAGTGGGGAGGGCGAAGGGAGGGATAGGGGGTAAAGATACAGGGAAGAAGAAGCATAATTGGTAGGCATAAAATAGATGGGGAGGGATAAAAATGGTATAGGAAACAGAGAACTCAAAGAACTTACATGTATAACCCATGGATATGAACTAAGCGGGGGGAATGCTGGAGGGTTGGGGATAAAGGGGGAAAAATTGGGAAAACTGTAACAGCATCATCAATAAAAAATACTTAAAAAAAAGAGAAGCTAGGCCAAACGTGCCGTGGCTCTAGGACAGGCGAGCACAGATGATTTCAGAAATGTCGACCTCCCTCTATACCAAGTTATCTAACTGTGGGCCACTCTCCTCTTCCACAAATAAATAGGAATTGTGCAGGTTTGTTAGAGGAAGCCAGTTACAAGTTTTGGATTGCCTTTGCTGGTGAAAATCCAAAGCCTTGCAAATAAATGCTGAGTTAAGGCTGTGACTTTCTGTGGCCTACCTAAATCAGGGAAAGGATATCCTAGCACAGTGTCCCCAAGGCTTGCTAATTATGTGAATGAAGCCTTTTCAAATGACAGCCCTCCCCCTCCAAGAGAATGTAAATACAGCTTTGGTGGGGCTGTAGCACAGTGTAGCAACACCCTTCACACACTGTGCCCTGATTGTCAAGCACTGCCTCAACCCTTTGGGAAACAAGTGTGGCCTCAACTTTGAGATAATTGACCAAATCACTACAAAACAATTCTCAAAAGTTCTCAGGAGCTACAAAGCTAGGTCTATTGGCATACTCAAATTAAATAGATGGATGCTGGTGGATTTTCTAAAATTTCCAAAATGCAAAACTTCCATAACTCTTCCTACAAAGTTTTATTATTGCCCTTCTGACATAACTATCTCCCACTCTCTAAGCTGCTGAAACAAGAAATGCCGGTCAAACCTCAGCTGCTCATAAATGGCTGTTTAAATGAAAGATGACTAGTAAACCTGGCTCATGGCTTCATCCCATCACACAAGCATTTATCCAGCCCTGGGTACCACTGTTCCTCTGGCTTCAGAACAATGCCTATTCTCCTCTAACCAAGCCTGAAACAACCAGCCAGACCCCAACTGCAGCAGCACCAGGAAGGCCCATTATACAGCTGGCCCCTGAACAATGCAGGGTTGAGTGGCGCCACTTCCATTCAGTCAAAAATCCACATGTAACTTCTAACCCCCCAAAAACTTAAGGACCAAGAGCTTGCTGTTGACTGAGCCTTACTGATAACATAAGCAGCCAATTAACAGATATTTTGCATGTTATATGTACTATATACTGTGGTCTTACAATAAAGTAAGCTAGAGGAAAGGAAATGTCATCAAGAAAATCATAAGAGACAATACACTTACAGTACTGCACTCACTCACTGCGAAGTGTCTGTGTAAGTGGACTGTGCAGTTGACACCAGTGTTGTTCAGGGTCCACCATACTTGGTTTGGCTCTCATCAGTTTCTGGTGTATTTTGATGCTTTTAATGTTCGTGCTGTATGTGTTGTCTAATGGACTGCACACCCCCTTGAAATGTCTGAAACTATAAAGGAAAAAACAAGCCCCGTACATGTAAATGACTTTGTCATCCACAGCAGCCGTCACCATAACTCATGAATGGCAGTGTCGGCAACTCTGCGAGTCCTCTGCCTGATAGTTGGCAGAAGTACAAGGGGCATATGTCTGCTCTTGGCTCGGTAACAGAATAAAGGCAAAGCCTTCACAACTAACTATACACTGAAGCATATTTGTTGCCAATCTTTTCATATTCACAATAATGTTCTGGCGTATATAATACCACTTATTTTCTAAATTGGGTGAGACAGAGAAAATTAGTATTAAATCATTTATTCACTTTGGGTTTTGTAAACTCATTTTGTAAAATAAAAATTCCTAGCTCAGATTCCTGCCCCAAGCAAGTGGACTATTTAAGATGATACCTACACACTTGAGGGTTCTTTACGCTTATTTTGAACATTCTAATTTAGATAATACGTTATTGAAGAAATTCTTCTGGGGTGTACTGATTTCTCTAATCTCTTTGATGCCAACTAATTAAAACTATTTAGCAGTATGTAGCTCCATATGTACAAACATAAGATGTTCTTTTAAAGTATTACATTATACATGTTTCAAACTCTAAAATTATTTGATAGGGGAAAATAAGAGTATCTTACTTTACCCCATCCCTATGCAAGAATACTGTGGTTTAAAAAACTTAAATAAATTGATTACACAAGCTTAATTTTAACATACATAATATACTCCACGTCACTGATATACTAGTCAGGTTATTTTTAAAGTTTTAAAACCAATCTTTGTACATTTAATACTAGCTTTATAATAAGGTACAACTCAAAACTAATAAACTAATAAAATAAAAGACCATATATATTAATTTTTCCAGGTAAGAAAAGTACTGGAAATATATTAGCAGCAAATGGCTTAATCTGTTGTGTTCATACAGTGAATTACCATGCAAGAACTAATTGTAAACCTACATTTAGACAATTTACTATTTTAAATGATATATAAATTTTACTTTCTTTCTCTTTAATTTTGCTCATCTTTACAAATTATTCACTTTCCTTTTGCAGACAGCCTATACAAAGAAAGATGATTGTCTCCTTCCAAAAAGAAATTTCTATTTTTGCCAAACATTTGCACCTATTTCCACCAACTATGCACTGAACTATCAGTTATTCCCCGGCGACTGCATATGCAGACAGAGACGCTCAAGTTTCTCTTTTTAAAGAAGGTATAATTGAAGCTGCTTATTTCTCTTTAATTTGGCACAGTCATTCTACAATTAAGACATACCTAATTACCATGTTTTCAACAAATGCAAATAAAGCTCAATTAAAATTCTAGTCCAAGTTACAAATTACACTACTCAATTCTGCAAGGTACCTTGTTAGGACTGAGACACCAATAAGTTTGGAAAATACTGGGCACTTGTATATTAATGAGTATGGGGAAAATGACTTTAGATTTCAATTGAAACTCCAAGGTCTGTACCTTGTGCCATAAATAAATATTTCTATCTAATCACCACAAACATTTTATTTTCAAAAGTTGACTGTAAGCCACATGTTCATTGGTCTTTTTTGCCCCATTGAGAAGCAATGCTACTGTTGATCTCTTCTGGGTGCTTATCCAAAACCCATTTCTCCCTTCCTCCTTCCCAATGAAACGCTGACTGTGTTCAGAATGCATCTAGCTCCAAGGGGCAAATCTATTATTAAATTTACACAAACCTACGGGTGTCTGTTGATTTATTAGTCCAATGTTATTAGTCCCAGAATGCCCCCATTAACCTGAATGGATATATTCCATGCCTAGGAAAATGGCTCACATCCCTCTGTTGGTTATGAACAAGAAAGTACGGTAAAACACTTGGAGCCCTGCCATCACCTCTGGACTGAGGACAGTGCAGGCAAAGGGGCAGAAAAACGCTGGGTCTTCGATAACAACACGAAGGAATCAGCAATGCCTGAAACTGCCAGCTCACTCTAGAACTCAATTATACAAGACTCCTTCTTAATGGTTTGAGGGGGTCGGAGCTGAATTTTCTATTAACTACAGCTAAAAGTAGCCTAGCGAATGCATTGCATAAATCAAACTTGAGAGCAACTGTGAAATATCTAAACTTCTATTTACCGGAAGTGTAAGATTTAACAGTGATGGTCATGCTAGACAGCTCTGACAACCTTATTATAATTAAAGGATTTGCTCAGAGTTGTTACTAAGAGTTAAATGAATTGTTAAACGGGTATAAACAGAGCAATACAAAAGAAAAACGATATTACTGGTACTTCCTCTTCAGCAGTAAACAAAGATTCGCCTCTCTGGGCACAGCCCAAAGAAGCATTGTTAAATAGTTGTTGAGTGAATAACAGAGTGATTGAACAAAGAGCTAACCATGTGAAAAACTGTCCTTTACTGCTTCCTATTTAGATAGAATTACCCCTGGTATTAGAAATACCTAATGATAGAAACAAATATTCTTCAGTAATTTATAATTTACTTTGGAAGACAAAGAATTAAACATGGTAACTGCACACAGGATGACTCAGTCTTCAGAATCCATCTCTATAAAACAGAACGTGAAATAAGTAAGTTAAGACATTAGCAAGGGAGGACTTCAGAAGCCTCAGCGCACACACTGACATCAGCCAATGTCCGCTGATGAATGTTAAGTAAAAGACAATGTAATAAAAACAAGTGTGGACTGGACTTCCAGGCAATGCAAAGTCCTGTGTACATTTTGAGAACTGTGGGGACATAAATATTATTTTTGTTTCTTATTTTAGTTAAGTATTTGACTTTGGAAAAGGAAGAAAGATGTAGGAAATGAACAGCTAGAGATACAGATGGTGTCGAATAACAGGATCTGCTTTCCTGGACTCTGGCTTTTAACATTAGAGTGATAAGCTCTTGGCAATGGAAAAACTTAGCTTTTTTAGGACACTTTAAAAAAAGAACTCACACATACAAAGCAGGCACGAAAATATGAAGAATCAAGAAGCTCTCATATTAAAATGTGCAGTGGGATTAATAACTTAAGAACCAAGAGTATGAACACGAAAGGACAAAAAGATGTGAAAATCAGGTAACATGTATCAGTGGCATTATAGAAGAGGTTTCAGCAGTTGGAGAAAGTTCAGAAAGATGATTCCTAAGACAGTCTATTCTAAAAGCATGCTTATTTCATTAAAAAAAAGTAAAACCTGTCAGTTTATGTTGGGGTGGGAGTGTGTGGGAAGACAAAAACAGTAAGATCACTCTCCCAAATAATGTCACACTGATTACCAAAAACCACTCTTCACTGCTACTGTACATTTGAACCTTCTCTATAATGCTCCCTCCAAATGAAGCAGATACAATGCTTACGAAGAGATTGGTAGACTGTCATCTCCATTACTCCACCTTTCCCAAGAGTGCTGCAGCCGACATGCAATGAGAGTCACAGCCTCAATTTTCCGAACCCTTGCACATTTGTTTTCAGCATACATCCAACTGATTTTTATATTCAGTGATGGTCCACACTAGACACTGTTTCCAGTTCATGGGGTCAACGTACATTGAACCTGAGGCTTTCCGTTTAACAAATAGAATGGACTGGTTACATAAAATGGTAGCATTCATAATAACCCTGCTGTTGAAACTGCCACTAAAATTTTATTTTAATCAAGGAGTGAGCTTGGTGTCGAGTGTATATTTTAACAATATACAAAACAACAGGCCAGTGGTATGACTTTTTAAGTGTAAAACAAACAAAAATAACAACAAAAACTTGCAAAAGCAACTGAAAGAAAAAGTGAGTGGTTAGCAATACCCTAGTTTGATCGTTTACTGAAAACTGAAAATGCCTACTTCCCCAGGCCGGTGCTCTTCAGCCCCATACCACACCACCCATACTGGGGCACACACAAAACTTTCTTGATGTTGAAAAAATACTTTATACTAGTAAGTCTCAGAAACATTCTATATAATCCATTAGGGCTTTAGAAAGTCAAGGGAAAACCAGGTTGTTCAGAAAAGAAGTTTCTTGAAGAAGGAAGACCGTGTAATGTACACCAGACCCAGCAGTAAGGAGACACCCCTCACCGCGCTGCACAAGTAAGCACGGGAGATAGGGGACTGTGAGCCTGGACAGGTGATTATGGAGCTTCCTCAGCAAGTCTACAGGCAGTACAGCCAGTCAGCAGATCCTAGCAATAGCCTCAGATATTAAATAATGAGAACTTGGGCTAGACTGGACAGAAGGAGTGAAACTAGGAGATTTCCTGAGGAAAAATTAAGAAAGTTTGGTAATGGAGTGATTACACAGTGAGATGAAGGTTCCCGAGCCTGGAAATGCTAATGAGAAAAGTCACAACGTCATCATCCACCTTTGAGTTGCTAAGTGTGTAAACGCAGCTCCTTCCTTTCCTCTGGCAAGGCCAAGCATCATCACTCACCTGGATCACTGCACTACTATCACATAACTGATCAAGCCACCGCCCATCCCTGATAACCTGTCCTCAATCTCATGGCCCCAACAGTCATGTTCTCTTACATTCAGCCTCTGGAATGAAGTGGAGAGGCAAGTAAGGGGGGAAGGCTTCCAGGAGAGTGGTATTGGCTGAGATGAGTGATCTTCAGTGGGGTGCAGGGGGAGCATGGGGAGCACAGGGGACGTCTGAAATTCTTCAAATGCCCTTTAAGGTCCTTAGTGTAAAATACAAATAATTTAAACTACTACGGTCAGTGATCTGTTCTCTCCTGACATCAGGGGTTCAAACTCATTTTCACTGGGGGCCACATCAGCCTCACAGTTGCCTTCAAAGGGCCGAATGTAATTTTAGGACTGTATAAATGTAACTACTCCTTAACTGTTAAGCGAGAGCTCAGCAATGTCGCTGGGTAGAAACAAGGTGCTGGACCGGATTAAACAAAGTGAAGGGCTGGATTCGGCCCACGGGCCTTGTGTTTGCCACCTGTGGCTTATACTTTAAATCCCATTCCTCACTATGCTTTCACCTGTTCTATATACATCAACCAAAAAGAACTACAGCAGTCCAGAGATGATCCCACTCCCTATGTCCCCTGTGCTCCCCATGCTCCCCATGCTCCCCCTGCACCCCACTTAAGATCACTCATCTCAGCCAATACCACTCTCCTGGAAGCCTTCCCCCCTTACCTGCCTCTCCACTTCATTCCAGAGGCTGAGTAGGTACAGAGCCCTTTGGTGCCATGGTAACCTGTGCACTACAATGGCCCTTAACTACACTGCTTCTCAGTGTCCCTTTACCCACTGGGTTGAACCACCCCAGCCTACATATCAGACTGTAGGTGCCACACTCATTTAAACATTCTTAAATAGTTTAAAGTGGTTTTAATGTAATGGGTTTTCCCATTTGGAAGTGTAATATTCTAGAAAAATCACAGGACTGACAATCAGAAGGTATGCATTCTGTACTTCCGTTCCTAAGTAAGACCTTGGTCAACTTTTAAATACTTTTTTTCTTATCAAGAAAATGGTTAAAATGAGAAGTCTTTAATTCAAACACTTTACATGTGACTTTTCTTTGTCCTTTTTGGCTTCAGCAAAAAGAATGTAATCTACATACTGCATTCAGAAACTTCCTAAAATTAATCAAAGCTCCTTTTCTTAAATTGCAGGTGATATTGAGGTATACAAATTGGCATAAAAAGATAAAATAGGTTACTCTTATTTCTAGCATTTCAGAAAAAAATGTTTTTATAGATTAATATCCAATTATCCATTAGAAGAGCAACCAAATAGAAAATCTTTCACAAAGTTCTTTGACTTTAATTCCCATGTCCTGAGTTCTTTCACGTATTTGCTGTAATCAAAGGGTTCTGCTTAAGATAAAATCAGACTTAACTTGCATTATTTTTGCTCAAAATGTAGTGATGAAAGGCGGCTACAAGTGTGGAGAATGCCAAGTAGAAAATCTGAAATAAAAATGCAATAGGTATTTTGTAGCTAATAAAAAAAACAATAATTCCCCTGGAATAAATTTATGTTAGTAAATCAGTTCTCAAATTAGCTGATATACTAACATAAATTTAGTTTCTTGAAATCTCATACTGCTAACCTAAGTTATGTATATTGTAGAGAGTGCTTTTTATTTAAGACCCATAAAGCACCATAACAAAGTAGGTAGGTTACTCAAAAGCATTTTGTCTTTATGTTTTCAAGTCCTACAGGTTTTTACATTTAAAATTCTAAACTACATATATCTTAAAATTAATAGCTACAATTAAAAGGATAGCATTTGGTTTTGCTGTTTCTCCTCCCTGACCCCCCAAAACACTGTTACTAAATTGGTAGTAAGGCTTACAATTTAACAACTTTTAATTTAGGAAAAAATGGAACTATATATTTTTCAAAAAGAAAACAAAGAAATGTTACTGTATGCATTCTCAGTAGCAACAGAAACTGATTGATTACAGGGAGGGGGGAAGAGGGGATAGAAGCCACTTGCTGAGAGCCAGGCAGGGCATGTAATTTGCATATAAGAGGGAGCAGATTGTAGATGCCCTGACCTGTCAAACACAGGTAGGACCTCAGAGATAATGGGTCCCAGAGTACAGAGCTCCATCTTGATCCAGACAGACACACAACATGGAGAGGCCAGATGGATTAAATGAGAGACAAAAACGCTGGCTTCTGCTGTCTCCACGGGAAGAACATAAGTGTTACCAAAGATGACAGCCATCAGATACCACATGCGCCCGGCCCAGTCTCTGGCCCCCAGTGTGTGCCAGTGTCAGGATTTCAACACCGATGAGAAGAGGCAAGCCCGCTTACAGCCAGGAAATGGAGCCACTGGGGAGGGGCTCAACACCAAGTGACAAGAGCGATCAAGGTGCTGGTGCCAAAGATGAAGCGGGCTCAGGGAGGGGAGAAAACAGCCAAGTCTGTCCTCACCCCCAGCCTGGGCTCGAACAACCTCCGCTCTCCATCCCAGCGTTTTTAAGGAGCACTAACTGCATCCTTACAGAATGGCCTGGATGATGAAAAAAATGGTCAGCTAGACAGTTGGTCCCCTTTTCAAAGCCACATTCAGTAGCGACCCGGCATTTTCATCTCTGCAGACGGCGGCAGCTGAGGCAGACCACAGACAAGAAAGCCCCCTTCCCCAGGCCCAGGCGCACAGACAATGGCAGGACACCGGACACACAGGGAGGGCTGGTGCTGGAAGGCGAGGAGACAGAAGCATGACCAGCAATGAGAATGCAGACTCAGGGAAGGGGCAGTGACAGCACGTGTGCCCTGAGGACCCATGAGCCGGGCTCTGAAAAGGACAGTGTTGAGATAACTGAAGAAGAGCTGGCTGGGCAGACTGCTTTCTCATGACTGGAGCCAGAAAACACATTTTTGCTTCTAGTCATATGCAAAGGTGACATTCTAACGACCACCAGAAGTAACATAAGCCTGACAGATTATACAGATACATTTTACAGACAGTATATATGCAAAAGATAATATATATAATATATGTATACATTTCTTAGAAAAACAAAGAGTTTGCTGAGGGATTGAGGTCTAGGACACGTAGGTGCAGTGTGGAATACGAAAAGGACAGTGGGGTCACAGCTACCCCACTTACTGCAACTGTCTCTCCCTCGCTCTCAGGCACACAGGGGAGCTAGTTAGGGAGGAACTCACTCACTGATACAACACATAGTCACTGAATGCTATGATTCGCCAAGTCCTGTGCTCGTTCTGCAGGAGTGACGCAGACATGCTATGTTTTCCTCTGTGGACCTTACAGAGGTGAGAGAGGAAGCAGGCAGGACTTAGGGAGGTAACTGAACGGGTCACAGAGAATCATGGAATATGAAAACTAGAAGGGACCTTAGAAACCATCAAAACCAGAGCTTTTCAAACTTTTTATGAGCAATAGCAAACTACCTTTTATTAAAATTAAAATTTACAAAGAACCACAATGTATTTAAAGTGATTAAAACCCCCACAACTGCCAGGTGGCCCAGGCAGAGTCCCACCCACTCAGCCTCCCACTTGCTTCCGACTCCCTCAGCCACTGAGCACCCCTCCTGACCAGACATCACCATACACGATGTGAAAATCACTGAGCTAGTTGTCCAAATCTGTACTTTTACAAATGAGAAAATTAAAGCTCAAGGATTTTAAGTGGTTTGACCAAAATCCCAAACTAGTTAGAAAAATGTGGACTAGGATGTAAGTCATCTAAACTCCAGGTCAGTGTTTGCTGCACTCTATTAATTAAATTTCAACAATTCCAACTGCAAATATTTGAAATGTATGACAGTTGCCTTTCATTTGTCACCCAAAGTTCAGCAAACTGGTCTGAAAAATAAATAAAATCAGGACTTTGGAAAACACAGTACTTTGTACTTGTAAGCGCTCAGGTCACAAGGGCCACTGCCAGCTCCTGTCCAGAATTTTACTTACGGCTTACAAGCTGTGATGAGTCTACCTACTTGTTTGTTTGTTTTGTCTTTATGATAGTTGGATGAATAGGTTTTAATATAATATTCTTAAACCTGTTATTTCCAATTTAGAAAGGAAACTAAGCTCACCGAGGGACAAAATTAGATGTCCACATTGTGGGAAGTTCTGGAGGCTGTCCCTACAGAATTAAGAACATGCCCCATGTTGATAAGGATTCCATCCCGTTGCATTTGAAATGAGTAACATAATTGTGAAAAAACTGCATTTTATAAGGGAATTTAAATAACATTTTAATAAGAACAGGTTCAAAAGCAACATATGTTGCAGATGCTTAAAAAATAGTGAGGGGCCGAGTTCATCTCTTACTAAATATACACTCAGGACAGACCCAGGCAACATCCACAGGTAGCAGGGTTCCTCCCCAGAAGGGCTTCACAAGCCATATCTGCAAGGATGGCAAGGGACCCTGGGCACAGCAGGGGAACAATGCAAGAATGTTGAAGATATGACTCAGGATCTTGGAGACCGGGCTTGGCAGCAAAAGTGGGAAACATGTTCTGCATCTGGCGAGAATGGGCTGCGCATAATTGAAATCACTGGCTGGGTGCAGTGAAAAAACTGCCCAGGTTTAGACAGAGAACGGGGAGGGGGAGGGGCAGCAATCTTCCCTGAGCGCAGCGGGCCCGTTACACTATGACAGTGACATTTGTCTTCCCAGACACACGAGCAACGGCAAAATTACAGAATTTTGCTTAAAATCTCCTCAGAATGTGACTCTTATTTAAAACTCTTCTTCCTCACCACAATTCTCCTTATATGTGACAGAAACGGCCCACCCAAAAGTTACATTGAAGTAATTTACAATCCACTTCAACCGCCTCTGGTCTCTGCTTTAACTTCTAGCTGCTGTGTGTCTGACTTTTCTTACAATGGTTAGACAGAGTCACATTTGACATTAAAAAACTAAAATGTTAATTAGTACTTGTGAACAATTATCAGCTAATCAACAGTTTTTCAACCACTCCTAAGCCCTTTCTCTTCTAAGGAAATAGACTAGTAGAGTTTTTTTTCCTTATTTTTAAATTGAATGGCTATATTTATACTATAAATGTTTAATAGATAACTCCCTTAAGTATAAGTTTGTACATATTTATAACTGTTGATTTTTTTCTCAATATACTATGGAAAATGTATTGCCCATTCATACTAACCTTTGACTTTTAATTTTCTTAGCTTAATATATTTTGAAATTTGGGAATATATGCACACAAATGTATCTTGCTAGCTCAGTTCAAGGAAAGAAAGAATAATTTATAAAATCAAAACAAAAATATGTTTTCAAAATCACAGATCATTACATGTAGCCATGGGAGACATCACATTATGCATATACCATATAGTGGTGGTTTTCAAACATTTTGGTCTCAGAATACCTTTATGCTCCTAAAAATTATTAAGAACTCAAAAATATTATGTGGATTATATCTGTCAATATAATTAATTAAACTGAGTTAAAACTGATAAAGTTTAAAAACATTAATTACTTTATAAAAAATAAATTTCATGTTAACAGAAATTACATTTTGACAATAATAACTGTATTTTCCAAAAATAATTAGTGAAAACAATGGCACTGTTTTATATTTTAGCAAATCTCCTTAAAACTTGGCTAAAAAGATTCTCCTATCTGCTCTGCATTCAGTCTCTTGCAGTATCACATGACATGCTGCCTCTAGAAAACTCTAGTGTATATTTATGAGAGAATGAGAATCAAAAGGTAAATAATATACTATTATCATGAAAATAGTTTAAAGGATACTGGGAAGCCCCAGGGTTCCCTGAAGTACACTTTAAAACTGATGCTTTATACACCTGTTTTAACTGCTTTTCTTTCCAACATAATAAACGTACATGTCTCCATGCCTTCGTCGTCGTCATCTGCTGTCGGTTTATCGTAAGACTTGTCAATGGCAGCTCGGAAGCTCTCATTGCACCCTCTTCCTCTGATTATCCGTGGCCGTGGGCGATGGAAAGGAATATCTCCATTCAAAGTCACCTCAGCAACTGCTGTCTGCAGACTTTCTAAGGAGCTTGACTTCTTCAGACCCAGGGAAGGTCCCACATCTCTGCTGGGGGAACCTTGGAGGTTTATAAAAACAAAATATTTGTTAAAAATTAGTGGTGAAATTTATGTTATGGAACATTTAAAAATTATGGAAAAAATCTGGACCACAAATAGATGAAAAGGTATAAAATAAAGTAATAGTAACTAGTTTTTATTTTTTCCAAATACATTTAAATTTTGTCTATTTTCTTTATTTTCATGAGGAAAAACTTTAAGCTTTGAATTATGTTTCCATTTCTAGCCCAACAGACAAAGAGTCTGTCAAATCATTTGTTCCGAGTTATGTAAATAATCTAAAAGAAACAGAATAACATAGAAACTCACTTGCAGAGCAGAAATAGTAACAAGGGTAAAGTAAGCAATCAAGAGTAAGATTTTGACAGTTGAAAATTACTTTTAACAGAAGTTACACTTTCATATCCATAAGCATTACCGAGTCTCTTCCTCATTCTAGCGTGGGCCCACAAAGTAAAGAGAACACAGAGGACTGTGTGTCATGGGTACCATTAGGGCGCCCTGACACCACTCAGAACCCTAATTCTGGGCAATGTTAACATTGTGGAAAGAGCAATAGAAGATTTCAACAGAAACAAATTACTACATCAGGGCTCTCTAAAGAGACGTAAAGAAATAGAGACTAAAGAGCTGACTTAAACTTCCAGGCCTGGGAATAATATCTGCTTGAGAAACAAGTAATAAATAGAAGGAAGAAGACTTAATCATTACCAAAAAAATTTCAGTAAGATGGCAGGGAAGAACTCAGCGAATTAAAAATTTGACTCCATTTCTTGAGGATCTGGGGCAGAAAGGCCTGAGATAATACCAACAGCATACCAGGCTTTAGACGGCAATCAAAACAGATTTCTTTGCCTAGGTGAGACAGTGTCATCCATCACTGCCTGACCTGGGGCTCGAAACCAGACACCTTTAGCCTCTACTGCTCCCTGGGCAATCTAAGTTATAGAACTAGTTCTTCACGAATACTGTTAAAAAGACACGTGCAAAAAATGGCAGGGTAGGACAGACTAGACAATTTGTCTGTGCATGAGATCATCAGCCCATATGCTGGTCAATAATTATGGAGGGGCCTTGTGTGTTATTACCTAGAAATACAGGGTTATGGCACGGGCTTTCCACAGCTCAGAGTATGAACCAAAATAAAAATGAACTGAGGTAGTCAAAACAATTGCCTTTTAAGATTCATTTAGATTATATCTTTCACCTAATGTTTACAATGAGGTAGCAGCTTTAAGTTAGAAGGAATATGTTAAAAATGTAAAACAGGCAGAAAGACAGATGATTCCAATGCAGAAATAATATTCAGTCAGTTGCTGTGCATGGCAGAAAGAGATGACTCACTTAACTTTCTTTCTCAATGCAGGTTTGCATGTATACATAGATTACGTTATGGCAAAAAATGCATATAAACTATTTCTTTCCAGGATCAGTATTACTTTTTCTCTTGATAGCAATATTAACTTCTGAAAGTTCATGTTCTGAATACCCATAAAAGTCATGTCACAGGATGGAAAATAGATTTCGTTCCAAATAACTAAACAAAAAATAAGAAATCAAGAAACCAAATAGAGTGGGAAAAGATCGTTTCTGGGCTCGGACATCTACCTTTACAAGTCCTGGCATTCACGTTGGAAAGATCTCTTTCTCAATGAATCATACCTATCAATTTTGGTAAGTTACAAGCTGCATTTGGGTTCTTTCCCCATTTAACTTCTTGGATTCATAAAGGACATGAGCAGTCAGTATATGGGGGTGGGCCAGAGTAGTTTTACAGTTGTCATGCAGGTTATGATTATTACAATAGCTTGATTAACTCGACAAGAGTGAATTCTGTCTCATGTATTCACAACTGTAAACCTATTTTTGCTTACTGGATGTATATGTATATTTATTCTGGCTGTCTATTTATCTTATCTATCTGCAAGAAATATTTCATGCTTCTAATAAAGATTATCATAAAACATAAACTATGTATATTAAGCTTTTGTTTATGAAGTTAGCTGAATTTGACTTTATGTACTCAGAGCACTAAAAATTTTAGTAATGAATTCCAGAAATGGCATGTGTATTTGTTAAAATAAGTCTATACATATTTACACATATATAAGTATATATGTGCGTATAAATGCATGTATTTATTAAATACATAAAGGCAGGCAAATCTGGGAAGAAAAACAATGAAAGTATGATTCAACAAGCAATAGATATTTTATAAGAGTAATTCACTGTAGAATAACATTTTGGCAAAATGCTGATAGTTATGAATGGTGGGTACTAGGTATATGAGAGATCAATGAACTATTGTCTCTACATTTAAAGGTGGTTGAAAATTTTCATAATAAAATATTATTTTAAAAAGACAACATCAAAATGGAGACAATTGTACTTGAGCAGCAATAAAAAAAAGAGAAAGAAAAAAAAGACAGTATCTACAATTTGTGAATCTATAACAGAGATCAGCAAACCTTGGGCCAAATCGGGAACTTTTCAAACACAGCCATGCAGACTGTTTACACGTATTCCATGGCTGCTTTCCTGCCACATCAGGATTAAGTAATTGCGACAGAGACTGTCTAGTTTCCAAAGCCATGTCAACATTTGTCAAAGAAACTTGAACAAAGGTTTGTTAAGTAATAAGATTGCTGAATGAGGGCTACGGAGATCCCTAACAACAACAACTCAGCATTTACTGGTAAGAAAGACTGAAAATTTGTTTCTCTATAAAAGTATGCACAAAGAAATTAGGGGTACTTACACAGACACAAAAATCAGCATCTTTTAATTTTGAAGTTATATTTTAAAGGTCTTTATGTAAATCTTTTTAGGATATATATTTTTTTAATATTCAAGGATTAAACTGTTCAAAACCCAATTCTCTACTTATTCCTGTTCTTTTCTTTCAGAAAGTAAACTTACCCCCAAATATCACAAAAGAGCCCTATCCAGGAATTAAATGAAAACCATAATCATACTATTTTCCCTAGGTATAGTTTTCTATTCCTCCTCCTCTTGTCAGAAAAAAAGAAAAAAGAAAAGGAAGTAGAGGGTATGTCTTTTGCAAGGACAAAGGCAAATGGAATTCAATTTTCTTTTTGAAAGGCTTATGGCTAGACAGACAATCTATGCTAAAATGCCCTATGAATCTGCCAAAAACCATTGCATTGAAATGTTAAATCATGATAATCTTAATAATTCAAATGAAAATAACTGAAAATTTGGCAGCTATGGAGTAATTTTTTGCCCCAATTTTTCCAATGTAATTTGGTAGAATATATTGCACATAGTGCAAAAAAAATTGCTCTTTTATTTTGAGGACGTTAAAACACCATAAAGATATGATCCAATTAATGATAAAATCTAATGAACAAAATAAAGTGACAAATAAAACAGAAACAGAGGCATGGACACATGGAAGAGACTGACAGCTGTGAGAGGGAAGGGAGGAGGGAGAAACAGACAAAGGAAGGTGAAGGGTTTGCCCAAGAACACACACGCATGACCCACAGAACGGACAACAGCATGGTGACAGCCAGAGGAGGGGCGGGGGCTGTGGGAATGTGGGCGAAGCAGGAGGGAATGGGTGCACCTGTAATAATGTCAACAATAAACACAAAGTAAAAGCAAAAATTTCCCTTCTCACCATGAGTTTTTTGTTTTCAATTAACTCGATATCATTTTTTCAGATAAAAATGCTATCAGTTAAAATCTGGATAACATTTTTTTTTAATCACAATGAATTGTTTTCTTTCTAGCAGTAGTGACTTGGTTAAATTAAGTGTTTTCCTTATTTTACCTAATAGGCATAGTATATAAATTCATGTTCTTTAAACTCAGTTCAGTTTGGTTTTTATGAACATTAACTTGGAAAAAAGTTACTTTCTTAAAAAGAACTGAACACTAATAACTCCAAAAACTAGTAACTAATTAAAGAACAAAACTATCAAAAAATACTTTTCTTTAGCACTGTTTCAAAATTTCATTGAGTTTTATGTTTGATAAGAAAAATAACTATTGAGTAAGGGCTGAGACTACAGTTAATTGCCTTGCACTACCATTAATTCTATGATGTGCTGGACGTAATTTTTATGATCAATCTTTCACTCTGCAAAGTGTGAAACTCCAACCATGTTCACAATAATCTTTACACATGTGTGTGGGATGCACATTTTCCAAGCATGATGAAACCAATTACTACTATAGGTTAAGAAGGTGAATTGAAGCTAATTAGTGGTAAGTAGTATAACTACTACATCATACTGCATCTAGAATAATTAAAATGCTATTCCAAACTTAAAATAATAAATCATAAATGCTCAATTGTACAAAGCACATTACTTTAACTACACATAAAAACCCTCCTTTTTTGATTCTTTTCGTTAAATAAGAAGTAAAATATGCTATAAGGCAAAACCCAGTTCAATATGATCCATTGTTTCTGTGGAATCATTTAGGCAGCGTTTTAAAAGCCAGCCCTAAATAGTTAATGAAAGGAAACAAACAAACAAAAACAAAACCTTTTGAACAGGTTCACGAAGTTAAGATAAAGAGCCATCGGCATTATATACTCTGATTTCAATGTCAGGTAACTATGAACTAATTCTTGCATTAGAAAAAGAAATAGGTTTTCTGAGTGACTAATGATAGCAATTACTGGACATTGTCCTTTAGTGAAAAATATTGGCAACTGTGCTATTATTACCCTTCAAATCAAAGTCACCACTTTGAGAATCCGCTTTGGGTGTTAACCTAGGAATCAAAGAAATAATTTAAAACCAAGAGTCTACCCAAGAGATCATGTTTTCAGGGTTTTGATTTTTCTTAGATTGTGACAAAACATTCCTGCACAAATAAATTAAGAAAATCCAGGTTGTTTAAGCATTTTTGAATTGCTGAATTATATTTCCATTTAGATCTACTACACTGATAAATGTCTTCTAACAGAAAATTTTCTCGCCTTGTACAATTTGATTTCCTACAATAAAAACATCCATGCAAGACTAGAATATTTATGTGTACATGCTATATGATTGGCAGCTCTGTAATTATGATAAGCTCCTTGGACCACAGTTTCTATGGCAACAGTCTAACGGTCCATCCTTACCTGCTTTCTGGTCATCCACTGTATTGAGTTTAGTCTCGTCAGCTACTGTTGGAAGGTAAATGTATAGTGGTTAGCCCAGTTAGTCCCACAGCCCAACATGCTTCAACAATTCCCAGATCTTTTCAGTTATGTGATAATTCTCAGGTAACATTTCATGCAAATATTATGAAACCTCAAGCAAATATTTATAATCAAAAGGGGAGGGTAAGCAGTGTCTCCATGCAATATGCCAGTCGTTTCATTTCACAGACACGTATGTTATTTATATGTTAGCATATCATAATTAGCCAAGGTAATGCATCACCAAATTTTTCTTTTTTGCACACGTGATAAATTAATATTTTTAGTCTTGAAGTACAAACAGCCACCAGGGAACAGCATAAATAGGTTACAGTTGATTAAAAAAGGTTTTAAAAATCATTCAGTTGATAGATATGATTAATTATTTTACTTTTTTGGTTTGTTTGTTCTTTTGGTGGATTTGGATTCAAAAAGAGACACGACCTGATTGATGTTTGATTGAACAACTATGATTATTCTCCTGCTCTCATTTGCTTCAAATGCTTTCTACAATAAATATCATCTCAAATGATTACTTCAATTAAATGCCTTAATTATCAACACATAAGAGTTTCTATTAAATAAACCTTAAAGAATAGCAATAAAAGAAAAATATAAAGTAACGAAATTCTAGACATGGATTGAGATAATGATTTTTCTCCAAAACTGTTTCTTTTAGTTCAAAATGCCACAACCAAACAAATACTATATCAATGAAATTGGTTTTAAACATCCAGTGTTAAAAAATTTCATTGTTCAAATAAAGATGCACGAATATAACATGATATACATATTTTTGTTTCTTTTCTCATCAGAAAACATATATATTAACATATTGCACATTTATAAACATGCCGCTTATGAGAAATATGGTTATCTCAAACTCAGAGAAAAACAAATCTTTGCCAAATTACCACATTTCACATTTATTTTCTCTATTGCTCAAAGTAAAGAGACATGTGTTTGGGACCATCAATTTTAATCTGAAAGCATCTATTTAGATAAAGATTCATGGAGATTGTACTCACTACCTAAATCCATGCTTTTTGATTTTCGTGTTTTAACGAAATCCAATTGACTGGCATCTGAAAATTGCTTTGTGCGTTTTTCTGACATACTCTGGCGTCCAAATCCTTCTCGTTGAAAAGCAAGAACTGGATCAACATCTGGACTCAAAGAGCTGGTGCAGAAAAAAAAGATAAACATAAAAATAGTTACTAAAAATAGCAGACATCCAATTTAGGGGAGTTCATATAACTGTGTGTATGAATGTGTATAAATGTACATTCCTCAGAAATATTTAAACTAAATAACAGACATATAATTCATTTAAAAAAACTGTGGCTGTATAGGAAGTGATCGAAAATATAACATTAACTTACACTTAGTAATTCTTTCTGCATATGAGTTCTCTCCTCCTGTTTCCCTCTCATAGTGTCCTCACTCTGTTTGATAACACAGCACTATTTCTAAATGATTATCAATAATTAGCCTTATATCTTTCTGTCATTGGAGTGGTTGGAAGTTTGAGGAAAACTCTCTTATGTTAATATAAATATTATCAGCAAACAAGTGACTATAACAAATTGAAAATGAAGAGAAGCTTTAGAAAGGATATATTCTGATCTTATATATCCTTTACCTTGTGTTTCAGAAAAGAAAAAACATACACCTTTATGGCACATAGTTTCATGAGGATGTAGTTTTCTCTGTAATACTTAGCTGAGAAGATCAACTCAACAAATCTTCATTAGAACCTATTCTGATTAAAGCATTATGCTGGGTCCAAGTCAAAATGGTAAGAAAGAAAAGATCTCTGATCTCTACGAGTTCCTAAGAAGAGTTATCAAAGCAGAAGTCTACGGCAGAAGCTGTGGGTGCACACATGGAAGAGTAACAGTGCTTGAGGAAGTCAGGGACAGAACAGCTCAGACCAGACGGCCTGTGATGCGGGCACACCAACACAGCGACTGCAGCAGGGATGATGGCGCACATGGCACATCACCGGTAACAGGACACAGTCTGAAGTGTTTTCCCAATGGAGGCAGCCACGGATGACACAAAATCACTCCTAGTTGTATAAACCTATAAACACTTTGAAATGCGTTGTCAGGTGTTCTATGCACAGCGCATACAATGAAAATCATTTTTCTTTGCACTGGGCACACTGAGAAATAAATAGCTCTCCTGTGTCAGCACTGTGCCACCTTACCTATCTGGCCACGTAGGAGAATGACCCTCCCCAGTTAACTACCTACTGGAATGGAACTACCTACTAGAGGGAACTCTTCCACTCTGTCAGCTGGGTCTGCGGCAGGCTTCCTTACATTCTGATGGAAGCAAGCTTCTCAAAACCTTTATGAAAATTACCCTCTGTATTGGTTGGGTAAAGGACAATGATCTACTTTGGATATGTATCAGAAATTTAGCTGCAATTTACTGAGCATGAAGTAACTGGCTCTTACAGAATAGCTAAACCAAGAATGGTGAGAAGACATCAAGGAAAATGCTTTGATGTCAGGTTTAGTGACCTGGAATGGATTGAGCCCACCTGTCTTACGACCCTCAATAAAGAGAATACTACTTGCTTCATCCATCTTATAAGGCCGGTGAGAGACTTCAGAGATGCAGGTGAAAGCCCTTTGTAAATTGCAAACCACTATGTAAAATAACTTACTACTCAACAAAGATGTTCCTCCTCAAATTACCAAATTACCAAATGAATCCTAATACAAATTAGGATAATGAAAACAGAGTCCTTAAAAACCACACAAAGGAACTGTATAATCCTTTTCAATCTTTTCCACCAAACACAGAGCAGGGCCGCAAGAATGAGGCAAGGTAAGTGCCTAGGGCTCAGAATGTAAGGAAGCACTCACTCTCAGGGTCCTGCAAGTTCTGGGCGGGCACCTGAGATGAGTGGCTCCTCCCATTTTGAACCCTGGGACATGCCTGCCTCACCTTAGTCCTGGCCCAGGCACTGAGAAAGGATGTATCCACACAGACCAAGAGTTTAACTCAAGGCAATGACAATTTTTTTTTTTTTTGGTAAAACAGAATCAGTCTTATGTACTAATAGTTATTTTGTTTACACTCTCAACTAAATTTTTCCATTTTTAACTTAACAAATTTTTCCAATAAAACTCTGAATAAATTTGATGTTCCAGAAAGAAACAAGGTCATATTTATCTTAAAGCCATAAGTGCGCATTCACCTCCCATGATGCTTATACACAATTAATGCTCGAACAACACGGGGGTTAGGGGAGCCGACCCATCACACAGTAAAAATCCACATGTAACTTCTGACTTCCCCAAAACTTAAGCTGCCCTTAGGTACCCTTAGGTACATGGCTTTGGGTCAAGTCCAAAAATCCATGCCTGCTCAAGTCCTCAGTACGAAGCGGTGTGTGTACGTCAGTGCACACAGTCAGCCCTCCGCATCTGCGGACCCTTGACCACAGATGGAAAACAGCACAGGTATCTCCTGAAAAAATCTACACATAAGTGGTCTCATGATGTTCAAGGGTCAACTGTACTATATATGTAGGTATGTATAGCAATAGTGTACATTACATAGAATTACATATTGTTTATACATATTTCCTGAACAGATATGTGCCCATATATTATGCTTATATAGTAAGTATTCACACACCACTATGCTCATAATTCCCAGAGCACATGCACCCAATTCAAACACACAGCCCTACAAGTGGAAAACTAAAACCCATATGATGATCTGATTTGTACTAGAAAACTCTGAATAATGTATTTTCAATAAAATTAATTTTTCTATACATTGAAAGTTGATCTCTTCAACCACTGTGCATGTTTACCAACCTTTTTTTGTATCATGTGAAATATTTTAAAACCTGAACTCCAGTAATGCATAAAATTGGTGAACAGAATGAATTTGAAATACAATTTTAATAGAAATTATAGGTAAAATAATTTTCAAAAAAATACAAACTGTTGTTGCTGATGTTACCTGACAACCACATATGTCATATTTTATAAACTAATTTTATATCCTTTAAAGTTATCTTTTCACTAAAATTAGAATCTGCTATTTTGCTTTCCCCCAAAAAACATTGTTAATATTCCCTAAATCAATTAATGGATTATAAAAAAGTATATTCTATTAGTTAACAAATTAAAATTTTAGCCATTTGCTATATTTAGCCTTCTAGTACAGTGAACTGTAAACATACATAATTTAAATGTCAAATGAGTTTATGAGTTAGTAGGAGTTTTAAAATAACTAAATATTTTTAAACCATGACATATTAATTCTTCCCTATCAATAGACCCACTAAACTAATTCAGATACAATAAACAGCAACCCCAAATACTTAATACATTAGACTGCAGGACTGACAGCTGATTCTTTAAAGAATGTAACCAAATCCAGACCCCCAATGTTATTAAAATTCCAGTTATTAATCCTGTCTTATTGCCCTTTTGTTTCTATAACATTTTCACCCAGGATCAGGGTGACATTGTCAGGCTGAAAAAACTTGTATTTTCTGCTGTGATTCAGAACAGCCGCCATTCTTGTTTCGATAACCCTTTATCCATATTGCTTTCCTTGCCTCACACTCCCCATAGCAAAGTCATACACCTCCTCACCAGTTCATGAACCCCTTAGGGAAGTTAATGCCACAACCATCCCTGCTAGTTATTTATTTATTCTCACCAATACATCCCTTCAATCAGGCCCCAGACAGACCTATTCCTCTAGCCAGCTGCATAATTTCTCATCATGGTGAAGATTCAAGGGCTTTTGTCCCTAAGATGAATGTTGCCAATATCTAACCCTTACTTCTCTGTTGTTGCTTTCCTTTCAGAAAGAGACAAAATCTACAGCAGAAAATGTAAAAGCATCTTCAGAGTTCATATGGGAGTTTAATTTACACTGGAGCTTCCCCTCTAGGTTGAACCCACATTCACAGATGATCTATTACCATGCAGGCTTGAGTGGAGCTCTATTTTTAAATCTTGTGTTTTCAATAAGAGAATTAAAGAGAGAGAAAAGGAGGGAGGGGAGGGGAAGGGAGGGAAGAGGAAGAGAAAAGAAAATAGATAGGGAATTTTCAAGGGTGCAAGTAACAGGTGAGATTGTTTGAAGAGAACACCTGCAGAACTCACTGAGCCCGGGGCAGTACTTCCCGTGCTCATGGGGGAGTGGGGGAAGAGGACTGTGGGGGTTGTTTACTTTGTTGACCACCACTAAAATATTAACACAAGTAAATGCCAGTCCCCTGGACTCCTCCAATCTAATTTTTAATCTTGATACAAGTCTGGGGAAGAGTAGGAAACAGAAATGGATAAGCAGTGAAGGAACAATGCTGTAACATTTAAATATAACATTGCTGATGTATTCATAAAATTCCCCAAAGAAAGGGCAGTAAGAAAATTCTGGTATAATCTTTCACAAGGTTTGTGTTAATTATCACTACAACCTTGCAAGGCCATTGCTAGGGATCCCTTTCCTATTGCTTATTGACATATATAATTACTAGGCATGTAAATTAAAGTGCACATGCACATTCATGGGCCACAAATTGGCTCAATAATATCAAAACCTTACTTCAATTTTGAAAGATACAGGAGTCAAAAACAGCACTACACTGTCCCCAAAGTCACAATGCTAGGAGGAAGTACAAAGCATTGTAAGTAGTACATTATACCACTCTTAAAAAACAAAAAAACACTCTCCATTCCCAGGACATATCAACTACTAATTTGGCCAAAGTCATCTAATTTTGATAAACGTTGAGTCACCTTAACAATTTGCTTAGAATTTATTAACTTAATAGAAAAACAATTCATCAAATTGACACTGATCTAAAGTAATTAATAGTGAATTAAAAAATGAGTAGGGTTTTTAGTTAGTGACAGTTTTGTTGTTATTTTGGCTGAATTATTGACTGTAGCCCTGGAAAGGCTAAAGCAATCGGGCAAGTTTAGGGGCCTGGAGGGAATCTTTTCTTACAAGAGTGACAATTGAGAGCATTAAAGCCATGCACACAGAACACTGCTGTGACGAACAAACTGACTGTAACTGCTCAGTGATGCACCACCCTGGGCGACCAACCTGCAGCCTGAGGGCCACACGCACTCGGGGTGGCTATGAACGTGGCCAAACACAAAATTGTAAATTTACTTAAAACATTACGAGATTTTTTTTGTCATTAAATGTCACAATGTACTTAATGTGTGGCCCAAGACAACTCTTCTGCTTCAAGTGTGGCCCAGAGATGCCAAAAGGTTGGATACCCCAAAAGACAAACGGTGTCTATATTGGGTTGGCCAAAAAGTCCGTATGGTTTTTCCATAAAAGACACATTTTTCATTTTCAGCAAAAACTTTATTGATTTGGATATTCTGAGTATGTTGGCTGTCTCCCATGTGGTACTATGTTGCTTGTTTTCAATTAATGTCTCAATTTGATCACTATCAACTTCAACTACTCTACCCGATCATGGAGCATCGTCCAGTGAGGAATCTCCAGCACGAAACTTCACAATGCACTTTTGACACATTTGATCAGTCACAGCACCTTCTCCACGCACTGCACAAATCTCTTTTTGCATTTCAGTTGCATTTTTACCTTTCTTGAAATAATAAAGCATAATGTGCCAAAATGTTGCATATTTTTCCATCTTCAATATTAAAATGGATACATAAAAATTCACCAATTTTAATAAGTTTTTTTTAAATGCACACTGATATGAGAGCTGTCACAACACAATCTAACAAAATTGTTTTGAACAAAGTTAAAGACAACTAAGCGCTACTACAGCCATCTTACAGAAAAAATAAACAAACTTTTTGCCAACCCAATAATTGACGAATGTCTTCCAGCCTTGGAGTGTGATCTTACCAGTCTGCTGAATCACTGATGGCAGCCTTAGGCCAGGGGCCACGGTCTGTCATCACGAATCCCACATCATCGTGCGAACTGGAAGATGACTGGTCGGAGAGATGTGGAGGAAGCACCGGCAACCTGTCATCTTCTATAATGACAGTGTCATCTTGGGGCATATTCACTGTGGGGGACAACTGGTATTTACCTGTCCAGTAAAAAAAAAAAGAGAGAGAAAAAGATATTCTAGACTTGCTCTAAGAGTTAATATTAATACATTGCTACCTCAGAAAAGACTAAATTCCCAAACATCTGTTCAACCTGGTAGAACAAAACAGAATTAAGGAAATATATTTTTCATAAATGAATGTCAAATGGAGACCTCAAGTCTATTCCTTTTGCTGCTGCCAGAGCCATGTAGCCCTAGGAGGAATATTAAATTTCTCTGGTTTTAAGTTTCCTAAAGGTATAGGTGATCTCCAGAACATCTAATGTGAAAATGCTACATAGTTTCTAAGTTATAAAAGTAATTTGAAATTTTTTACCAGGAAATTTAGAGGGAAACCCTGCAGACTTAGCTCAACCATTCACCCATTCATTCATGTAGTAGGTATAAAAGAAAGACTTAATCTCTGCCCCTACATATCTCATACTCTAGAGAAAGAGACATACATATAAAAGGTGGTAACGCATTGGTGCTGTGACCGACATTCATTCCTAAGTGATCGTTGATGCCTGGGTAGCTAGAGACAGAGGATGCTTGGAATCTTAATAAAAGTTAACATCACAGTTGGGTTTGGAATAACAAGTAAGGTCTTTTCTCCTAGAGAAATGATGACATTAATTCTAGACATGACCAGCATTATCATAAATGCACGATGGAGAAAAGCCCACAGTACATTCAGGTGGCACATTAACAATGAGTATAGGCAGAACCAAGACCGTGGGGGTAGTAGCATTGGGAAGATGGTGGCAGAGTAACTGGAAGCTGAGCCCACTTGCTTATGCCACCAGCACAGATTTTCAGCTGATCTTCCAACAAGTGACCTGAACAATCAATGGAACCTCAGTGAAATGAATTTCTGAAGCAAGGAGTACAAAGGATACTTTGAACCACCCACACTTATACAACAGCAAACAAGATGTGGTAGGTGGTGTGACTCTCAGTCAGCCAGCCAGAGGAAAAACCCACGAAAGAACGAACCAACAACTAAAACCCAACTACAAAACCAGAGGCCACATAAAGAGTACAAAGGGCATCCCAAGAGCATCCAACTCAGGAGATCAAGGAGACTGCACCGCTGAATCCGACAGGTCTCCTACAACAGAAGGTTGCACCAGGAAGACAGGGAGTCAACGCAGATCAATCTAATATGCAGAAACAAACAAAAAGAGTCCTCTCAAATGGGGACACAAACAACCCCAAATTGAAAGGAAAGGAGGAATCCTCAGAAATAGTGCTAAAGAAATTGAGGAAGCAACTTATCAGACATAGAGGTCAAAATAGCAGATATAAGGATGCTCAAGGAGCTCAGTGAGAACTACAAGGAACACTATGGGAGCTACAAGGAATGTAGTAGGAACAACATCAGCATGAAAAAGGACATAGAAATTATAAAAAGAGCCAGGAGAAAATGAAGAATACAGTATCTGAAATGATAATTAAACTAGAAGGAATTAAAAGCAGGCCATATGAAGTAGAGGTTTGAATCAGTGAGTTAGGGGACAAGAAAGAACAAACAAACCCAGAGAGGGAAACAAAATGAAAAAAGACTCAAAAAGAATGAAGATATTTTAATGGATATGGAGGACAGCATGAAACGTAATAATATTTACATCATAGGGAAATGAGAAGGAGCAAAAAAGGAGCAAGGGATAGAAAACCTGGTTGAAAAAGTAGTAACAGAAAACTTCCCTAACTTAAGGAAAAGTCACACAAGTCCAAGAAGCACAGAGGGTCGCAATCAAGAGGAACCCAAAGAAGCCCACTCCAAAACCCATCATAATAAAAATGGCAAACTTTAGAGACAAACAGAGAATCTTAAAGGCAGCAAGGGAGAGAGAGCTAGTAACATACAAAGAGTTCCAATAAGACTATCGGGTCATTTCTCAACAGAAACACTACAAGTCAGAAGGGCATTGCACAAAACATTCCAAATAATGAAAAACAAAGACCTGCAACCAAGAATACTCCACCCAGCAAGGCTCTCATTGAAAATGGAAGGAGAAATAATGAACTTCCCACCCACACAAAAAAAAGGTAAAAGAGTACATCTCCAGGAAACCAGCACTGCAAGACATGCTAAAGGGACTCCTTTAAGAACATGAAGAAAAAGAGATAGAGAGAGAAGAACACAGGAGCAAAGGGGAAAAATGGCAATGAATAAGTACCTATCAATAATAACCTTCAATGTAAATGGATTAAATGCTCCGATCAAAAGACGTTGGGTAGCTGAATGGATAAGAAAGCATGACCCACACATATGCTGCCTACAAGAGACCCACCTCAGAACAAAAGATCTAAACAGGCTGAAAGTGAAAGGATGGTAAAAATATTCCAATCAAATGGACAGGAAAAAAAAGCTAGGATAGAAATACATATATCAGACAAAACAGACTTTAAAACAAAACCCATACAAAAAACAAAGTAGGTCACTATATAATACTTAAGGGAGTAGTACAGCAACAAGATATAACCCTTGTAAACATATATGCACCCAACATAGGAGCAGCTAAATATATAAGGAAAATCTTAGAGGACTTCAAGAAATATATCAATGGGAACACAGTCATCTTGGTAGATTTTAACACATCACTTTCAACAATGGATAGATCTTCCAAATGAAGAATCGACAACAATATTGTGGCACTGAATGACATTTTAGATCAATTGGACTTAATTCATATCTACAGAATATTTCACACCAAAGAAGCAAAATACATATTCTTTTCAAATGCTCATAAACCATTTTCAAAGACAGACCACACATCAGGACACAAAACAAGCCTCAAAAAATTCAAGAAGGTTGACATCCATCAAGTGTCTTCTCAGATTACAACAGCTTGAAACTAGAAACCAATCTCAAGGTAAAAACTCAAGACATTCAAAAGATGCAGACTGAATAACATGTTATTAAAAAATTGAGTTAACAATCAGATCAAGGAAGAAATCACAAAGTATCTGGAAACAAATGAAAATGAACTCACAACAGTCCAAAATTTATGGGACACAGTGAAGGCAGTCCTGAGAGGGAAGTTCATAGCCATGCAGGCCTACCTAAAGATAGAAAAATCTCAAATAAGCAATCCAAAGCTACATCTACATGAACTAGAGAAACAACACAACCAAAACCCAGAGTGAGTAGAAGGAAGGAAATAATTAAGACCAGAACAGAATTAAATGATATAGAAACTAAAAAAAACAAACAAAACAAAACAATTCAAAGGATCGATGAATTCAGCAACTAGTTCTCTGAGAAGATAAACATAATTAACAAACCTTTAACCAGACTCGTCATGAAAAAAGAGTGGACCCAAATAAAATCAGAAACGAAAGAGGAGAAGTTACAACTGATACCACAGATACACAGAGGATTGTAAAAAATCGGTATGACCAACTATATGCTAAGAAATTGGAGAACCTGAGTGAAATGGATACATTTCTAAAAACATACAATCTTCTAAAACTGAATCAAGAAGAAGCAGAAAGCCTGAATAGATCAGTAACAACCAGTGAAATTGAAGCAATAATCAAAAATCCCAGGCACACAAAAGCCCTGGACTGGATGGCTTCCAGGCAAATGTTACCAAACATTACAGGAAGAACTAACTCCTATCCTTCTCAAACTATTCAAAAAGATTCAAGAGGAAAGACTCCCAAACTCTTTTTAGAGGCCAGTATCATCCTAATTCAAAAACCAGGTAAAGACACAGCAAAGAAAGAAAAGTACAGGCCAATATCTCTGATGTACATAGAAGGTAAAATCCTCAACAAAATATTGGCAATCTAAATCCAGCTATACATTAAAAAGATTATATACCATGATCAAGCAGGATTCATCTCAGAGATGCAAGGATGATACAATATTCACAAATCAATAAATGTAATACACCCCATAAACAAAATGAAGGATAAAAATCAAATGATCATATCAATGGATGCTGAAAAAGCACTTCATAAAATCCAGCACCCATTTATGGTAAAACATTCAGCAAAGTGGGGATAGAGGAAGGACACCTCAACATAATAAATGCCATATATGAGAAACCTACAGCCAACATCATATTCAATGGGCAAAAACTAAAAGCTTTTCCCTTAAGATTAGGAACTACACAAGAGGGTCTGCTTTCACCACTCTGACTCGACATAGTACTGGAAGTTCTAGCCACAGCGTTCAGACAAGAAAAAGAAATAAAAGGCATCAAAATTGGAAAAGAGGAAATAAAGCTGTCATTATACACAGATGACATGATAATTAATGAACATAGAAAATCCTATAGTCTCTCAGTGAATTTCCCAAAAGAGCAGGATACAAAGTCAGTATTTGGAAATCAATGGCATTTTTATACACCAACAACAAACTACCAGAAAGAGAAACTAGGGGTAAAAATCCCATTTACTATAGCAACAAGAAAAATAAAGCACCTAGGCATAAAGTTAACAAAGGAGGTGAAAGACCTATTTTCAGAAAACTATAGAACACTGAAGAAAGAAATTGAGCAAAGTAGAAATAAATGGAAGCATGAACTGTGTTCATGGACCCGAAGAATTATCATCATAAAATGTCCATACTAGCCAAAGCAATCTATAGATTCAACCTAACTCCTATTAAAATACCAATGGCATATTCCACAGATCTAGAACAAATAATTCAAAAATATATACGCAACCAAAAAAGACCCCAAATAGCCATAACAATCTTGAGAAACAAGAACAAAGTTGGAGGTATCACAATACCTGGTATCAAATTATACTACAAGGCCACTGTAATCAAAACAGTCTGGCACTTGCATAAGAATAGACACATAGATCAATGGAACAGAATAGAGAGCCCAGAAATAAACCCATGTCTCTACGGTCAATTAATATTTGACAAAGTGGGTAGGAGCATACAATGGAATAAAAATAGTCTCTTCAATAATAGGTGTTAGGAGAACTAGGCTGGTAAATGCAAAGAAATGAAACTAGACCACCACTCTTACATCATACACCACAATAAACACAAAATGGATAAAAGACTTATAGATATAAGCCATGATACCATAAATGTCCTGGAGGAAAACATGAACATCCTAATTTCAGACATCCCACACAGTGATATTTTTGTCAATATATCTCCAAGGGCAAGTGAAATAAGGGAAAAAATAAACAAATGAGACTGCATCAAATTAAAATGCTTCTGCATTGAAATAAAAAGGGAACCGACCATATCGAGAACATATTTGTCAATGATACATTGGACAAGGGTTTAATCTTCAAAGTATATAAAGAACTTACACAACACCGGAAAGACAGAAATCCGATTAATAAAATGGGCAAAGGACCTGAATAGACACTTCTCCAAGAAGGACATACAGATGGCCAACAGACACATGAAAGGATGCTCAGCATCACTAGCCATCAGAGAGATGCAAATTAAAACCACAGTGAGATACTACCTCACACCTGTCAGAATGACCATCATTAATAAATCAACAAACAACAAGTGCTGGGGAGGATGTGAAGAAAAGGGAACCCTAGTGCACTCCATAAGAACCCTAGCTGGTAAGAATGCAGACTGGTCAGCTCCTGTGGATAACAGAATGGAATTTCCTCAAAAACTGAAAAGTACACTGCCTTTTTACCCAGCAATTCCACTGCAGGTAACATACCCTAAGAATCATGAATCACCAATTCAACTTAAGTACCTCTATGTTCAAAGCAGTGCTATTTATAATATCTAAGTGCTGGAAATTTACTATGTACCCATCAGTAAATGAGTGGATCAAAAAACAGTGGTATATTTACACAAAGGAATACTATGCAGTAGAGAGAAAGAACTCCTATCTTTTGTGACAGCATGGATGGAACTGGATGTATTATGCAAAGTGGAATAAGCCAGTTGGTGAAAGACAAATACTGTATGATCTTACCTAGAAGGGGAATGTAATGAAGAAAATACACTAACAAGCAACATAGAACAAGAGACATAGAACAGACTTACAGTTACCTGAGGGGAGGGAGGAGGGCAGTAATCATGCAAAGGGGAAAGGACTAGTCAAAAACATGTATGAATTACTCAGGGACATGGACAACGGTATATGGATTGACTGGGGGAATGGGAGGTGGGCTGGCCAGAGGACGGCAAAGGATGAAAAACTTTGGACAATTGTAATGTAACGCTTAAAAATTTTTTTAAAAAAAGCGTAAAGAGAATGTGTGGGGGGGGGGGGGAAGACCTTGAGGGAGAGAGCACAGCTGATCTGACTACCCAGTGACTTTTCAGCCCAAGACAGGGGAGTCAGTAAATTTGTATTTATTCAATTAGGATATAGTGTTCTTGGTACAGAAAGTCCCAGAACTATCTCACTGAAGAGTTTCTTTCAGGAAAGTCTGCCCAGGTTCAAGGATCGGCATGACACGTATTTATGTTTCTTGAGGCAAAATTTTGATTCAAGGCCCTGAATCCTTAAAGATAAAGCTGGGGTCCAAATGATGCCCTCTTCCTCCCCAAAATGCCTACAATCTGGCTACCTCCCAAAACCTTCTGAGCAACAACTCTGGATGAAGCTTTGATCCACGTGGACACCGTGTGGGAGGCCATGTGCACAGAAGTCTGCAGCATGGGGTGACACGGGCCCACTGGCCTGGCTCTCCCAACAAAGTGAGAGACAGTGACAATTTCCTTTCACCTTACGGAAGATGGAAGAACTCTCATTGTAAGCCCAATGTCCAAATATGTTAAAAAGGATTGTGGCACTGTTCCAACGCGGCCACCATTGTACACAGGGTGCACTTTTCCTGTCTTATAAAGTATTGCTTAAAACAGCACAAGAGCAATGTATAGAAAGTCTGTGAACATTTCAGCATCAGTCTTAAGATTTAATTTTTAAAGTAAGTGATAATTCTTTTTTTAACATTATTATGGAAATTTTGGGATGACAAACACATGGTCTTGAATGATTTCTAAAAATATAAATTATTCTAGATATTACAACAAAGAAACAAAAATTAATTTTATATGTATCTTTTCAGGACAACCCACAGAAGTAACCACGCTAAAAATTTCTAATGCATTCATTATTTAGCACCAACTACTACTCTATTATAGAAACACTACATGTTCACTAAAACTTCTATTCAGCATTTTATGAAGAAAAACACTATTCTGATTTGAAATGCACCCATTTCGACAAACTATGAAAACTAGCAACTTTTTATGAGTTCATAATAAAAATGTACATCAAATTTAATACTTAATCATTTGCCTTTCCTAAATTTAAGTCACTCACTTATTCCTACTAGAGTTTTAGGATATTAGAATAAAAGACAGCAATCTGCTCAATAAAATATCATTTATAAATAAGGTCAGACATTCTAACACTACTATCCAAAGAAATATTTCCTTCTCAAGACATACTCTTTCCCCCAGAAGTGTACAGAATAACAAAACCAGAATTTTCCCTGACAGCTCACCACTGACAAAGCATGTGTCAAAGCATTAAATGCCAAGTCCTCACACAGCCAAAATGTACTGGAAGGCAATACTATGGTGTAATTATAGTGCACTCATTTTTAACACAACTAAAACCCTTGGGCTTACACAATATATTCTGAGAGACAGACAGCCTAATAAGCACTAGGGAACCCTGAATGGGTCTTCATTTGAAAATCCTTTTTCATCAGATGTTTTGAGTAGAAATACTGTACCTTTCGTGATCCAAAATATTATACATAAACAGCAAGAAATTTCCCTGATAGGAAGATAAGAATTTAGCTTTTTCCTCTCACCCATGATTCTGGAGGCTAACATCTTAAAAAATTTGAGAATTCATATTTTCTATCAATATTCCACTTCTTAACATGCTTACTAGGAATACAGTTTTAGTATCTGCCTCCACGGATACATAGGGGTAATGGATGGCCAACTTGTCTAACTACATACTGTGCCAAACTCCACCTAGTCAATACCTTTTCTTAAAAAAATATTTTATTTTTAGAGAGAGGGGAAGGAAGGGAGGAAGAGAGGGAGAGTAACATGAATGGTTGACTCCCATGCATCCCTCCTCAGGGAGACCTGGCCCGCAACCCAGGCATGTGCCCCGAACTAGGAATCAAACTGGCGACCCTTTGGTTCACAGGCCTTCGCTCAATCCACTGAACTACACCAGCTGGGGTTGGTCAATACCACATAACAGCGTATGCTGTGCGTGGCTCATCATAAATGTGAACTTTTGGAGGATGACTAGAAAAGTCTTTGATCTATTTTTTGATGGATAAATATTCCTTTGTCCTCAAGTTGTTAACCAACAACTACAAACTAAGAGTTAAACCAGTTAATGTGCTGCGGAGGAGTGAAACAATGAGATGCAGAATGATTGTTTACTAAACATTTATTCATTGGCACATTTACATGGAAAGTGATGTTCCACGAGACACTAAAAACAGATGAAATAAGGAAAGTTTTTCCATTGATTTGACCCACAATAAAAATATTAATATTCCATTTTTCTAATTTCTAACAAGTTAATATAATATGAACATAAATACTTTTAAACACACCACAAATGTATGAATATAAAAGCTACTAAGGTTAAATTCTAAAACAGATACAACAGATTTTGGATTTGCCTTAAACAGAAAAATTCTCCAGATTAAAACATTTGAAAAAATATGAAGTTCAATGCTTCCAAATGTCAGCTTGTGATTTTATGAATTGAACATGTTGGTTAAATAAGCTATGCCCAGTACTGTTACTGTTACCATTATTACTTAAGACAGTCCAACAATCTGTAAAATATTTTTAAGACTTTTAAAAGAAAGAAATCCTATACAAACTCACTACAGAATTCTTTCTGATGAATGTCCAGGATGACTCTTTTTAAATGCAGGACTGTGGAATGTCAGCCAATGTGGAGAATGTTTGGAGATATTCCACCTTTGGCTGCAAATCTGGCTGACCCCCACCAAAAGCTAAAGAGATGGAACAGTCTGAGTAATGGAGGACTCAGGACTCACAAAAATATACATCGTAATTTTGGTGCAGAAGCACAGATACTCTGCAGCTTTGGACTTGTCATTTAATTTCTTTGGTCTAAAATTCCCCTGACCAGAAGATAAGGAGGTTGGCCTACAAGGTTTCTAAGGGTGTTTCCAAAGATTAACTTCTTTGATTCGTAGATCACAGTGGTTGCCAGAATGGACTAGATTCTAGAGACTGTCTAATGCTTTTTACTTAAAGATGTGCATACTTATAAAACGGTGGTAAGGAAGAACGAATATCACAAATTGTGTGATCTCAGCAGTTCCCACAGAAGGCTATTTTAAGAAACAGGAAATAATAAAAAGCAAAATAAAAATCACCATGGGATCTTGGGACTTTGTTCCTTAATTAGTTAAGTGGGAAAGTGTGGCTGATAACACCTGACATCCTTCCAACTCCAACTACCCTTCCTTTTCTCATCTATTTTTTAGAAGCTTCTTTCCCAGGATGTGCTCCCATGTGAATCAGTCAGAATGCCTCAAAGCTCATTTCAGTCTATGTGAGAAATAATTTACATAAAAACTTACCCTGTTTGCATAGAATAAGTCATTCCTTAATGTAGTCAGCTGGAATTTCAATACTAAGTTCTAAGATCGTGGAGTAAATACCACCACATCCACTACTGTCTACACGTGAGTTATTCTAAAAGTGTAGAAGACAACCATTAACCAAACAAGATCTGTCTGAGACATTTTCATGTATGTAGATACTATGCAAATCAATAAATACTATTACTATTGATAGAAATTCAGTGCTCTAGTATCTTATATTTGGTACCTTGTTTTGGCTTTTTGTTGTAAGGTAACATCTTTTGTAAGATTTGAACTTTAAGGGGGAACTTACTTAACAAAGAGTATTTACGTGTTGGGGCCAATGATATTGGAATGGGAACAGAGACTGAGGAATTCTCACGTTTGCAAAACTAAAGATAAATCTAAGTACATGCATTTTTCAGGGTAAAATGATACGGGATCCGTAGTTTCCAGTACAACATGTAAAGAAACTGTCTTAACAAAATACCCAATTATTCAATATCAGTATGGCCTAGCATACAATGTAGAATCTGCCACCCCCTAGCCCGAAAGAGCATGCACAGTACATCACAAAGCACACAGCTGGGAGGGAAGTTACTGCCCTGGGAGAAGCATCTAGAGTTTTAAAAGTCCATTACATCTCTAGCAGAGGGAGGGGGAAAAAATGCCAACTACAAGGCAAATGTAAGCAGACTACTGAATCCATGGCTAACAAAATCAGGGCAACAGACTATAAAGAAAGTGAAGGAGCCGCAACCCATATATACAGCATTTCAAAAGGTCACTAAAGGTGAATCTGGGGTGGGGTTTTTTGGTTTATTTTATAGTTTTAGTTTTTCGCCTTCCTCTGAAGCATCAGGGATTGGAGGCAGGACTCCGGTTACAGGAACTGGTGGACCAATGGTGTGATTCAGTATGGCAAGTCCTATGTTCCTATAATAAAGGGGAAATTACAGCATATCACTTTGTATACACACAGATGCAGGGACACATGCACTCTCTCTCTCTCAAGGGCTCTGTTTTTTCATCAATAAAAAGTATTTAACAAAGATAAAGTTTTATACCAACTCCAAGAAAATATGGGAAATCCAACAGCAGTGAAGAGAGTGATCAGTAATAAGCAGAGATCGATGGGATAAATTAAGTGCAATGCCTATCACCTAATAGGCACAGTGTCTTTTGCATCCTTCCCCTGCTTTCACTGTCAAGCATGCAGAAGGAAGAATGGTGACAAAACAAAATTACAGTTGCCATGTCTAAATTCTATGTGTAACAAGATAATTGAGAATTTAGCAATTTTTCCAAACTAGAAAGCTACAGGGATTTGAGGAATAACACAGAAAATGTGTTATGACTGTGTTTATGTATTTTTCCTATCATGCCCAGTAGAAAGTTCTTTGAAGGGAGAGAATGTTTCTATTCATCTTTCTATCTACAAGAAAAGTGTACACAATGCCTGGCCAATAGAAGGCTTTGCATAAACATCCACTGATGAATGAAGTAAATTCTTCCTCTAGTGAAGTTTCAGAATGGAATCTTTAAATGTATTAAATCTATACTTAATATAATCAAAATGGAGTAAAATTTAGGGTTTTACTTTATATTAGCAAAACATAGCAGCAATAAAAGTGTTTTATGTCAGGTGCTATTTTAATCAAAACAGCTTGTTTTGTTTTAAACTTGAAAACTCTCCCAAGGTAATCCCAAGATGATCAGTTCAGTACACGCAAACAGTCCTGCGGCAAAGCAAGTCTTTGTTAACTGGATCCGTCGGCAGAAGCTCCTGTGCTACTGAGCAAGTGCGAACAACCTCATTACCCACTGGGGGCCGTGCACACAGCACGGTGTTGAATCCAAACAAAGGATGCAAAAACCTCGTGTCAGGATTTAAAAATGAAGGCTTAGAGATGCAAGTAAAAAATGGGGCCCTCTTATTAAGTGCAAGCCAAATAAATGTCAGTATCTCATGCACACGTATATAAGTGGGTAAGGATTTTTTCTCACCTTCTAAACAGTGCTACTGTGAATGACACGTAATTTTTTGAAGCCCCCTTGCCATAAACCACTAAATTTTGATTTTTTAAAAAATACAGCTTAATTTATTATCTCAAACAAGCTAAGAATATCTTGATCACTAGAAAATATTTCTAGGGGATTCCTTTCTTTTTTTTTTCCTTCCACGTCACAGGATCTGAAACTTACTTAACAAAATCAATGTATTGATTTCGTCTCTTCACATTAACACTTCCTGACTGATTATAATGAACCTGCTCTTTTCCTCTTCAAAACATGGCCCTCCTTTACATTAGTATTACATTAATAACCTCTCCGCAAACCAATAAAAGCATTAAAATAAGATGTGATAAAGTTTTACCTGACTCACCCATTATCCTACTGAGTGCAGCATTTCTTGTGGGGGATTCATCAAGCCCCTCAATCCCACTGTAGAGGGAATGGGAAATTCTTCGTTCTCTGTCATCCAGCACTGTTTCAATGGGCAGCTCAGGTCCAGAGGGACTCCCAGGTGACTTCAGCTGCAGAGAAAGGGGGGCAAGGGAGAGTCAGGACTAGAGGCCCATTAGCAGCATGAGGGGATTATAACAACTTGCCCAAGGCCTGTATCCAACTGGGTACCAAATGAACTAGAACTTTTCACCCTGGACCACAGTAATTTGTGATGGCAGCTCTGCCTAATGACCGACTTCCGTGCCACTTTACACTGTACCTCCCGTGAAGTTCTGTCAGTTTTCAACCACTAGAAGAAAAATATGTGTATTAAAAGCTTTTTTAAAAAAAACACCTACCTTGTTGCTTATTTTTTCAGCCTGACTGTTAGTGTCTGTTGAAGTCAATTTAAGTTATGATTTAATTCAAACTTCTTCACAAGATGCTGCTCTGCACAAGGCATACTTTATCAGAATGGAGGCTGAAACTTAATGCACTTTTACACCCCTAGTATGTAAGTGCACAGATTAGTAAGTGCACATTTGTCTGTGCATGCTGGCAAATTTACTATTCACCCTGTAAGACTTAAAGACCACTTGTCAGCTCAGGTGTCTTAAACAATACACTGAGCCTAAATTTCTTCTGCTAGACATTATGAAGGATCACTGTTCTCTGATTGTAATCTTAAGAATGAGATAGTGAATAACCAAGAAAAACACTTTAATAATATCCAAACAATACAGAAGTGGGCCAAATATTCTAATGAAGCAGGCAAAGATGCATGTTTCACAAACATATACAATCGACCAAATAAGCAAAGAATATAGGTCAAGTTCTATCACCATGAATAAAACCATATGTGGCATCCTTTAGAACAGCAGTGCCTTATAAGTTATACTCTTCATAAAAACAATATGAATAAAAAGCCTATGTCAGTAAGGCCTTGAAAAAAATGCTTCAAGGAGGAACAAAGCACACTCAACCACACTCCCCACAATGTGGTCTCTGAGATCAGCCCCATGGACTAATATCCCTGCACACACTGATGCTGGCTCAGGGGGAGGCGGAGAGTGCTGGGGGCGGGGCAGCGCAGCCCAGCCAGCCCGGCCACGCAGGGGGAGGGACTGCACTTTACACACAAATGCAACCACCACTGTCACCGTTCCTTCGCCTGAACAAATTATGATTTCTCTAAGAAGCTATCATCTGTTTAATATAAATGAGATATTTAATGAAGTTACGAATTGTAGACTTATCTCTCCCAGTCTGATAAGCACTGGGGAGATTTAATGCATTGAAGGGTCAACACAATTACAACTGGAGGCCCGTCAAACTGCAGGAGAATAATAAACTCACAGCGCCAGTGAATTACACTCAATAAGGTTTAAATTGTGAAATAAGGATTTGTTTTATTAGTTTTTTTAAATTGCAGATTACAACTGACAGCTTTACTGAAAAGTAAATGAAATATTCCAGGTCTCTGATGTATAAGAATAAAAGGGCATTTTCTGAAATAATATTATGTCTAAACCCCAAGGAACTTTGGGGAGATAAAAACAAAAACAAACAAAACAAACACTCTACCCATTTAAAAGCAAGTGTATTTGAGCTTTTAAAATGAGCACACACACTAAAGAGACCTGCTGCGCAAGGTTTTACACACAAGACCCACTTGCTATGCAACAACTTAATTCGTCATAAGACATCCTCAAGTTTGCTAACAACTACATTTAATTAAACTATGTAAGTGCAATTTTCTACATGATAAAATTTTTTAAAGCTCCGTCATGAGAAATCCCTAAATATCCCAAGAGGCTACTTTAGAATTTTATAAAGTTAAATAAAAATTAGATTTAAAAAATACATGCAGCCTTTCTAGAGAAAAACAGTAAGATGCCTGTTTAGATAGAACTTGACCATTTTCCTGAAAAAGAGGGTGCACCTCCCCTGCTCCCTACCCATATCTAATTTGCATCTCAAAAGACAGATTTAAATGAAGATATCAATTGCCTACTACATAAGTATTGGACACAGGATTCAATGCTTTTTTATTTCCAAAACAAAACCTGGTTTTATAAATCTTTTAAGATTTTATTTATTTATTTTTAGAGAGGGGAAGGGAGGGAAAAAGAGAGAAACATCAATGGGTGGTTGCCTCTCTCACTCCCCCTGCTGGGGACCTGGCCCACAACCCAGACTGCACTGGGAATCAAACCAGCGACCATTTGGTTCACAGGCCAGCACTCAATCCACTGAGCCACACGGGCCAGGGCAGGTCTTACAAACGTCTCAATCTGCATGCTAGAAAAGGAGCAGTGGGTAAGTGATGCTCTGGCACATGGAGGAGGAGGAGGAGAAGGAAGGGGAAGCTGCGCAGTGGCCCTGGGAGTGCAGCCCCGCCTTCTACAATTTGGGCTGCTCCCAGGCCCTTTCAATCTCCTTATATTAAAACTTTGTAAAAATTAAGCTTTATTGGGGGAAAAGAGGAAATGAGCTGCAATTTTCACGTTGTGTTTGTTGTTTAAAGTGCCAAAATGCTCCTCAATCCAGCTTCATTCAGTTTCCAGCAGCTATACCGTGCTACATCTCTCAGCCCTGTCCATACAGAAACAGGAAGGACTTGCCACATCTAAGAAAATGAGCTCCAGGTTGCAGCAAGACACACACGTTGTGTAGCAGCACATACAGTGACACAGTCTTTTTCTAAAATATCATGGTGATGTCTACCCATTTACACTGTGTATATCCATTTACATTTTGACAGTGTCAAAAAATGCCCACTTACATTTCTGATAGCGTCTTATACGCTTGGACCAGCCCCATTTATTTCACATTGTAGTCACTATCCTCATAAAATAATAAGCGATGTGAATAATTAAGATCCAAGTGAATCGATATTTACCATAACTATTTACACAGGTACAGAAACTGGGAATTATCTCAATCTCTAAAACTAACATAAGTAATATGCTCTTTAAAATATTCAAATGATCTTATATCACTTTTGTAATCAGAAAATAACAAATGCTATTTAATAACAAAAAACTGGATATTGTCCAATGAATATGTTTTTCATTATGTACTTGGCCTTCTCTTTTTTCTTAGGAAAAGTTAAAATCTACATTTCTTTTATAAAACTAATGCAATTTCTATGGGGTTCAGTGAAATCTCATGTTGTTTACAATATGCCTCAGTGGGCCAAATGATGTCTTTCACATAATGAAAATGTATCCCACCATCTCGACTACAAACACTGAAAAGCTATCATACACATGGCCTTCACCCCTCACAAACTTAGAATTGGGGCTTACTTAGTATTTGGCAGGATCTCATTATTCGATACTTCAGTGGTCATGGACTTACTTAACCTATGTTATCCCCAATGCCTGGCACAGAGCACACTCTGGGTGAACAACTAGATGAATACCTTTATTTCTAAGTCAATGATTCAGAGTTTTCTTGAAATGGTTTAGAGATCTTATACACATTAGGCCACAACAAAGGCGGCCTTTAAAATTCATGAAGCTGCACAGTGTTGAAATAAAAAACTGACCTAGATTCCAACTGCACATTAAGAAAGTGCTCATATCCAAAGGACAAGTGAACACAAAACAATGATCAAGAAGACAGGGTTTGGCTTTGGAGATCAGCGCTGGCGTTTTAGTGTCCAGTTTCAGGTTTTGCTTTCATGCAGGACGAACACAATTTCCTTTCCTTCCCAATATGGACAACAGCAAGGATCTGAGAAATGAAGGAGCTTCCCAAGTCATTCTGCCAGCAGGTGGCAGACCCAGAGCATAACTGACTTTATCAGGTAATAGAGCCTATGCTTTTGTTGTACACTACTTCCCAATACACCTAGAATACAAATTGCCTGAACAACACAATCACAGTCAATTAGACCCATTACAGGCATAGGAAGAATGAACACCTTGCTTCTAAATTACTCCGTCACTACTTTGGCCTTGCAGCTATTAAGCAAATCATTTGACCTCTCCACATTTATTCCTTAATACAGAAAATGAAGAGAGCCATAAATGATGTCTTAGGTTCCTTCCCATTCTAAGCGGATTAACCCTAGAGAGAAAACTCATTTTAAAGCAGTGCTTGACAACTAAATCCTTCAATATGGGGTCTAAGACAAAAGCTCACCTGGTCACATTCTCTTTGGATACAAAGACAAACCTTTATATGAAATCTCATCTAACACAGATATAATAAAATGTCTGAAAGCTTTTCTATTGTAATATTAATTTCCTTAGAACATATAAAGTCAGCGTAATTCTCATACATGGGTTATCTTCACACGTCAGGTGCTGGTTCCCATCTCCCTCTACTCTGCTTCAAGGTACATACTCAAACAATTCTTCCTTTGTGGTGACACCAATGTTTCTGCCTCTTGCCTTATGTATTCTTTATTTTAGTGTGCTATATTTTACATCCCCATAACTATTCTAGAACTACCAATCTGTACTTCTTAATTCCTTCACTTTTTCACCTACCCCCCCAACCCTCTCCCATCTGGCAACCACCAAAATGTTCTCTGCATCTATGAATCTGTTTCTGTTTTTGCTTGTTTTTTACATTCCACATATAAGTGAAATTATATGGTATTTGTCTTTCTCTGTCTGACTTACATTGCTCAGCATAATACCCTGTAGGTCCACCCATGTTGTTGCAAATGGCGAGATTTCCATCTTTTTTTGGCTGAGTCATGTTCCATTGTACGTGTGCACTTCTTCATCCACTCGTCTGCTGACGGACACCGCAGCTGCTTCCACAGCCTGGAGATCGTAAGTGACGCCGCAATGGACAGATGGGCACGTACGCCTATTTGAAGTAGTGTTTTAGGTTTCTTCAGATAAATATCCAGAAGTGAAATTGCTGGGTCCTCCTTTGTCTCTTGTTATATAGCCTTTGTTTCAAAATCTACTTTGTCTGGTATAAGTATTGCTACCCCAGCTTTCCCCCCGGACACCATTTTCATGAAATATCATTTCCATCTCTACTTTCAGTCTATATGTCTTTTGATCTGAAGTGGGTCTCTTGTAGGCAGCATATATATGGGTCTTGTTTTCTTATCCATTCAACCACCCTATGTCTTTTATTGGAGCATTTAATCCATTTACATTTAAAATAACTGCTGGTACACATGTAGTTACTGCTATTTTACTGTTCATGTATTTTTTATTTTTTTTAATCTTCTTAAATAAGACCCTTTAATGTTTCTTATAATACTCGTTTGGCAGTGATGAACTCCTGAGGACTGGCTGTGAATACAGCCAAGGAGCTATAGCACAGGGGCCAACCCTACAGAGCAGAATTCACTTTAGCGGGACTTGGGGCCTACTGAATCTGCGCTTTGGGAGCGTCATTTTTGGAGGTGGTTGGATGGGGCTCTGGTGGGGTCTGAAGCTGGCTACCTAATATGTTGGTTCTGGGGCCTCTTGGGAGGGGCTCCAGTACAACTCAAGGTCAGACATCTCTACCCTGCCTGGGGCCATCCTGCACGAGCTACAAAGCAATCTACACATGGCTGCTACTTGTGCTGGCCTGGGAGGTTCCCGCTGGAGGCCAAGCTGTGAACCGAGTCCTGCTGCCAAGAGAATGGGGTCATTAAGCAAGAGATACAGGGCACAGGGAGGCCAGACACTGCTTGTTTGGGATTTGTGAACCTTTGAGAGATATCAGGAAAGTCCACAGCAAGAGCCAAGACAGGTTGTTTGTATGGAAAAGCCACTGGGAGAGGTTTGAGTGGGCCTGCGAGTTGCATAGGGTGGAGTCTCAGGGAATCAACAGGGTGGGTCAAATGGTGTTAGTCAGGTTGATGGAAACTCAGATGTGATGCCCACCTGCAAGTGCGGGCTGAGTGGGGCAAAGGAACAATGGCCTCTGACAGCTCTTCTGTCTGGGAGAAAGCTGCCCCTAACTATTCCCTGATGCCAGGCAATTCATTTTCTCCCTGTATGTTCCTGGTTCAAGCTGCTACCTAGCGCTGGAGCTCAGAAGGAGTGAGTTCAAGTAAGTCTGTGTGGGGGCCCTTAAAGGGGAACTCCTGGGACTCCAGAAGCCCTCCATCTCACTTAGCCTCAATCCCTGCTGGTTCTTAGAGCCAGAAGTTATGGGGACTCCTCTTCCTGGCACTGGAACTCTGAGCTGGAACTGGTATGAGCATGGGACCCCTCTCTTCTCAGGGGGAACCTCTGAAGCCGAGACATCTCTCTCATTTTTAACTGCCACATGAGGGTGTGGCACCAGCCCATTAGGAGTGTTTGTCCCTCCCTCCAGTCTTGATGTAGCGTATTGTTTATGGCCTCAGTTGTAGGTCTTCCTTTCAGCTGGAATTCAGGCTGTTCTGAATGACAGCAGCTCTGTAGTTTAGTTGTAATTTTGATGTGGCTGTGGGGGGAGGCAAGTACTGTGTTTACCTTGCCTGCCTGGAAGCCTGCTTAATGTGTTCTTGTCAATGGAAAAGAATGCCAGGATTTAAGAAATGTTTCTCCAGAAAGTTCATCTATCCTTCAGGGGCACAAAACAAAGGGAAGTCATTTTTTTACCTCTCTTTTTATAAAAGAAACAATCATTGTGTAGGAAATATTTGAAAATATACTTCAGTAAGAACATTAGATCTAAGAAGCAAAAAAAAAATTAAAATTACTGTTAAAATATTAATTTTGTTACCTGTTTGATGGTTTGCTCAGAACTTCAATCTCTAGTAGTAACTAAGTTACCTTTTACTTCTAAAACTGCCATATTCTCTAGGATTATTTCCCTCACTGCTCAGTCCATGTTCATGGGTCAGTTGTGGTTTGGACACCAGTGACAGAGAAACAGGGACATGGCAAATGGGTGAGGTCCCAGCCATCTCTGAATGTATTCTTCGCACAAAAGGAAACCAAGAAGGAAAGGGTAATAACGTGGTAGCAGCTGGGTGAAGGTGAGTACACAGGACTAGGGAAATACTTTGGAGAGACAAAACAAAAACCTAAAAGCTGTCTTTGCTTGGATAAGAGCAGAACAAACCCGTGTGGGGAAGCTGGAGGCAGGAAAGAACCTGCACGTCTGAGAAATGGCAAGCGGTACAGAGGAGCTAGAGCAGAGGGACAGCTGCCAGGGCACAGGTGCCAGGTTCTGCGTGCTCTGTGGGTGCTGAGGTGAGGACTGACACCAGTCCTAGAGAAGACAGAAGGCTCCCGAAGGGTTTTCAGCCAGAGTGACAAGATTAACTTGTATTTTTAGAAAAACTTGCAAGACAGCAGAATAGAGAAAGGCATGAGAGAGAACTCCTGACTGCAGAGAGGGCCTTCAGAAGCAGCAGCAGTGGTGAGTCCAGTGAAATGATGGGCATGAACGTGGGCAGCGTCGGAGGGATGGTGAAAAGTGCTGAGAAGACAGAGATGCTGCAGGCAGAGGCTACAGACATGGTAAAAGGCTTCTGAGAGATCAAGAGTGAACCCAGATCTCTGGCTTCAACAACTGAAGGAATGGTGGTATCATTTATGGGGGGATAGAGGTGACCAGGGTAGATGAAGTGCCTCAAGGAGGAACTGGCTTTTGGAACAAGCATAAATAAAGTTTGGGGCACCCTGGAATTCGGGGCCTGAGAGACACAAGTGAATACACACACCATGGTGAGTTGAAACTAGACTAGAGTTCTGAGCTGGAGACAGGGTTATGGGGTTCATCATAATATAGGTGGTACCTATAAGACCAGGAAATGGAAGTCAGCCAGGGATCGTGCGCAGAGAAAGAAGAAACAGCCCAGGAAGAGCTTTCAGGAACACCAACAATATAGGAACAGGCAGAAGAGAGGAGAGAGGGAAGAGCCAGAGTAAAGCAGGAGAAAAATGGAGAGAGCAGATGACCAATGATTCGAGAACAAGGTGGTGTTCAAAGATTCCTGCAAGGTCAAGCACAATAGACTGAGAGACGTTTTCCAGAGAAAATCTCACATGTGCTACAGAGGGATAAATATTAATGAAACACAGGACAAGATGATACCTAGTATGGAAATATGACGAATTGTTTATTTTTAAAAACACTAAAATAATATGCAGCACTTCCTACACATTAAGGGCAGGGAAAGATGTGACAAAGTACAGAAGACCTTCTTTTGTAAATTCTCATCTTCTCTAGCTTGAAATTAAGTATGCAAATGCTTGATTTAAAGGTGTGTTTATAAAATATAGTTTTGTAATATTTCAAAGACTGAACTATATGGCTTACTAATTGATCTGGGAGAACTCAAAACACTTTGTTTAGCTTGAGGTTCATTCATGACAAGATGTACTATGCTTACATCAATAGTTACTGTAACATAAATTACACAAACCCTCCCATTAGTTCAAGGAAATGTTTCCAATGCTAATACAAGTACAGCAGCAGCAAAATGGGAAGCTGAATGGAGCTCTTCTGTCTTCATATAATTCTTTAGCTATACCCTGTCAGTATAAAAGGCTCCTCGCTAGTATTATAAAGTGATAAGATTTTTTGATATAATTGTTTTATAAGTTTACTCTATCCTAAGTAGTAGTAACAACCAGTAATGTATGAAAATGACATAAGGAATACTGACTATTAAAGTCTACTACTGTCTATCGCAGCTGCTCCCTGGCATGAATAATTTCATTCACATAAATTCATACGCAGAAGTGAATGAGACACAGATATTTCAGCGGGATGCCAATTCCATGTCTTTCATAGGGCAACAGTGAATAAAATCAGCGCTTTTCTCAGAACAGTTTCAAGCTAGTACAGGTTTGCTTTACCACTGTTTGGGGAACAATAGGGATCATCTGAATCAGACAAAAGCACACCTGGACTCAGGAAACTGACCTTAGTACATGTCTTACATTTTCAGTCTCCCTGTAACAATCCATGTTTCCCTGTGAAGAAGAACTTTGAAAGGCGTCACTAATTTTAGTTTGTCTCGGAGAGTCTAAGAGCATGATCTACTGTACAGTATAACTTCTGAGAGAGAAGGACCACATCTGTTTTATTCACCTCCATTTCTTCAGGACCTAACACATTTTCTGAATACAATGGATATGCAATAAATATCTGTTTAATAAATATGTACTGTTTGAAGAATGTGAAATTTTCAGTTTCAGAAAAAAACTAATAAAAAACAATATATCCTGTAAACTTACTGTTGAGAATTTTTCCGGTAGTACTTTAAAGGGCTATCATTAAAAAGATCAGTTAATGATTTGGCAACCAATAAAAACTATTATTCAAGAAAACTAATCCAGTAGCCTAGTATGTGGGATTAGCAAATTAACTTTAATTTTCAAATTCCCTTACTTGGGAAAACATAATCATACCATTCCTACTCACTCCTAATTACAGTGCCATATATTTTGAACCAACCATGGTATGACATAATAGATATCACTGCAAAAGCAGGCACTCGAGGGGAAAACACTCAATCTTCTTTGAAGGAGAAAGTAGAGACAGGAGGTAGGAGTGGAGGCTCAACACTTTGGACAATGCCAAATGGTAAAGACACTCCCCTCAGGGCCTTTGTTAGAGGCATCCATTTCAGATAAACAAATGAACAGCTGCTGTTTCACTGTTTGTCTCTACCAGCCACAGCACTGCTGAAGAGAACAGAACTGTCAGCTCTGAGCAGGAAGGTGCATCCCAGCTAAAGGTGCCTGTAAGGTGCTCATGTGGTCTGTTGAGTTGGCAATAGAAATACTAGGGCACAAGTAGGAATGTTTCGACCAGAGAATGAAGGAAACACATCACAACTCACTGACAATAAAATAAACTATGCAGCAAACAAAGATAATTTACACTGTATCCAGTGAAGTCTCAAGACTTGCCATTCTCTGTCCAACACTGGGACTGAAACTTAGGCTTATTACAATTTCAAACGCTAGTGCCTTTTGTCTTTTTATTTCTTTACTCTTTACCTCATTGCACTTGCTTATTCGCCGTGCAACGATGAGCTGGATCATTCCCCGCTTGTTCCCTTCGGTGGACATAGACCTTCTGAGGGTTTCCATGGCGTCCTGGTTGGTCTTGCCTAACAGGGATTCTCCATTCACTGCTATCAGCTGATCATTCACCCGAAGTCTTCCATCCTGGGAAGCAAACAGGTAAAAATAAGTGCTATTAAATAGGCTGTAATAAAAGAAGTGGCTTTCCTTTTAGTTAAAAAAAAATAAAAACAAAGCCAAAAGAGGGGGTGCTTTAATCCTAATGAATTTGCCCAACTGAACACTAGCATAATAATGTCTAAGTAGTCACTGTAGCCTTTGTCCATTTCATTCATTTATACATTTGTAAATCAAGTCATTATCATAATCTGTTTACCAAAATAGCATGCTAATTCAAAGGACACAAAGTGATTACTTTCTTGCTTCCAGAGACACCACAGAGGTTATTTATAACCGAAGACATGCAAAAAAGCTCAAGGCTATGAGACAAGTGCAGAGAGATGTGCCCCCTTAACAAACTGCCAGGAAAGTGTCTCTAGACTGGGAAATAGGACAAGTGATCCACACACAGGGAAAGGGAAGAGAAAAGATTAACCTTTACTGTATGGCAGCTCTGTGCCAGAATCTAAACTAAGTCTCTGCATATGTAAGAGGGTGCAGCCAGGGGGCCCCCAAAAGACAGATTTGTAACAGGGTCCCAAACTCAGGGCGTCCAGGAAATGCTAAAAATATGGGATGTCCTCACCCCCACAAGTCTGAGCTGGGAGATGGGACACATGGAGCAGTGCCATTGAGAGTTGTTTTACATAGCAACAGTTTTGCAGATAACCTCTGGAACGGTCATTTAACATTATCTATAACCTTTAACTGGTTTCATAGATATGTTAAATAGGTGTGGCCATGCTGTGAGCCAGGGAGATGGAAGTGACTTCCACTCAGGATATAAGTGGGAGGCAACTCCCCCTGGTTACAGAGCCTGCGTGAGAGCTTGGAGATGATTGGTTCCACACCACAGGGCCACACCTGCCCAGACTTACTATAGCAACCCAGAAAAGCTGGAAAAATAGGGGAATGCTGGCAAGTGTAGCCAAATGTGGGAAGAGTTGGAAATGGGGTTACAGAGGAAGACTGGCGCTGGGATTTAAACCTAGGTGTAGCAGCTGTGACAAGAAGAACCACATGGCTTTGGCAGGGAATCACCACGTGGCTTTAGCAGAGGAGAACCACGTAGCTTTGGGGCTCCCTTTATCACGCGGCTTAGGAAGACGGAAAGCATGGTGTAGCAGAGATGCAGAGATCTCTCTTAGCAGTTTGCAAGAATGTAGGAGAGACGCTGCAGGAAGGAAAGGGGTGAAAGGATTCTTGCTGGTGGGTGAGATGGGACTCATGAGGAGGTGTCATGTGGTTTTGGATTAAGAACTGGAGATCCTGGTGACACAGCTGATGGTGCTGGGAACTGAGGGAGGCCTGCCAGCCAAGCACAGATTACTGGGAAGAGCCAGGGGCTACCTGAGCCACAGACTTCTATTTTTTTTTCCCTGAGATACAGTACCCCAGACGGGGAAAAGGGGGAAAGGAAGGACTGGGTGTGTTTGTGGGTATTTTAAGGGACTTTAGTATTTTCATGAAGACATTAAGTCATTAGTCTTAAGTCTATATAACTTTTGAATAAATAATCCTTTCCTTTTCACCAATGTCTAACATGGAGAGCTATAATTCCCTGGCAGAGGGCAAGGCAAACCTAGTACAGGGGGACCCCAGGAGAAGGGAGGGTCCATTTGGTAACATTGTGTGACCGCTTCTCCGGTGACCAGTCAGGGAGACCACATGCGCAATAGCTTTAAAGTAATACAACTCCTTGTACATGTGCAATAAAAGCCCGCCAAAACTACCCAGGAAGGATCCGCCCTGTAAGAACAGAATCCCTCCAGCCCCTGAGGTCAATCTCTGCCCAGAGTTGGCCCACTCCCATGTTCTGTGGAGTGTTCTATCACTTAATAAAGCTGCTCTCTCTCTTTATGCTATAAACTCTGTATGTTTGGTTCAATTATTTGTCCACAATCACCAAGAACCTGGTTACCTGTACCCACCTGTGACACCCTCGCCGCTCCCAAACCAGAGCAGGGAGGACAATGTTCAACACCAGACACAGAGGTGGCACTGAGATTAGTCTACGTAAACAAACCCCATAAAATGAATCTCATCTATTACTAGTTTCCCTCACATATTTACCCTCCCAAAAGATACTGCCCTGAGGATCCCAAACCCTCTTTCCTTTTTTGAACAGTTCGTCACAATGTATTGCCCTTTGCTTAAATGATCTATAAGCTTCCAAGTCAGTTCCAATTTGCTTCTTCAGTTTTTACTTCTTTTCTGTGGAGCCCCAGTACATGTAAAATTTAAAATAAAGCTTCAATAAAATGTGTAACTTTTTCCTTCTGTTAATCTGTCGTTTGTCAGTTTAATTCACAGGCCTGAGAGACAGAGTCTCTGAGGCAACAGAAAGTCTGCTGTCCCTACAGTGTGTATGCTTATTAAACGGGCACAGGCCTGGAGTAAACATTTTTGTTAATGGGCACAAACTTGATAAAGCTGACATTTGCTTACTTTGGATGCTGCTCCTCCATTAATAATGGACTTGACAAAGATTCCCAAATCTGCATGGTTTTCTTTTGACCGGTTGCCTTTGACACTGACACCGAGACCTGCTGATCCAGAGTCATTGAGTGGAACTTCGAATGTCAAAAATTCCCGGGTGCCATCAGGCGTAAGAACAACATCCTCTTCTTCTGCTTTCTAGTAGGGAGCAAAATCACACAGCACGTTATAGTCCCATGTTTCTTTCTTACAGGTATTTCTGAAGACCGCTAAGGAGCAGTTCTTAATCACCACAGGCACAGAATCTCCACCGCAGCTCCGCAACAAGATCCAGGGTCACAGCGTATGCCCTTCCAGATGATTCCTGGGGCTAGTTGTTACTATTTTATGCAGTATTTGCTTCAATATTCAAACCAAACCAAACCAGATTCTCAGAAAGATAGAGGGAAATGTAATAAAAGGACTGAAGACATGCAGACCCCTAGAGTTTGGGATTATTTTTTTGGTGGGGAAGGTCTTTTTATACAGGGTGGGGCAAAAGCAGGTTTATAGTTGTATGTGAAACACAGTTTATTCTTCTGTTATTTATTAATTATTATATTATTTTCAATATAAACAACTGGAAACCTACTTTTACCCCACCCTGTATATATTCTAAACCACGGGAGAAAAACAATGCCAGCAGCAATCAAAATAAATAAATACAACTAATTTGTCCTTTTTTCTCATTAGGAATTTTTGATGTTATTAATAGTTTTAGGTTGACTAATGGTCAAACCATAAATTTTATTCACAAAACGATAACAAATCCTAATGATACAGTCAGCAGAAAAAGTACATTTTCAGAGAACCACTAGAGTTTTAACTTTCAACATGTGAGACAAAGCAGAAATAACACCAGAGAAAATTTTTCAGAATGCTGAACCATACATAATACAGATGGTAAGTATTCTTTAAGCAATGCTGTTTAATTAATTAGTTGCATATGCAAGCTCAATTTCATAACTGCAGTCATCAAGGCATAAAAGACTTTTAGAACTCAACATATTATAAATTACACAAACTCTTGACCGTTTTTAACACAGCAACGTAGAAACAAAAGCTTAAAAGAACCTGATTGAATACAGTGAGGTGACATATTCACTCTATGAACAACAACGTGTGCCCCCTGAACACCCCCCACCTCAGCCCCCCACTCAGCAGCCCTGCCCAGACAGCCAAGACTTCAACCACCCAGATCTCTACACTGGTCACCTCCATGTGAGAAAGGCCAGAATTCTGTTTCAAACTCAGTATTTCCACACACACAGTGGACATGCAGCAGGTCTCTTCCAATCACAACTATATGCTTCATCCAGTGCTGCACCCCATTTCTCCTCCTCATTCTCCAATTTTGAAATATTAGTCCAGCATCCACCTAGTCACTCAAGGTGGAATCTTTAAATTCTAACTGAAGAATGGTTAAACATATAGTGGTACATAATTAGGCTGGAAGATAATGCCCCCTTAAAAGATTGTGCTTTTAAAGATTGGTTCAATTATAAACATGAAGCAGGCTAGTGCAAAGTGATAGAAATATGGGTAGACTTAAATTTTTTTCTTTGTGACCCAAAAATTTTTTAAATTTTCTAATAACAAAATTAACATAATTATAAAGTAATTTTTAAAAGGAATTTGAGGATTTAACATGCAATCTAAAATATCTCAATTAGATGAAATGATTTTTACAAGTACAGAATTAATCAGTAAGAGAGTATTTTTTTAGATTATCTTAATACAAAGAGATACACAATTTTTACATCGTAACTCCATAATAATGTAATCTGTAAAATGATGTTAATTTAATATATTCAATGTTAACATTTTTTAAAGGTGTTTTTCTTTGAGATTTTATTTATTTATTTTTAGAGAGAGGGGTAGGGTGGGAGAAAGAGAGGGAGAGAAACATCAACGTGTGGGTTGCCTCTCAAGCACTCCCTACTGGGGAACCTGGCTCACAACCTAGTCATGTGCTCTGACTGGGAATCCAACCAGGAACCGTTTGGTTCTCAGGCCAGCACTCAATCCACTGAGCCATACCAGCCAGGGTTCACTGTTAACATTTTATGGTATGAAATTCATTGTGCTAGCTCAAATAACAGCCTCATAGTTATGAGAACAAGGGACATCTCAAAAAATAAAATTGGTAATATTTAAAACAAGAAAACTACACAATGAAAATATAAGTAAGAACAGCTTTATAAGACACAGGGCAATGGCTATGTTAACTAAACAAAGCAAACAAGTGTCAGCATCACAGTAAATAGAAAGCCTCAGCTGGCTCTTTATAAAAACTTTCTTAAATTTAAAACAGCCCTAGAGAATAATTACAGCTCAAATAAAACCAATGTACCGGGGAGAAATAAATATCAAGTACTCATCAAAACACTGACATCATTATCACAAACTCATTATGGAAAAGTACCTTTACATACTTATTTTGCTCTATAAACTTTTTTTACCCATACAGTTCAAAACAAAGAATACTAACTAATGACTGTGTGAATGAATACCTCTATATCAATATAAAATGTGTCATAAAAACATGACATATAGGTAAATTTTCTTGTTTAAAATGCCAAATAGCATCAAAACACACCATAGTCCCCTTCTACTTTAAATCCAGAAGCAATGGAAAGATAAAATGTACTTTGTGAATCAGTATTGATATTCCTGGAAAAGTTGCATTTGAAAGGACATGGAAACCAAAGAGTCCATGGCTGGGCACATTTGGGTCTCATCACCTAGCATGCTTATTTGCTCTTCAAAAACCATTTACATGCTTCATTACAGACAACTTTTACAAAGCCTTCATAGTATAAGGACTGCTTCATTCAGATACAAAGGAGAAGCCAATTTTCTATCACCTTGATTATTATTTCATCCAGATTCTGTACTTTATCAAGTTTCTTAAGTCAAATTCTTTTTACAGAATTTGCTCAAGTCATTTGTACATAATCATGCCCCTCACATACACACATGTATGTACACTCACAGTGACTTTGTCCCATTGATACAACCCATCAGTTCTTCCGTTACTCATTATTCTATTGGCATTTTGCCCTTTTAATATCCAGAAAAATAGAGCATTTTTACTGAGCATATTAAAAGCAGGGAACCAACAGAATGGCCAGTACGGAAGCCACCTCCTCTCTCCCTATCCTCAGAAGAGCAGGAAAGGTGCACACATCTATCTGCAGTGAGACAACACACACAGCCACAGGCCCAACACCAAGGCCCACCTTTCCCTCCTCCCCAACAACACTGTGACATCAGGTCTTTCCGAGTTGGTGGTGCCTCTGCTAAATGGGTAGATTGATAAGAGGAAATCAACACTGAATGTGTTCAACAGCAGAAAAATAATCATGGGAAATCTGAGCCTTGATATGTGAAAATTTTGATGAATGCATAAAATACTGTGAAGAGAGGTAAAAGAAATATGATTTGATACCTAGCATCTGAGTTCATAAAATTACAGATACGAGTACAACAGTTGATATGGGAACACTGAAAAGAAATAAATGTTTTACTACTTGTGAAATCTGATTCTTCCTAATCGTTTGGTCTTTGGTCCCACTTATTGACACAGAGCTCCTAAATCCCTTAGAATTTTTTGAGTGAAAGGAGCATCTTTTGTTCTAATGAGGTGCTTCTTGACGGGCTCCTACATGAGGGCTGGTCACAGGAAAGACCGAGCCATGATGGGAAGCTTGGAACTGTCAGCCTCCCCCCCAATCTCTAGAGAAGAGTGGGGACAGAAACGAAGTTAATAATCAATCATGCCTACAAGATGAATCCTCCACAAAAATCCCAAAAGTATGGGATTCAAAGAGCTTCCAGTTTGATGAACACGTCCACAGGCCAGGAGAGTGACACAACCCTACCCACAGGGGCAGTAGTTCTTGAGCTTGGGACCTTCCAGACTTTGCCCTAAATTTCTTTTCAAGTGACTCTTCACTTGTGTCCTTTAAAATATCTTTTGTAACAAATCAACAATTGTAAGTAAACTGTTCTCCTGGGTTCTGTGAGTTACTCTAGCAAATTAGTGAACCCAAGGAGATGGTTATGGGAACCTCTGGTTTGTAGCAAAGTCAGAAGTGGTGTGTAACCTGGGGACCCACTGCTTGACATTGACATCTGAAGGGGGTGACAATCTTGTGGAATTAAGTCCTTAACTTGTGGGGTCTATACTAACTCCGGATTAATGTCAGAATTGCTTGGTATAGAAAACTGTCACATCTGGTGCAGGTATCAAAGGTGTGAGTAGAGAAGTAACAGTAGAGTTCGTTTCTCCTCATTGCCCCACTGTGACTTATGATTCCTCTCTCACTCCCTCTCCACAGTTAGTACATTTATTGCATAGCTCATGATAAATTAATAAAACATGAACATTCCCACAACAGATGGGAAAAAGATGCAAATGAGCAATTCATTAAAGATGAGTGGCACAATAAATAAGTAAGAGGTTCAATCTTACTTGCAACAAAAGACATGCAATCAACAAGTTATCAAATTGCTAAAACAAATTTTATTTTAAATAATTATATTCAAAACTGCAGAAAGTGTTGTAAAATGGAAAGCACTTTCTTCACTGCTTTCAGTACTGGTAAAAATACAAAAAGGTACACTATTTATGGAAGCCAACTTGACAATGCTTATCGAAAGACTATATTTTGCTTATTAATCCAAAAATAAAACTTATAATATTATGTCATTAAAAAACTAATTGTGGTCAGGAACAAAGACTTAACTGGTGGGATGTACACTGCTTTAATCACAACAGCTAAAAAATTGAAGACAAGGCACACATATGATATCATGTACATTAAGATATACTACAAAATGGAATACCAGTCAACTATTAAAGTGTCTTTACAAATCATTTAGTGAGACAGGAAAACATTTATGTCTAAGAAATTGGGTTTGATTCTGTGGGCTCTCGTAATTTCCAGTACTTCACATGCACTATCAGCCTTTATATCCTATTCTTATAAATTGTTTACTGTCTGTCTCTCATATCAGTGAATGCTTCACAAGAAAGTGACATACAAGTCTCTCCTGCTGCTTGGGACATAACTTTTATTAGCTACATGGTATGTGCCTGGGATGTGATGTATATTAGTTACATACGTAGTAAAGAAAATCACGAAAAAATACACATCAAAATGGTGGCACTGAAGCTACATAATTGCAGGTGACTGCTTTTTTTTTTTCTGAATTTTCTTGAATTAATATAACTGAATTTTCTACCATTAATATATATTACTTTTTGTATCATAAAACCCTATTGCATGCCATTTCTTTAATGCTCCTTCAAAAAAGCAGTATGGGAGAGGGGGAAGAAGAGCACCACTGCAGATGCTGGGCAGGGGCTGGTGCTGGGAGGGGGACCAACTAGGTGGGCATGTCGTGACAGGTCGCACAACACGATCCCGCCGTAGTGGCAGCCACTGCATTCTCACAGCCAACAAAAGATCTTATGAAAGTGAACACACTTATTCCACATACAGAAAGTAAATATGCAGCCATCGTAAATAGTAAACAGCAGTCTGTTTATAATTAAGAGGGAAATTTTTTAAACATAGAGGTTCTCTAAAATTTTTATGTAAGAAAATAACCCTCCAGTCTACAGTCAAAGTTGCTTTAAGTTAATAACTTATCCTATATATGAGCTGAATGTTTATGCATGTAACTTGTGATGATACTTCACAGCTAACTATTCTTATTGGCAAAGTTAAAAAATCTGTGACCTAGAATGTCACATTTGCCTTTATTGTACTTTCTAATTCAAACATTGGATGTAAAATAAGTAAAATTTAGAGAATTTATAAATATGTTCCTTGATAATACAAATATTGAAAAAAATGTTTCATATACTTATTAAACTGTAATATTAAGCCAGACACTTACCCAATCAAAGAAATGTCATACAAACCCAAATTAAAGGACATTCTCAAAGCAATTGGCTCTTCAAAAATGAAAAGCAAATATAAACTAAAGACATGTTTCAGACTGAGGGAAACTAGAGAGACATAATTAAACCTCATATATAACCCTGAACTGGAATCTGGACCAGATTTTAATTCTTATGTATCCATCCATCCATCCATCCATCCATCCTTCCATCCATCCATCCATCCATTTCTGAATGGTATTAAGACATTAATTGGGAAAACTGGTAATATAACACTGTTAAATCAATATTAATTTTGTAACTTTTGATTAACTATAATGTGGTTACATAAGAAAATATCCTCATTCTTAGTACATACAGCCTGAAATTTAAATATAAAGGGCAATTATGTCACCAATTTATTCTCAATTCAGAAAAAAAAACGTAGTGGGAAGAAAAGGAGGGAAAAGCGGGGGAAGGGAATGGAAGAAAATTACATATCAAATGTGGGAAGACATTAACAATTGGAGAATGTGGATAAAGGGTATACTGGAGTTCTTTTTACAATTCTTAAAATTTTTCTAATAACTCTGACATTTCAGAATAATAATTATACCTACTAGTTAATTCAGAAGTTTTTCTATATCTACCACAGTTTTTATTTTTAAATCAGACATTACTACCAATATAATCCTTAAAATAACCTGAGTTCAACAGAAAAAAATACTCTAAATTTTAAAAATATTAATTTTATCACTATACCACAAAAGGACAATAAAAGATAACTAATAACCAAACATTAAGAAATCCTTATCTTACTGGAAAAATAGTAAGCAATTTCAAACGAAATCCTTAAACAATCAGATTCACTATTACAAGGGCATTAGTATTTTTGTAAGATCATGAAAATATTAATCTATTTAAAATAAGTTTGAATCATTTGAGATTTATTTCAATAAATTATAAGGCTAAGATAAGTTTGAGTAGTTAAAGCACTAGAAATAGCAAACATTTTATAAAATTCTTTGTGACAATAGCAACATTAGATGCTCCAAACCAAACCAATAAGGTTGACACAATTAGCATATGATAGTATAAATTTTCAACAAAATCTCAAATTATAAAGTATAGGAGATCGTTCTGAGTGGCATGGTGCCCTGTTCCCACTCAGAAAAACCAGTGGGGAGCAAGGTCCAGCACACAGGACCCACGCCCACAGACAGGTTCTCTCCCAAGGGGAATCAGGCCTGCACTTGTATGTACCTAGGCTGCTTTGAAACTTGATTTTTGCTAAAACTAAAACTCCCTCACCCTGAATTGAGGCAGCAAACATTTACTGCATATCTTTAAAGTAACTTCCTAAAAATCTATGCTAAACCTCCCAAGGACTAGTGTAACCAGTTCAACCACTTTTCCCTTTACATTTGTAAATATCCTTCCTTTCTGATGTAATTAGCAACATCCTCCCCTTTGTTTTCTGTAAAAAGTAACCACCTAAAGCAAACCACCACAGGTGCATAGTAAATGAGGACCATCCTCAAGATAATGTGCCCAGAAAAGCAATAAAAGCCTGTCAAGGCAAAGGTCGGGGCATTCTCCCCGTGATAGAGTGGCCCTGCCATCACTTTTCCTCCACAGCACTTGGTAGTCCATGTGAATTTGTCTCTTCTCAGCCACAACAGCACGGACACTGCAGGCTAGTGTCCGCATCAATGAAGTTTTGTATACTTTCACCTATATTCTCTAGAATATTCAAGTTAATTTACATAATAAGCCTAAAAAAGTGTTTGATGATAAGCTTTTCCCAAAGAATTTGTACGAAGGTTCAGTAAAGATGTAATGACTCATAATTCACTCCCTCAGTAGGCTCCCCATTTGCTTTGGCTAACTCAAGTATCCCCACCCCAGCTTTATTTGGGATATAATTGACATATAATGTTAGTTTAAGGTGTACAATATGCTGACTTGATAGACTTATATATTTAAAGATGATTACCACCATAGCATTAGTTATCACCTCCATCACATCACATAATTACCATTTCCTGTTTGTGGTAAGAATATTTAAGATCTATTTTGAAGCAAGTATATATTCCACCATTTGTAATTATAATCACTATGCTATATATGAAGTACCCAGAGCTTATTCACCTTATAATTGTAAGTTTATTCTTTGACCACATGTTCCCTTTCCCTCCACACCCCAGGCCTTAGGAACTACCATTCTATTCTCTGCTTCTGAGTTTCGCTTTTTTAGGTTCCACATGTAAGTGGTATCATACAATATTTGTTTTTCCCTGTCTGACTTGTATCACTTGGCAATGCCCTTATGGTTTGATTCATGTTGTTGCAGATGGCAGGATGTCCTTCTTTCTCATGGCTGAACAGTATTCCATTTGTGTGTGTTTGTACATACATGCACACACAAATCACATCTTTTCATCAATTTATCTGTTGACAGACACTTAGGCTATTTCCATAACTAGGCTATTGTGAATAATGCTGCAACAAAAATGGGAGTGCAGCTATATCTTCGAGATCCTGATTTCACTTCCTTTGGATATACATTCAGAAGTAGAATTGCTAGAATACATGATAGTTCTATTTTTAATTTCATGAGAAACCTTCATGCCATTTTGCATACTTATCTCTTGTATTTTCTGATGAAATTCATTCTAATAAGATGTGAGACAGTACCTCATGGTTTTGATTTGTATTTCTCTAATAATTAGTGATATCAAGCATCTCTTCATAATCTGGTAGCCAAAAGTACATCTTTTTTGGAAACATTTATTTAGATTCTCTGACCATTTTTTCACCATATTATTTGTTTTGCTAGTGAGTTGTATTAGTTATTTATAGATTAATCTCCTATCAGATGTGTGATTTGCAACTATGTTCTCCCACTCCATAGGTTGCCTTTTTTAAAAAAATCATTTTTAGAGAGAGGGGAAAGGAGGAGAAAAAGAGGTAGAGAAACATCTATGTGTGAGAGAAACACTGATTGGTCACCTTTCACATACACCCCACCGAGGGACTGCGCCCGTAACCCAGGTATGCTCCTCCTAGGTAATTTGACTACCTCGTTATGATGTTAATTTTAGGTGTCAACATGGAGGGTATTTTTGGACGAAATTATTTAAATTGGAAAACTATGAATAAAACAGATGGTCCTTGACAATATGAGTGGGCCTCATCCAATCAGTTAGTTAAAGGCCTAAACAGAACAGAAAGACAAGCCTTTCTGGACAAGGGGTAAACTGTCAAACAGACTGACTTTGGTCTTCATCTGCACCATTTGCTCTACTGGGTTAACACACCTGCCAGCCTCCACATTCACACAAGCCAATTCATTACACAAAATCTCGTTCTATATATGTACACATTCTATTGGTTTTATTTCTCTGAAGAACCCTAACACATCCATGAATTTCTTGTCTGAGCTGGACATTCACATGAGAGTGCCTTATATAAAGTAAACAAACTTTTCAAGGGCAAAGGAGTTGGTTCTGGACATGAAGCAAGTGATCTTGAGACTTTGGAGAATAATCCAGCTTTTTGTCCCATTTTGAATAGGTAACCTTAAACCAGAATTTCTAATCTCCCATTCTCATTAATTAATACAATATTTAAAAGATGCATAGAAAATTTCTATCACAAAAGTTCAAAAGGTCATTAGCTATTGACCTTACTTATCTACCTTAATGCTTTACATTTCTCAAACTAAATCAGTTGTTGATCATTGTGACAATCAACCAACAAACAAATAATGGAGCTTCAGGGCATGCCTGTTCTCAAGGTGCTTACAATCACATGACAATTTAAATAATACCAGAGAATTTTAAGACTTAATGATCTATCATCAAAAGGTACAAAGAATGGCAGAGGCCCTGGAAATCAATTTTTTATATTAAAATTTTAAAATGTTTAAGAACCATAATGGTATTGCACAGACCAAGAGCAGAACGAAAGACACAGAGTAAAGTAGCTTTGGTTGTAGGTCCTTGCTTTTCATCACTTTGAATATTTCATGCCAGTCCCTTCTGGCCTAAAAAGTTTCTGTTGAGAAATCAACTGACAGTTATGGCAGCTCCCCTGTAGGTAACTAACTGTCTTTCTCTTGTTTCTTTTTAAGATTCTCTCTTTATCTTTAATTTTTTGCATTTTAATTATAATGTCTTGGTGTGGGTCTCTTTGGGTTCATGTTGTTTGAGACTCTCTGTGCTTCCTGGACTTGAATGTCTTTTTCCTTCAACAGGTTGGGGAAGTTTTCAGTCTTTATTTCTTCAGTTTCTTCATCTCTTTCTCACTCTCTTCCCCTCTGGCATCCCTATGATGAAGATGTTATGCTGCATGTTTTCCAAATGGTCACTTAAACTATCCTCATTCTTTTTAATTCTTTTTTCTTTTATGCTGTTCTGATTGGGTATTTCTTCTATCTTGTCTTCCAAATAGCTGATTCCATCCTCTGCTTCACCCAACCTACTGTTTAATTCTTCCAGTGCATTCTTCTTTTCAGATATTATAACCTTCACTTCTGACTGGTTCTTTTTTATGATTTGTATGTCTTTTTTTATGCTGTTGAGCATCCTTACAACCATTATCTTTAACCTTTATATCTGAGAAATTACTTGCCTCTACCTCATTTAGCTCTTTTGCTGGAGATATCTCCTGTTCTCTCATTTGGGGATTGTTTCTTTGTTTCCCCATTTTGGTTGCTTTTTTGTATTTATTTCTATGTATTAGGTAGATCTGCTATGACTCCTAATTTTTGTGGGGTGGCCTTAGCTAGTAGACGTCCTGTGGGGTCCGGTGGAGCAGTCTCCTTGATCCCCTGAGTGGGGGTGCTCCAGTAATGTCCCTTGTGTGGTTATATGGGCCTTCTTGATATAACTGAGTCTTAGTTGCTATTGGCCCATTTGTGTGTGAGATCAACCCTTAGGCTGGCTGACTGTGAAACTCAATCCTAAGCATGGCGTGCAAGCTGCTGTGTGGGTGCTCACCACATGAAGAGTTCACCTCAGCAAGTTCCAGTGCCTGCTGAGATCTCCTCTTAAATATGCCGCTTGTGTGAAAGACAAATACCATATGATCTCACTTTTAACAGGAACCTAATCAACAAAATGAACAAGCAAGCAAAATATAACCAAAGACACTGAAATTGAGAACAGACTAACAGTGATCAGAGGGGAGAGGGGAGGGGATTATAGGGGAAAGGGTTTACAGGAACAATTATAAAGGACACATGGACAATAACAAAGGGAGGTGGAAACAGGGAAGGGAGGTGGGGAGGGTTGGGGTTGGGTGAAAAGGCAGAAAATTGTACTTGAAGAACAATAAAAAACATTTTTTTAAATAAATAAATAAACATGCCGCTTGTGAAGTTTACTGGATCCTGCTCTACATGTTGGCTCAGGGCTTCATTATAGAGACTCTGCACAGGCCTATGACATGTTTCCTGTGACTTGCCCTGGGCAACATGTTCTGCATTACAGGCAATCAACAGTTTGTGGCTGCCTCCACTGAGCATGGGAAGAACCCAACTGAGCACCAAGGCCAACTAATACAAGCACTGGGCCCAGGGTCAGGTCAACAAAAGTCCCAAGGCACCCTGAGATCCACCCCAACCTGTGTCCATCTGTCGGCTGCCTGTTTGGCCCAGTCACTGAAAGAGGCTCTGTCGAAGTTGGGAAGATGAGGCTAGTGGACTTCCAGTGAGAAAGAAGTGCTTGCTGGTCAGGCTTCAGGGAAGAGAGTGGATGTAGTCCCCACCCCAGACAACACTTAGTCTGTCCCAGATTTTGCCCTGATCTTGGCAGGACAGAGCAAACAGAAGCCAGGCAGGTGGGGCCTCCAAAGCACAGAGGTGTTTATAGCAAATCTCCCAGGAAGGGGAAGTGCCAGTCAGGTTCACAGGAAAGAAGGGGGAATTGCCCCCAACCCAAAGCCAAACAACTCAGTCACCAAAACCCCCTGAGTTTTTCCAGACCTATGAAATATGAGAACTGATAAATAAATTCAGTAAAGTAGCAGGATACAAAATATATACCAAGATATCAGTTGCATTTTATATGGCAATAATAAACTGTCAGAAAGGAAAACTATAGGGAACCTATCCACGTGGAATGGCAAATGTAGCCCAGCCCTATTGGAAAGCCCATAGGCACGTGGCGGCACACAGGATGCCAAACCCACGGATTGGCTTTCCCAGGGGAAACCAGGCCTGCATTATACCTAAGCTGCTTTGAGACTTGCTCTTGCTAAAACTCCCTCACCCTGAGTTGAAGCAGCAAATGCTTACTGCATATCTTTAAAGTAACTTCCTGAAGTCTCCCAAGGATTAAAGTATAACCAGACCAATTACTCTTATCATTCTCTTGCATTTGCAACATTTTTTCCTTGTTAATCGGTAGGAAGTGATCAGTAACATTCTTTCCTTTGTTATCTATAAAAAGTAATCACCTAAAGCAAACCTAAGCATAATGAGTGATGTATGCTATTAAAAAGCCAATAAAAGCCTGTCAAGGCAAGGGTCAAGGTGCTCTCCCCTTGAGAGAGTAGCCGTACCATCCCTTTTTCTCCAGGGGACTTCGGTAGTCCATGTGAATTTATTTCATCTCATCTACAACACCGCAGACACTGCTGGCCGGAGTCCGCATCAGAAAACTAAGAAAGCAATCCCATTCACAACTGCTTCAAAAAAATAAAATACCTACAAATAAAATTAATTAAGAATGTAAAAGACCTGGACTTGGAAAATTATAAGACACAGAAGAAAATACAAATAAGTGGAAGCATGTACCATGTTCATGGATAGGAAGAATTAACATCATTAAAATGTCCATACTACCCAAAGCAATCTATACATTCAATGCATTTCCAATCAGGCAATATACCAATGGCATATTCACAGAACTTGAACAAATATTTCAAAAATTTATATGGAACAACAAAAGACCCCAAATAAAAACAGCAATCATGAGAAAGAACAAAGTTGTAGGAATCACGCTACCTAATGTCAAATTATACAAGGACACAGTAATCAAAATAGCATGGCACTGGCATGAAAACAGACATATAGATCAACAGAACAGAAGAGAGAATCCAGAAATAAACCTACACTTTCTTAGTCAATTGATATTTGACAAAGGAGGAGAAAGCATACAATGGGGTTAAGACAGTCTGTCTACTAAACAGTGTTGGGAAAACCAGAGCGATACATGCAAAAAAATTAAATTAGACTGACATCTTACACCATACACAATAAACTCAAAAAAAATTAGACTTAAATGTTAGATTCAAAACCATAAAAATCATAGAAGAAAACATGGGCAGTAAAATCCCAAACACTTCTTGTAGCAATATTTTTTCTGATATGTCTCCTTAGGCAAGGGAAATGAAAGAATAAACAAATAAGACTACATCAAAGTAAAAACTTCTTGCACAGCAAAGGAAATCATCAACATAATTAAAACACAACCCACTGAATGGGAGAAGACATTCACCAGTGGTGCATCTGTTAAGGGCTTAATATCCAAAATTTGTAAAGCACTTATAAAACTCAACACCAAAAAAACAAACAATCCAATTAAGAAATGGGCAAAGGACCTGAACAGACACTTCTCCATTGGGGACATACAGAGGGCCAATAGACATATGAAAAATGCTCAGTGTCGCTAATCATCAGAGAAATGCAAATTAAAACCACAATGAGATATCACCTCACACCAGTCAGAATGGCCATCATCAATAAATCAACAAACTACAAGTCCTGGTGAGGATGTAGAAAAGGGAACATGGTGACAAAAGGGAACCTTCCTGTATACTGTTGGTGAAAAGGCAGGCTGGTGCAGCCAGTGTGGAAAGCATTATGGAGTTTCCTCAAAAAATTAAAAATGGAACTTCCTTATGACAGTGTTTCCGCTTCTAAAAATATATCTGAAGAAACCCAAAACACTAATTTGAAAGAATACATGCAGTCCTATGATCATTTCAGTGTTATTTACAATTGCCAAGATTTGGAGGCAGTCCAAGTGTCCATGGGTAAATGAGTGGATAAAAACACTATGGCACACATACACAATGGAATGCTACTCAGACATAAAAATAAGGAAATCTTATCCTTTGTGACAGCACAGAGAGGCCTAGAGGATATTATTTAAGTGAAATAAGCCAGTCAGAGAAAGATAAGTACCATACGATCTCATTAATTTTTTGGAATCTAATCAACAAAATAAACTAACAAACAAAACAGAAACAGACTCCTATATAGAGAACAGACTCATAGCTGTCAGAGGGGAGAGGGGTTGTGGTGCTGGATAAAAGAAGTAAAGGGATTAATCAAAACAAACAAACCAAAAAAAACTATCCTAGACAGAGACAACAGTATGGTGATTACCAGAGGGAAAGGAGGGTGGGGGAGGTAGAAGAAGGTATGTGAGGGATAAATGGTAATGGAAGGAGACTTGACTTCAGGTGATAAATACACAATATGTAGATGATGTATTATAGAATTGTACACCTGAATCCTATTTAATTTTATTAACCAATGTCACCCCAAGAAATTCAATTAAAAATTTTGAAATAAAAGAAAGCCACAGATGCGAGGATGCATTTTAAAAAGAAAACATTTGTAAGAACACTCTATGCTTTTTGAGTTTTCTTGGAAAAGTCTCATCAGAAAAAAACCCATTTGTAATTGGAAATCAGGCAGCACGCACACGTATAGCACTTCTGTTGTCAAGGTGTCTGAATTGTCTGTCGTTTGCCCTGGCATGCTCTCATAAGCACACAGGGCTTGAGTGTAAGGCAGAGTGGATTGGAATGGACCTTGCAATTCTCAACGGAATAAATACCACACTTAAAGCCCATTCTGCTGCTCCCCTTCAGTGATTGAAAAGGTCAGGGCTAATCATCAGTGTCCTCACTAGGACTGACTAAATTTTTGAAAGAACATACTTATTTGTACTGCTTCTAGCATCATTTTCCATCTCAGACAGTCTAAGGCATTAACAGATGTAGTTTATGTATGATGTTATCTGTTTTCCAAAAAGTTCTATGATAATAAAACTCTAACAACAAAGGAGTGGTCTTTACCCAGGGATCACGCTGTAAAATACTTCCTTCATCTAGCATTTATCTCGTAACTATTTCATGGTTTGGTTATTCCTCTACAGAAGTATATAAACCCACACAGTCACACACAAATTCTCTAACACCCATCTATTCCCTAACGACATCTCGACTGCTTCATGCCTGCACAGCATTCACTTTCCAAAGTTAACACAGGGACCTTCACATATCTTCTCTCTGAATGTTTTAGCTCTCTTCTTAGAAGTGAATGGCTATTTTAAACATTAAGAAAACCATCCTTTACCACTATTTTGAAATGCCACTCTTAACATACATACAAACACCAAGTCTGTTTCAATCATGCTGCTTTAAGTATTTTAAGTATCATGCTATTTTAAGTACTTTAGCTTTACGGTACTTTTTGTCATCATTATTGTCTTTTAAAATAGTATAAATCACTCTTGTGCCCACATTATTCTTTAGAATCAACCTGTTCCATTTCCCTTACCTATCAACTCACCCACCACACACACAAACACACCCACAAATACCACTGTGATTCTGGTCAGCTGTCACCCACCCATTGATTTCAGAAATAAAAAATTACGACTATGAATCTTCTACAACCCATACTTATCAATGTGTAAGGTTCTCAAGGTTGTTTATGGATTTTCCTCTGAGGGCTGATTTGTTATCCATCTGTTATTATGAAATAATGAAAGTAACATTTTGTTTGTTTATTAGGCTCAAATTTGTTTTTAATTCATAGAAAAAAATCAAACCTGTTAAATATGTTACTCAAATTCTTCGGATTTTTCACCTTTTGACAATTTCTGAAAATATGTATTAGTATCACCCATGTGGCTATGGTTTTGTTAAATTTTCTTTCTTCTTACACGAGTTTAGGAATGATATATTTTATGTGATGTTTTTGATGTGCAAAAGTCCTAACTGTTATGATTTGTACCAGATGACATTATATGTCAATAAGAACACCCTGTCTTTTTCCCCCATACAGAGCATCCACACTAAAACACACTTTCAGAGACCGATACGGCAATTCTCTTATTATGTTAGTATTGCCTGCTAGAACTCACTGATTCCTTTATCTCTAGTTTGTATTAGGACTTGTCTTCTAAAAAGGACAAAACTAGATTTGCATTTTAATTTACACTGTGAGTTCTTCCTTTTATTAAATTAGACCGTCCCTTACAATATGCTATAATACTTTATAATAAATAAAATACTTATGTGTTAAGACAAGTAGTATATTTAGCCTAATTACTGACATTTTAACTTTTCCTGATTATGATACATTTTTATTGTGCTTTTACCCTCCCTATTTCTTTCTGTGCCTTTATCAAGTTTTCTTTTTTTCACTTTGCAGCCAAACCCTTTACATATATGTCAAACTACCAGGCTCACCAACTTTTGGCCCCTCTTATTATGCAGGTAATAGAAAACTAATCTAATCTTTCTCCCTTTTTTACCCCTATATACCCAAAAATATTTTATATTTGGAATAATAGCAGTAAATCACCTTAAGATAAGACCACATTGGGATTTAATAAACTTATGTAATATCTATATGAGCCAGGAAAAGGGAGGACAAGTTAACTTTGTATTTAATTAGTAAGAAGTTAGTTCCATTTATCTTTCAAACATCTCTGCACCCTACAAAAGACAAAGCTCTTACCGTTTCTTTTGAAATCTGCATCGGGCTTGGCTCTGCATTCTAGAAGAATTGAAGAAAAACATAAATACAGACTGACCAAAGCCATCTTCAAAACACAGGGACACAAAGCTTTACTTTAAAGGAAATTTTGCTGGTTTTTAAAATCCACACAATATATAGAGGGTGATTATATTCTGGCTAATATATTATTCTGTCTTGGGAACTTTCACTGATCTCATAGTTCTTGTGTGGGTGCACATTTTAAGAAAACTTTCTCGATGTAAGCTTTCACTTGCTCATTCGCAGCATATCATCAATTTATTATATAGAGGAAAATAAATCTCACCAAATGGCTTTTCTATTCATAGCACTGTTTCTAGTTTATTTGTAACTTTCCTAACTAAATCTAAGTTATAAGGTATATTATAATTTGATAGCTAGCCCAGATAATATCAGTGTGAACCAAAAGCATCAAAATATTACATAGGTTTTAAATGTGGTTTTTTTCATATATTGTAAGGTAGCTTTATATCATAGGTAGTTACTAGGTTGATTTATTTAAAAGACACCTATTGATAAAAGTATTTCATTTTATACAGAGAAATTATATACAGACACCCCAAACAGAGGAAAAGTGTTTGATAATTAGATTCAAAGATCATTTTAAATGCCCCTCTTTAAAGTTTTCAAAATTTTATTCTTTTAGATCTTGACAAGCAGCTGCAGCGGGAGAAACAGACTGATAGCCTACTGGCTCACTCCTTAATGAAAAACTCACAAGCAATAAATTAAATTACCAAGAAAAAGAAGTAGGCAGCAGAAGGGGAAACAGAAGCCTGGAAAATCAAAATTGGACAAGAAGAACCTGAATAACCTTAAGCTGGCTGTATATTGGCACTGACTCTGGAAAGGCGGCCTGAGAGCAGCGCTGCAGCTTCGGCAATCTGACAGTGCTATTACCCAGTTCACACATACTGAACCAAAGCTCCCTCAGATCACATCTAAATCTCGGTTTTGTTCTAAGTTCTAATTTACAACTTCTTAAGACATCAGGTTTATAATCAGGTGGCATTTTAAATAAGAAATTGGGTAACAGTGGGGGGAAAGAGTAATGATTAAACATTTCAAGACAGAAATTAAAAAGTTTTTATAATTTTTCAAAATCCTCTTGAAATAGAAGTGTTCACTTTTCAGCTTGATCAAAATCTGATTTTTAAAAAGTCACAGAAAACTTTAGACCTATTAGTAACCATGGGATGGGATATTCTTACAACTAAAATTTATGTGGCTTATGATAAGGAATATTTATTCACCATGACATATCCATATTTGAGATATTAGCTTAACAGATTTAGGACTAGAGGACAAATTTGGGGCCTGCACCCCTAAAACCTTGCCACTCTAGTATATTTTAATTGTTTTTTAGATAAAGCTGGGAGATAGCTGAAAGAGATGTCAAATGACCCAACTAGAACCTATTCTGAAATATTTAAGTATCACTTGTATTTGAGGTAAAACAATTCTCATAACATTAAAAGATAAAGGAGATTCCTCCAATTATGCTGATTTTATATATAAATGAAACTTAGCACTTTTTGCAGAAAAACACTTAGAATTATGTCAATTTAATACTTCCTTTGCACCAAAACTAGATAAATACCCCCTGTAATATTTAGATGTGTTGATAGATGCATAAAAAGTAAAACAGTTTGCACACAAATGCCTTTTCATTTGATTTATGTCATTCCAAATAATGTCTTTATCAGTATTTAATGGCCATGGGGCTTACTGCCACTCAAGTCTTTTTATTTTCAGTAATAATGTTTACCAATGCTACTCTTTTTCATACAAAAAGCAAGCATCTCTATTTGGTTTAGCTACATAGACTATGAAAATCTGAAATATGAAGATCTGTCACATGTATTGGAGAACATGGCAAGGTTTCAACAATAATCTTTGAAGTGACAGTGACAACATAATCTCTGTATTCAATCAGTCCCTCTGAACTAATTCAGTAACAAACATTCACTGTCCTAGAAAATATCCCTGCAATCTGACTTTTAAATACCCCTATACTCAACATTGTAGAGATCTATTTCCAAAACTGAGGAAATATGAGAAAAGAATGCTTGTATTAAGGTTGAAAGACATAAAATATTGAAACTGCTTGGACAATGTCTCACTAAACACTGGCCATCAGTAGCTAGCCCAGACCCCTGGCTCATATGAATCAGAAATCTCTCATCTACTCTAAATTTACACACCAGTTCCCTTGGGTGGAAGGCATCTTCTTGGCGAAAGACCAGAAGGCTCACAGTCCCTTCCATCTTGGTGCTTCTCAACAGGGAAACAACTTCCTCTTGGGATTTGCCTGCTAGATCTACTCCATTTACCTAAAACAAATTTAAAAAAAATTTTTTTCAGCTGCAATCCTATGCAAACAGACAACAGAAGAAAAGACATCCTAGAACTGATCATATCTGCTATACAACATAACTCCTTTCATGGTAAATTCTGAAGGATCTGGTAATCACCAGGCTTTTGTGGTTAATAAAGAAATGCAGACCAGGTATCTAAAAATGAGACAGGAAGTAGTAAATCTTTTAGTGCTTATCAATAAACCAAAAGCTACAGCCACCAGAGCATTAACAAGTAACAAGTAATAAACAAATATATCTAAAATGTCAAGTTAATATAAAACTTCTTGGCTCTAAAGTGAGATATCTTGATGGCTTCGTTAGCATAGGTTTTCTCACACCAAAATAAAAGGCTGTGGCTTTTATAGTGGGTAGAAAAAACATACTAAAAATATTTTGGTCTATTTTAACTTCCAATGAAATTTCACCAAAACTTATGAAGATAACCTTTGGGGGGGGGGGGCGGGGAACGGTTAAGGGGTGGCAGGATCAAGCAAAAAGAAAAAGAACTCATGGACACAGACAACAGTGTGGAGATTGTGGGGGAGGGGGGAGTGGAAGAGGGAATAAGGATGATAAATGGTAATGGAAAGAAATGAAATTAAAAATAACCTATTGCCCTTCCACTGAGAACGTATTTTCTTCCAAGGAACCACAGTTGTGTGGATGTAGGTAGACTTTTTACACTGAGACAAGTTATTCCAGCATTTTTACCTGCACATTTTCAGACGGTCAGGGGCATCAGTCCTTTCAGCAGAACCTGCCTTAGGCACTTAACCTTTCATGGCTCAGGCACGCCAAGACAAAAAGAAAAAATGGCCCAAATGAAAGAACAGATCAAAGCTCCAGAAAAAATAGAACTAAGCAACGAAGAGAAAGCCAACCTATCAGATGCACAGTTCAAAACACTGGTAATCAGGAAACTCACAGAACTGGTTGAATTTGGTCATAAATTAGATGAAAAAATGAAGGCTATGCTGAGTGAAATAAAGGAAAATATACACAGAACCAACAGTGACAGGAAGAAAACTGGGACTCAAATCAACGGTGTGGACCAGAAGGAAGAAAGAAACATCCAACCAGAAAAGAATAAAGAAACAAGAATTCAAAAAAATCAGGAGAGGCTTAGGAACCTGCAGGACATTGTTCCAACATCCAAATCATAGGGGTGCCAGAAGGAGAAGAGGAGAGCAACAAATTGAAAACTTATGTGAACAAATAATGAAGGAGAACTTACCCAATCTGGCAAAGGAAACAGACTTCCAGGAAGTCCAGGAAGCTCAGAGAGTCCCAAAGAACCTGGACCCAAGGAGGAACACACCAAGGCACATCATAATCACATTACCCAAGAATAAAAAGAAGGAGAGAATCTTGGAAGCAGCAAGAGAAAAGGACACAGTTACCTACAAAGGAGTTCCCATAAGACTGTCAGCTGATTTCTCAAAAGAGACCTTACAGGAAAGAAGGGGCTGGAAAGAAGTATTCCAAGTCATGAAAGGCAAGGACCTACATCTAATATTGCTCTATCCAGCAAAGCTATCATTTAGAATAGAAGGGCAGATAAAGTGCTTCCCAGATAAGGTCAAGTTAAAGGAGTTCATCATCACCAAGCCCATATTATATGAAATGGTAAAGAGACTTATGTAAGAAAAAGATAAAAAATATGAACCGTAAAATGACAACAAACTCACAGTTATTAACAACCATACCTAAAACAAAAACAAAAACAAACTAAGCAAACAACTGGAACAGGAAAGAATCACAGAAATGGAGATCACATGGAGGGTTATCAGCAGGGGAGTGGGAGGTGGAGAGAGGGGAAAGGGTACAGAGAATAAGTAGCATAAGTGGTAGGAAATGGTAGGTACAAAATAGAGAGGGGGAGGTTAAGAATAGTATAGGAAATGTAGAAGCCAAAAAACTTGTATGTATGACCCACGGATAGGAACTAAGGGGTGGGGAGAGGGTGGGGAAATGTGGGTGGGGAGGGTGTGGGCAGGGCAGATGGGAATAAAGGGGGGAAAATGGGACAACTAAAAAAATAATCAATAATATATATTATTAAAAATAAAAATAACCTATTAAAAATAAAATTAAAACAAAGAAAAAAGGTAAAGATAACCTTTTAATCCCTGAAAGGCTAAAATTAAAGAAGAATCTCTAAAAATAATCATAATATTTCTGACAAATAGCAATATTTCACCATAATATTTTTCAATGTTTTAAGAAAATCTACCAAAATAGAGATTTGAAACACCAAATTCATCATTTTCATTTTGTATGAAGTATAACAACATTAAAAGAAAGCACTATATATTTCACAGAAATGAGAGTAGAATTTACTTTTAAAAAGTAGTCTACCACATTTTTTTAGATAAAAATAACATTTTTGTCCAAGGCAATTAAGTACATTATTTAAATCGTAATATCAAAATCTTCCTGTAGTTAGAATGTTTTGAACTCCTCCCCCATATTAAAATCCATTTTCTATAGCTCAGTATAGCACTATTAAGTCATTTCAGGAAATAGGTAATATAGAGTAAAAGAAAAAAGCAAAAAAACATTCTAAATAATAAAAACATCTTGATGTTTTTTCTATATGCTTTCAGATACCCAGATATTCATAAGAAACAGCCCACAGAATTACCAATATTGCATAGATACAAGTATAGATACTAGATAATTAGATTTGAAACATGTGAAATGTAGTTTCAGTTTTAAGACAAAGCTTAATAGCTGTAGAAAATAAAATCTAACTGAAAAAATACAGGCTGCAGGACATTCCCATTACTTAAACAAAAAGTCTTTGGGATGTGTTGAAAAGAGGAGCAACTATTGGATGAAAGAGCAACTCAAAAATAAAGTAAAAACCTTTAGAAAGAAAGATTCTGGGGGATTTGGGGTAAATTCAGGGAGAGAAGGACATCTGGGACAAAAGGACAGATTTTTAGTTTTGTTTTGTTTTTGGACTTAGAGGCAAAGATTCAAGCCCCGGCTGAGACTCACTAAATAAAACAAGCAACAAACACAAACTTGAAATAATACTACTTGACCTTTGAATGACTGGGTCTAAAGGCACAAGTCCACTTATACAAATATTTTTTCAGTAAATTAGTACAATATTGTAAATGTACTTTCAATTCCTTATGATTTTCATTAACATTTTTTGTCCAGCTTACTTTATTGTTAATAATACAGTACATAATACATATAACATAAAATGTGTGTTAACCAATTGTTTATGTTATTAGGGCTTGTGATCAACAGTAGGCTATTAGTAGGTGAGTTTATGGGGAGTCAAGTCATACTCAGATTTTCGACTGTACGGTAGTCAGCGCTGTTCAAGGGTCAACTGTACACAATGGTACCCCAAGCACAAGTGGCCCATTTCAGAAACACCTTAAATGTAATTTGTACTCAAAACTTTTTCTTTCATTTAACCTCTTCTATCAGTGTTCATTTAAAAAATGGTATCACGTGAAAAAGAAAAGAGAAGCACGAGTTATGTAATCTAATCCCAAAATGTAAACATGAAAAGGTCTGGAATTTATTCCTTTGTCCATTATTTTTCAAGAAATCTTTAGGTGAGCTTAATCTGTAGAGTTCAAAACTACATAGGAAAATACAAGTAATGAAAAAAGGGCAATGTCATAAAAATTTACATTAACTAGTTAATAATTAGGAAACACAGTATCAACTATGTTTTCTGAAAACACTGAAAAAAATGGCTAATAAAATATACTTTTACTAAATATTTCTCCCCTTTATTTCCATATGCGCATTCACACAAACATAAATTCTGTATATTTATATATGTCAAAGACATTTTCAAAGACCAATGAACTGAAACTCATGAGGTACAGAGGGGAAATTTTGAAAAATTCTTTTCTTTTTTCCTGATATTTGATTTTTATGTCTCAATTCATTTTCTAAGCTTTCATTTGAACATGTCATTGTTTCTCCTATTAAGACACACTGGTTCACTTACTTCATTTGTCTCTGTTCTGAATACAAAATAGGTAACATTTCTGTATTGCCAGACATAAATTTAAAGCCATCTATAAACATAACCTAATAAATACACATTGTACTTATATGATGACAAAATGTTATGGTACCTCATATATCAAATGCCTGAGTGACTAAAATTTTCAGTATGCCAAGTAAAAAAGGTGTTTCTCATCCATGGACTTGGACAATGGTGTAGGGACTGACAGTGGGCGCAGGGGTGGGCTGGGCAGAGGAGGGCAAAGGGGGAAAAACTGGGACAACTGTAACAGCATAAATAATTTAAAAAATAATAAAATTTTTTAAAAGCAGAAATATTATCTTGTGATGCATACTTCTACTAAAATGTTTCATATTTCATAAAAATATTTTTAAAAGCAACAATTCAAGAATTATGGGACATCTGACTTAGAGAAGCCATTCACCTCTAGGAGTCGATCTCCCGCCTTAAGCCGGCCATCTTGGATGGCAGCCCCTCTGGGGAGGATGTTTTTCACATAAATCGGAGCCGAACCACCTATTGTTACATCTCTGGAAGTGATGCTGAATCCCAAACCTTCTGTACCTAAGTATATAGCAGGAAAAAAAATAATAAAAAATAAGATGTCTTGAAGTTTACAGGCATATTATACATAAAGGATCTGTTGTTATTCTCTATACCAATATTCCTTGACATTTTGTAACTTTCCTACATTTCTTCTAATGCTTTAAAAATTGTAACAGATTTTTCAAAGTAGACCAGATTCTGAAAGGTTTAAATGGTTTACATAGCAAAATTCATTATTTTACCAAGAAATGGAAATCTGCCTAAAGACAGATGAAAGATAATACCCAGATACAAAAATATGGATACTAAAGTTTTTAAATAGGTCTAAACCTTTGATTATGAAAATAAACTTAACTTCTCTATGACAAAAAGACAAAACAAAAAACTTGTGTTAAAACCCACAGTACCTCAAATAGCAAATATTATTGTGGAATAATGGTATCCAAATTTGACAGGTAGGAAGTGGAAGGGAAGAGAAATATTCAGGGAGATGAAAAAAATTAATAAAGAGAAAGCTTTCTACAGACAGATAACAGAATCTCTCCAAATTACAATTAGGCACAGGAATTTACTAACAGGATAAAACCTATTATATTTGCCTACTTCTCTTCTAACTCACCTAGATCTGACCATTACAAAAAAAAAAAAAAAAAAAAAAAAAAAAAAGGCAAAATCCTAGTGAAGAGCACATCACAGATCGTAGCTACCAAGTCTGAGAATCATCGTATCATATTTAAAGGTACTGAACTTGATGAGGTATTTAAAACACTGTGCTGGTTTGCATTTTTCAAATGCTAAGTTCTTTGGCAGCTTTCTTGACAGACACTCTTACAAGCTCAATACAGTGTAGCAAAAGGATATATGTCACTAGAACCAACACACAATAGGCCAAAATGAGCCAAGAAAAAATGGGAAGATAATTTCTGATGAATCAGAGAATTTTTATAACATGTCTAATAATGATTAATTTCTATTAAAGCTTTTTAAAATGGCACTTAAGATACAATAGGTTCCACTTCAGTTCAAATGATATTAGGACAAATATTTGCTCATTACAGGATGAATAAAAAGGTGTGTAGAGGTACAAAATGTATAGAGCTCATTCACTTGATGCAGCCATCAGCACAAAACTATAAGCAAGAGCACATTCTATAAGTAAACAAACATATATGGGCAAACAAATATGACTGAAAAATTGTGTTAAAGAAGAAACAAAGTAGAAGTGAAGAATATAATGATGGTACTTGCAACAAAGTACAAATGAAGAAAATAATAATTATAGCTGTAAATATTTAGAGTTCAAACAAAACATTCTTTTGCTGCAAGTCTGAAGTCACTTAAATATGCCTGCACTGTTAATTTCTTAAGTCTTCTGTGAAGACTTGAATGGTATATGAAATTTCCCTAATTATTCTGCTGGGATTTTTCCATATGTCTCTGGGCTTTCATGAAACTCTAATGACTTGTAATAACGTTTATTAAGAAAGAATTCTAAATTATCCTCCCTTTGCAATATTAATTTGTATCAACTACAAAGACTGACTGAATCTTAATACTACTAAAATATCAACAATAACCCTTAAATGTGTAAGCTAAAAGTTTAGGCATGACCTTTAAAAGAAAGATACATAGATATCAAATTTCATTTAGCAAAGCCAACTAAATATTTTCCACTGACTGATAGAAATTACCAATCTTTTCTTCTCACTTTATTAAAAAGCTGATTTCTACAGAAGGGCAGGGCATTTGAGAATCCCAAAATGGCAATAAATATCAAAATCATAACTATGGAAGCAAGTACATAGGGGCTATGATACTGACATAGTTTCAAAATTATGCCTAAGAATCATTATAATGATGGCTTTTCTCTCTTTATTTAATAATTTTTTAATTCACTGATTTTAGAGAGAGAGGAAGGATGAGAGACAGAGAGAAAAACATCTATTTGTTGTGCCACCTATTTATGCATTTACCACTCACTAGTTGGTTCTTCTACGTGCCCGGACCAGGGATGAAACCTGCAACCTTGGCGCATCAGGATGATGCTCTAACCAACTAAGCTTCTCTTTTTCAAGTCCTTGAAATTGACCTCAGTTCTGTCAAAGCATATCAAGTCACTCTGAACTGAATTTAAAATTTAACATTGTCATATCCTATGTTTTGATGTACTTCATTAAAAATGTTAAATGTAACATAATTGGTAAAAACATCTGTTAACTACAGTGAAAGCTTGTTCAGTTCTCATACAATCATTATTTAATAGCTGTATTCAGTACTAACCACAGACAATCAGCATTCTTCTCTGTTATTTATAGTAAACTATTTTTTTGTAAAATATTAGTACTTATTGGCAGGAATGCACAAGCAGTTTCTGCCTTTTGTCACACATTCTCACAGTCAGTAACTTATCATCAAGACAGACCTGTGAAGACAGATCTATAACATTTAGATTACTCAATATCAGCAAAATGTTTTAAAGAAAATCATTGGTTGTAATTTTCTTATTTTGATTGAACATATTCTTTCTAAATTAGCTTGTATAAAATGTAATCATATCTTTTTAAATGCTATTAAAATAAGTTTTTTTTTAAATTATTCTTTTAATGGCAAATAAAAATTCACTATTTAAAAAGTTCATGTTGTAAGTTGCTAAAATAGAAGAATGGTGTCAAAAACTGTAATTAACTGAATAAATATGCCTATCTTAGTGTAAAAAGGCAAAGATGTTTATGAACTAATATCTTTATGACAATGGTCAAGTAAAACATTTCTCCTTTGCTGAGAGATTCCAAGCAGAATTTTATCTTTTATACAACTCTATTTGTGCTGCTGGGAAAGTTTTCGCTTAAAAACTAGGTCCTGTCATTTGAGTAGTGACAAAGAAAGAAAGAGGATCTGCTGTTTCTTGTTTAGGAATTAACAGAGCTAAAAGGGGTTTATGCTGATATGATTCTGTGTGTGGAAGGGGTTTCAAAAGTGGAGTAAAGTTGTCAGTTCCTGATCATGTCAACCAAGTATTTGGAGCTTAAAAATCAGTAACCAGAAATACGGCATTTGTGGTTCACATAAAGTTCAACGAAAGAACATGATTTGGAAAGGAAATAGGAATCTCAAAGTTTACAAGCTTGTAAACCCTACACCAAATGGAAAGAAAAATTGTCTGAATGTCAAGCTATGGAATGCGCTAGTAGGAAACTATTGCCAGAAGCAGCCAGGGGACGTGAGGAAATCAGTCAGCCTCTCTTGGGTTCATTTCCATCTAACTGCAGAAACTGGTTGAGCTCATAAAAAAAGAAATATTTGTATAATGACACCATTTTGAAAGACATAATTTAAAAGCATATCAAAATGATCAGCTAAAATAGATGATTGATAGCAAAAAGTGCATCTCAATGCCTGGAGAGGACAGCGACTAGAAATCAGAAAACCAAGTGTAGCATCTGCTCTGAGTCATGGGGGAGGCCAAAGTGTGAAGTGTGCTGCTTCCTGTCCACAAGGGTCCACGGCCTACAGGGCAGGGACACTTAAAGAAATAAGTTGATATAAAGTATATGTAATAAAGGGTTAGCAGGGCCAATGATTAATTCTCGTCACCTTAAGAAATGAAGGCAATGTTATATTCTGGAACAATGGCCTGGCTTCTCCTCATTGTGTGAGCCACGGACCATGTCAAACAAATCATACACTTCCTATCACCAAAAGGATGAGGTTGACATGGAGGAACTCTCCAAAGTCCTCATCAAGAGGGGTGATCAAAACAGTCAAACCCTCACTCTTGAGTTTGAATGTGACATCCTGAAATCACTTCCCTTCACTGTTAAAAATTTTGCTGCAGTAGTAATTGCTACCTTCTTCACATAAGCTTATGTTTTAAAGCCTTAATCTCCAAACGTTTGAATTTTTATGTAGCAACATGAATCTGAAAGGCATAAAAAATGCATTTTAAATACTTTTTTTTTTTTAAGTCACATCACTTCTTTCACATAAAGGGATAAAACTTAGGGCACTTTGGTTTAGCTGGTGGAGTTTTAGAATAAAATCCATCAAACGAAGATAAGATAGGTTTTACCTTTCTTAAGCTGGATATTCAGCCTCTTGCCTATTTTTTTGGTGTTATAACCGCTGCTTACACTTGTACTAAACATACTTTGTGGTGCTGGGGCTGGAGCTGCCGGTGGTTTTCCTGAGGGCTGCATGCTCTGAGGTAGTCGTGGGTGCGAGTCCGTCTGCTCGGCCTGGGGGGTCAGTTTGGGCACTCTCTGCAGTGCCTGAAGCCCTGCACTGTTCACACTCCTGTTATCAATATACTGGCTGTCAGGATTGAAGCGGCTTGAATAGTAATTGTTCTTCTCACTTTGGGAGAGTTGTTCATACTGCTCTTTATTTGCTGCAGGAACCACGTGGAACCAAATGATAGGTGTGCGCATGGCTTGGCGAAACATATGTTGTGCTCTAGGTTTGAGAATGAATAGGAAATTAGAAAATTAAGACTGGCAGATTAAAAGATATCATGAACTTAATTAAGTATACTAATTAAGCAACAAGAAATGACACACTTTGTTGAAACGGAAAAACAAAATTCTGATATCTCATTTATCAATCAAGTTTGCAAACTCTGATAGAAGCACAGCTATTTCTCCAAACATAAATTTCTTATTCTCTAAATAAAAATAACAGAATTATTACAACTATAGGTAAAATACTGTGCTCTGAACTGTACAATTAAATAATAGTTTTAAGTACAATGACAATATTATAATTTCAATATTAACAGAAATTAAATATAATCACCTCTCTACAACATTATCCAATACCACTTTTAAAAATCATAACATATTTCTTAACAGGGGGCCCATTTGAGTTTTTAAGGAAATAAATATACTTAGAAATATACAGAAAAAACAGAAAGCACATTATGTATCTGCAAAATTAATTCATGTCTGTGTGTGCAAAAATCCTAAGAATACCAGTGGGGCCTCCATGACAAAGAACATTAGGTGTCGTTGGCCTGGTGCTACTCTGTGTCAGCCTGGGAAGCTGCTCTGTCTCATGCTGGTTCTCCAGACCTTATGATTTCTGTTCACTCTTATCTTGTTTAATTTTTTTTAAGATTTTATTTATTTTTAGAGAGCAGGAAAGGGAGGGAGAGAGAGAGAGAGAGCAACATCGTTAATGTGAGAGAGAAACATCAATCAGTTGCCTCTCATTCTGGAGACTGAACCTGTAACCCAGACGTGTGCTCTGACCAAGAATTAAAGTGGCGACCTTTAGTCTTGCAGGGTGACATCCAACTGAGCCACACCAGACAGGGCTTGCCTTGTTTTATAAGAACCAGACAACTTTACCTTTTCAATTGAGTAAGGACACCTAAGTCAGGATAAAGAAAATCTGAGCAGACCATAACACTGATTCAAAGAAGCCTTGTCTGCTTATTTGTACCAAGACATTATATGAGACAAAGCTGAAAATGTGAGTTAAAATGTAATTCAAATAGTACCCTGGTGAATTTTCCAAAAGGTGAGGAAGGAGCAAAATTGTAAAGCCTAAATTGGGCCCATAATATTTCAAAAAGGACAGAGCCAGTCAGAGGGCATTTTACAGTACAGTCTAATGGTAGTAATTACCCAGAGTTTGATTAAATGTTTAAAAGCTACATAATGACAGAAAATACTCCTCTCCAGGACAAAGACAGGGACCACAGACATGTTGGGGAAAGCATTTCAACCACTGCCCTCCATCGTGCTAAAGGGCAATGGCCGCAGTGCAACCAGCACGCACTTACTGCTCAAACCGGCGGTTTCGGAGGTCGCCGTCATTAATCCTGACAATGCAGTCGTTCTCGTGAAAGAGGTTTTCTTGTTCAGCTTTCCCACCTTTCTCCAATCGTTTCACTAGCAACCCCAGGGTTCTGGAACAGTAAGAATGCAAATCATTACACATGCACTATTTCTACAGTGTGCAATGCCCCGCTGCTTTAATGCTGGTATTATGCAGTATTTATAAAGACTTCCTAATAAAGGGGTATATTAAATTGCTACTTATGCATTTTTAAAATAACATGACAGAAAAACTAAAACAGCATAAATGGTGTGTAAAAGGAATCTTTTCAAAAAATGTAACAAATCGTTTCTGGCTTGTCAGTATTATGTTTCTGAAACAAACCATATACTTTTTTGTATGCTGAAAAATGCTTCACCCAGAGCTCGCCTGATGGTTCGGTGGCTATTGCAGTGTGCAGCAGGGACGAGCGTGCACCTGTGCACAGGTCTGGCAGGTTTCTGCCTTCAGCCAGTTGGTACATGGCTGATGGCAACCTTCATCTTACCAGGAAAGAAAAGGTGAAGAGAAAAGACTACCTCAGCACAATGTACATTTGAGAAGCAAAATAGGAAATATTTAAAAATAGAAGAGGCACCATTTTTGGCATCTGAATTTGACAGTGCCTAATATTCTGAATTTCAGAACTTGCTACATCTCTCTAAAGTAAGTACTTTGTTGCCATTATTCCCATTTTAAGAAAACCAGTAACAAATTCAAATAATGCCACACATTCATCTCTTCAACACTCAAATGTCAGACTGAAAGAAAAACCTGAATGAACTGGTAGAGACCAATATGCAGGAGAGAAAAATAGAAATTACTAGCATACTTGGTCTAGAACACTATTTGACTGACAGGAAGGACATTATACATCCCTCAGAACAAACAGCAAAAACTTTCTATGATCATAGTATAAAGAATGGGAATCTTTCCCAAGTTCTAATGCTGTGATTTACTGGACCATTAGTATATATTTTATATCATAATCATGTTGAAATTTTTATGAGTTTATTTTGGCCTGTCCAAAGTTTGTATTTCCTTTAATAATCCTAACATTTAGAGAAAAAAAATGTCCATATTGACACTATAATTTAGAAACCTGCATAAATTAAAGTTGAAGACACCATCATTTACAGTAGCCTATATATATTTTCATTTGCAGTACCCTATATATGCTTTCCAGTAGGTATATACCCAAAGAGTTTCTTCTTTTACAGTAATTGTTATCTGTTCTGTGGCCATGTATCTATCTGACTCCTCTCTTACTGTTACTGATAGACTCACCTAGCTCTACTATTGCACTGTAAGCTCCTGGAAGACAGAGAAGATGGGATTCAGCAATATATGCTCAAGCACTTAGCTAGTAGGAAGTTCTTGATAAATGGCAATGGGATGAATGGATGACTGAGTGTAGCTAAGGCAAGTAAGTCTCATTTCTAACTAGCTTTCTGCAAAATAGAATACAAGTGAAATGAAATTGGGACTCAGATCCTTGTTTTTCATGGAGCTGCCATTTATGCCAAACACACAATTGAATGGACATAAACTGAACTGCAGCAATGGTCCTTTTTCACTTAACTGCTGTTCAATATTGTTTCTCTCATGAATATTTACAGAGCCATCATTTAATTTCATTCCCATTTTTATTATTAAATATAGTAAAGAGATATTTTGTTTTACTAGGACTAAGTCTATCAACTTACAAGAATAATAAGAGGAGATAATATTTAATATGTCTTTTGTAATTTTCCCATTTCAGGATTAGCATCTACTACTAGTGTAAGAATCTAAAAATTTTGTGACTGATGAAAACAATAGTAAGTGATTTTTAGTTACTTCCTGCCATATGTTGGAACTAAATAAATATAAGAATTCTTTGAGCTCAAGGTAAGAATAACATATACTGACATAGCCGCATGAGCAACTTAACTGTCTGGGTCTGTATTTGGAAGAAAGAAATTTCTTAATAGGTCACACCAATAACAGCAGTACTGTTAAATGTCACCATGCCCACAACCTCTCTCCCTATGCATCCATCACTACTGTCTCTATGCACAATTGAACAGTGCCCTATGAGGGGAATCAAATTAAGATATATCTATGATTCTGTTGAATGGGACAAAATAATTTGGGAAAACAAATTAAATCAGTTACTGATAATAGTGGAATAAGTAGAAGCCATTTTACTATAAAAGAAAAAGGTGACTGAGCCACTCACAGGCAACTGGGAATAACTGCACTTGTGGTGCCACACTGGTGCTACCAGCCGCTTCGACAGACCAGGACCACCCCCGAGGCACCAGGACCGCCCTTTTAAAAGCACCTGCAGGCAGTCCCTGCAGTACAAACACATGCTGCCAAGAGTCACTCAGTTAGTTCTTCTAATTGGTGGAAACATAGTTACAACACTTCTGCAACCTAAAGTGAGGAATAATTATGTTTGCATGTATTCTGAAATATTATGTGGATTCTAAGGATCCACAGAATATTTCTAGAAAAACAATATAGACTATCTTTTATAGAAATTACTTAGCAGTTAACTAACACTGATAATTTAAATTTATAAATTTATCCCTGATAGGTCATTTCAGTATTTATGACAGTTAATATAACTTGGAAATCTGAAATTTAACTCTACAAGTGGCACCAATATTTTTCAGAGAATTACTTTACTTTTTAAATTTACTTTTCCCTCCTAGAAATCACTCTAGAATGATGATCCAAAGTTTAAAAACAAACAAACAAAAAAAATGGCATGCTACATTTACTGAATGGCTTATCTTTCTGAATAAGGCCCCATAAATGGCCAAATGCATCAATTATCCTACCATAGTAAAAAATGCTACAAATCATAAATAAATACACTACTACACTTATATAAAATATAACACAGGTTTATTAAATGAGGCTTCTAGAATCCAACATTGTTAAAATAGTCACAAAAACCTCAGAATCCTATTTCTCAGCACTGGGCTGGGGGTGGGGGGTGGGTGGAGAATTTCACCCTGAGTGACAAGGCAAGTGATCAGGGAATCAATGAACAGAGTGAATTAAGAAGTTAGTAGCCTGCTGATTTCTAAGTATATGACCACACTATTAGAATCATTCTCTCAAAAAGAATGGATTAATTTAAAAGAAAAGTAGAACAATCTGCAAAATTATCTCATTTGCTTCACTAGGTGAAAGATTACAAAAGGAATAAGAATGAACTATCAAAAAAACTTCACAAGAAAATTGAACTGATAACAGCTAGACTGAGAATGAAAAGTACCCTCTGAAGGGAAATCAACAGGAAGTAATAACAGATCCTTTCATCTTCCTGGAAAATGTGTGTGCAAGCAGACATATTTCCATACCTCCTGCATTCAATTTAAAGGCATCTCAAATAGTATATATAATTAAGAACAATTAAGGTTAATATTTTGCAAATTTAATCTGCAACCAGAACTTGTTTTGAAGTCATAAACAGCTGACTACCCACGGTGCTGTGGCCCCGTCACACTTTTAGTACAGAGTAATGAAACTACTGAACTTCAGAACATTTCAGCAAGTCAATGCGCTGGAATACACAATAGTTGTTCACCTTGCCAAGTACCAGAATTCCTTATTAGAAGCAACCATTTCTCTTCAGAAGAAACCACTTTGCAACATTGATAGATAGATAGATAGATAGATAGATAGACAGACAGACAGACAGACAGATGGATGGATGGATGGGTGGATGGATGCATAGATGGACAGATAGCAGGGCAGAGAGAAAAGAGGAGCTGGGCAAGCTCTGCTGGGGACAGCAGCCCAGGATCAGGACCCACCAGCCTGGTCGGCTGTGCTGATGTTCACAGGGGAGAAGACTTGGTGCACTAACTACTGGGGCACAGCAGAGTTGGGAAGATGTGCCCCAAGGGTTTTGGGGGGTATGTGAAACAATCTCTCTGCCCTTGCCCCCAGGAATCTCATGTAAACCTGACATGACAGATATGCTTTCTGAGAAAATAAATATTTTTTCTTATAAATCTGAAACATCTCAAACATACTGCTATTCTACTGTTTCCTATACCTTTTTCAAAATTGGAAGGGGGGGGGGGGGGTTGGGAATACTGTACCCATCATGTACAAATCTCACTGCCGAGTAACTTTCCTAAAAAAATGCAAACACACATAATTATTTTAATCCTTTCCTCATGGCTTCTGAATGTTTCTTACAAAGAAAGAAACTACCAAAATAGGAAAATAAGGAGAGAGTGACAGAAAGCAAGCCACTGAAATACTGCATATTTGCACATGATTTTGGATGCATAATTAGAAATTTAACCTCTTAGATTATATTAAGGAGTACACCACTACATTTTTACGAGGTCCATTAGCCTAATTATACACTTAATTAAAACAAACTCAGTCACACATGTTAACATTTTCAATTCTAAGTATAAAGTACAACCAATGATAAAACTGAAAATAAATAACAAATGTTTTAATCACATCTAAATTGGCTAAGCAAGTCTGAGTTTTGCTTTGATAATAGAGATTTCCACAACTCCCATCCAGCTGTATGGAAATGATTACAATTCATCTTGATAAAAACTGACATGTTATAGAAACCTCAACTGAAGTGAAGTCAGAGGAGGACTGAACAGAAGGGACCCCATCACCCAGACCTTCTCACCTCACTGAGTACGAAACATGAGGAGTCACAATGACCTACAGTTGATCCCTGAGAAGCACAGCCACTGTCTTAGGCAACACAAACAGAAAAAAATTTAAAGGAATTCCAGGTTAAAATAAAATCTTGATTTTTTTTTAAAGCTTTAATGGCTAAAATGAAACAAACCAAAAAAAGGTAAACAAAAATAAAGAATTTCTTTAGATTAGGGCAGAAATGACAGGCATCATACTACTAGATTTAAAGAAGCCAAACGAACTTTTCTCTTCAAAACATGTCCATTTATTATGGTCCTTTATTGGAACAAACAAGTCTGCAGCTCAGATGTACAGCTGAAAGCTTTCAGACAAAAGACAACTGACTGAGTAAAGGTGAATTGGTTTTTACTAAAGTATGTAAGTAAGTTAAAATTCAGTGCTCAAATTTCAAGAGCATATGTTTTCCTTTTAAAGGGAATATTAAATTTTAAAACTCTACAGTGAAATGAAACATACAAACCTCAAATAAACTTTTTCTTAACACCTGAGCTAGTACCATAAAATCCAAATTGGCCGTATTATTTATTAACATATGCATCCAACTAACTAAGCAAGTGTGTACTAGAATCCTCAAGTTTATGATATAACAGTAAAACCTCATATAGAAGTCATGATACAAGAGAAAATTCATAATTTTCTGCTATTACATACACTAATCAGAACCTGCATAGACAACCAGACTGCAAAGCAGTAAGGAGGAGATTTTAAGGTACATTCAGGAAGATAAAGGGAAGATGAAAATCATCGTTTTTCTTTTTAAATTAAATGTACTGGGGTGATAATGGTGAATAAGATTATATAGGTTTCAAGTGCACAATGGTATGATATATCTGATAGATATGTCAAATATATGGTGACAGAAGAAGATTGATGTTTGGTGGTGAATAAGAAAAATACCATTCTTATTAGCTGTCACTGCCAAGTACTATGCTAAATGTATTTTACATGTATTTGATGATTACATGTACGTTCTTATTTAAACCACACAAAGTGAGAGGGGTCTCTTATCCCTCAGATGTGAAGACTGAGGATGAGGGAGGCTAACTTGTCCAGGCCACACTTACTAAAACACAGAGTCAAATTCCATCCAAAGGTTATCTCTGGTCTCAAAATGTGGACCGATCTTAGCAATCCCTCTGCTAATGACATGAAAACTTAGCATGTGATAAGTCAGTAACTGACTGACACAGGGAAGAAATATATTTCCTAACTAGAAATTCTGAAAAAAAGAAATATTTGATGTGCTACAGAGAGCAAAAACTAATAAAGTATAGGTTAGATGAGCTAAGAGTTATAACTAAGAATAATCATGAGCATGTTAATCTTAGGAGGGGATGCCAAGTTCAGATTTTGACTCAATAATTAAGTAAACGAGCATGGACTTCTTAAGACCTTCCAAAGATATTTACTAACTACTTTTGTAGACAGGCTAGTTAAAAACTCTAGCTTTTATATGAGAGGAAATTATTCAACATATGCATCTGATGCAGAAAGCAAATATGTATATTTCAATCATTTTCTGTATTAACCTCATAACACGAATACCTATTTTCCAATAAGGTCACTTTTATTTCAACTCAAATATTGAATATTATAAATATTCTTTCAGGTATGTGATTTTTTTCAGCTAGGATGATGGAATTTATAGTCAGTAATGGAAGAAAATCAATCAAAGAAGAAAAGTCATGAAAAATCAATTTAATACAGAAATTTTAAAAGTTTGGTGTTGACCTTTAACCTATCAAGTTGAAGATAAATGGTTGAAAAAATCATTTAGGATAAAAATTAACCAGACACATCAAATGATGTACACCTGTAAAAAGTAAGTTGGGAAGTGATTAGTAAGACGTCTGCCAGCATGAGCAGGCAGCCAGAAACTCACAGAGCCACATGCACGCACACACCCTCTTACTGAGGGCTATTTCCTCTTTAAAGACTTTAGATATGTCCTTAAATCTCATGATTTGCAATTGGATATTAGGAAAAAGAGTTCTGTGAGTATATATGACTGATTGGAAAATGTCAAATAAAGTTGTTTTTCCTACTTCTCTTCCTCCTGGCAATTCTACAGAATTAGAGGGGGGTGTTGTTGGTGGGAAATAAAATGGGGCTACAATAAAGAGACTTTCTTATCAACCCGTAAGTGAACCTAAAGTTTTGGACTCTTTCCCGACACCCAGTACTATGAATACAAAAAAAGGGAGGAAATTTTAGATATGATTAATACTAGAATGTAAACTCGATGATGGCAGACATTTTTATTTGTTTGGTTCTCTTAAAGTGGAACTGGCAAAATTACAGCCAAAATTAGGCCTACCAGTATTTTTATAACTGAAGCTTTACTGAAACAAAGTCACACTCATTTGGTTCCATGTTATCTGTGGTTGGTTTCACGCTATAAGGACAGGATTTAGTACTTGCAATAGGAACTGGGTAGCCCGCACTGCCAGAAACACTGGCCACCTTACCCTTACAGAAAGTTTGCTCACCCCTGACACAGAGCGTGACTAGATCAAGAATGGTGCTGGTGGATTCTAGATCTTTTTAAAACTTGCTTAATAAAATAAAACATATAATTACTATCTGCACAGAAAAAGTACAGGGCAACAGGTTTAACCCTAAAGAAAAATATGTAAATGGGAAATGTCCATTATATGTAAGACCAAGAGAAGCTAACGATACTTTAAGAACAATGTGCTTCGGGACAACCAAGATGGCGGCATAGGTGGACACACTGCGCCTCCTCGCACAACCAGAACTGACAGAGAATCGAACCGCAAGGGGGTCTGACACGAAGGAAATAAAAAATAAACATTCATCCAGACCGGTAGGAGGGGCGGAGACGGGCACCAGGGTGGAGAGGACTCACGTGGCTGTGGCGGGACCGAGACTGGAGGAGTGTGGGACGACCGAGGCAGGCAGTCCGACCACTAGCAGACCCTGCGGCCCCACATTTGCACAGATAAACTGAGAGGGCTGGACTCAGAGTGGCGGAGAGCAGGGCAGGCAGAGCAGTGGGTAGCACCCCGAGGTCCCACATTCCCACATTCACACATAGATAAACCTGGACGAACGGAGGGGAGCGAAGCAGTCCGTGTAACCCAGGGCTCCAGCGCAGGGAAATAAAGCCTCAAACCTCTGATTGGGACTGCCCGTGGGGGTTGGGGCAGCAGCAGGAGAGACTCTCAGCCTCATGGGAGAGGTCGTTGGAGAGACCCACAGGGGCCTAGAGTGTGCACAGGCCCACCCACTCAGGAACCAGCACCAGAGGGGCCCAGTTTGATTGTGGGTATTGGAGTGAAAGATTGAAATCCGGAGGAGAGTGAAGAGGGCGCCATTGCTCCCTCTCGGCCCCTCCCCCACGTACAGCATCACTGCCCAGCGACCAGCGTTACCCCGCCCCGAGGACCATCTAAGGCCCCGCCCCTTAAAGTAACAGACTCGCCAAGACAAAAAAAAAAGGCCCAAATGACAAAACACTTCAAAGCTCCAGAAAAAATACAACGAAGCGAGGAAGAGATAGCCAACCTATCAGATGCACAGTTCAAAACACTGGTTATAAAGATGCTCACAGAACTGGTTGAATCTGTTCGAAAACCAGATGAAAAAATGAAGCCTATGCTAAGAGAAACAAAGGAAAATGTACAGGGAACCAACAGTGATGCGAAGGAAACTGGGACTCAAATCAATGGTGTGGACCAGAAGGAAGAAAGAAACATCCAACCAGAAAAGAAAGAAGAAACAAGAACTTGGAAAAATGAGGAGAGGCTTAGGAACCTCCAGGACATCTTGAAACATTCCAACATCTGAATTATAGGGGTGTCAGAAGGAGAAGAGGAAGAACAAAAAATTGAAAACTTATTTGAACAAATAATGAAGGAGAACTTCCCCAGTCTGTCAAAGGAAATAGACTTCCGGGAAGTCCAGGAAGCTCAGAGAGTCCCAAAGAAGCTGGACCCAAGGAGGAACACACCAAGGCACATCATAATTACATTAGCCAAGATGAAACAGAAGGAGAGAATCTTAGAAGCAGCAAGAGAAAAGGACACAGTTCCCTACAAAAGGGTTCCCATAAGACTGTCAGCTGATTTCTCCAAAGAGACCTTACAGGCAAGAAGGGGCTGGCAAGAAGTATTCAAAGTCATGAAAGGCAAGGACCTACATCCAAGATTACTGTATCCTATCATTTAGAATGGAAGGGAAGATAAAGTGCTTCTCAGATAAGGTCAAGTTAAAGAAGTTCATCATCACCAAGCCCTTATTATATGAAATGTTAAAGGGACTTACCTAAGAAAAAGAAGATCAAAAATAGGAACAGTAATAGTGACAGCAAACTCACAGTTATAAACGACCACACTTAAAACAAAAACAAGAGCAAACTGGGCAAACAACTAGAACAGGAACAGAACCATAGAGATGGAGATCACGTGGAGGGTTGTCAATAGGGGAGTGGGAGGGGGAGAGGGGGGGAAAGGTACAGAAAATAAGTAGCATAGATGATAGGTGGAAAATAGACAGGGGGAGGGTAAGAATAGTGTAGGAAATGTAGAAGCCAAAGAACTTATAAGTATGACCCATGGACATGAACTATAGGGGGGGAATGTGGGAGGGAGAGGGTGGGCAGGATGGAGTGGAGGGGGGGATATGGGACAACTGTAATAGCATAATCAATAAATATATTAAAAAAAAAAGAACAATGTGCTTCTGCCATACTTGGTTTCATAGGGGTAATGATTTAGATTACTATAAACTCAACTGTGGGTTCCAAGTAGAAAAATAAATGGTTACTTAAAAATAATACAATCATATTTCTTGAAAAACTTCAATAATTTCTCCATTATTTACTGACTTCAGTCTCACAGCCATTCACAAAGTGTTTTCTAACAACCTCTCCAGTTCCACTGCTGCACTAAGGTTTTGCGTAGCGCCCAGCATTCAATGGTCGTACTTCCTCTTAGTCCCTCTGGCACAGGCACAGAGAGTGCTTTTGACATACAGCATAGATCTTTATGTATACATATGTTTATTCTCATTCTGACTCTAAGTCCCTTTAAACTGAATATAAAATATTATAATTTCATAAGTCCAGCCCCTATTTCAGTATACTACTTTATACCCTGCTTTTTAAATACTTAGTGTTACAATGCATCATAATAATTTTTCCTATGTTATTAGAAAGCCTCAGAAAAACTTTTAACTATCAAGGCAGGCTATGCCCTTATTATTTTGTTTCTAATATAGCAATGTAGTGTTCAATCATTCTTTTACGGAGCAATACCTATGGGTCAAGTCGCAGAAGTATTGGGTTGGCCAAAAAGTCTGTTTAGTTTTCCATAAAATAAAAGACACATTTTTCACTTTCACCAATACCTTTATGGATTTGGGTATTTTGAGTATGAAGGCTATCTCCCATATGGTATAACATTGTTCTCAATTAACATTTCAGTTTGATCATCCAGCAAGAAATCTCAAGCACAAAACTTCGCAAGCCACTTTTGACACATTCCATTGGTCACAGCACCTTCTCCATGCACTGCATAAATCCTTTTATTTTTCATTTCAGTTGCGTTTTTACCGTTCTTGAAATAATAAAGCATAGTATGCTGAAAATGTTGATTTTCCTCCATCTTCAACATTAAAATGGCTACACAAAAATTCACTAATTTTGATGTTTTTTAAATGTGTGCCGATATGACAGCTATCACAATACAATATAACAAAATTGTTTCAGATGCAGTTGAAGACAACTAAGCACTACTAGAGCCATATTACAGAAAAAAACAAACAAGCTTTTTGGCCAACCCATTATAAAAAAATATAAAAAACATGGAGTTTTTGCTCTAGGAAATGGCAATTATTTACTTTCTGAAAGTAGTAACACTTGTGATTTAAATAAGAAAGTTATGTTGGACATTTAAATCAAACTGAAATGAAATTATATGTATGAAGTGAAACTTGATTTCAAGGTAATAACACCGAATAGAGAGTTCTGGATAGGGATAAACGAACTTTATTTTTGAGTAACATACAAGATGCTGACTAAAGAGAAATCTCATCAAAGGGAAGACAACACATTCTTTCTATTTATCTATTTGTCTCCATTTCTGCGGATATGAAGCACTGGTTGGGGGAGAGTAACCACACACCAGCTGTCACCGATGCCCCACTCAAGGAACAACAAACACCCAACCTACTCTAGAAAACAGCCTTTTTAAGTAGGTCCAGCAAATACTTTATCCAAAAAACCTTCACTATACCTCAGCTCATAATTATACCTAAGTGGCTTTAAAATTTTCTCTAACACTGACTTCACATTTTTCCTATTTTCCTGAGTTATATTTGATATTCAAGATGTTCTGCATTGTATTGCTTTCTTTACGATACATAATCCCATCTGCATTTTCCTAAGACTTGCTGACTTTGAAATCTAAATCAGAAAGCAACACTGACATATGTGTTACTTTTACAAAACTGTAGCAGACCTCAGATGTACTGCAGGGCCGGTTACAATCAATGCAGTAAAGCGAATACCATAATGGAAAGCGAGACACACAAATTTTTGTTTCCCATAGGAAAGTTATGTTTTCACTGAACTGTGAACTATATTTGATATGCAGTCTAGTAAGTGTGCAAGAGCATCATATCTTAAAATGTACATACCTTTATTAAAAATACTTTACCATTATAAATGCTAACATTCATCTGAGCCTTCAGCAAGTCATAACCTTTTTGTGGGTGGAAGGTCTTACCTTCAATTTGTAAGAAAGACAGTATCCACAAAGCTCAATAAAACAAAGTACAACAAAAAGAGATATACAGTTAAGTCCTCACTTAACATCATTAGTAAGCTCCTGGAACTATGCTGAAAACAACGTATAACACAACCAATTTCATCACAGGCTAACTGATATAAATATGTGTTAAGTTCCCACAACATCTCATCAACATTATAACTAAACAACGTTGAATGAAACAATGTTATCCAAGGACCTGCTATATGCCTGTAATTATTCAGTGTTATTCAATTAATTATATCACCAAAATTGAGAGGGCCCAAGTAGGATTGGAATTTTGTAAACAGAGAGTTATTCTTGGAAATTTCAAATTACATCTCATAAATATGCATTTTTGTATTCCCACTAAGATATATGTGCAATTTCTTCATAAGTTCCACTAAATTTTACTTTCTGCTATAATGCATTGCCTAACTTGTGCTTGCAGCCACCATGGAGTGGATGTAGTTCCCTTTCTAAGCTATCATCACATTTAAGCTCCACTTCCCCCACCAGCCAGCCTCAGTTACCTAATTCTGACAACACTTCATCAGCTCACAGAGTAGCTATTATATGACTATATCAACATTTATCACATAATTACAGTTGTGTGATTTCTTGGCTATCACTCCACCTTGACTGCAAGTCCCTGGACCAAGACTAAGTCCTGTTCATCTTTGTTTCCTAGCACCTAACAAAGGCGATACCTTCCACAGGCTAAATGCTGGGGAAGGTATCTAATTAAATGACAAGTACCCACTTGTAGCCATTTCTGAGGACAAGGGAGAAGGTGGCTTCTGGCTCCTAAAGTTTAACATCTATGGTTCTATAGCGTCTATGGTTCTGAGCAGCCTGCCTGGGCTTCTCCCCCACTGTCAACCTACCTCTGAAGAACCATCACCTACCAAGGTCATGTGGAAGCTTAAAAATGCAACACGGGCATTGGGAAAAAATTAGCTCTGTTTCCCAATATGAAAACAGGTGATGCCTACAAAGGGTTAATAAAGAATCCAATTTTATTAATCTCTTTTGTACCTACAGAGGAAAGCTGCTCAAGATTTTCTTCATTGAGTGTCAGATCAACAGGAATTAAAAATGACTTGGCTGAAAAATAATTTCTAGTTCTGCAAAGGGATACTTGTCTACTTACACGTGTTCTGTATGTCAAGACCAAACGCCATGGTAACCAGTAACTGTGTTGGATTTTGTGAAATGCTTTCATTGAGTCAATTTGGAGTAGGCTTACTGTTCTTATTCCCCTTTAGCTTTAGGCTTGTCATTCATTTATTTTATCCTAATTATCTTCAGAGTGACGTAGGAAATGTGTAATAAAGACAGAAAATAACACGTTTGTCATTGAAATACTAGTTCAAAGTGGGTACATAAACAATTAGGTCTCATTTGTGATGAGTTATATATTGTAGTCCACAGGCAGTTAAAGACATTAATCTTTATCTATGCATTAATCTTTATCTATTAATCCATGTGTTTTATCTCATTATTCTACTTATCATATAAGTAAAAAAAAAGATTTAACTTTTGAGTGCATTTAAAATTATATTTTTGAATTTTTTGAATTTTTTAATTTAATCTTTATTGTATTTTTTTAATTATACTTCTTAAAGGGAATAAAGTCAAGAGGCATTCTGAAAACAACTAAGCTTGTTTAACTGAAAGTTCTTGGAAGAAATTTCAATGCTTCACCAGAGTTTAAAATTTTAGAAAGAAGAGAAAGGAAAAAGTGAAAGCAGCTACAACTCTGTAAACACAACACCACCTCCAAATTCAAGGTGAATCTCACATGTTGTTACAACGCCAACATCCAAACCTTACAGTCCAGCAGAGTTCTAGGTATATCAAAGTTTCAGCATCCAAACCCCCATAAAGCACATGCTTCACCAAAGAGATGGAGTCTGCACTTGGCCACAGGTAGGAAGACACACCAGGAAGGGAGTACACTTACTCAAATACCCATCTAAAAATCTAAATAGATAATTTAATCACATACTTGTCATTGATATTGCATCTGCCTTTCATAACACATGGTGCTTGTAATTGCTGGGCCAGAGTACACACCATTCTAAGTGCTCAGTCACTGCTCTAAGGCAACTTTTCAGCATCCCCCCTCCCAGTGTAAATAAAGTTAAAATAAAAATGTTAATAAAGTGATAACAGTAAAATAAAGACAATCAAAATATGAAGCCATACAGTTCATAAATATATTTTACCACATAATCATTGGATGAGTAAATAAAAGACGACGTGGTAAAATTTCCACAAGTTGACTGCACGCAGCTAACATGCCTGGGAAGGCAGAAGCCCGCCAACCACTAGGTGCAAAATGAGTTTATAGTATGTCTTTCAGTATATCAAAAAAAACCATGATTCTTTCCCAGAAGAAAAGCAGCAGAATGACAGAAACTTAAGAGACCATTTTAAGTTTTAAGGACGCATGGTCTCTAAAGTAACAAAGTCTTATTAACAAACTATACAAAACGCTGACATTTGAATGCAGAGATTGAAAGGTAGGAGCTACAGACCACAGGGTAGGAAACAAATCTATAGCTTCTCCAACTTTTTAAAATGTCAAACATAATCATAAACATCTTATAAAATTAAAGAGCTGAACAAGAAAATAATTCTAAATGAATCATTACCTATGACATCCAGATAATTTTTTCCCAGAAAATTGCTTTAATCTCTCTCCCTTAACTTTGCAAATTCAACTGGAGTTCTAACTCAAACATCTATCTGCATATTTACAGAAAGTAAAATGTCTGCAAGGATGTAATAAACAATAAAATTATTAGTATAATTTGAATGCTCGATTTCTTCATCAGCCTAAGTACTTTCTGTGATTATGATGTATACGTATGAATGAAGTGGCATTTCCCCCAAATGAAAATGTTTCCATTAAGCATATGCTAAATCAACGCCACTCTATTTCTGAGCTTAAACGAAGATAAAACACTCCACATTACGATTCAATTAAAAACCTCCGCAATACGTTACCTGCCGCCTCGAGCACTGAAAGGCACTACATGGATTCCCAGAGGCCCTCCGTCGTTGGGGACGTGAACGAGCTTTACCATGTCACTGTGAGACAATGATGAATGAGGGAGCATGAACATGGACTGTAAACAAACCAAACTGAGACAGAACAAAACAAAAACACAACAACACAGACACACAAACAACAAAAGAAAACAAAACAAAATCCCCACCAAGCACACATGCGCGTACGTATACATTCTGGAATATAAGCATGGTGATGAAGGCAACAGTAAACACTACATACCTGAACACTAGTCTGATGGCATGGGGGGAGAGCAATCATCAAAAATAACTACATTAAAAATGACACAGAACCATTTCTCTCAGACCACACTCTTCCATGTGATACAAGCACACACTTTGCAAGTTGTATCTCTAGACTTCCACTGAAATTTTTCCATCTCAGTATCTACTTCCAGGACATTGAAGATTAACTGAATAAAAGTGGTGCAGCTACAGAGCACATTATAATTTACAAAGAGCTACTATATACGTCACATCATTGACCCTTCTAATAATCCAATAAGGTCGAAGTTTTGCCCCTATGGGCAGGTGACAGTGCAGGTGTGACCCCGCCACCCTGACTTCCCATCATCCACATGATGTAAAGTCACCATTTGTTAAACCGCTGCATGTGCAGGCTATGAAATTCCTTTCTCAAAGCCAACAGATTTCCACTAAAATCCAAATCATTTTCATAAAAGTGTTTGCAAATGGTCTTTAAAGTTATGAAGCTATTTCATAACTTCATAGAGTAACATGAAGTTACTTCTATTACATAACTAAATTACTTTACTATTAATGTAATAAGCCCAAGTTTAATAAAAATAATAAAAATTGGTGTAAATTAGAGAATGTAAGTATTCTAAACCATTAAATGAGATTTCACTTTCTCTGTAGATTTGTGTGCATGTGTGTGTGTGTGTGTGTGTCTACTGCATAGAAATGTAAGTGGTATCTACCTAATAATCAATATTTGGAAATAGTATTTTAATTAAATATTTAGTTTAAGTAACCCAGGCAACCATAAATGATTAGCAATGGATTTGACAAAGGTCACAATATACTTTTTATATAATGGAAAATGCCAGTTCCTCAACTTGCTAAATTAAAACCTGAGGTTATCCTACATACTATGAATGTCCCAGTTGCAGAAGGACTAAAGAAAGTAGAGATAGGAATATCACACAAGTCAAAAGAAAATTGAAAATATGAGCACAGATTTAATCGCATAAAGTAATTAGGACAAAATTAAAATTTTGCCATACTAAAGTAACGGTATTTAAATGGATTTTTTCATATTTTTGTAGAATTTTATAACATCCTAATTTAGATACTATTAGTACCATTTCCATATTTTTAATGACTGGTTTGTCAACTAAATACTATGGTTGCTTTAATAATTATATTTATGATACATTCTTTCTTTTCCTCCTTTTCAACTATGACATGGAAAATATTTCTTAAATGAAAACACTTAGAGAGCAATGGTTACTCTATATCCAAACATACTCTGATTCCAGCACCTGGTCTCATTGAGGAAGTTTTTAGAGCCTTCCCTTGGAAGACTGGAAGAAGGCAGCATTAACAGTTCAAATGTTAATATCTAGATACCTTGACTTTTTCCCAAAGTCAAAGATAAAAGTTAGAATACTGCCCTCCCTGAGAACACCTTCCATTTAAACATGCCAATATTTAAGACAACTGTACAGTGTTGATAATAAAGTCTTACTTTCTGCTTTTATACCTAAAATCATGTTCAAGTTCCCTAACCTATGACCTATAATTTTTCAAATATCTTGAGATTCTATTTTTTCAAATCAAAATATATATACTAAAATGGCTAATGCTTACATAATACCAACTAATTTTTCAGGTAAAATAAGCACATTAAGAATTTAGCAAATTTAGAGAGCAAACAAATGACCAAAATACTGACATACAATCTGAAAACAGTTACAGTGTAGTAAACATGACAAATATTTTCAATCAAATGCTATTTTGTATTATAATGTAATAGTATTTGGCAAGGCATGAAACAGAACAGGTACATGTGGATTTCCATGCCATTCTTCTTACATTAGATAATTAACACAATAGATGAAAGATGCCCTCTGAAAAGCAAGCCAACGCAAGCCATGTTTTTACTCAGCACAAACAGTCCACACATGCCATATGTTTTGGAACACTTGCCGCTATCAGTAACGCTGCATGTATACACCACATTTAGTTAAAGCCACCAGTAACTTACTCCAGAGAGAACGTGGGTGTGTTCTCCGGACCACTGTCAGCATGTCCAACAGGTTCAACACGACTGCTGTCTTCTGCCCCATCCTCATCCTAGACAGTACAACAGAAAGAGAAGTGCACTCTGTGTTAGATTTCTTTCTATAATGTGGAAGAAAACTGGGTAAAAGTGGAGTCCAACAGGCACTATGATCATGTTATCATTAGGACTTTCCCTAGGGAAGATAACCTTTAAACATAACATAGGTATTTATCTGTATATGAAAAGTTGCGTTTTATTTTTAGGTCTAAATTTTTTAGTTTAAATTTTATTTCTTTAAATATATTTTATTGATTATGCTATTACACTTGTCCCATTTCCCCCCCCCTCACTCCACTCCATCCTCCCCACCCACTCCCTTCCACATTCCCCCCCTATAGTACATACCCATGGGTCATACTTGTAAGTTCTTTGGCTTTTACATTTCCTATACTATTCTTACCTAACCCCTGTCTATTTTCCACCTATCATTTATGCTACTTATTCTCTGTACCGTTTCCCCCTCTCTCGCCCTCCCCCTCCCCAGTAATAACCCTCCATGTGATCTCCATTTCTGTGGTTCTGTTCCTGTTCTAGTTGTTTCCTTAGTTTGTTTTTGTTTTAGGTGTGGTTGTTAATAACTCTGAGTTTGCTGTCATTTTTACTGTTCTTATTTTTTATCTTCTTTTTCTTAGATAAATCCTTTTAACATTTCATATAATAAGGGCCTGGTGATGATGAACTCCTTTAACTTGACCTTATCTGAGAAGCACTTTATCTGCCCTTCCATTCTAAATGGTAGCTTTGCTGGATAGAGCAATATTAGATGTAGATCCTTGCCTTTCATGACTTTGAATACTTCTTGCCAGCCTCTTCTTGCCTGTAAGGTCTTGAGAAATCAGCTGACAGTCTTATGGGAACTCCTTTGTAGGTAACTGTGTCCTTTTCTCTTGCTGCTTCCAAGATTCTCTCCTTCTTTTTATTCTTGGGTAATGTGATTATGATGTGCCTTGGTGTGTTCCTCCTTGGGTCCAGGTTCTTTGGGACTCTCTGAGCTTCCTGGACTTCCTGGAAGTCTATTTCCTTTGACAGATTAGGGAAATACTCCTTCATTATTTGGTCAAGTAAGTTTTCCATTTCTTGCTCTCCTTTTCTCCTTCTGGTACCCCTCTAATTCGAATTTGGAACATTTAAAGATATCCTGGAGGTTCCTAAGCCTCTCCTCATTTTTTTGAAGTCTTGTTTCTTCATTCTTTTCTAGTTGGGTGTTTCTTTCTTCCTTCTGGTCCACAGTGTTGATCTGAGTCCCAGTTTCCTTCCCATCACTATTGGTTCCCTGTACATTTTCCTTTGTTGTTCTTAGCACATCCTTCACTTTTTCATCTAATTTGTGACCAAATTCAACCAATTCTGTGAGCTTCCTGATTACCAGTGTTGTGAACTGTGCATCTGATAGGCTGGCTATCTCTTCGTAGCTTAGCTGTATTTTTTCTGGAGTTTTGATCTGTTCTTTCACTGGGCCACTTTTTTTTTATTTTGGCACGCCTGCTATGTAAAGGGGTGGAGCCTTAGGTATTCACCAGGGCGGGGTGATGCTGGTTGCTGCGCTGTGGCTCTGTATATGGGGGGGGGCCCCCCAAGAGGGAGCAATGGCGCTTCCTCCACTCTCTGCCAGGTTTCAGTCACTTTCCCTTCTACCCACAATCACATTGGGCCCTTCCGGTGCTGCTTCTCAAGTGGGTGTGTGCACGTATGTTCTAGGACACTGTGGGTCTCTCCAACGAACTCTCCTGTGAGGCTGGGAGTTTCTCCTGCTGCTGCCTCTACCCCCATGGGTGTTTTCAATCAGTGGTTTGAGGCTTCATTTCCCCACGCTGGAATTCTGTGTTGTGCGGTCTGTTGCCTGGTCCACCAGCTGCTGCCTCAACTGCCAGCTTCAGCTTTGCCTACCCCACTCCTCAATCCACCACCTTGTTGGGTCCGCCAGCTGCCTCCTTCCTGTGAGTCCTCTCCCACCTGGCTACCCATCTCCGCCCCTCCTAATGGTCTGGATGAATGTTTCTTCTTTGTCTCCTTGGCTGTCGGACTTCCATACAATTCGATTTTCTGTCAATTCTGGCTGTTTTTTGTTTTTAAATTGTTGTTGTCCTTCTTTTGGTTGTGTGAGGATGCACAGTGTGTCTACCTATGTCTCCATCTCGGCCAGAAGTCAAAAGTTGTGTTTTAAAGCAACAGTCTCCTGAGTTAGAGCCAAAGAGGTGAACAAGATACCACAGTAATAAGAAAACATTAAAACTTCTAGTTAATGTTATCTTTCTTACCATTTTTATGTCACTTTTTGGTGTATATTTTAGGAAGTAATTGTATGTTACTACAATGTTATATTAATATATTAATATATGTATATATGTATATAACACTAAGGATGCATGTTTAAAATTTTTACTAATGTAAACAGTTGAGACTATTATAATCCTTAATGACTACCAAAATCTGCAAAATCATATTTGTCAGTTCCTCAGTTCCACTAACACAGCTTGGCAAAATGAGTATTCAGTAAGTAAAATCTTTAACTCAAATCCTTCATCCTATGAAACTTCACGTAAAGTTACTGCGAGCCAGGTGACTAGTTAGAGTTATGAGCAAAGGCATGAAGATCTCAGTTACAAAGAACCACTTCCATTTACTTCTGTTAGTGAAGGACCAGTAAGGGGAAGACACACACAGAGACAGGGTCAACACCCACCTTTGAATCCTTCCTTCGATAAAGCTAGTATTTTGTAAAAATTATGTTACAACATGTGGTACAAACTTGGATCAGGAGAGTATTATGGTACTCCAAAAGATGTCATGTGAAATAAATGTAATGATTCATAAAAACAAATGAAATGTCACCCAAGAATATGCCTTACTTTATATTGGGTTGGCCAAAAAGTTCGTTGTTTTTTTTTTTTTTTCCAGTAAGATGGCTCTAGTAGCACTTAGTTGTGTTCATTCAAAACAATTATGTTAAAAAAAATTTTGAGACAAAGTCTTCATTTCCAATGGACCTTTCATATAAAGGTTTATTTAGTGTGCTCCAGCAAAATCCGGGAAATTCAATAAAACAATGAACAGACATTTGTATTGATGTCAACAATAACATTTTTAAAATAACATAAAAAAAATACACAGAACCCAAGGAAACACCCAGAATACAGTGAAAAGACAACCCAGAGAAGCAGAAACTAGATCATATAAGATGGAGAGGTGTAGGACATCGATTTCCACGAAAATACTAATTAATAATTGGTATTATATTTATGAAAATTTGGAAAATACTTTGACAAACCTGATAGAGAATGTGGAGATGGTATGGGAGAAAGTAAAGGTATGTACAGAGAAAATAAAATAAATTTTTAAAAAGTCAAAGCACTTAGCTCCAGAAACAACAAAAGAAACTGTGTAAGAGAGGAAATTTAATCAGAGTGCCAACTTGGTTACACAGTGAACAATTCTTACATATGGAAATTACGTAATACTGGCTATTGATTAACTTGGAGGATGGGAACATGGAAAGTAAAAGAGGCACACAAGGAAAATCTCTCATCTTCCGTAATAACATGCAATAAATGTCATAAATGGTTTCTTTAGAAACATGGAAGTAAATACCAGAATAAACATCTGCATAAATTGAAAGTTGTAGCCTCTGGGCAGAAGAATGGGAAGCCAAGAGAAGTTGACTGCTTGTTTTTACTTATTTATTTTTATTCTGACTACATATTTGAAAATCCCAACAGGCACACAGATGGATCTATGGTACAGCTAAACATCCAGATGCTCAAGACCCTCATAGGGCACCTGGTATCAAGTTTACTTCAAAGGATGTAAGTCAGGAAACCTAAATTGCCAGAAAGACAGCAGCCTCTTTTGTCCTTGGGAGCAGCAGTCTGCACAGCTGGACAAGAGCTTTGCTTGTGGATCTCCCAGTTGTCAGCTAAAGGCCAGGAAAGACACCCACAGCAACTGGTTGTAAGCACTCACCTGGTGGACCAGCCTCTTACCTCAGAGATATAGTATTTCTTATTAAAACACCATAGCCATAGCTGCTTGTCAGATATTACAGTTTTTCAAGTCCAGATGCAATTACCAATCAGAGGTCACCTTTACCACACCAAGGTAGTTAATGAAAACTTTTATCAGGTTTCCAGAAAAAGGAAGCCCATATGTCTCCAAAACTTAATTTCTCATGCAGAAGACGGAAAACACTTTGTTACCCCTTCATACCATATTCTATTGATCTAAGAAAAATTTTTTTAAAAGATGAAGGAGTCAAGGAAGAGAGGGACACAAATGATAGTGTGAAAACATGGCTCGCCTCCTTGCACAAACACAGCAAAAGATTCCAACTAGAGCTCTGGCCAAGATGGAGGTGTAGGTAGAAACCCTTTGCTTCCTCGTACAACCAAAAGGAGAAAAACCACCAATCTAAAATCAAGAAACAACCAGAAGTGCTAAAAAATCAAACTGCATGGAACTCCGAAAACCACAGAACTGAAGAAAGAGTCAAACAGAAAAACCAGACCTGTGAGTCACCAAACTCAGACAAACCACTGTGAGGCAGTGGACCCTGGGGGTGGGGATGTCTGCAGCACAGCGGGAGGCTGCAAGGGAGGGGCTGATTTATAGGGAAACTGAGACTCAGAGCTGACTGTAGAACACAGTGGTTGCCGCAGTGGGAAAAACTCCCAGTCTCACATGAGAACTCCTTGGAAAGTGCACTACAGTTGAGCAGGCAACCTGCACTATTCCCTCTCTGGCCCTTCCCGACAGGCAGTGTCCCAGCACAGCAAGAAGGTTTACCCTGCCTCGGTGAATACCGAAGGATCTGTCCCCTTATGAGGGGGCCCCAGCAAAGAAATAGGGCCAAAATGAAAGAACTGTACAAAACCACAGGAAGATAGCTAAGCAAGGAGGATATAGCCAACCAATCTAATGGAAAATTTACAGCCCTGGTAATCAGAATGCTCACCAAACTGATTGAGCTCGGTCGAAAAATGAAAGAACAAATAAATGAAAGATACCTAAAATGAAATAAAGCAAAAAATTCAGGGAACCGACAGTGACAGGAATGAAACCAGGCTCAAAGAAATGATTTGGAAAAAAAGGAATAAATAAACATCCAACTGGGACAGAATGAAGAAACAAGAATCAAAAGAAGTAAAAAGAGGCTTAGGAACCTCCAGGACATCTTTAAATATTTTAACATCCGAATCATAGGACCGTCAGGAGGAGAAGAGGAAGAACAAGAAAATTAAAACTTACTTCAAAAAATAATGAAAGAGAACTTCCCCAACCTGGCAAACAAAATAGACTTGCAGGAAGTCCAGGAATCACAGAGAGTCCCAAAGAACTTGGACCTAAAGAGGACCACACCAAGGCACATCATCATTAAGTTCCCCAAGATTAAAGACAAAAAGACAATCTTAAAAGCAGCAAGAGAAAAGGACACAGTTACCCATAAGGAGTGACCATAAGACTGTCGGCTGATTTCTCAAAAGGAACCTTGCAGGCAAGAAGGGTCTGGAAAGAAGTATCTGAAGTCATGAAAGGCAAGGACCCACATGCAAGATTACTGTATCCAGCAAAGCTCTCACTTAGAATGGGAGGGCAGATAAAGTGCTTTCCAGTTAAGGTCAAGTTAAAGGATTCATCATCACCAAGCCATTATTATATGTAATGTTAAAAGGACTTATCTAAGTAAAGGAAGATCAAAATATGAACAGTAAAATGACAACAAACTCACAACTATGAACGAATGAAACTAAAAAAATAAAAGAAAAACAACAAAAACAAAAACTAAGAAAACAAACATACCAGGAACAAAATCATAGAAATGGACATCACATAGAGGGTGTTCAGTGGGGAGAGGGAGAGGAGGAATAGGGGGAAAAAGGTATAGGAAAGAAGAAGCATACCATATTTTTCAGACCATAAGGCACACCTAGGGAGGTGGGTGAACTATCACGGTTAACACTATACATATCCAAAGGATCTCCTACCTCTTCTCTAAGGGCTGGTACTTTAAATATCATAAAATACATTCCTGCTGTCTTAAAACATTACCCGCTACAACCTGTCCCAAAAAAGTGTAGGTAGAAGCTGTGAACACCAGGATACCTCCTGGAAAAGGAAAGCTACTAACAAAGGAACCACCAACAGATAAGAACAGAAGAAGGTGCAGGACGGACTAGAGGTCATGCTAATTCAACCAAGGACCCATCTGGAAGTATAACTAAATAGTTGAGAAATTACTTAGAACAAACAACTGAACAAGAGCAAGAGAAATGCCTCAAAACCTTGTACACACAGAAGAACCAGCTCCAACACAACCTGCCCACACCTGCACAACAGAAAACAAGAGTTGGCAGACAGACTGACACTCAGATAACCAGCTGGTAGGAAGGACACATCAAAGAAAGACCCAACAACAACCAAAAACCAAACACATCCACAGAGCCAACATAAACCAAAGCCCAATATCAGTAAGTTCGGGACATCAAGGAGACTGTAGCACTGAAGCTCACAGGTATTCTACCACAGAAGATTACACAATAAACCCAGGAAGTCAGAACAGAGCAACTTAAGAAGCAGAGCCTAACAGGAAGAGTCTCACAAACAATGGGACGACAAAGAAACAATCACCAAATGAAAGGAAAGGAGGAAGTCTCAGAAACAATGCTAAATGAAAAAGAGGCAAGTCAACTATCAGATACTGAGTTCAAAGAATTGGTTATAAGGAAGCTTAATGGGCTCACACAGAATTACCAAAAACTACAGGGAAACTACAATGAACTCACTGCAAACTATATCAACATGAAAAAGGAAATAGAAACTATCAACAAGGGCGAAGAGGAAATGAAGAATACAATTTCTGAATTGAAGAACACAGTAGAAGGAATGAAAAGCAGACTTGATGAAGCAGGGGATCGGATCAGCGAGCTGGATGACAAAGTAGAAAAAAACACCCAGAAAGAGCAAGAAAAGGAAAACAGGCTCAGAAAGAATGAAGAGGCAATAAGGGAAATGCAGGACAACATGAAACGTAACAATATCCGTATAATAGGAATACCAGAAGGAGAAGAAGAAGAGCAAGGGATAGAAAACCTGTTTGAAAAAGTAATGACGGAAAATTTCCCTAATCTGATTAGAGAAAATGTCACACAAATCCAGGAAACACAGAGAGTCCCAAGCAAGAGGAACCCAAAGAGGCCCACTGCAAGACACATCATAGTTAAAATGGCAAAACTCAAAGACAAAGAGAGAATATTAAAGGCAGCAAGGGAGAAACAGGAAGTAACATACAAGGGAGCCCGGATAAGGCTAGCAGATGACTTCTCAATGGAAACACTACAAGCCAGAAGTGAATGGCAAAAAATATTCCAAGTAATGAGAACCAGAGGCCTGCAAACAAGACTACTTTACCCAGCAAGGCTTGCAATCAACATAGAAGGTCAAATAAGGAGTTTGCCAGACAAAAGAAGTCAAAAGAATATACCTGCACCAAACCAGCTTTGCAAGAGATGCTAAAGGGGCTGCTTCAAGGAAAGGAAGGAAAAGAGAGAGAGAGGAACACAGGTACAAAAAAAACAGCAATGAATAAGTACCTATCAATAATAAACTTAAATGTAAGTGCATTAAATGGTTTAAAGAAATGACATAGAATAGCTGAATGGATAAGAAAATATGACCCACACATATGCTGCCTACAAGAGACCCACCTCAGGACAGAAGACCTACACAGACTGAAAGTGAAGGGCTGGAAACAATTTTTCCAAGCAAATGGACAGGAAAAAAAGGCAGGGGTAGAAATACTCGTATCACACAAAATAGAATTCAAAAGAAGGGCCATAAAGAGCTTCCCAGAAGGTCACTTCATAATACTCAAAGGAGGAATCCACCAAGAAGACAGAAACATTGTAAATATATATGCTCCCAACATAGGAGCACCCAAATACATACAGAAAATCTTGGAGGACTTCAAGAAAGATATTGACAGCAACATAATCATAGTAGGGGATTTTAACACCCCACTGTCAAAGATGGACAGATCTTCCAAACAAAATATCAACAAAGATATTGTGGCATTGAACAATGCCCTAGATGAAATGGACTTAACATATATAGAGAGCCTTTCATCCCAAAGAAATATGATACACATTCTTTTCAAAGGCACATGGAACATTTTCAAAGATACTCCACATGATATGACACAAAACAAGCCTCAACAAGTTCAATAAAATTTAAATCATATCAACCGAAAAGTTTCTCTGACCACAAGGGACTAGGAACCAACCCCAAAGGAAAAAACCCCAAACACTCAAAAACATGGAGACTGAATAGCATGCTATTAAACAATGAATGGGTGAAGAATGAGATTAGGGAAGAAATCAAAAAGTTTCTGGAAACAAACAGAAATGAACTCACAACAATCCAAAACCTATGGGACACAGCAAAGGCAGTACTGAGAGGGAAGTTCATGGCGATACAGGCCTACCTAAAAAGAATAGAAACATTTCAAGCTTCTGGCCAATATGGAGGTGTAGGTAGATACACTATGCCTCCTCACAAAACCAAGAAAAGGACAACAGCAATTTAAAAACAAAAAACAACCAGAACTGACAGAAAATTGAACTGTATGGAAGTACAACAACCAAGGACATAAAGAGAAAACATTCATCCCGACCAGTAGGAGGGATGGAGATGGGTAGCTCGGCTGGAGAGTACTCCCGGCAAGGCGGCGACTGGCAGACCGAGTGAGGTGGCAGATTGTGGAACAGGGCAGGCCAGGCTGCAGCTAGCAGACCCCACAAGGTGGTGGCTGGCAGAACCTGCTGTCCCACATTCCCACATAGATAAACCAGGAGGAACAGTGGGGGAGAAAAGCAGACCACACAACCCAAGGCTCCAGCTTGGGCAAATAAAGCCTCAAACCTCTGAGTGAAAACACCTGTGGGGGTTGAGGCGGCAGCAGGAGAAACTCCCAGCCTCACAGGAGAGTTCGTTGGACAGACACACAGGGGCCTATAGAGTGCACAAACCCACCCCTCGGGAATCATCACCAGAGAAGCCCAATTTGATTGTGGGTACTGAAGGGAGTGACTGAAATCCGGCAGAGAGTGGAGCAAGTGCCATTGTTCCCTCTCACCCCTCCCCCACGTACAGCATCACAGTGCAGCAACCAGTGTTACCCCACCCTGGTGAACACCTAAGGCTCCTCCCCTTTACATAACAGGTGTACCAAGACAAAAAAAAAAAAAAAAAAAAAAAAAAGGCCCAAATGAAAGAACAGATCAAAACTCCAGAAAAAATACAGCTAAGCTACGAAGAAGAGATAGCCAGCCTATCAGATGCACAGTTCACAACACTGGTAGTCAGGAAGCTCACAGAATTGGTTGAATTTGGTCACAAATTAGATGAAAAAGTGAAGGATATGCTAAGAACAACAAAGGAAAATGTACAGGGAAATAATAGTGATGGGAAGGAAACTGGGACTCAGATCAACACTGTGGACCAGAAAGAAAGAAACATCCAACCAGAAAAGAATGAAGAAACAAGAATTCAAAAAAAATAAGGAGAGGCTTAGGAACCCAGGATATCTTTAAATGTTCCAACATCCAAATTCTAGGAGTGCCAGAAGGAGAAAAGGAGAGCAAGAAATGGAAAACTTACTTGACCAAATAATGAAGGAGTATTTCCCTAATCTGTCAAAGGAAATAGACTTCCAGGAAGTCCAGGAAACTCAGAGAGTCCCAAAGAACCTGGACCCAAGGAGGAACACACCAAGGCACATCATAATTACATTACCCAAGATGAAAGATAAGGAGAGAATCTTGGAAGCAGCAAGAGAAAAGGACACAGTTACTTACAATGGAGTTCCCATAAGACTGCCATCTGATTTCTCCAAAGGGACCTTACAGGCAAGAAGGGGCTGGAAAGAAGTATTCCAAGTCATGAGAGGGAAGGACCTACATCCAACATTGCTCTATCCAGCAAAGCTTTCATTTAGAATGGAAGGGCAGGTAAAGTGCTTCTCAGATAGGGTCAAGTTAAAGAAGTTCATCATCACCAAGCCCTTATTATATGAAATGTTAAAGGGATTTATCTAAGAAAAAGAAGATAAAAAATAAGAACAGTAAAAATGACAGCAAACTCACAGTTATTAACAACCACACCTAAAACAAAAACAAAAGCAAACCAAGCAAACAACTAGAACAGGAACTGAACCATAGAAATAGAGATCAGATGGAGGGTTATCAACAGGGGAGTGGGACGGGGCGAGAGGGGGAAAAGGTACAGAGAATAAGTAGCATAAATGGTAGGTGGAAAATAGACGGGGGGGGGGGGGTACGAATAGTATAGGAAATGTAGAAGCCAAAGAACTTATATGTATGACCCATGGGTATGTACTATAGGGGGGGAATGTGGAAGGGAGTGGGTGGGGAGGATGGAGTGGAGTGAGGGGGGGGGGGGAAATGGGACAAGTGTAATAGCATAATCAATAAATATACTTTTTAAAAAAGGAATAGAAACATTTCAAATAAACAACCAAATCCTACACCTATAAGAACTTGAGGAACAACAACAAAGACAGCACAGAGCAAGTAGAAGGAAGGAAATAAACAAGATCAGAGCACAATTAAATGACATAGAGACTAAAAGCACCATTTTAAGTATCAGTGAATCCAGGAGCTGGTTCTTTGAAAAGATAAACAAAATCGACAAGCCCTTCAGCAGGCTCATGAAGAAAAAAAGAGAGAGGACTCAAATTAAAACAATCAGAAATGAAAGAGGAGAGACTGATACCACCGAAATACAAAGGGTTCTACGAAATTATTACGAACATCTATATGCCAAGAAATGTGAAAAACTAGCTGAAATGGACAAATTTCTAGAAAAACATAACCTTCCAAAACTGAATGAAGAAGAATCAGAAAGCCTGAACAGACCAATAACAGCTGATGAAATGGAAACAGTAATCAAAAAACTTCCGACACACAAAAGCTCTGGACCAGACAGTTTCACAGGAGAATTCTACAGAGCATTTAAGGGACAGCTAACCCCCATACTTTGTAATATAAATAACAATATTTCACCAATGAAAATGTAAGTTACATTTGGACTCTGAGACACTCCCCCATTTTTCTCACAAATTGGGGGGAAGTGCGTCTTATAGTCGGAAAAGTACAGTAATTGGTAGGCATTAAATAGACAGGAGAGGTCAAAAAATGGTACAGGAAACAGAGAACTTATATGTACAACCCATGGACATGAACTAAGAGTGGGAGATGCTAGAGGGTTGGAGGGTATACAAGGTGGAACGGGGATAAAGGGGAGAAAATTGGGAAAACTGTGATAGCATAATCAATAAAATATAATTTAAGAACAAGAAAGGTTACAACTAAATTACAAAACGAGTATCACCGAGAACTGTCAGAAAATTGAGCTGTACAAAAGTCCTACAACCAAGAAATAAAGAAGTCACATTTATTCAGACAGGTAGGAGGGACAGAGATGTGGAGACACAGAGACACAGAAAGGGCTGGTCCCATACAACATGTGGTGGATAAAATTGGGAGTGATATTTTGGGAGCAAGGGATCCCAGCCCCATACCACACCACCCAGCTCAGGGTTCTAGTGTCAGGCAGATAAGTCCCCATAAATTTTGGCTGTAAATACCAGTGTGGGTTAGGGAAGCAGAAGAGTATGTGGGATTCTCAGGCATCTCTTAAGGAGCCTGCAGGAAACTTAGGACTTACAAAGACTCACTCCCGCTAGGCCCCAGGACGAGGGCAGCAGCTGGGAAGGCACTAAGTGGCATATGGGGAGAAACTGAAGTGTCTGGCATCAGGGCATGTGTTGGGAGACAGCTTCCTCCCAGACAAAACTCCAGAGGCCAGACAGCAGCCACTGTTCCTTTCCCAAGCCCTTCCCCACATAGAGACAGAGAGCTTGACACCATGTCTGAGACTCCATCAACCTGGTTCACACAGGTTGCCCTGCACTGGAGATTACCTAAGGCTCTGCCCCATCCAACTTATGGTATGCTTTCAACATCTGGCCACACTACTAAGACAGGGTCAAAGTAGTTCTACCTAATACATAAAAACACACACAGGGAGCCTACCAAATTGAGGAGACAAAGAAACATAACCCAAATGAAATAACAGAACAAAACTCCAGGAAAAGAACAAAACAAAATGGAGGCAAGCAATCTATCAGGTGCAGAGTTCAAACTGCTGGTTATGAGGATGCTCAAGGAACTCATTGGGTACTTCAACTGCATAAAAAAGACCCAGGAAGAAATGAAGGTTACACTAATGAAATAAAGAAAAACTTACAGGGAATCAACAGTAGAGTGGATAAAGCCAAGAATCAAATCAATGATTTGGAACATTAGGAAGAACAAAACATTAAATCAGAATAGCAAGATGGAAAAGGAAAAAAAACAAAAACAGAAAAACAAGGATAGGATATGGAGCCTCTGGGACAATTTCAAACATACCAACATTCAAATCACAGGGGTGCTGCAAGGAGAAGAGAAAGATTAAGAAATTGAAAACTTATTTGAAAATGAACGAAACCTTCCCTAATTTGGTGAAGAAAATAGACATGCTAGTCCAGGAAATAGAGTCCCAAATAAGATGGATGCAAAGAGGACCAAACCAAGACACATCATAATTAAAATGACAAAGAATAAAGATAAAGAGAGGATCTAAAAGCAACATGAGAAAAGATGTTAGTTACCTACAAAGGAGTTCCTACAAGACTATCAGCAGATTTCTCCAAAGAAACTTTGCAGGCTAGAAGGGACTGGCAAGAAGTATTCAAAGCAATGAAAAGCAAGGACCTACAACCTAGATTACTCTCTCCAGCAAAGCTATCATTTAGAATCAAAGGACAAATAAAGTTCTTCCCAGACAAGGTAAAGCTAAAGGAGTTCATCATCACCAAGGCATTATGATATGACATGTTAAAGAGACTTAAGAAAAAGAAATGATCAAAAGTAAGAACATTAAAATGGCAGTAAATTCACAATTAACAACAACTGAATCTAAAAAACAAACTAAGCAAACAAGCAGAACAAACAGAATCATAGAAATGGAGGTCATTTGGACACTACCTGTTTGGGAGGGGAACAGGGAAAATGAGGGGAAAGGTGTAGAGATTAAGAAGTACATATTGGTAGATACAGATAGGCAGGGGATGTTGAGAAGAGTATAGGAAATGGAGAAACCAAAGAATTTATATGCATGATCCAGGGACAGGAAGCAGGGAGGAGATTGCTGGAGGGGAGGGGAGGGTGATGGCTGGAGGGGGCAAAGGGAGAGAAATTGGGACAACTGTAATAGCATAATCAATAAAATATATCTTTAAAAAATAAATAAAATATGAAGGAATCAAAGTAGTCAAAAGGGAGAAAGGAACTGAGAAAAATGAATATTTGATACACTTGAGTAAGAAAGATGAGTTTTACATGAGCTTAGAAATTCATGTTAGACAAATGGACATAAAAGCATCATATGAACCTATTGGTTCTCTGCTTCTAGTAAAAATACTCTTACTCTCTTCCATAACACTAATAATATAAAGGTTAACCCCCAACTGAAAAGCCCTCAACTGAAAATGTCAATGGATGATACATTCTGAAATCTCTAGTACTCAGATGATGTGTTTTAAAAAGTTAAATTTGACTGAACTACACTATTTATCTTTTTAATTTGAAAATTAAATTTGACTAAACTACTATTTATCTGTCTCTACTTGAATATGAAATATCTTTTCTACATTGACAGTTTTTAAAAAGATATAAAAGAAAATGAAAGTTCTGATGGTACCCTGTTACATGAATTAAAAATATTTTTCCTCAAGGGTTTTATTATTATTAACAGTAAAATAATTTAATTGGTTCAATTATATTGCTACAAAAATACTCAACTAAACCATCTTTTTTACAATTTTTAAAAATTCGATCTCCAAGATTTAGTACACTTAAGAAGAGACATATAAACTACTACTGAGCTACAGAATCCCAGAGAAAATATTTAACAGCAAGAGTTAAACCACTCTCTGGAGGATCACATTTGGTGGAAAATAATTCCAAGGGGGATCACCTTTCAAGCCCCCTTAGTACCACAAGCAGGATTTCAGAAGGCTTTTTCTGTTAATGTTGCCACTACTTGATTAGTTGGTCAAATCACCAGGGAAAAGTCATTTGCCATCCGACCTGGAAACAAATATCTGCAGGGGAGGGTGTGGGGAGTTGATAATTGAAAATGATAAATGTATAGCAAACTTCAAAGAAATAAAATCAGGAAATGTGTAATATAATTATACTTCATGATGACTGCATGCCACTAGAGTAAAAAACTTATGAAAAAAAGTTAATTCAAATACTTTTAAGGACAGACAAAACTAGAAAATAAATAAGACCTTTTAAAGTGAAAAATTACTTTCTAAAATGAAAATATGTAGTGAGAAATTTATAAGAGTTATACTTTTAAATGAAGTGCCACTGATTATAACATAAACTATACTCTAGAGGACCCAGAGCTCAACATCAAATAATTTGGGGTTATAGGAACAATAATTCAGTACTTGAGATGTTGAACATTATGTGTGAGCTTTATCCCCTCAAATGGATTCCTAAATTCTCATCTCAAGCTAATACTCATCAAATGGAAAGGCAAACATAGTATTGAACACACTCCATGTAATTTCCATTTACCACAGAAAAGAAACATTTCCTATCTTGAAACATACACAACATGACTCCACACAACCCAAGGCAAGAGAAGAGTCTTTAAAAAGAAGAACAGATGGTGCCAATTTATTAAAGCTATCTAACTACAGAGAACAACACAAACATTATCTATCTTTGCACCTGTTAAACACAGAATGGAATCACAAAATTAAGTTCCAAAATGTAAATCTGCTTCTCAAAGATCATTTGAATTTTAGAGCAAAGAGGAATCTCATTGGAAGATATCTAGTCCAATACTGAATCATATACTACAATATCCTTCTTCCCTTTCTTCTTCCATTTTTCTTGTGCTCCATGATGCACAAAGGAAGCCTCACATAGAATCACTGAGTTCAGTAACTAACCACCCCCCGCGGGTCACCTGGCATCATCTGCCTCACTCCATATTTACCCCGAAAAGATGAGCATGCAAGTATCACCACAGCAGCAATACCATGGCCACGTGTTTTGCAAGAGGTGCCTGCTGCACTATTCACAGTTCCCCAACACACGCTAATGACCAAGTGGGACCCATTAGGTAACATGGTTTTAATCAGTCTGATTAATCTTCTTTCAGATGTGGCTTGTTCACTGTAATAACACCAATTTGTTTTCTTCTGGACATGCCTGAAAAAATACTCTTGACTTTTGGATTGTTAAAATCTACAGGTCTTGTAAGGTAACCAAACATGCGTTTCTAACAACATTCTAATCTTTACTTAGGTGGCATTTTAAAATGTTTTATTTTTGAGGTGAAGTAAGTAATACGTGGGTAAGTAAACAATATTTATCTTCCTTAGTGGTATTTTAACATACCACTATTTTTAAAAAGCAATGCATAACTTTTCATTCAATTTCCCTTTGGCTTAAAAAAAAAGATTTCAAAATTAATAACTAATTAAAGTAAAACTAACTTTTAAGTAAACATTCATTTAAATCAATAAGAAATAAAAAACTTAAATATTTCTTCCTAGTGATAATTGCAAATCACTTCTTAAAAAGTCAAGAAACATACAAATTTTAAAATACGTAGCAAAAAATAAATAATATTTGCTAGTACATACTGCAGACTTATGCTGTGCCAATTACTAAAGAACCCACTTCTTTAGTCCTCAATAAAACCTCACTTCTATCCTCAGCACAACCTTCAAACATTTTTCATTAAACAAAACATATGGGATTATTAATGAACTGAGTATGTGTAAAGTTTTTTTCCCCCTAAACATAACTGAGCAACATAAGCACATGTCGTATTCCCAACGATTTGTGCACAGTGTTGTTTTAACAGAGTGGTGTTGTTGACATGCAATACAGTCATTCGCCAGGCTTACTGAACATATTTCCATGAAATTACATCTAAACGTACTGGACCCACCCCGTATGTGCAGAGGTATCATGAACAAGTTGCCTCTGCCACCTCTTATTCATCTTACCAAGTCCTAATTTCTTAATCCGAATTTTAAAAATACCTTTACTGATCTTTCTAACAAGCTTGCTGTAATGGACTCCTGGATATCACTACACGCAAATCACCTTACACATTAAAATAAAATGTTGATGGAAACGAAAAAGAACCAATTTTACAAAATATGTAGAATGTACCACAAACTATACACATGATTCCATTTAATCACCACAAAAAGCTAGAAATTCTTATGATGAGGAAATTAGGCCTAAAACAGATTACAGATTCCTTCATAGTGTCATAGTTGGGATTTTGAAAATTCCTTCAAGGTCTGTGGTTCTTCCATTTCACCATCTTTGTTTCACTCAATTTTACTCACAGAACAGTGAGCTAGACTATTAAGTAACAAATGTGACCCTAGCCAACTATAATATTTATTGTCAAGGCCAAAATCTGTGAGAGAAGAAAACATAATAAAATTTATGTTGTGAAAATATATTATATTCTGAACACATAATAAATGTACTTTCATAGAGAGTGGAAATTACTATTAAAGTATTTGTTTTGCAAATTTTCATTTTAGGAGAAACATCAGAAAATCTTCTTGGTGGTCATGGCTGGGTGGCAGGACTAGAATGCATTTTTACCATGTCTTTATAACATTAAGTACTTATACAATGAGCACGAAACCTTTTAGAAATAAAGAAAAGCTATTTTTATTTCTTAAAAACCATGACACTCATATTGTGTAATATCATTGAATTATAATTTCTCTAAAAAGTAATGTTGCAAAGCATAAAGGACCTAGAAAGAAAACAGAACATGACAGGGAATTACGAAGATGGAATTGTTCGTTAACACTCATGTTTACCATATTTAATCAGCCCAAGAGGCCAAGCAGAATGATTTTTTTTTTAAATCTATGTTTTGGTATAATATTCTGAAAGGCATAAAAGTTTAAGATGAGAAAAAACTGATAAGATGCCATATCATATAAATAAGGAAACTGAGAAATTTCAATTAAAACAGAATCGAAGGAAGAGTGAAGAGTAAAGAAATGTCACACAGGCAAGTGAATCACCTAATCTAACAGGGTTTTCAGTAAGTAGCAAGATACATATTTGTACTCTGTTTCCTTGATAATAAATACATATTTGACCATGATTAATTTTGAAGGGCCTTATAAAATAAGAAAGTGTTTTGCAGTCCAAAAGTCTACATCTCATTAATTTCAATTGTTAATAAACAGGTACAGACCAACACATGGGCCTATAGCAAAACCTACTTGTGCAAATATTTATTAGAGTTTGCACTGGTTTATTACTTTCCAATGAAACACTGTAATTTCACAACTGAAATGTGGTCATTAACTTACTTTAAACCAATCAATAACTTGGATAAGCTAAAGAACTTTCAAAAAAACCTTGCTTTCATTCAATTTTCTAGTTTAATTAATGAAGCAAAGGCAGTTGGTAGATTTCCTGAGTATCAAGAGATTGTATTCTCTCAAACGAATGAAACTTATTTATGTGTTTGACACAAAGTATATAGCAGTGATGATTAGTCTACATGCTCAAATTTAAATCATTAGTCTGAATGCTAAATTTTAAATCATGGCTCAAAAGATTATAATAAATTTAGAGATTAATATTAATAAAACTGATTTGCTATGCATTATTGTACTATCCTTTATGTCCAGAATGCGATACAAATGCCAAACAAAAATTAAGGTAGTAACAAGTACACTAATTTAAAGTAGTAAACATGTTTGGTATGGCACCTTAGGCTAGGGTAAAAAAATGGCTTCTACATACAGAATGATTCTGAAAAATAATGTGACCTGTCTGTCTCAGTTTAGTCATTTATAAACTCCAGAGAATAATGATATCTACTGAGTTTCTATGAGGATAAATGAGCTAATTCATGGAAAATACTTCTAACACTGCCTCACAACTATTAAATGATAAATAGGTGTTCAACACTACTACATAAATAAAAACATAATACTTGATGTATTAACACATCATTTTTAAAAAAATAAGTCTCTGTCCCACCTTACACTGAACAAAAGTTATAAAGCACTGATACGAGATTTCTACCTTTTCCACCTTACCTTGGGTACTTCCTTCTAGTTTTTTCAAATCATATAGGTTTTCTTTGCTTACACAGTAATAGTAATAAAATATAAATATTTTAATTAATGTATGGTTTTATTTCAAAGTTTACAGAAACCACTTTTAATGATTTACTATTTCATCAATTCACTTATCATAGCACATTTTAAAAATCCAGTAATTATGGATTTCTAAATAAAAATATTTCAGTGCTCAGGTTATTTTCTTTGAAAAAGTCAAAAACAGAATGCTTTAAATGATTATCATTTTAAGGTACTTAGTGCCTAATTACTTTCTAAAAGGACCACCAAGCCAACTGGTGTCACTACCAGCCTCATATCAAACTGTCCATCTCACGGCTGTACCGTCTGTAGATTCTTGCATATTTGCACAACTTGAGAACAGAGACAGTATCCCCTCCCAAGTCCCAAGCTGAGGGCAGGCACCTTAACTGCCCATTACCAAAGAGTCAAGTTTCTCAGCTCACGGTTCCTCTCCTGTAACACAGCCCATACAGCCCACTGGTGACACTTCATTGTGTTTGCGGGGGTGAAGGCAACTGAACCAAAAATGCTAAAGCTTGTCCTGCTTGCTTCTCTTAAAGTAAGAAAATCTTTCCTCTCCGACCCAGTAGTCTCGTATTTTCTGAAAGCTTCCACAAGACTGTGACAGGCTAACTTGCTGGTGAATAGGATAAAATCTCAGTTCTTGACGAGCTGCTGCGCGCGCACATACACACACACACCCACACACACACACCCCCACACACACACCCTTAGTTAATCTGATCAGCCAGAAAGCTTTTTGCTATTCTATCATCTAAATTTTAAGATTACTAGTGAGGTTAAACATATCCTCGCCTATGTGAAATGTGCATTTTCATCTTATACAGAACAGAGTTGGTAATGCAAGAGAACAGTACTTTACATTAGCAATTTGCTTCTTTCATTGCTTTCCTTCAGGCTTTAATAGGACACATGCTTTGTTTCCTGACACCTTCCCTTTTAGTCAGGTCCCCAAGAAGAATTAACTATCTGCTCTAAGATTTAACCCTCGACACATTTCCAGCCAAAAATGATGATCTATAGGAAAGAACTGTTTAGGAGTAGGGATGGATTAGAGTGTCCATTTCAACAGTTACTTATTACCAAAGTTTCTTGAATCAGAGAAATGAGTTAAATGCTGGGAAATCACTTCATTGGACTTAATAAGCCCATCATTTGCTTTTGATTCCACAATCTGTCAGTACTTTCAGTTTCCTCAGGTTGTTCCCTTGGGATATAATTAAATATGGAATTCATGATTTGCAAATGCACTAAAAATCCTCAGCTCATTTTACAAGAAAGATTGTCTTATCAATATTTACCAGAAAGAGATGTCTTGAGAGTTAAAAGATTCCTTTCAATTTTGAGTATAAATGAATGCACAAATGCTATACAGGACAAATTAGAATATAAAACACATTACTTTCAGATACAAAAATAAAAGGTTTGAAATATTTCTATCTAGATTATATTCATGGATATAAATATTTTACTCTTGAAATACTTACTCCTGAAATGAGGATCCTGTTGTCTGCTTATTTGTTCTTCAAATAATGGACCAGGTTAAACTGGACTACTAGTAATAGGAATTTTCACTCTTGAAAAAGTTTACCAGGCAGTACATCAATTTGGTAGAAAACAGGCTTTATAACTAATAACAAACTAAAATAAATTTTTACTTTTAGACAGTAAGTATATTTTTAAAAAGCCATAACACCTATCCATTTAATGTCATCACTCCAGAGAACAGACATGTCTAATGTGTATGAACAATGTATAGTATCTTTAGTTAATGACAAAGCAAAGAGAAACACATTCGGAAGCCTTCCACACTTTTCCTGTAAAGTCAACTAAGCCTTTGGTATTCAGATTAGTTTTTCCATGGCCAGAGTAACCTTTTCCTCCCTTATTTGAGAAATCTTTTGAATACCAAATACTGCTTCCTATTCAAAACCAGGAATCTGTCATTAGGTGATTTCTAAAGTGAATCCCTCAGCTCCATCAACCTGATTCTGCATTCTTTCTTTAAACCCTCACTGCCTGGTTCATGGATTTGTATCAGCTGGACGGATTTCTGAGGCTCTGGCCAGCCCCTGGACATTAAATGTAAAACCCACTTCTCACTTGGCCACACCACGTTGGCTCTGTTCTCTATCATTTTGAAAATCACTTCTATGTGAGAATTATTTGTAAAAGTAGAATTGCACAGGTTTTTTGGTGCCTATTAATTTTCTTGAGGATAGCATGTCAGATGTTAATGATATTACAACTTCTTAAAAGAACCATTAAACCACAGGAAAATTTGTGACACTGGTAAATAATGTTGCTAATGTTAAGCAGGTGAGTCACACAATTGTCTAGATCACCAATTTTCAGCCGGTGTGCTGCAATCATTTTTAAAACATGCAATACCCAACTATTTCATCAAGGACACTGACTTCTTTTCCCTTAGATTGTCAAAAAGAAAAATGACAACAGTCAACACAACAATAGCTATCCAGTGTGAGTGAATATTATACCTATTTTTTTCTCAGACTGCCATAAAATATATTTATTGGTGTGCTGCAAAATTTTAGCAATTAGTTTATGTGTGTCATGAGATGAAAAAGGTTGACAATTGCTCGTCTAAGTCAAAGAGACATGCAGGTACAGATCTCATTCCTTCTGACATTGCAAAGAAATACAGGCAAGATATAAATCACAGGTTGAAAACAGAAACACGTAGGTGGCACGCCACATGCCTAAGGAGAGGCTTCTATGGTGCAGGTGTCTTCTCAGTGCACGTAAAACTCTATGACACTGTTCACAATAAAACACCCCAAAGAATACTCAGCCCTGCCTTGCTTCCAGGACTGGAAATTTTGAAAGGGTAACTTTTAAATCACATCTTCAAGTCAAAATCCTGGGATTTATAGCAAAGCAATGTTAGTAACAAAGCCATGAGAAAATGTAACCTGCAAATGCATCCCTCCTAATCACAACTTGTCCAGGGGCTCACGGAAAGAGGGCTGGAGGGGGGCCAGTAAAGCAGGTAGCCATGGACATGAAGAAGTCCATTTCAGATAACCAAAAGTTTCATCATTCTGGCTCAAGACAGAAACCGATACAATGAACGGACGGTCACAGAAGTGACTTACAGGAATAACAAGGCACTTCTAGGAACAGACATGAAGATTTAATACAACCAAGACTGCACTAACAAATGTCTAATAACGGTATCTCGGCGGGGGCGGGGGCGGGGGGGCGCAGCTGATTTTTGTAATGCTTGCCACCACCTGTGAGTATTCCTCCCGCTCCCATGGCAGGTTCCAGCTACTGACATGATGTCACTGAACAAACTGAGGAAGACACAAGCACCATCAGGTAGGCCTTGGCTATGTGCATGATTACTAAAGTGGTATTGAGTACTATTAGAAAGAAAAAAAAGAGAAGAGTAATAAAGAATATCAAGAATATAAAGTATCAAAACCACTTCTAAATTTAATCATACCAGACCAGATTATGCTTAGTTTTATTTTATATCTTAATAGGACTATTCATATAGTAGATGATTAAATATTATTGGAATCAACTAACAAATCAATTACTAACAACCCATGAATTTATAACAACCACCACTCTAACAGCAAGGGGCATTTCTTATCTAAAACTGAACCTGGATTGCAAAAGGCTAGTTAGAGAGGGGTTAGGCACTGCAGTGCACCTGCTAACTCTGTGATGAGTAAGTGAGAAGCATCCCCTTGGAGGGCTCATAGCTTGGGGTACAGAGCACAGGTTGCATTTTACCCCAACACTAAAAGCAGTGACATAGAGCACAAATGTCTTTTCAGTGTTTAATAATTACACCTAAATGTATACATTGTAAACAAGGCATTTTATTTTATCTTACAGATTTTTTGACTGATTTGAGAGAAAGTGGGGGAGAAAGAGAAACACCAATTTATTGTTCCACTTATTGATGCATTCACTGGTTGCTTTTGTATGTGCCCTGACTGAGGCTCAAACCTGCAACCTTGACATATGGGAATGACACTCTAACCAACTGAGCTACCCAGCCAGGGATATCTTATGGATATTTTAATTAAAAACTAAAAACAAATCTACATGGAGAAATTGCCTCAGAGGATAAAGATGGGCAGAAAGAGAGAACGCAAGAGTGGTGGTAACATTAACACCTTAATGAATGTACCGGGAACCTCGTATGTGTTATTCCTGTTTACAAGTAGAGAACTGCAGCCCAGAAGGGTCAAGTAACCCACTGTTCTTCACCACACAACTACAATCATCTGAATCAGGTGTGTATATGTAAACATACCATACTCAAGGGAGAGCTCCCTGAGAGCAAGGCAGGGCAGGTGACCTGGAAAGAGTAAGGCACACGGGTTACCAGCACCACAAGGTAAAAATGCAAATCAAGTCCACTGGAGAAGCTCTCACAGGTAGGGAAGGAGCAGATCACCACAATCACCTCTCTTGTCATTTCAGTCAGCTATGCTCTGAGCAGACGTAACTAGACTAGCTGCACCACTAAAAGGGGTGCAGGAGAACAGCCCCGCCCTGGTGATCCTTGACACATTTATAAGGAGGGCAGGGGAAGAAGTTGCAGAGACCATCATGACTAATGAGCAACAAGAACTCCCTGGTTAAATGAGGCAAGGTCAGAAAAGGGACGCCTGCAGAAATTACAAGTACGTCCAGGAAGCACACTCAGGGGAAGTACCTAGGGGCAGGCTTTCCTCGGGCATCTGTGCACTCAGTGCTGGACTCCAGTGCCCTAAACTTGAAATTCAGTGCTCCTAGAATGCACTGGATTATAAGGTAATAACCTGATGCAAGGTGAAACTGAAAACATAGCTGGACCCTGACAGATATTAGCGTCTACACGCATGAGTTGGAGACAGACTACCAACAAATAGAAGTGGCTACAGATGAAGAAACAGCACCTGAGTTTGAGATCGTACGATAGTACTGTGAAATACTTTCACTTCATGAGCTGCAATGGCCAATATTCAGATAAGGAGTTTATTTACTTTGCTATTTAAAAGAAAATGAAAGAACTTAAATTACATACAATTTCCTTCTCCCCAAATTTTCATTTTGAAAAATTTCAAAATTCCAGGAAATTAAATATACTCAACCTAATATACACTTCACCTAAATTCACTAAGTGCTAGCATTTCTCTGCACTCTCTTATAGGTTTTATTCTTGAGCCATCAAGATTAAGTTGTCAAACAATAGACATTCCTAAAGGTGACTTGCAGATAATAAAATATTTTCAAAAATGAAAAATGGAATTCAATTTTCTTTGTTCATTTTAAATTTGGAGAAATATCTGTAAGGAAATGATGGGAGCATATGTCCAAATGGTTTTCAACTAGCAACTGCATTTATTTCTGTTCAGCTTTTCTGATGTTTTAGAGAGAGACACAGACAGACAGACAGACAGACAGACAGAAAGCAGATTGTTTAAATTGCAAAAGATTAGAAATTTAGACCCAGATATTCCACAGGTAGTTTTCATACAGTAGAAATGAAAACATCCTGGGTTTAACAGAATATAACATAATGTTATACAAGATTCTACAGAGGAAAATGACCAATCTAAAAAGGGTTAAGGTTTGGTTTTCAGATAATGTGGAAAGTAACAAGCCATGTCCAATATCAAATAATAAAGAATAAACATACATTTGTTTAGTAAATATGCATACTTATAAAAGTTTTTCTGAAGTCTGTAAAAATTAACTGATTTCTTAATTGTACATTTTCAAAGATTTGGACATAGTTATCCAAAAAAAGTATAATTCTACACGTACATGGATAATGAAGATCAAGATTAAAAAAACAAATTTTTACTGTTAATCATGAAACTCTTCAAACAGTGAAACACCATGAATGGTGCTTATTACATATTCACTATTTTGGACATTATCTCCATTTTTAATGGGAACATAAAATAAATGTTATTCTAACAGACTTAATATTTTATTTCATAAATGACAGCAAACAAATTAAAGGGCCATTTACATATCCATGATTACTGACCTTCAGAAAATTACCTCGATCTGTTTTAGAAATCTTTAATTCACTAGTCTTTATTCAGTGGCCACCTTCCAATGATGGCGTAAGACACAATGATGTTTTTCAGGTTCTGTGCCATTTTCAGGGGGAAGTGATTACAATCTTGTCCCCTGAAAGTGCATTAAACTGCTTAATAAAAGACCCTATGTATTTAAAGCATTGAATATAAAAAATGGAATAATTTTTAGTTAAAATATTAATTTAAAGTGGATCAAGTAATTTTTAAAGATGTTGGATGTTGAAGGAAGACTGGAAAAGAAATAATGCAAAGAAACATCACTTAAACCAAAGAAAGCAAACCCATCTCAGTTTTGGAGTATATATGTCTATCCAGTATTTTTTTTAATGTTATAGAAAGCATTTTCCCATCATTATGTCATCTCATAAAAGGCTAAACTAGTGCCAGAGGATATAAAATAAAATTTGGAAGTCTCACTTCACCTCTACAGTTCTACTCCAAGTCCCCTCTTTATAACTAATCATAGTTGCAATTTAGAAACTATGTTTTTATGAGTATATATACATAATATGCCCATATAGTTAGATATGATTTTATATGAAATAAAATATGCATATATTTGATATAAAAATAATTGATAGAGACACTCCTCCATTACTAAAAAGTAGTAACTTGTTTCTACTGTTTTTCTACTGCACCAATTTATACAATTACTCATGTGTAAATATGTGGTAACTATTTTCCCATAAAAAATATTTTATGATACATTTTTATTGTATTTTTTCCATTACCATCTATCTCTCTTACACCCTCTTACACCTATACTCTCTCCTCTCCTACAATCATCACACTGTTGCACAGGTCCATGAGTTTGTTCTCTTTTTATTTCTTTATTGCTCGATCCCTCCACCACCCCCAATAACTCCCTGACCCATAGCTGTCTGTCTGCTCTCAATGAGTCTGTCTCTGTTTTGCTTGTTAGTTCAGTTTGTTCATTAGATTACATTTATCAGTAAAATCATATGGCATTTATCTTTCTCTGACCGGCTCATTTCACTTACCATAATATTCTCTAGGTCCATCCATACTGTAGCAAAAGGAAGAACATTCTTCTTTTTTACGACCAATTAATATTCAATTGTGTAAATGTGCCATTTTTTTAATCTCCTCATCTATTGATGGACACTTGGCTGCTTCCAAATCTTGGCTATTATAAATAACACTGCAGTGAACATAGGGATGCATATATTCTTTCAATTTTGTGTTTCAAGTTTCCTCCTATAAATTCTCAGCAGTAAAATAGCTGGAACATGAGGCAGTTCTATTTTTAATTTTTTGAGGTAACTCCATACTGCTTTTCATAGTGGCTGAGCTAGTCTGCATTTTCACCAACAGTGCATGAGGGTCTTTTGTGGTTCCACATAAATTTTTGAAATATTTGTTCTAGTTCTATGAAGTATGTCATTGGAATTTGATTCCACTAAAAAACTACTAGAAGTGATAAATGAATTCGGTAAAGTAGCATGATACAAAATTAATACTCAGAAATCAGTGGCATTTTTATATGCCAATAATGAACTATCAAGAAGGGAAATTAAGAAAACAATCCCATTCCTCATTGCTTCAAAAAGAATAAAATACTTAGGAATAATTTTAACCAAGAATGTAGAAGACCTCTACTTGGAAAATTATAAGAACTAAAAAAAGAAACTGAAGAAGATACAAATAACTGAAAGCACATACTATGCTCAAGAATAGAAAGAATTAACATCATTAAAGGGTCCATACAACCCAAAGCAATCTACAAATTCAATGCATTTCCTATCAGGATACCAAAGGCCCTGCATAGTGATTCTGAAAATGAAGAGCAAAGCTGGAGGAATCATGCTACACAGTATCAAACTATACTATGAGGCTATAGTAATCAAAGCAGACTGGTACTGGCATAAAAACAGACACATAGATCAATGGCACAAAACAGACAACCCAAAAATAGACCCACAACTTTATAGCCAATTAATATTTGACAGAGGAAGCAAGCATATACAATGGAATAAAGATAGTTTATTTAATAAATGGTGTTGGGAAAATTGGACAGATACATGTAGAAAAATGAAACTAGACAACCTTCTTATACCACCCACAAGAATAAATTCAAAGTGAATCAAAGACTTAAATGTTAGATTCAACACCATAAAAATCCTAGAAGAAAACACAGGCAAGCAAAATCTCAGGCATTGCTCATAGAAATTTTTTATCAGATATATATCATTGGACAAGGGAAACGAAAGGAAAAATAAAAAACTGGGATTACATCAAACTAAAAAGTTTTTGCACATCAAAGGGGACCATCAACAAAATAAAACGAGAATCCACAGAATGGGAAAACATATCCACCAATACATCTGATAAGCAGTTAATATCCAATATTTATAAAGCACTTACAAAACAACACCAAAAAAACAAACAACCCATTAAAAATGGGCAAAAGACCTGAGCAGACATTTCTCCGAAGAGGACATACACATTGCCAATAGACATATGAAAAGTAGCCCGAAGTCACTCATCATCAGAGGAATGCAAATTAAAACCACCATGAGATACCATCTCACACCTGTCAGAATGACTATCATCAATAAATCAACAATCAACAAGTGCTGGCGAGGATGTGGAGAAAAGGGAACCCTCATGCACTGTTGGTGGGAATGCAGACTGGTGCAGCCACTGTGGAAAGCAGTATGGAAATACCTCAAAAAATTAAAAAATGGAACTGCCTTTTGACCTAGCAGTCCCACTTATGGGAGTATATCCAAAGGAACCCCAAACACTAATTTTGAAAGAATGTAAGCACCCCTACATTCATCGCAGTATATATTACAATTGCCAAGATATAGAAGCAGCCCAAGTGTTCTTCAATAGAGCAGTGAATAAAACAAATATGGGACACTACTTGGCTGTAAATAAAGAAGAAAATTTTACACTTGGCAACAGTATGGATAGACCTGGAGAACATTATACTACATGAAATAAGCCAGTCAGAGGAAGACAAATACCATATGATTTCACTCGTATGTGGAATCTAATGAATGAACTGAACTAACAAGGAAAATGAGCATTGACTCATAGATGGAGAACAGATGACAGCTACTGGGGGTAGGGAAGTTAGGGGGTAAAAGGATTGAGCAAAAAGGACAAAGGATTCATGGACATGGACAACAATGTGGTGATTGCTGGAGCAATAGGGATATAAGGGGACTGACTAAATCGTAATGGAAAAACTACAATAATGATTAAGTCAATAAAGAAAGAAAAAAATTACAGTGCTGACTAAGGTGTAATGAGGCAGGCATTCACATATGCTGCTGGTAGACTGTAAATTAATATGAGCTTTCAGTAAAGCACTAAATGAAATGCAACTGATTTCTGGACATTAATTTTGTGTCCTGCTACTTTATTGAATTCACTTATCAGTTTTACTGGTTTTTTGGTGGAATTTTAGAGTTCTCCATATAGTGTATCATGTCATCTGAAAATAATGACACTTTTACGTCTTTTTTTCCAATTTGGATGCCTTTTATTTCTTCTTCTTGTCCGATTGCTGTGGCTAGAACCTCCAGGACTATGTTGAGTAAGAGAGGTAGAAGCACACATCCCTGCCTTATTCCTGATCTTAAGGGGGAACATTTACAGTTTTTTCCCGTTGAGTATGATCGTGGCTGTGGATCTATCATAAGTGGCCCTTATTACATTGAGGTATGTTCCTTCTATTCCCCTTTTGTTGAGCATTTCTATCATAAATGGGTGCTGGATTTTATCAGATGCTTTTTCTGCATCTATTGATATGATCATGTGGCTTTTATCCATCCTTATATTTATGTGGTGAATCACATTTATTGATTTGCGATTATTGTACCAACCTTGCAACCCCAGAATAAATCCCACATGATCAAAGTCTATGACCATTAGCAAAATTTACAAGTCAAAGATAGATATAGTCAAATACACTTTCTGAAAGGCTTCATCCACTATATTTCAATCTACAGCACACAAGTGTGCCTTCCAGGCCATGACCTTCAGGACATGAATCTTCTTTTTGACCAAGAGATGGCTATAATACACATTTTAAATTAACCATTAGAGTCTATATATTTTTTCTTTGAATGTACATTGATTCAATGTATAGACTCTAATGGCTAATTTAAAAATGTGTATTTGTAACATTATGTAGCATTAATTTCCACCATTTGATCTGTTGTCTCAAATGGTGATAATTAAAAATATATACATTTTCCCTGATGTACGTACACCTAAGGCTCCACCCCTTACTATGTAACAGGCATGCCAAGACCAAAACAAAAAAAGGTCCAAATGAAAGAAGAGATCAAAGCTCTAGAAAAAATACAACTAAGCAATGAAGAGACAGCCAACCTATCAGCGGCACAGTTCAAAACACTGGTAATCAGGATGCTCACAGAATTGGTTGAAAATGGTTGCAAATTAGATGAAAAAAATGAAGGCTATGCTAAGTGAAATAAAGGAAAATATACAGGGAATCAATAGTGATGGGAAGGAAACCGGGACTCAAATCAATGGTGTGGGCCAGAAGAAAGTAAAAAAAATTCAACGAGAACAGAATGAAGAAACAAGAATTCAAAAAAATGAGGAGAGGCATAGGAACCTCCAGGACAACTTTAAACGTTCCAACACCTGAATCACAGGGGTGCCAGAAGAAGAAGAAAACCAAGAAATTGAAAACTTACTTGACCAAATAATGAAGAACTTCCCTAATCTGGCAAAGGAAATAGACTTCCAGGAAGTCCAGGAAGCTCAGAGAGTCCCAAAGAAGCTGGACCCAAGGAGGAACACACCAAGCCACATCATAATTACATTAGCCAAGATTAAAGATAAAGAGAGAATCTTACAAGCAGCAAAAGAAAAGGACACAGTTACCTACAAAGGGGTTCCCATAAGACTGTCAGCTGATTTCTCCAAAGAGACCTTACAGGCAAGAAGGGGCTGGCAAGAAGTATTCCAAGTGATGAAAAACAAGGATCCACATCCAAGATTGGTCTATCCAGCAAAGCTTTCATTTAGAATGGAAGAGCAGATAAAGTGCTTCCCAGATAAGGTCAAGTTAAAAGAGTTCATCATCAACAAGCCCTTATTATATGAAATGTTAAAGGGACTTATATAAGAAAAAGATCAAAAATATGAACAGTAAAATGACAACAAACTCACAGCTATTAACAACCAAACCTAAAACAAAAACAAACTAAGCAAACAACTAGAACAGGAACAGAATCACAGAAATGGAGATCACATGGAGGGTTATCAACATGAGAGTTGAGTCGGGAGAGAGGGGAAAAAGGTACAGAATAAGCAGCATAAATAATAGGTAGAAGATAGACAGGGGGAGGTTAAAAATAGTATAGGACATGTAGAAGCCAAGAACTTATATGTACGACGCATGGGCATGAACTAAAGGGGGGAATGTAGGTGGGAGACGGTGCGCAGGGCAGAGGGGAATAAAGGGGGGGAAATGGGACAACTGTAATAGTGTAATCAATAAGATATATTTTTTAAAAAAGAAGCCATTTCAATCCACATTATGCTCTTCAGGACACTAGAGAGAGAGTAAGCAGCTTACTGCAGTTTCCGTTAAGAAGTAGAACTAGGATCCCACTTGGATCCTACCTGACTACTATGCCCAGTCCAACCAGTCCACAGTCAAGCACACTAATGTCTTAGAGAAGCTTCCAATACACAAGGGGTCAGAGATGGAATAGGTAATAACACACTACTGATTCAAGGGCGAAGGAATAGAATATTCATGTAAATGGATGGGATAGTAGACCAATAGAGCATGGCGTATCCATGGTAGGAGATGAGGCCTAAAAATGGTCAATTGGAATTTGCATTGCAGAGTATATAGTATATCAAGCTAATGAGTTTAATTCTAAATCAGAATGCAGGAGGAAGTTTCTTTATGCTTTTCAAATTGAAGGTGATGCATTTTAAGTTGTGTTTTGAAAAATTAAGCAAATACTAATATGCAGAATGGATTAAAGAAGGAACAGATGGTAGAAAACAAATATACATCAGTCCAGTCAAAAAAAAAAAAAAAACCAACAAAAAACCCACAGCTGACATTGGGACAGATGTTATGAAAATAGATTCATATACACATGCAAGAGTAAAGGTAGAATATATAATACATGGCAATAGATAAAACATGATGAAGTATTTTTGAAAGAAACAAATTTGAAGTCTGGGAGACTCAGGGCAAAATTACAAGAAACAAGAGAGACATGCACAGTGATGGAATTTTACGTGGGTAGAGAAACATTCGGAAGTTATGCACAACCTCACGGGGGTGAGGCCACTGTGACACACAGAGGCTGTGGTGTGCTGCGCAGCTGGATGGAGAGCCAGGCACAAAACAGAGGGTTTCAGCTCACACTGCCCTTTAGCCTAGGGACCACCCCCCTCCGTGACACTATAGAGAGAGTGTAAAGACAGTTCGAAGATTTTTAGATAGTAGTAATGAGCTAGTATTTGTGGGTAAGAGCAAGGCTGGAGGGATGGCACAGAAACTAAAGGTCACACCAAGAAAGAAAATATAAAACCCCATCTACAGAAACAACCTGCACACAAGCAGGCAAAGCACAAGAAAGTCAGTTCTGTAAATAATACACTGAGAGAGCTTAGAAACAATGTCAGAGAAGCCAAGAGGGAATTTTCCAGGGATGCAATAGACTCAAAGTGCCAGCTCAGCCACTTGCTGATAGCAGGAGAAAAACTCCACATGTACCTTAAAGAAAATATTTTCATTGCCAATTAGAATTCTTCACTTATTTTACCATTTCCAGTATCTTTAAGAAAGTAAGACATGAGATTCATCCTTTTATTAAAATACACAGAAAATGAATAAAAGTTAACCATTACATAGTAATATATACACTAACACAAGCCACCCAAGTCCAAAGTGAGTACTGAGCCCCCAAAAATACTTCGTATCACTGCCTAAGTCATGTCCATACTGCAGAACAAAATTAGGAAAAAGTTTAATGCATAGCTCAATGGGAAAATCTCTTTAAAATAACAAACATATTATTGTTACTTGAATTGAGACCTATTTTTCTTGGCCAACCTACAAAACTGTTTCTTTTTCTAAAAGTTCAGGACATTAATACCAAAGTCTTGGCCAAAGGTTTATGAAAATATTACTGAAGTGGGTCTGTTAATGATTAAAATACAAAGTTCTCAGGAAAATTAGTTCCTCAAGGGATATGAGTAAGTCCAAAAGCCTAGATTTCTGCTGATACAGTCTAACATTCCTTTCCCTTCCCTCAAACTTTCTCCAATTTAATCTAGAAGAGATTCTTGAAAAGTTAAAAATTCAAAGTAAGGAAAGATATATCACTATCTATGGAATAAGATACTTTTTATCAAAATATTTGCTATAAAAATGTTTTAAGAAAATATTTTTACATACATAAATTACAAGCATATAGCTCTTTAGAAGTGTATTCATAAAAGTATGGTATGCTTGGAATCAAAGGTTGTAAAAGAGATTTAATGCCACCAGGAGTTTAGTCAACCTTCCTCAAAAATAAGCAAAAAAGGAAAATCCCTGAGAAATAAACATGGGTAATGCCCTCAGTAAAAGAGAAGACAGGAATTAAAATGAAACGTGGTAAGTCCTATGATGGAAAGAGAATAAAAAGCAACCACCTGTACTTACTTTGGTTTTGGCAGGGGTTGGAGTCTGGGAAGCAAAGTAGGCCACATGTAGGTGTCAGGAGAAGTCTCTTAAGGGTGGAGACCTCCAAGCTGAGACCAGAAGGGATCAAGAAGAGCAGAGGGGAGAGTTAGCTAGCATGTACAAATTCCCAGAGACGCAGGGACAAGATGAATCTGGGGACCAGAGCAAGTTCAGTTCTAGGACTGCACTGGAGAAGCAGCTGGGATACAGTCAGTGAAAGAATGTCAGGAAAACCCAACCAAACCAAAACATTTATTATTTACTGTATGTTAGGGTGCTGATATTAAAGTTTTACATGAATTGATTCATCTAATCTTCACAATCCTCTGAAATAGGTCTTAGAAAATTACGAAACCTGATCTGAGGCTTAGAAATTTGCCCAGCATAACACATGCTATGAAATTCCAACACAGGGCACTCTGACTCCAGGCAGCTGTTAACTACTTGGCCCCTCACAGCTCCCGAGGATGGTCAAGCTCTCAAGGGTGGTAAGCACAGTTTTTCACCACATGTCACTCTGACCTCAGTGGACACAGTGACAGGGAGGTGGCTGCAATGTTGTCACAGTGGCCACGACAGAGCGGTCTGAACTTGGAGAAAGGGAGATGCACAGGAAGGACTATATCTGAGGATATTTAGAAAGAGAATTTCCAGGAATGGAGGTAGGGAGAAAAGAAATAGGGAAAGTGAGAAATAATACTCAAAATACCACTGGTTGGTCAAAAATCCAAGAAATAGGACCCTAGGCTGTGTTTTCTTTAGTAAAAACAGCCTCTAGGTAAGGTAATAACCACCGCTTTCATACACCAACACATACTCAAATTCACACAAGCCTTCACTCTGAGCCAGATTCTATGTCAATTTTTTTAAAGATTTTATTTATTTTTAGAGAGAGGGGAAGGGAAGGAGAAGGAGAGAGAGAGAGAGAGAGAGAGAGAGAGAGAGAAACATCAATGTGTCGTTGCCTCTCACACACCCCCTACTGGGGACCTGGCCCACAACCCTCACTGGGAATCAAACCGGCGACCCTTTGGTTTGCAGCCCGCGTTCAATCCACTGAGCCGCACCAGCCAGGGCTGTGTCAATTTTTATCAACCACAGCATTTAATAAATTAGAACTTTATGTTTAAGAGGTAGAAAAACTGACATAAATAAAGTGTCCAAAGCCATGGGATAGAATGGTAAAGGACATTTAAATGGGGCATATATTCCATCTTTCTAGACACTTAAAATCAATTTTAGAAATTTCATATCTATAATTAATGAAATACTAATTTTTACTGTGTGTTCTTGTAACCATTTCTGATCTACCATTTAATACTATAAATAACAGAAAAAATTAAGAAAGAAATCACTGCATTTGTATCTATCACTGATACTTTCTTTGAAATTGCAGGTAACATCTCAACTTACTCAGAACCAGGATGAGAGAAGTTTGGAAATAACAGTGATAATCTCAATCCATTACTTTGCATAGTAAACTATTCAATGCATCTACAGATAGAGTATTCTGATCAGCCAGGACTCCTCAAACACTCATCTAAACTATGAAATGTAAAACAAGGAAAGAAAGGGAAAGAATGCCTGGTCCCAATAGGTGATTTAAAAAATAACAAGTTAAATTGCCAACAATCCTTCATTGAATAAGAAAGGCTGTAAATGAGACACTAATATCTGTTGATCAAAATTATCGAATTCCAAACAGACCAGTTCCATCAACACAAATCCTGTATCTCCAGAAGCTGAGCCTCTTCAATAAATCCCAGTGATTGAAGAAACAAAGCATGTTTAAGTCTGATAAGAACTTTAAGTCTTTCAAATAGATTGTTTTTATGCTATTATATATAGTTTAATGCATACTGGGAGGAAATGCTAACATAGAAGTAAATTCCAATAGCTCTTCATCTTGAAGTACATTAAGAGAAGAAAAACTATTGATTCTGCTTGAATAGAATTTGTATTAAAAAGTTACTATTGCAAATCGAGCATAAATCTCTTATCTTTCAAGAATATTTAGTGAACCACCCATTTTTAAAAGGTCTTGTCCTTTTCCTGCCCCATCACTGAAATCATTTGTATTCTAGCAAATTATGGAAATAAGAATAATTATTGACCAATTATCCCCAACTAGGAGATGGGGGAGGCTGTGGAGGAAGTGTTGAGGCGATACTCTAGGGAGATAGGTCATTGAATTCATCATAGAAAAATATTTATAAAATATCTGAGATTTAAAATATGAAAAGAATGCAAAGTTATGTCAAAGGTAAAAATTTTTTTTCAGAAAATCACATCTGACTTACATGAATTTTATGTGTTTAAAAGTAACAAAAATGTTATTTAAAAGTTTCCAAGGGAGGCAACTGAAGAAAAAATATTTCTTAAACTCATCCTTATCAATTTGTTCCCATAAGATTACTGGTGCAAATTTAGTAATATAGTGTCCTCAGGTGAAAAAATATTAATCTTAATAAACATTTACCGCTTAAAAATGCATTTTTTGTAAGGTTTGAATGCTCCCCTGTATTCAAGCTCAGATAGTGCTCACTCAGCTGCCAAATAACTTACGGTTTGGGAAGAGAAAAATAGAGAAATTAAAGTTAAATATAGAAGAAAAATCTAAGACCTGCTGAGGTATATCTGAGTGATTTATATCTAAGCAAACACCAAACTACTGGACTCGACTCTCTAAAACAAGAACTGCACCCCACCCCCAACACATACAAACTCACTCTTCCTTTTCCTTAGAAAAAGTGGGGAACTCAATGGCTTGTGCATAAGCCGTTGAGCCACTTTCAGCTCATAGGCTGGCCAACTATGTCAACAGCCTTCTGCTTTAGAGAATATGTAAAGGGAACTATTTTAAAGTCCCATCTGTCAGTTTAATAGATTCATGGAATTTCATGTTTCAATGTGAAATGACAGAGTGAACTTGGGCATTGCTGGTGGGAGTGTACTTTGTCCAACATCAGTTTGGAAACATCCATCAAAGTTACAAATGTATATCCCCAGCTGGTGTGTCTTAGTGGATTGAACACCACCCATGTGGGTTCAATTCCCGGTCAAGGCACATGCCTGGGTTGCTGGCCAGGTCCCCTGTTGTGGGCTTGTGATGTTTCTCTCCTGCATCGATCTCTTTCTCCCTCCCTTCCTCTCTCTCTAAAAAAATAAATAAAATCTTTACTAAATAAAGTTACAAATATATATTGTACATTTGTAAAATCCCACAAATGTGTAATTTCACTTTTAGGTATCTATCCAAGAGATGCTCAATGCAAAATGGCTTATGTACAAAGGTTATTCACTGCAGCATTGTTTGCAACAGCAAATCACTGTAAGCAATATAAATACCCACCAGCAAACAATGGCCCATCCATACAAAGGAAAATTATTAAACAATTTAAAAATGGATACCTTTTATATTTCAATATGGAAAGACTGCTAAGATGTATGGAAGGAAGGAAGGAAGGATGGAAAGAAACAAGAACATGGTAGACAGCATTTAAGTTAAAATGTGAAAAGAATATATTGTCACACTTCCACATGGAAGAAAAATGCTATTTGAAAGGATCCACAAGAAGCTAGTAACTGCAAATGGACAGGGGAGCTGGGGACTATAAGGCAGAACTTTGCATATCCATGTGTATGTTTTGGTTTTGGAACTATGAATACATTACCTGGGCAAAAACCAGATAAATAACATTTTCCACAAAATAAATTTGAAAAATCATTTTATCAAACCATTCCCTGTATAATCCAATGTCTTCCAAGGTAACAGGAAAGATCCCCTAAATCTAATCACTCATCTCACACAAACCTCTAATGAACCCAGTGGATAATAAGAAATGAATGGGGACAACTATCACCATCAATTTAAACAATATATCAAAACTCTCTACAGCCTGTGTGGTGTCATCTTGATATCAAAATTAATTACTTTAACTAAAAAACTTTTTGTGCAATTCCATAAGAAACAAAGGATATTATTCTCTCTTTGAATATAATTTCCAAAGCTCAATTTTATATTAAATATCCAAGTCTACCAAATATCGATATATAAAAAAGAGTAGCTTTACTCAGAGCACTGAAGAAAATAATTTCAAAAACCTAAATAGTACATATAACATGCTAATAGATCAAAACTTAAAATATCTTTATTATATATTGAACATGAGTACCAAAACTCCATTGTCCTAGAATGAGAAAATTCATTTGTAACAGCAAATAAATTTTTGCCATCTTGGGGTTCCAAGAGTAATAGTATAATTCATCTTGACTCTAATAAAAATAAATAACCTCCAAAGTCTATGTAAAGTAATTTTTTTAACAGCAGAAAACAGTTCTCAAACAAATGAAATATGTAACATATTCAAGAAAGAACATTTTAACTATATTGCTTTCAACTCAATTATTTATAAAATATTAAATATAATCAAATGGTTTGCTCAAATATTGTTTTTCCAATTAAACAAAAAATTTATCTCTCATTTCAGTTATAATACAAGGAGTAATTTAATATTTTATAACGAAATATTTTTAATATTTAAATAATAAAATAATTTTAGAACAGAATTCATGATTATGCCAGGCCTAAAACATCCTGGGGGCCTTCTTTTCCTCATGTCCCACTGAAGCCTCAGTTATGGGAGTCACAGCAGGCCCTACCCTCCCATTAGCTCCTCAACAAAACCTTCAAAGACTCAGGTGGCTTTCCCAGGGCTTCCTGAGCAACTGGAATCCAGCAGAAATCACGAGGATGCTGCAAGTTGTTAGGAAAAGACTGACAGTGCTCACCTTTAACATGTGAACCCATGTTCAATTACAAGACACTCTCAGAGAAAGATCAGAAGTGAAGAAATAAACTTCTGGATAAGGAAGGCAGTGCTCTCTCCACCACATAATCAAGTTATCTAAACTGAAACACTGTTCTACATTGACTGAACTTAGAATTTTTTTTGCATGTGTTGGTCCTTTAGTCTGAAATCATATTACAAATATTTCTGCCAAGTGAAGATGCTAAGTGACAAGCAATGATGCAAGCAAACATCAATGACTCAAAAGTGTGCCTGTGTTTTATAATGCTACATATGAATGTCTCAGTATTTGTTTTCTTTGACTTTTGTATCTGCAGATTTTAGCTCACAGTAACAATCACATCATATCACATAGCATTATAAAATAAATGGTCAATCTCATCCACTGGACAAAGGCACATCCATTGCATGGTATCGGAAAAAGTATATGGACTTTTTCCTTTCAATTTCTTGAAACACTATTCATCCATAAAATACACGGGCGCTTATTAAGAGCTACAAACCAACGGTAAACAAAAAAATGCCTGTGCCATTGTAACATATGGAAAGAGACATAAGAATACACAAATTCAAATTCTTAAATATTAAAAGGAAAGGATGGTGAGAGAAGAGAGGCCTTCCTTCAGACAGGAGGATTAGGGTTGGTCCCCTGAGGGGCGATATATGGCTTCCTACATGAAAGATAAGAAGGAACCAGACCTGTCAATTGGGAGGGATAGCAAGCCAGGCAGAGGGAACAGAGGTTGTTTTAACTGAGTACATATCTGTTGATCTGAAAGATCTAGTACACACATACCTCTGGTGACAGAGAGGAGCTGGAGACAAGAGCAAAGTCCTAAGAGAGAGAACTAGGAAAGGCAGACAATACAGGGGAAGACAGCTGTCCTGTGGGAGGTCAGAGGAGCTTCTCTGGGTACAAGGGACAGGATGAGCACAAGCCCAGCTGGGTTCATAAAGTTGGTGGTGGAAGCACAGGAAGACACTTCTATAATACTGCTTCCAATTTCTCAATGGAGTACGAAGTTGTCACAGATGGCCACCTAATGAATTACTTAAGAGAATTAGCAATTATCAAAGGTAGGAAAAGACTACACTTCTCAAAGGGTTTAACTTAATTCCAATAAATATCAGTATTGCTATTTCATCTTATAATTTGGGAATTACAGTATTTGTAGGAAAAAAAATCGCTTGCTCTTTTAATCTTACAAAGTCAGATTTGCTAAAATTAAAAACAACTCAAAGTAGTAACACATGTTCATTGTAAAGGAATGTAATAACACAATACATGAAATGGAACCCAAAAACCCACACCAAAGTATCCCCTTATATCATTAGGAGTTTGCTGTGGAAACTTTATGTTTATTTTCAGTACTTTAATTTCTTTGTAATTTGTTCAGCTACTAAAGCTGATCTACAGTCTCCTTTCAGCCATAAGGGCAGAGAAAATAAAGAAAAAAAGTAACAGCTCTTAGAAATATAGACCCAATGAAATTACTATAGAGTATATATGCCCCAGCATCAGTGAGGAGGAAAAAGAACTTAATACATTTGATAATCAGCAATTCTCTTAAGTGCAAAACATTTATCAACCATTAGATAAAATGTTTCAGCACTTAAAACAGCAATTTTTCAGGACCATTATAGAACCATGTTGAAGGTAAATGGAAAAATCCTGTGTATTACTGATAAATTTTTTTTTAAATGTATACCTACCTAGGTCATATCATTCCAAAACTAGAAGTGGCTTATGAGTGACACTATTTCTACAGGCAGGCTACTGGAAATGAGTAGTGACAACATACTGTAGGCTGAAAATGCTAATGCAATTTCTCAACCAGTATATTTTAAAGAATAAGCAGTTCTACTGCTTACTGAATGCAGAAATAAAGAAAAGAATTTCAAAAGCAAAATGACATGCAGATGGGTGGGAATAAACAGAGTTAGTGTATAAAGTATGTATTCTTTTCATCATCAGATTCAGTCTCTCAGCTCACAACAAAAATCTTTAAGACTGCCTGCAATGAAAATATAAAAAGGCACCTGAGGGTCACAGCTAAAAATGAAGATGTATCGTTATCCACAGTGCAAGCTCTACATGTCTCGTACTAGCAACTGTATTCTCAAGCAAGAAAATCATTAGCTACTAACAAATTCCCTGTGCAGGTTAATCCACACACCACCAAAGATTTTTTCACTCAGTAGAATTTCTGACTCACTCCCCTGCTGTTTGCAAGCTTTTAGCACCACAGGCCAAAGAAGCAATCACATGGCTAGGGATAAAGGAGCAGGACTGCCGAGTACTCCCTTGCCCTGCATAACTCACTCCAAAAGCCACTCACAGCAGAAAGGGACCCGGATGTTTAGCAAGTGGCCAAGCAGTGCCTTTTTAAGAGTCAGCTTTCTGAAAAGACATCCTTAGATTTAATCATATTAAAATCACGTGTGCTTGCCACAACCAAAATGAATATAAAAAATGGACACAGACACAGAGATTATAACTAATGTCATTTCTGTCTGATTACATTCTTCAGAAAAGAACCAGAAATAATTTTAAAAGATTAAATTTTATTCTAATTTTGATAAGATGCCACAGAAGCCAGAATCCAACTCTGAAAGGACAACGAGGATGAAATACATCAGAGATACGACAGGGATGACAATGAACTGGCCCAGCATCCCAAACCCACTTTCAATAAGCAAGGAGGGGACAATAGACTGGCCAAAGGTCCATCACATTTTTTCCATAAAGTAAAAGACACAATTTTCAGTTTCACCAATAACTCTATTGATTTAGATATTCTGAATATGTCAACTATCTCTTGCTACTGGCTTTTAGTGGGTAGAGGCCAGGGGTGCTGCTAAATATCTTCCAATGCATAAGACAGCCACACAACAAAGAATTATTTGGCGAAAATGTCAATAGTACCAAGAAACTTCGCAAGCCACGTGGACATGGTCGATCAGTCACAGCACCTTCTCCATATACTACACAAATCTTTTTTGTGTTTCAGTTGCATTTCTACCTTTCTTGAAATAATAAATATGCCAAAAATGTGTATTTTCTTTCATATTCAATATTAAAATGGCTACACAAAAATTCACCAATTTTGATGTTTTCTTTAGAATGCACACTGAGATGACAGCTGTCAAAATACAGTCTAACAAAATTGTTTCGAATGAAGTCAAATGACAACTAAGCACTACTTGAGCCATCACATGGAAAAAACATAATGGACTTTTTGGCCAACCCAATATTATTTAAAGAAAGAATTAGTCACTCAAGCCTATTCTTAACTAAGTAAAGATGGAAGGCAGGCAGTGTGAAACAAGTGCCTACAACACTACACCAGAAACGGGATCCGCAGTTTCACTCGTGCTATGTCCCTCATTTCCACACAGAGAGCCAGTATCTGCCAAACACGTATCATGCTCCCCTTTTGTACACAGGGAAAGTGAAGTCTGCAGGGCTTACACAAGCTGGATGAGGCCACACAGCCAGCGAATAAGGGCAGGTTTCCAATCCTGGCACACATGCCCTGGGCTCACTCACGCTGTGTCTTCACGGCTGAAATTACAGAAGGCTGAAATGCTGCTGGATGCTCTCAGGAGAAAAGACTGCCCAAAGCAGCCCTGCTAGTGGCTGGTAAGGCTCCTGCTGAAACCAGTATGTCTTTCTCAGAAGGATGTCCACCAGAGCCCCTACCTTCCAGTCCTATTCTTCACTTGATGTTTCTACTCCATGGTTCTTTGATAATAAAAGTAGAAATATGTAGGGCTTATGAAAAATCATGTGTCACATACATATGGCATGCTTTAATCATTATGTTTTAAAATTCAAATTAGTGTAAGACATGTGGCAGTCATCATATTATCAAGGATCAACAAAATAATCTGTCAGAACAGGTTATTACAGCCCGGTGACATGACAAGTCTCTTTTAAAGGTTGTTTCGGTTTTATTTTTGGTGTTATTGTGAACATGACAGATTTCTGATATAAAGAAAATCTCTGGCATTTTATAATAAAGCAGAATTTAATTTTAAAACAATCTTGATATTTTTAGTTTCTACACTTGCTGTTGCTAGATTCTGCACAAGTTCTGCAAAGTTTGCCAATTAGGAAATATTATTAACAAATCCCCTTCCTTGTAATAAAAAACTGCAGCATTTTAGAATTTAGAGGCAAGGGCACCTTATTTTTAACCAGATAACCCAAATAGTCATTTGGTTACTCAATGGCTGTGGGCTAAAAAATAAAAGCAAACAAACAAAACACATTACAGTTACGATCTGGCAACACCAGAACTAACCTTACATCACATTAACGATGGCTGGTACAACTGAAGCCGTTTGTTCCTACGGCAAAACTTCGAAAGCTTCTGCACGGTTTAGCAGGATACTCCTCAGTCATTTCACCAGCCAGTCAGCAGGTGTTACAATCAGATTTCTGAAGAAGTCATCTTCTGATTTTTTAATTAATAAAGTATAATCATTTCATATTCTGAAAGCTAACGATGTCATCTAGATAGTTCTAAATGCCAGTGAAATGAGAATTTTTTTTAACTTACAAAAGGCTATTAAGCCTTTGGGAAAAGAAGGGACCCTTCCCCTATGCAGGCAGATCAGAGGAAAAACCAACAGGGACGAGACATGTGAGAGCAGAACACAGGACCTAAACCCCCCACAGCTGTCCTTTCGTCGCACCGTGGGAAACAGGCAAAACCCGGCACCACGACGACACACTGACTGTAAAGTACGCCCAGGTAAAATCTGGGCACGTTCAAAATGTTTCCTCACTACTATCTTCACACTCACATCCAAAATAGACTCTACTTTCAAAAAATCTGCTTTTGCCCTAGATCTTGAAAAAATGAGACCTTAATCAAATTATAATAAAAAAATAAAAAAACACTTTCATAGAAACATACCTTTCCCATGATTTGTGAACATACTCATCATGTATTATGTGAATATTAGTTATAATACATATTTCCCAGTTTAAAAAGTATCAGAATAAGACTTTTAGAATAATTTTAGCAATATTTTACTTAAACGTTTCCACTTATCTAATATTCAGTATTTTTTCACCCTAATATAGGATTCAACAAATACAGGGTAATGTAAAAACAGACACACTCTCTGTGTTAGCCATCTTCACTTCAGAAGGAAGTAATAAGCAGGTCAGGAATGTTTTGTTCGGCATGGAAAAGGATAAAGCGAAAGCATCATGGCTAAAGAAAACAACAAAAGTGCATAAAATGATAAGAAAAGAAGACACTGAAATCGCTCCTAAGACTCCTGGCCTTCAGTGCTAACTGAATGGGGGGTGCGCAGGCCGGGGTGCAAAGGGTACGGGTGCAGTGCAACGTCGCGCTGGAACTGTGCCGTCACCACACATTCCGGGGAGCTTTCCTCACAGGTTGCCCCCTTCAGCATCATCTGCATATTAGACGAAGTTTTTGCATGACGGAAAGAACTGCAGAACATGGATTTTTCTCTAAAGGTCAGGGCAGTCACTCCCCTACAACAGAGCTCACACCGAGGCTGGAACATTCCTAGCTCCTCCATGCTATTTCTGCTAATTGGCTTCAGGCCTGTTCACCAAGATATGGTAGTGAAAATGGCAGGCTCCCAATTAGCTTAACTTCCCTCAAGGTCCCTCTACTTTCCGGTCCTAAATTCTTCCAATTACATATTGTTAAAATCGCTGCCTCCTCTTTTGTGGAATTTATTAGTTGCAATAAACAGTAGGGATGTAAGAGCAAGTAAGCATATGATCTATTAACTGCCAACATTAAATTATAGTCTACAAAAAGTCAGAGGAGTGGTAATGGTTAAAAAGAATTCAGATTTCTTCAACCATTGTTAAACATCAGAATTAAGGGTTTTGTTGCTTTTATCATTTCTTTGGTCTCCAAATCAAAATGTCAGAAGCATGAACACTTTTTCAAGGCTATACAACAACAACCCATTTATTTTTCAAATCCTTTGTGCTTCCTCTGAAACCTCTCAGAAAACTGAAGTCACAAGATTGACCTAAGGAAAGGATGATCTTTGAACGATCCAGTCCTCTACCTTCTGAGATGAACCTAGTATAGAATTCAGCTATACACCATTCTGAGCAAGGTGAACTACTCACTGGAAAGCAAGACTACTATTTTTGGAAAAAAATGTTGAGCTTGATTCCAAGTGTTTCCTGGTACAGAGTTCTAATAAGATACATCACCTACCATTGGTGATAGAGGTGTAACTTACCAATATTCCAACAAAGTAAAAGAAGATTCAATATTCCCTTATGTAGGACCGATCCCACAAAAAGAGAAGGACACATTCAGCTTCCAGAGGTGCCTGCCAACTCAGCATTCTACACACTCTATTGTCCTTTTCATCCCTACTATTTATTCCCACTGGCAAAGCTGATGTGGTCATAATTGTCTTCAAAAAACAGACCAGAGATAATGGGAGACAAGCACTCTAGTAGGAAATAGAGCAAAGCCAAAACCATCGGAAGTATATAAACTCTAGGACTCTGTTGACCTCCTTAGTCCAGATGGCACGAGGGAGACAGCCATGAGTTCTACCCTGGTGATCCCACATCGTACAGGCGGAGGGTTGATCTTTTTAACCATATAAAACATTCTTTAATGTGTGTGATGCCATTCTCTTTATTATATTTTAATGGCAAAAACTAACAAGAAAAAAAGCCACAGACAAGACATCAGTCCCTTAAAGTCAGATGGCTAATAGGGAACAGTTACAAGAATGAATCCATAATTAAACAGGAAGAGCTAGAAGAGACTCCCAGTGTGTGAGGCCTAACTTATTAGATCTCTTCCGCCCAAACAACTGTACTTACTTTTAGCCAACGTTTTAACATGGGTTTGATTAGTTTTTGCTGTTCTTATCCAGTTAAATACATTTCAGTCCAGTTAATTATCTTTCTTATGTGAATTTAGTGAGTGGATAATCATTCTTAAACTTAAGTCAAGGGAAAAGATAGTTTTAGGCTCAGAAATTATAGCTAAATGTCATCTACATTAGACTACACAGACTAAGGAAGTACTTATTTTTACAAAACTTACTTATCATGGAACAAATACTTCAAATAACTTCAACAGAAACCAAGACAGTCTTTAGGGAAAAGCGTGTGTGGGGGGGGCTTCTATATGCAATCCCCTTGGCTTAAAAAAGAAAGCATTTTATATCACTTTACAAAGAAAAACTATATTACTTCCTTAAAAAGAGATCTACAACCACAGTAGCTAGATAAAATTTTTATTTTCAGAATATAATTGAACATATCATATTTTTAAAACTCCAAGCTGCCCATTTTTTCTCTGAATCGTGTGATAAAAATGGCCACGTTTACATATTTAGCTAACTGTACCTTCCTCCTTGCTTTACCAGAGCCTGACTGCATTCAGTGAGGAACTGCTGTGTTTCAGGGAAGGGCCAGGGCCATGCCATGCCCCACCCCCACCCCCACCCCAAGCTCCAGGAGATCAGGCTCAGGTAGTCTAAACCAAGACTGGTACTCTTACTCCCTTTGATTTAGACCGGAGCAGGCAAGTAATCCAATTCCCTTCATCAAAACAGATGGGGCATCTGTTGGGGAGCCTTGCTTTCAAAAAGTGCCACAAAGAAGCAAAGGGCACTGTTCCTCCTCCTCTGTGCAAGCCATGGTGGTCGGCGCTCCGGCAAGAAAGGATCAGCTCAAGAGCACAGAGCCAGGAGCCCTGTAAAGGCTCCTGGAAGAGACAGAGAATCCAGATTCCCAGGGGACCCTTCCCTTTTTCCAGGGTTCTTGTGAATGAGTAACATTTCCTTTGGCAATCTAGATTTCCTGTCATCAACAGACCACTTTAACCAGGCATGATTCTAGCTCCTTGGGAGGTGTGGTATCACTTGATATAGCAACTATGTACAGCAGACTCTATGATTATCCCACTTGATGAATGAATACACTGAGGTATAGACAAGATTATCAATGTGCCCAAATGTCATATCAAATATCATATGTGGTAAATAGCTGGTACTCAGCTGGTCTGACTCCAGGTCCATACTAAACTATCTAAATCTTAAAAACATTTTCTTCAAAGTGGTAATGAAGTAATAACACCAATTAGTTTAAAAATATGTATTCTTTGGAGAAAATTTCGTTTTTCCTAAGTAGAACTTCCATGGTTTCTTAATTATTTAAAATTATTTCAATCACACAATGTTTTTGTATGCCAACATTTACTATAGAATAAAAATTAGCCCTGGCTGGTGTGGCTCAGTGGATCGAGTGCCCACCTGCGAACCAAAGGGTCACAGGTTCAATTCCCAGTCAGGGCACATGCGTGGGTTGTGGGCCAGACCCCAGTAGAATAAAAATTAGTACATTTGCCTTACCAACACTGGTATCAAAGGTAAACTGTCCTTTTTAACAGTTTTGTATTAGAACACCCACATACCAAATTATTTTAGAAGGTTTATGCCATAAGACAGACCAAGGTTAATTAAGTAAAACAGAACTTCTTTCCACTGACATTATTAATCTAAATTGAAAACCAGTTAGCCTGTATCTAGGCAACATAATTATTAATAATTTAAAAAATTTTGAAGCAGATAAACAAAAAAACATTCTCTCACTTGAGTACTCACCTAGTCTCCCACCCATGTGAACATTTTAAGAAAATAAGTGATGAAATAACCAAATAAGGGAATTTTTAACATCAAATCTATTAAAAGTATAATGAAAACACTGTGACTGACAATAAATAATTAAGACTTAAAAAAAAAACAACCTTGGAAGAATTTTATTTTTATACAACAAAATTTACGAGATAAATTCTTAGCTTCATATCATGAGAACAATTCTGCCAGAAGCCCTCGTCTCCACGACAGGAGGCTACTGTTTACAGTGAGGGGTAAGCAATGCTATTTCATGAATTGTAGGGGCTCCCATGCAGAATGAACTAACCAGTTCTAAAAATGTATAAACCTACAGCAGATCCTTGACATGTATGAAAGGATAAGTCTCCAAACCTGACAAATAATCTAAATTCTGAAACAACACTACAGCATATTTATCTCTCATAAAGTGAAGTCACACACAACAAAATTTTAATTTGCCTCTTCATATCCTCTGATTTACTACCTACAAATGAAGAGAAGAACCCATAAGTAGCCTGGAAATCCCACTCATAATCTGCATTATTCACTCCAAATATCTATGCCTTGGCCACATAACAAACGCTGAAGTTGTGATGTTTCAGAATATACAGCAAATATTTGTAACTGCTTATGAGAAACGTGTATTCAAAATACTCTACATTAATTTTAGAGAGACTCAACACAGAGCCTGTCACTTAACTAACTAAAGTGTGTTAGAATAATTTACTTTTAATCCTGACTATAATGGAGGGATAAATTCTGATGCAGTTAGGAAGTTATATCAAAAACACATATAAAAGAATTCATTTAAGTTACCTGTTCTTGCTTCTCCAGCCACTTGTCCACCATCGGGTGACTAGCACTCAGAGATGAGCGAGCATTGTCTCTCTGAAACTGGTTAGACCAGTTACTGGTATCCCGTGGAAGGCTTCTGTAGTTTTCATCTTTCTATTAAAAAAGAAACAAAGTTTTCTCGTAAAAAACCAGACCTTGCAAATTAATGATGCACCTGGTTTGTCAAAAGTAGCAGAAAAATTATTCCACATACTTAAAATATTTCTTAAAGCTTACACAAAGTAGCTGATTGAGGACATTTCATCTAGATTAGACCTGAGAAATGGAACCATATGCCAAGGATAAAGGAGTCGAAGAACTAGAGCAACAAAGGCAGCACACATGTGTGCGCACGTGTGCACACAGGAGGCAAAGCAAGATACTCCACACTCCCTCCCAAACCCATCTCCCCAGGCCAAGTACATGCAAACATATTTCCATACAACAGTTTTACTGGTGTTTTCTTCTTATTTCCAATCTTACAACAATATTGTTAGGTATTTTCTATAGTTTAGCAAAAATGTATAAAATATGGAAGACTAATTAATTTGGCTCCCTATTCTAGGTCTTTGTAGTTTTCTGACTTTGAGCAAGAGACATAAGATCCTCTGGGCTATTCCGTTACCTACTTCTAAGCTATTTTATTCGTAAGCAATAATTCAAATATCAAGTAAAGAAAAAAAATTAGTCTATCCCAATACATGGTACATAATAGACACATGACTGTTCACCCCAACATGCTTATGACAAGTGATATCTTTACAGAAAAACCTTAGTAAATATTTATTTTAAATGCACCAGAACAACCACATGCTATTGGATGTTTCTTTTAAATAACAGCTTAAATAACTTTCCTGTCCAGCTGTAAAACTTAACTTTAATGTTCTAAAAATAAATGAGAAGGCTAGGATAAAACAGGGAACTCAAACATTTCAATAACTAAATCGAAATAAATATTTCCTACAAGAACAAATTTAAAATGTTAACATGACTTCAACCCACTTACATTAATGCCCCGATTCAAGATAAGTAGCAAAATATTCTTAGTAATTTTATTAAGGGTAAGCTGTCTGTACATCTTATATACATGATCAAGTCTAATTCCTCAATTATTAAATCATGAGCAGTGAATATAAACATAGAAACAAAAAAGTGTAATATAACAGGCTTGCACGGTGTGGACCTTAGCAATAGACCAGGATAGTGGTTTTTTTCCTACTCAGGAGTTCCAACAGAGAATAAAACTTAAAATGAATTGAGTCTTGGATCTATTCTGTGATGTATGAAAAAAATGTAATCTATACATATTTACCAGAATAAATTTTAGCATGAAATTTTTAAATTAATCTACAGAAAATACACTTTTAAAACTCAATAGTAGAATTAAACATTAGTGGCAAGTACTTTTTACTAGAAAACTCAGTACACTTCTGGTCAGTGCAGCTCAAGAAACTGTGAGGGGAGATAACCAGGAGGGGAGAGAGATGTTGGTAAGATTCAGATGCCGCTCCAGGCCTGAGACTAGGGACTGACTGTTCAGAGGAATTTGGAAATAGTAAAATAAACAGAGGATGCAGACAAAGTCTGAAGAAAGAATGAAGCAAACGAAAACAACTAAAGCTCATGTATCCCCAAATACTAAGAGCCCCTTCTTAAAATTTGAGCAAGATAACTTAAGAACAAAGCAAAACTATGTGTTTCACATGATGGCCCATAAACTTACTGACAAGAAATTCAAACAAGTCATGAAGGGTGGATAACCTTACTAATGACAGAACCTTAAGTGTCCATGAACAGAAGAGGGATTGGAAGTGTGGAGAAACACAAGTAGAACTTTTATGTCAAGGATCTTGGGGCTAACGACCATTGGCTGGGAGACTGGTGATTCTATTCATTTTCCTCCTCTAAGGTGATTATAACACCAACTTTTTACTTTGAAAATAATTAAACACAAAGCATTAAAAATATATTCTGACTTTTAATAGAAACTGGGTTTCAGAGAATCTAACAGTGTCAGTAAATTAGGGGAAGCTTGTCTTTTCAGAAAAATGCCAAGTAGTAATAGCAGAATAATAAATAAAACCACCATTTTCAACTCCTAATGAAATAATTCATTCAGGCAAAGATAATAGATGGATGTTAAAATGTTTAAGTAAAAGGTTAATACTGAACTGGGTGTTTGCATAGTGACAAAATGCCACTTGCAAAGAGAAGAATATGTCTTTAAAATGAAGAGACCAGATATCGCAAACTTCTCACTTGGTGTAGAGAATCCAGCACACTACTGGTACTCCATTTGATTCCTTTTAGATCCCTGTCAATGTTCCTCTTCCCATAAATGGCTCCAATTTTGACTCTGTATAAACTGCTTACTAGTGTCTCCCCAGACAAGCTCAAAAAGTGGACATTTCAAAGCCTCCTGCCAAAAAACTTCTAGGCACAGGTCACCAACACTAAATTTTTCCTGAATTCATGATCCAAATTTCCCAACAGGATGTCCCAAAGATGCCTGAAAATCAGAAGATTCAAAATGAAACTCATCTATTAATTCTGGCACCATTGTGAGAAATATTCATACTCTCTTCACTAAGTTCCTCCCTCTCTAACCCCACAGCTGCTAGATCTTCATAATTGCTGTTCTTTGTCAAGATTTTTTACTTTGGCCATCATTCATTCAGGATCAACTTGCCTTTCTTCTGAAACTGCAACAGCCTTCTACCCGGACACCGGCTCAGCCTTACCCTCTCCCACAGTGTTCGATGCCAGTGTCTGCAGAGAATGTTTCTAAATATATGTAAGGTCACTTCACACCTGGGACAAGCACTGTGAGTGACCAGAGGAGACTGCAGACAAGGGTGCTCAGTGTGCCACATGCCTCTTCACCTTCACTCATCATCCTTCTGAGCCTAGAAAACTCCAAGAACATTTCTTCTGTAAAGATACCACTTTTCAACCCTCATTTCACAGCATTCCCTGATTATCAATAGAACTAATAATGTCATGCTCTTTGTTACCACACTATATTCTAATTTTACTTCTAATTATATTTCTAACTTATAATTTAGTTAATTTTTTAAATTACTATTTCGACTATTACAGGGAAACCCAGGCAGAACATCAGCATTCACCTTTGCACTCAACCCTTGGCTCAGTGGCCAGCACAGATGACTTTTCTTAAATACAGTATTTTCTATTTTCACATGGTTTCAGAATATTAACGCTTTAAAAGAACACTTCTATGAGTTGTTTTAAAAATTGACAAGGGAATGCCTTAAAAGGCATAAATATAAACTTCAGTGAAAATGTAACAGCAGAATTCTCAGATCTGCACTAACAGATGTATACCACTGGTGTGTACCTACTTCAATTGAATGTCTGTGGAAAATGTGATTATTTCCAATCACATCTAAAAAGCAGTGTGGAACAGTTTCAGTTACATCAATCAAGGCCCGGAATTCACGCAGCAGGCCGCCACAGGACAGTCACAGAAATGCAACAGTTGCCCATTAAAAGGTCTGTCCTGTGGAACTCCACCTGGAAAACTCCACAGTTTCATATTCTTAGAATCAATTCTGGGAAGTTGATTGAAAAGAGTAATAAAATTGACATTAATTCTCATAACAAAAATGTTCTGTTAATTGAACATTGTTATAGTAAAATCAATAATGTATTCATGTGTTAATTTATTTGTGACATGTGAAAAGTAAATTGCAATAATCTTCTGTCATTTTTGGGTAAGTGAAGAATTTCTAAAATATATTATTAATCACTATGCAAAATACACATTATTTTGTTGATAATGTGATGCAAGTATTACTAGCCTTTCAGCCATGATCTTACTGACAATTCTGGCTGACATTTGGACCAGGTGCATACAGAGAGTAAAGTCCTATAAAGCTATGATTCTGTATGTACAATATGAGTGCATCACTCAACATCTTAACTTTAATATATTCTCTACTTCACAATATATGGTTTGATATTAACTGTTTCTAATTGAAGTGTATACAATATGTTCTGTTTTCAATCTGGAAACATTTTTTTGGTGTAAATGATTTTTTTTAATGGTAGTCGTCACTGTGTCTATGGAAGACTAGCTACATCTTGCATGATTCAAATAATTTGAGTCAACTATTTTTAAAAAGTCAAATTTGAAGGTTTAGTGTATTTACAAAACTGTATTTCATAAACTAAAGAATGAAAAACCAAACCAACAATTTTTTTACCATTAATATTCTTTAAACAAGTTGTAGCTGTATTTATAATAAATTACAGATTGTGATTTTAAATCAGTTTCATTCTATGAAAAAAGTAATGCCTCCAATTTGTATACTGGTAAACTTCAAAGTAAAACAAATCTTTTCCTTTAGACTTATAAAAGTTTATCAGCAGTGCCAATATGCAAAATCCTAAAGATTACATTTTTCTAGAAATTTGTCCACCTCACCTAGGTTTTCAAATTTCTTGGCATACAGTTCTTCGTAGTAATTTCTTACAATCCTTTGTATTTCTGAGGTATCAGTTGTAATCTCTCCTCTTTCATTTCTGACTGTGTTTATTTGGATCCCCTCTCTTTTTCTTGATGAGCCTGCTTAAAGCCTTGATGATTTTGTTTATCTTTTCAAAGAACCAGCTCCTGGATTTATTGATCCTTACAATTGTGCTTTTAGTCTCTACATCGTTTAATTCTGCTCTGATCTTGGTTATTTCCTTCCTTCTGTTTGCTCTGGGCTGTCTTTGTTGTTCCTCAAATTCTTGTAGATGTAGGGGTAGGTTGTTTATTTGAAATGTTTCTCTTTTTTAGGTAGGCCTGTATCACTTTGAAGTCCCCTCTCAGGACTGCCTATGCTGTGTCCCATAAGTTTGGGGCTATTGTGAGTTCATTTTCATTTGCTACCAGAAACTTTGATTTCTTCCTTGATCTCATTCTTAACCCATTCATTGTTTAATAGCATGCTATTCAATCTCCATGAGTTTGAGTGTTTTTGAGTTTTTCCTTGAGGATGGTTTCTAGTTTCAGGCCCTGTAGTCTGAGAAAATGCGTGATGTGATGTCAATTTTCTTGAATTTGTTGAGGCTTGTTTTGTGTCCTATCATGTAATCTATCTTTGAAAATGTTCCATGTGCATTTGACCTTTTTTTCCCCCTTTTTAATCCTCCATCTTTGAGGCTGACCCACTCAGCTTTGCTGCTGGATGGGAAACTTTTCCTCTTACCAGAAAACAAACAGATGTTCCTGCCTTGAGCAGGAATTTTTCTTATCATCTAAAAATGTATTGCCAGATCATCAGGTGCCAAAAGCTACCCAGGCTCAGAAATGTGTATTAATTCACTTCTCCCTGGTGGCAGTACCCTGGGTGTGGAGTAAATTTCTTTCAGTGATAGAAAAGTAACTGTCCTCTCAACCCCTAACCTCCCCCAAGCCAATTGCAATTCAACAAAATCTCACAGAACCTACCAATGCTTTCGGAGAGAAGCTTATTCCTGGCATGCTAAGCGGCAACTCCAAGGCTTTTATCTCTCCAAAACAGCTTTTTACCTGATGGCCAGATTTCTTGGCAAGCTCACATTACAGAGATGTATTTAGAGTATTTCATGAACATTACAGGAGTAATGCATATTTCTATGTTAGTGTAAGAACTCCAGTTATGTTTTCACTTTGTTTCAGTGCAAAAAATTCCAAACACATTTTAAAAAGAAAAATCATTAGGAATTGTGCCATATTCTAAAATACAAAATATTCAATGCATATAAATTTCATTTTTACCCTTCTACACATACTATACTTTCAAATATTCCAATGAGGTTTTCAGATTTTAAATTCACAGTATGCTTCAATCTTCAATTGTAGCCAAAGAGAATCCAGTTTGCTGCTTGGTCATTTCCCAAAAATACAAAAGACACATTTTCAGGATGTCTAACCTGAAACTATGAGACTAAAGTGAAATTAGTAACTATAGCTAATTTTAACTACATGAAGCTTGCTAAAATCATCAGTAATCATATTGCTGATTGAAGTAGCAGACCCATTTCCCTCTCTGGGGCCAGAGTTTTGTACCTACTGATGGCTACACCAGAGCATGAATTTGGAAGCAATGCCAAGGCAAAAGCTTAGGAGAAGGTAACAACCATTAATGTTCTGTAAATAGGACTGTTGTGAATGTACTTTCCTGATCTTCAAATCACCCATTAAATAATCATTGAGAATGAGAGAGAGAGAGAGAGAGACAGACAGACAGACAGACAGACAGACAGGGAGGAGGGGGGATAAATCAACTCCCACAAAACAAAACAGGTTCCGTAACCAACTTGTAAACAAAGGCAGAGTTTGACAGTTCCTATTCTTTAACCCAATACCTATTGAGACATTTTTTAAAAAATAAACAAACACACAAGATTTTACTCCAAAGACAGTATTTATCACCACTTATCCTACACACATGGCTATTTTGATGTAATTACCTAAAAAGCATTATTTAAAATCCATGGTGGCCAATGCACTACATGTCATTCCTGACATTGCTAATCTGAGGGCTGCAATTTCCATATTAGCTGTAACTCCTGTTTGTAAATAAGTATAAATACTGGTACATGTATGCATCTCACTTTCCTTCTTGATATTTGCTTTCCTCCACATTCTTAATCATTATTAATGAAAAGGGTGAAAGAGACAAAGGAAAGAGTATGTGTTTATAAAATTTGTTTGTACTTTTTTTTTTAAAGATTTTATTTATTTGTTTTTAGACAGGGGAAGGGAGGAAGGAAGAGAGGGAGAGAAGCGTCAATATGTGGTTGCCTATCACATACCCCCGACTGGGGACCTGGCCCAAAACCCAGGAATGTGCCCTGATTGGGAATAGAACATGTGATGGTGGTTCACAGGCCAGTGCTCAATCCACTAAGCCACACCAGTCAGGGCTATTCATACTTCTGAGCAAAACTATAACAAGACAAAGAGAAAATTCTAATATCCATATATTTTTGTCAAAACAATATTTTGTCTCACAGTAGACTATGTATCATTAGTGATACACAGTTTACTAAAGTGCGACAGAATTTGCAATGAGACACTGATTACACCAACTTCCTTTTAATTTTTAAAAAAATGTAACTTCTTAAAAATTTTTAGATGAAAGTGTCAAAATCTTGATATTGTGAATGCCAAAACCTTTATTAGAGTACCTCTTTATCTCAAATTTCATAAAAAATAAATATTTTATTTTTAGATCTCTATTTTAATCTTCTTTATAGAGTGAATTTAAGTTTGGAACAGAAATTACTAGCAAAAATTAAAAATAATTTACCTAAGCAAATTTTCATTTTATTAAAATACAAAATCTCCTACCAACTACATCAAATTTTATTGTTTTTTTTTTTTTCCTTTGAAATGGGCACATAGTTCTTAAAACTCATTCTGGCCTGAAAAATCTGACCTTATGTCTTTTCCAGTCTTTATGATACATGCTCAACATCTTGTAGATCACAGAGCTACATCAGATCAGTGGGAAACTCAAGAATGTTCAATATGCCAGAAAAAAATTCAAGTTTACTCTCTTTAATACAGAGGTACATGTTAGAGAATTATGATTAATTTTGCAAATAAGTTTCTTGCCACACAGCAAATCTTTCAGGTTAGTTTTATCTCACAACCTACAACTGGCCAGTACCATGTTAACAGTATTAACATCAGATAGGAAATCCCAAGAACATGGAGCCACACTGGGCCAGAAACAGAAAGGAATCTGATACAAGAAGAGCTGGGCCCTGGTTCGTGTGTATCACTGCTAGGAGTGTCATCCCGTAACCAAGATTTGTGGGTTTGATTTCCGGTCACAGCACATGCCTAGGTTGCAGGTTCATCCCCGGTCCAGGTGCAGGTGTGCACAACCCCTGGTGCAGATCCCTGGTTTGGGTGCCTACAAAGGCAACCAATCGATACTTCTCTAGCACTGATGTTTCTCTTTCTCCTTTCCTCTCTCTCCCTCTCTCTCTCTCTCTCTCAAAAAGCAAACAAAAATGTCCTCAGATGAAGATAAAAAAGAAGGGTTGGTCACATCTCTCCCAGAGACCAGGTCACCTCGTAAAGGCCATGATGTTTCCAGGTGACCTACGGAGCACGGACTGCTGTGAAGCCACCACACCTGCTCGTGTAGCAGTCCAGAAAATCCAGACAAAAGAAAGATCAGCAAACCAGCCTCATTCAGGCTACTTCTTTGAAAGAATTTCCCCAGTTGTTCCTAACGGTTCAACAGTTCAGAACACTGTGAAAAACTTCAGATACAGAATTTTAAAGCTGGAAGAAAAAACCTACAAAACATTCAGCTCAACTTCTTACTGTCTAAAAGAAGAAACAGTTCAGAGAAGTTGTGGTAAATGCTGTGTAGAGCTTAGGACAACTAACCAGTCCACATGGCTATCACTACTCACTTTGAATGCCCAGTTTCTGAGTAATGAGATTTCTAACCTCTCACTCCTGATCTGACCAGGAATTACGATTTCCTGGGTCATTTCTGATATCCAGCCATTCCTACACAGTGATCCCTGAGTTCTTGTAGATAAAGTAGGACAAAGAAAGCCATTACTTAATCTTGAAGCACAAATTATACTTATATTAGAAATAGTTGGTTCACTAATAAATACTAGTCTTATGCATAATCATGAATAAAATATTTGTTTTATATTACAATGATGTCTTGCCAGGTATAACCAGGATTATCTCCTTTATGCTATGAAAACTTGTATAAGGTGGTGGGGAGAAGAAGATAAATGGGGAGAAAACGTTATTACTTTTTCAGTTACAAAAATGTTAACTCCACCTGCATTCTGAGAAACTGAGGAACGGAGAGAAATAGAAGAGAAGCCACAAGGAGAGCAGCTGCCATGTTATTTCTTGCACAGCACTTCACAAAACCCACATGGCCACATCACTGTCCTACAGCCAAAAGCATTCCACTAGCAGTAAGAGTAAGGAAGAGAGAAATAGGCCACCATGTTTGAGCCTCCTCCTTCAACCAATGGCAAGGGTACGAGGAAAAAGCAAAATATATAGAAGAACCAAGATGGCGGCGTAGGTAGACACACTGCACCTCCTCACACAACCAGAACTGACAGAAAATCGAACGGCAAGGAAGTCCGACACCAAGGAAATAAAAAATAAACATTCATACAGGCCGGTAGGAGGGGCAGAGAGGACTCGCGTGGCCCGTGGCGGGACCGGGACTGGCGGAGTGTGGGACAAACGGGGCAGGCAGTCCGACCACTAGCAGACCCTGCAACCCCACATTCGCGCACAGATAAACCGAGAGGGCCGGACTCAGAGTGGCGGAGAACGGGGCACGCAGAGCGGCGGGTAGCACCCAGAGGCCCCACATTCGTGCACAGATAAACCAGACTAACCGAGGGGAGTGAAGCAGACTGCGCAACCCAGGGCTCCAGCTCGGGGAGGTGGAACCTCAAACCTCTGATTGAAAACGCCCGTGGGGGTTGGGGCGGCAGCGGGAAAGACTCCCAGCCTCGCAGGAGAGGTTGATGGAGAGACCCACCGGGGCCTAGGGCGTGCACAAGCCCACCCACTCGGGAACCAGCACCAGAGGGGCCCAGTTTGATTGTGGGTAGCGGAGGGAGTGATGAAATCCGGTGGAGAGTGGAGCAGGCGCCATTGCTCCCTCTCGGCCCCTCCCACAGATATAGCGTCACAGCACAGCGACCAGCGTTACCCCACCCTGGTGAACACCTAAGGCTCCGCCCCTTTAAGTAACAGACACACCAAGAAAAAAAGTGGCCCAAATGACAGAACACTTCAAAGCTCAAGAAAAAATACAACAAAGCGAGGAAGAGATAGCCAACCTATCGGATGCACAGTTCAAAACACTGGTTACCAAGATGCTCACAGAATTGGTTGAATCTGTTCAAAAACCAGATGAAAAAATAAAGCCTATGCTAAGAGAAGCAAAGGAAAATGTACAGGGAACCAATAGTGATGCGAAGGAAACTGGGACTCAAATCAACAGTGTGGACCAGAAGGAAGAAAGAAACATCCAACCAGAAAAGAATGAAGAAACAAGAATTCAGAAAAATGAGGAGAGGCTTAGGAACCTCCAGGACATCTTGAAACGTTCCAACATCCAAATTATAGGGGTGCCAGAAGGAGAAGAGGAAGAACAAAAAATTGAAAAGTTATTTGAACAAATAATGAAGGAGAACTTCCCTCATCTGGCAAAGGAAATAGACTTCCAGGAAGTCCAGGAAGCTCAGAGAGTCCCAAAGAAGCTGGACCCAAGGAGGAACACACCAAGGCACATCGTAATTACATTACCCAAGATTAAACGCAAGGACCTACATCCAAGATTACTGTATCCAGCAAAGGTATCATTTAGAATGGAAGGGAAGATAAAGTGCTTCTCAGATCAGGTCAAGTTAAAGAAGTTCATCATCACCAAGCCCTTATTATATGAAATGTTAAAGGGAGTTACCTAAGAAAAAGAAGATCAAAAATAGGAACAGTAAAAATGACAGCAAACTCACAGTTATTAACGACCAAACCTAAAACAAAAACAAGAGTAAACTAGGCAAACAACTAGAACAGGAACAGAACCATAGAGATGGAGATCACATGGAGGGCTGTCAATAGGGGGAGTGGGAGGGGGAGAGAGGGGGAAAGGTACAGAGAATAAGTAGCATAAATGATAGGTAGAAAATAGACAGGGGGAGGGTAAGAATAGTGTAGGAAATGTAGAAGCCAAAGAACTTATAAGTATGACCCATGGACATGAACTATAGGGGGGGAATGTGGGAGGGAGGGGGCGGGCAGGATGGAGTGGAGTGAGGGGGGGGGTGGCAATGGGACAACTGTAATAGCATAATCAATAAATATATTTTTTAAAAAAGAAAAAAAAAGAAAAAGCAAAATATAAGTATTCAGGTCAGATGACATATTGAAGAGTCTGAATCGCTTTCTAAAACTAAAATATTAAGACCAACCTCTGACTAATGCTGCTTGACTCTAAAGAGAAAATTTAACTCTGAAACAATTTTCAAATATTTTTAAAGTGGTACATATTTCATATTTTGAAGGCAAGAAATACTCATCCACATCTCATTTTCTTCCAAAAATACATAATTGTAAATGTTTGTATCTCAAAGCCAAAATTGTAAATAACAATAGCATTTTGCATCTGGAGCAATTTGCATAATACCAAGAGAATGGAACAGATGCTAGGCGTGAGGGACAGAATGTAAAGTATTTACAGTAGTTGCCTAATTCCAAAATAACTATAGTCTTACACATTATCTAAATGTGCTATATATTTTTATATTTATCTAAATACTTTCACCTTAATTTTAAACGTTATACATTCAAATAAATTGCTAAAATTAAAAAATCAAGAAACTTATGCCATGTACAAGTAGCCTGCCAATGTAAATATTAACACTTTCTTCTTATCCTTTTTAATCCACAATCTTAACTTCAATGAACTGGGTGGATCAGCAGAACAACTGGCTAATTTCCATGATGTCCCTGGGTACATTCTACAGTTTAGCTTTCTTAAAGTTTTCCCCTTAATTATGAAATTGCTTCCTCACATAAACCAGCTCCACAGATACATTTTTGAAAATGTTATTTTCACGTGTAATTCCAACCTACTTACTAATTCTTAATGCAATAAGGGTTGTTCTAGAGAATTCCATGTCCCTGTGGGAGGCATTTAGCAGAAAGAAATCAATGACTAAAACTTCTGAAGAATCCAGTCCTTCTCTGCAACCTCATCAGCAGAAAAAGCATGTGCTCTGAGCAGAACATTAATTAATACAGAAACTATTTTTTGTCCTCAAAGTGTAAGTGAAAAGTAAAATTTACAGAAACGTGATTACGGAAAAATTATGAGCAATCCCTGTTGAAACTCCCACCTGCCCCCCCACCCAAAAAAACCTTTAACAATCGGAGAAAACTGGAAACAAAACTGCTGCTGCACCAGGATGTCTTAACAAAAATAAAGACAAAAGTGGGAGTGCCCAGCTGCTGGAATGCGGCATGTTTAAAACTAATAATCATTTCTAAAATTCAGGCTTGTCATGGGGAGACTGATAAACATAAATCAGCATTTAATAAAATCCGTTCAATTTCTAATATAACTTATTAACAAAGAGAAAATACGTTTCAGGGAATGAACAGGTCTGTCAGAAGGCTCACACAAACCCTCAGGCTGATTTGTGGTTCCACACATTCAATTAATGCCACCTCTGATTCTCTCACTTGTAAAACTGGGGTTTAAAAAACTTCTCATTTGGAAGAAGTTGGGATTTACAGAAGAGTTGCAAAAATAGTACACAGAACCCCTATACAGTCTTCACCCAACTTCCTCCAACGTTATCATCTTACATATAACCTCACTCTACTTGTCAAAACAAAGAAATCAGTGCTGGTAAAATACTATTAACTAAAGATACATGAAATTCACCAGGTTTGTTTTTGTTTTTTTACTCAGTCGTCATTTCTTGTAGGATCCCAAAGTGCATTTAGTCATGTCTCCTTAATCTCCTCTGATCTGACACAAAATTTCAGTCTTTCCTAGATTCTTATGACCATGACATTCCTGAAGGTAACTGGTCAGATATTTTGTAGAATGTCCCTAAATTTTGATTTGTCCAAACAGTCCTGAATAATCACACTGGAGTTGTCACTTTGAGTGAAAATCCCACTGAGGTGATAAGTGCTCATCTCCTCACATCATAATTGTCAAGATGGGCGGGGATATCCGCCTGGCAACCTAAGCCTGCCCCTTATCCTATCAAAGAGGTCGGAATGTCAGGATGGGCGGGGTAGGACACAATGGCAGCCGAACTACAACCTGGAAGAGACAGCTGACATCAAACCAGGGAACCACCAATGATAGATTGCCACTTTGTTCCAGGAGACCAATCCCTAGCCCCCATGAAGAGAGCCAACCAGAATTTGGTGCATAAAACCCTGCCATATTCCCTGCTTGGGCGCGACTTCCCCAGCCCCGCTCTGCAGACCGGGGAACCTCACCCGGGTGCGCAAACCCCAATAAAGATCTATACTGTCTAATTTTGTGGCTGATTGGCACTTCTTCCTCGGCAGAGCCTAAGAAAACCTTTCAATAATATCTATCACAGTGACTGAACACCACTCATGTTAACCTTGATCACTTGGTTAAGGTAAGTCTACCACTCCTCCACTGTAAATTTAGTATTTTTCACACCCCATCCTCTGTTCTTTAGAAAGAAATTACTAAGTGTAGTCATTCCTGAAGTGGAGGAGAATTAAGCTCCACCTTCTGGAGGAAGAAGTGTTATACATACTATTTCGAATTCTTCTATAAGGAAATTTATCCCTTTTCCCCATTTATGATATTCAATTATTTATTAACATCAGTATAATCTCATGAATATTTTTTGGTCTTTGGGTAATAATCTAATTATATCATTGCTTGCTTTGCTGTTATGAAGCTGTTTTAAGCAACCCACCTAAAATATCAAGAGGAAACCCCATTTAGAAACTTCTACTCAAGGCGGTGGCATAGGAAAACACAACAGTCACTTCCTCCCACAAATACATCAAAATTACAACCAAACTACAGAGTAATCATAATTCAGAAGTGCCTGAAATCTGACTGAATGGAAGCCATGCAACTAGAAAATAAGTGAAGAAGCCACATCGAGTCTGGTCGGAGGGGCAGAGGCATGGAATGAGCACGGTGCATAAAAATCAGGAGGGATATTTTGACTATAGGTGTAGTTCCTTCCTTGGGAGCAAGAGGTTCAAGCCCCATACCAGCACCCCCAGCCCAGGGCTGCAGTGACAGGAAGAGAAGTCCCCATACTTCTGGCTTTAGAAACCAGCAGGGATTGAGACTCAGTGAAACAGAGGGCTACTGGAGTCCCAGGTAGGTCATCTTAAAGGGCATGCACAAACTTAACTAAAATTCACTCCCTGTGAGCTCCAGCGCTGGTGCAGCAGCTTAAAAGACACTAGAGGCATATGGGGAGGAACTGAATTGTCTGACATCAGGGCAAAAGCTGGGGACAGCTTTCTGCCACACAGAACTGCTGGCAGAAACCACTGTTCCTTTGATGAACCCACCCCCACCCCCACCCCCAGAGAATCAGCAGGCGGTACCACATCTGAGTCTCCATCAACATGCCTCACACTGTTGCCCTGAGGCCCTGCCCCACCCAACGTTCAGAAGTACCCTAGCTGTTTCCAGTGGCTTTTCCATACAAGTGGTCTGTCCAGGCTCATGCTTCAGACTTTGCTAAAATCTCTCCAAAAAAGCAGCATTTGGCCTCAGAAAGTCCTATAATTCTCACTGAGTGGCCATAGGCACAGCACTGACAGCAGCTGGCCTTGGTTCACAGCCTGGCCTCAACAAGGCACCACCAACCCCAACACCAGCCGCAGCCATCCACAGATCACACTGTAGCCCATACCATGTGGCCCGAGGCAAAACACAGGTGGTAGCTGACTTCGTCTGCATCCCCCAGGAGGCCCCAGAGACAGTACACCCAGTGGAAAGATTCAGATCACATCCAAGTACTACCCAACCACCTCCACAAATGACACACTCAAGGGGCAGACTCAGTGGGCACCTAAGTCCCCTGCACAGCTGATCCTTTAGGTTGGTTGTAACCAGTCCTTGCAGCTGGCTACCTGGGGGTAAATCCCTCCCATTTACTTGCTAACAGCAATCAAGGCTCAACTATAGCAAGAGGATGTACACAGCCCACACAGGGGCCACACCTCAAGGGCCCAGCTTGGGTGACTGGGGAGGCTGTGCCTCTGGACCCTATAGAACGCTACTACATTAGGCCACTCTATAAAGCCTGGGAGGGGTAGCAGTTTGACCTAATACATAGAAACAAATACAGGGAAGCTGTTAAAATGAAGAGACAAAGAAACATGTCCCCAAATGGAAGAACAAAACAAAACTCTAAAAGGTAACTAAAAGAAAAAAGGGATACAAGCAATCTACTAGATGCAGAATTGAAAACACTGGTAATAAGGATGATCAATGAACTTAGTGAGAACATCAACATAAAAAAATGAATAAAAAATGACCAGTCGAGAAATGAAGGATACAATAACTGAAATAATGAATAATGTACAGGGAACAGTATAGCAGATGAAGCTGAAAATCAAAACAGCAATCTGGAATATAAGGAAGAAAAAAAAAACAATCATAACAGAAAAAAGAAAAAAGAATCCAAGAAAACGAAGATAGTGTAAGGAGCCTCTGGGACAACTTCAAGCATGACAACATTTGCATCATACGGGTGCCAGTAGGACAAGAGAGAAAGAAATTGAAACCCCAGTTGAAGAGAGAATGATAGAAAACTTCCCTAACCTGTTGAAGGAAATAGACATATAATTCCAGGAAGTGCAGAGAGTCCCAAACAAGATGAATCTAAGAGGCTCACACCAAGACACATCATAATTAAAATGCCAAATTAAAGACAAAGAGAAAATCTTAAAAGCAGTAAGAGAAAAGCAGTTAATTACCTACAAGGGAGCTCCCATAAGAGTGTCAGCAGATTTCTCAAAAGAAACTTTGCAGGCCAGAAGGGACTGGCAAGGAATAGTCAAAGAGATGAAAGGCAAGGTCCTACAACCAAGATTACTCTCAATTTAGAATCAAACCTACTATTTAGAGGCAAAGAACAGATAAAGAGCTTCCCAAAAAAGAAAAAGTTAAAAGAGTTCATCACCACCAAATTGATATTATATAAAATGTTGAAGGGTCTTCTTCAAGAAGGAAAAGGAGATAAAAAATATGAACAAAGAAATGGCAATATATACATAGCTATCAACAACTGAATCTAAAAAACAAAATAAACTAGCAGAACAAAAACAGAATCAGAAAGAAAATTTTGACAGTTGCCAGATGGGAGAGGTATTGGGAGGGATGGGTGAAAAAAGTGAAGGGATTACGAAGTACAAACTGGTTGTTACAGAATAGTCATGGGATGTGAAGTATACCATAGGGACTATAGTCAATAATATTCTCTTAACTAGGTATGGTGTCAGATGGGTGTAAGGAGTACCTGGATGATCACTTAGTAAGTTATATAATGTCTACTCACTGGGGTGTATATCTGAAACTAATGTAATAACGTATGTCAACTAAAACTGAAACGTCAAACGACTTTTAAAAAAATCAAGAAGAGGGCTGCGCATATAATTTCTCAACAACAATAAAAAATCAGACCCTGGCCAGGTAGCTCAGTTGGTTAGCGCATGATCCCAATAGGGTTTGATTCCCAGTCAGGGCACATTTAAGAATCACCCAATGAATACATAAAAAAGCGGAACAACAAATCAATGTTTCTTTCTCTCTCCCCCCTTCCTCTCTCCCTTCCTGTCTCTCTAAAATCAATCATATTTTTTTTAAATAGCAAATCAATCACAAGTATTAAAGACACAAACACAAAAATTTCTCCCAAAAGGGGGATAGAAATGAAGATCAGTTAACATTAAAAAATTATTAGTAGTGATATTAATGAAGCTAGCATATTTTTATTTTTAAAACTAAGATCTTAAGAGGTTTTATGAAATTATTCCAGTTGTAATAATAAATAAATGTTCATTATCCTTATATTCATATTTTAATTTCCTAACAAAGTTCTGGAGGAGATAAAGTAATGAGTTTATTATATAATATTTTACAGTTTAAAATATTCAGCTAATGAACATTGAGCCATACATGAAGTCTGTAAATTTGTTGGGAAGTGGGTGGCATACTTGTTTACAGCACAAAATTTGAAACTGTACAATCTACAGTATATAATTATTGTATCACAACTTTATCATTTAACAGTAAGCTTAATTATTTGACTTTTAATATTAGGTGAATTATTTAAACTCTTTAAGCCTTTACTTCCTCATCAATAAAATGGGAATACCAACAATACGTACCCTTCAAAGGGTGAACAAATGAGATATAAATGTAACACACCAAGCATAGTTCCTGTCAAGAAGCAAGTAGTCAAAGCAGGCTGGCTATCAAAACCTCTGAAACAGGCAGTGTTCAGAGATGGAACAGATAGAAACCATTTCGCCACCAACACTGCAAGAAAAAAAACCTTGACTGAAATGCAGTTCTCTGAAGGCAGTCTGGAACATTATGGCACCCAGAATACTTGCAAACTAAAACCAGAGCTGCCAGAGCAGCTTGCTTCTACATAGCAGGTACTCCGGTCCCAAATCCTATCTTATAATTTTCTTGTTAATGACAGGACATGAAGTAAGTAGATCTAACTTCATAACTCAAAGTAAGTAGGTTTATATGCTAAAATATGAAAAATTTAAAATAGAAATCAACTTAAAAAATGAAAGGAGGCCAAAATTTTTTAAGTGTAAACTGACTGTGAATTTTTGTTCAATACGATGGAATCGATGCCATTTCTTGGTCTCTCCCCCAAGTCGACGAAAGCAGGCATAGCATTCATTTACCTCTGCACTACATGTATCTTTGAGGTGCTCTAATAAGTATTCTGATGTTACTTTGAATTTATATTCCTAAGTACCTTATGAATTCTAAAAGCAGCACATCCAGGCTCAAAAATGTCCCCAACAGCACCTCAGGATTTTATAACTTTGGGTACAAATTACAATATGTAAAGCATATAAAGGCAAGCTATATTCCTAAATATAGCACAAACTCAGATGAGACAAGGTTATTAACTATCTGGACTAGGTAGGCTTGACAGGAGCAGTTGGCCCATTGTAGCAATGATTAGAACCATCTCTTACTGAAAGCCCTGCATTCAAGTTAGGATCTTTAAATATGCAAAACAGAAGGGTGAAACTTATTGTTTTAGAGGACTTTAACAGGTGTCAACCCCCAAACTATGTGCCTGTTAAGGACTCCTGGTGGCTAAATTGGGCTCTCTCAGGCTCTCCAGCCTCCAGGGGAAAGGCCCAGACTGAGCTGCCAAGCCTCCTGCACTGTGCCTCTGCCATCTGAGCAGATACAAAGGAGTTCCTGGAGCATTATTTCAATCAAAAGATCTGAGACTTTCTCTGTGCGATCAGAGTTGATTAACTATATCCTCATCTGAATCTTTACCAACCAATCAGAGCACCTCCATTCCAACCAATCAGGGCAATGCTATTTGGACAAACCAAACTGCAGATTTGGAATCCTTATTTGCATATAAATGGGCCAATCACGGACTGGGGTTGGGCATTCTACTCAATATACACCAGCTTTACCTTTGCTTCCATGGAGCATTTGGCTACATGTCTCTGGTTTGCAAACTGAGCTGTAACACCTGAGCTGCTTTGCCTGAGATTTCTTAAACTGAGCTGTTCCATGCCTGAGCTGTCTTATAGCCAAGCTGTTTCCATAGCCTACCTGTTACACAACTGAGCTGTATTACAATTGACCTGTTTCAAAACTAAGTGGTTTTCAATGAATAAAGTCTTCCCCTTCACTATACCCCAAATTGGGCACTCCAGCTGGCACTGAATTCTTGGAGACAACTTTCTGTTAATATAGGAAATACAAATATTTCAGCAGAATAGTCTAAGATTTAGGTCTCAGTTGGATCTCCGATGAAGCGAATGTCCGAGAAAATTAAACACAGCTGTAGGTTTCTCACAGAGGAAACAGGTGGTTTTAACAAACTCTTAGCTCACCCTTTGAAGTTTAAGATGGTTACTGTAACTATCAGGTAGCTATGTTTGACTTATAATCAAGAAATAAACAATTTTTTAAATAGCCAACTGGTCAAGCATACTAGTTTAAAAATAAAATGGTATATTCAAATTTATCAATATGACTGGCCTTATATATTAGAAAGAATCAAGGAAAAAAACAGACTAGAAGCAGAAGAGTTGAGAAGGAGATGAGGAAGCAAAGAAATAGGTAAATGTGGACTATCACTTTAAAATGAAGAAATAAATGTAATGAATGAATGGCAAGCAAGAAGCTATTTTAGGGTAGCATGCTGTACAAGTAAATCTTAACTAATAATATGTTGTTTGCACATCAGCCGCCAAAGTGTTCTCACTCTCAATAAAACATGGAATGAATGGGCATTTTCAGGAGGTTCCTTGTATGAATTCGCACTAGTGACCTTATACATGATACTGAGAATTTAGTGTCAAGACCCTATGTCTCCAAATGCACTTTTAGTTAAGATGCTGGAGGGGATGCACAAAGCAACAGACAGAAACATTATTTGTTTCATATCTCTGTCTAGAAAAAATATTTACTGATCTAGCTTTGCATTGATAGAAAAGTGTCAAATATCTCAAAGTGTTTTTGTAATACTCCTCTTAAAACTCAAAAAAATCATTTTAATTGATTTTCATTTGGAAATGATAAATTTGGGCAATTTAACTGTGAAAAGAAGTATCACAAAAAGCAAATATGGTTCCAGATGCTATCCTGCTACAATAGGAAAAAAAAAAAAGGGCTATAAAGAAGAACATATCCAAATAACCATCATACTCCACTTGCCCTCTCTTAACAGGCATGCACACTTTCCCTTTTCAGCTAGACCTGAGTTCTCCAAAAAACAAAACAAAACCCCAGCTATGCCCCAGAATCAACAGAGCAGCTTTAAATAAACACACACAAATTTCCTGAAGTGGGTAAAGGAACCTGTTGATGTGAATATTTGTGTTTCATCTTTTAAATGTTCGGGGTAATTATGGTACAAAGTGAAATGGAACCATTAAAGTGTGTGGTAAGACAGTACAGTACCAGTTGCTTGTCTTCATCCTCTTCCTCCTCCCCTCCAGCTAACCCCACGCAGGTCTTCTCAGAGTACTTCATACATCATTTTATTATTCATGATTTTATGAGAAATGATTATCAACTAGTTTTAAAAAATATTTACTTCCTTGGTCAAGTACGTCTATTTCAGAAATTTATTCTAGGAAAACAGTCAGAGATGACAATATAAATTATAAGCTTTCTGATGGATATTTCTAAAAATTACTCATAAGAGCAAATAAAATTGGCAAAAGCATAAATATCAAGCAACAACAAAAAAATCAAATAAAGTTAATAAATACAAACTACCCCCCAAAATCAGTATATAAAAGAACATTATGCAAGCTATCAATATTTGTGGGACATAGGAAACTGCTCTCAACATAACGCAAATAAGAAAATATGCAGAAAATTAAACTATACTTGTTGGATGATTCCCCATTGGTAATAAGAACAGCCACCAGTTTATACAGAGCTATGTGGTCCTGAAGGTAACACTCCAAACTGCCAATACTACTCATCTTCAAGATTAGAAATTACTTATCTGCTTCCTTATACTTTTCGGTATTTATAAATGCAAAGAGCAAAGAGTCTTCTTATCAGAAAAAAAAACTGTTTTGAAAATCTTAAAATATACAAGAAATGTTTATAAAAATGATTTTCTAAAGTTATAAGAAAAAATCTCACAATTCTTCTAATGGAATAGAAGGAGAAATAATAAAGACATATTTAAGGCAGCATCTCTACCCACAGTTTGCATGTATCAGGGGTATTGGAGAGAAACCAAAAATACCAAACTAATCAAACAGAATGGTAATGGGAAAAAATATAATAAAGATTAAGTAAAAAAAATTTTTTTAAAAAGAAATAATAAGCCTAGAAGGTCAGAAATAGACCTCTTAATGCGGGGGTGGGGTGGGGGGAACACCTAACCATGGCAATGAAATATATTCTCTTATCACTTTCTTTCACATTCCCTAACCAGATATGTATCTCTCCTGGAAATTAGTCAAGATATAGTTTTATGCTAAATCTACTATGTTCATTTTTTTTGAGGGGTGGGACAATTTAGCTCACAAAAGCAAGATATTTCATTATTTGGGGGGAAAGAACAGTGGCTTATAACAGTAGTACACAATGAAGTACAGTACACAATGCAGTAATGCAGTACACAATGAAACAGAACACAGACTTCATACTTAAAGCTACAAGATAGGCTGATTCTGGTTAAGTGCCTCATTACATAGTTCTTGATGGAATACATCAAATGCTCTTCCTGTACTAGTTGGACTCTATATTCACAGGGACACAACTTAATGAGGATAACTACAGAGGTGGCAAAATGATTTAAGTATTCACAGTGATTAAAATATTCATTCCCAAGATAAAATATTATTAAATTCATGTAAAATCTCAAATGAAAATACATCTTCCAGCAAGATATTCAATGCTTTCCATATAAAGTACAAGCAAAATCTTCTCTAAAAGAGTTGAAAAAGATGGTCAGCCACAAAACGCTGGAAAACAAAAATGTTCCAAAGAACACTGAAAAAAGCCAAAACTCCTTGCCCTTCTACATCTCACCTCCAAATAAAAGTATGAAAATTTATGAACTCCAGAAGCCCATATAATCCTTTATATCTCTAAGCTCTCACATAGCTTAGCAGCATCAAAATCTGTGTACACTGTGCTGTACACAATACTGAAATGAGATATTGCCATTATCTTAACTGGGAAGATTCTACCTCTTGTCTTCAGTTTTGAACCACAGAAGGGAATTCAATGTGTTCCAAAATACCAGAATGGAACTTTCCTGCTCAGAAATAAGAGATTTTTAATTCATTGGTGGCATTATTCTAAAACAGTTTGTTTTGTCCATTTAACTTGAAGAATGCAAACCACTTAACTATGTACACGAGTTATGCAACAATGTCAACTCATTCTAACCATTGGACCTAAAGACTATGAACCAACCCTTAACTATTTCCATGTCTTTATACAGAAAACCAAAATCATTATAACCGATGAGAAATTATAACATCTTGAAATTGTCCAGCATTGTTAAGTACCAACAGACTCAACAGAAATAAATTTTAAAATGATCAGCATATATGCCTTCCTCTATGCATCCTTTCTGAATATTGAAAATACAGAAATTCTATCCATAGACAAGAAAAAATAAATAAAAGGCATCTAAATCAGAAAGGAGGAAGTAAAAGCCTTATTATTTGTAGATGACATGATACTACATATAAAAAGCCCTTGACTCCACCAAAAAAATATTAAAGCTAATAATGAATTTAGTAAAGATGCCTGGTACAGAATCAATATACAGAAATCTGTTTCATTTCTAAGCACCAATAGTAAACAATCAAAAGGAAAAATTAAGAAAGCAATCACACTTTCAATTGCATTAAAAAACATAACTACCTAGGAATAATTCTAACCAAGTAAATAAAAGACCTATATTCTGAAAACTTTAACACACTGGAGGAATTCAAAGAGATACAAATAAATTGAAGACCCTGGCCGGTATGGTTCAGTTGGTTGGAGCATCATCACTTCCACTGAAAAGTCACAGGTTTGATTCCTAGTCAGAGCACATACCTAGGTTGCAGGTTCCATCCCCAGTTGGACAGCCTCTCAGAAGCAACCAATCGATGCTTCTCTCTTATATCGATGTGTGTGTGTGTGTTTCCCTCCCCCCTTTCTAAAAGCAATGAAAAAAATGTCCTTAGGTGAGGATTTAAATGAATGAATGAATGAATGAATGAATGAATGAATGAAAGGTTATATCTTACTCATGGTTGGAAAGATTAATATTGTTAAAGTGTCCTTACTACCTAAAGCAATATACAGATTCAATACAATCCTTATCAAAACACCAATGGCTTTTTCTCAGAATTAGAACAAACAACCCTAAAATGTATATAGCCCTGACTGGTGTGGCTCAGTGGGTTGGATGTCATGCAGCAAACCAAAAGGTTGCTGGTTCAATGCGAGGTCAGGGCACATGCCTGGGTTAAGGGTCATGTCGTGTGTTGGGGTCATGTGAGAGGCCACCAATAGATGTTTCTCTTGCATATCAATGTGCCTTTCCCTCTCTTTCTACCTCCCTTCTACTCTCTAAAAAAGAGTAAATAAAATCTTTTTTAAAAGAAGCACTAAGATGTACATGGAACCACAAAAGACGCCACATAGCCAAACAAATCTTGAGAAAAAACAAAGTGTGAGGTATTATGCTCCCTGATATCAAACTGTATTGCAAAGCTACAATAATTAAAAAGTATGGTACCGGCATAAAAATAAATACATAGCTCAATGGAACAGAACAAAGAACCCAGAAATAAATCTTCATGTACAAGGTTAATTAACAACAAAAGAAAACAAGGATATAAAATGGGATAAAGAGAGTCTCTTCAGTAAGTGGTGTTGGGAAAACTGAAAGACGCATGAGAAAAAAGAAACTAGACCACTTCCTTATACCGTATACAAGAATAAACTCAAAATGGATTAAAGACTCAAATGTAGGACCTGGAACCAAAAAACTACTAAAGAAAACATAAGCAGTGAACTCTTTGACATCAGTATTAGCAGTATCTTTTTGCATATGTCTCCTAAGGCAAAGACAACAACAACAAAAAACAAATGGGATTACATCATACAAAAAGTCTTTTCACAGTGAAGTAAACCATCATCAAAACAAAAAGACAACAAATGATATGGGATTAAAATCCATAGTACTCAAAGAACTCATACAACTTAAAACCTTAGTTAATTAATTAATTTAATTAAAAATAGGCAGAGAACCTGGATAGATACTTCTCCCAGGAGGACATACTGATGGCCAATAGGCATCAACAAATAAGGTTATATCCATTTGCCTCACAGCACTGACATTTAATAGTGTGAAAAAAATGGAAAAAGTATAAATGTCCAACAATAAAAAATTATTAATAAATTATTGTGGATTCTATAAATGAAATATTTTGCATTAAAGATGTTTTCTAACATGCCTGGATAGGAGTTACATAAATTTTTGAAGAAAATTCAAGTTTGGTAACGGTGAGCCCCAAGCACATTGATGTATTATAGAAAATTATATACCTTAAACCTGTATCATTTTGTTAACTAATATCACCCAAATAAATTCAATTAAAAGGAAAAATTTTTTTAATAAAATTCACATCATGGGAAATCTCTAGATATGAACAAAATGTAGAAATAATCAGGATGCAACAACTAGGTAACACAGTACGCTTCCCAACTCCACGCGCACACATACTCCCTAACATCTAATACTGACTGTCACTGAGTTTGGGGATCATGAATTATTTAACTTTGTTCTATTCTTTTAGTTTTCCCAATTTTGTTTTTTTACAATGACAGATACATGTCATGTGAAACAAAAAGTCAGCACAGTAGTTGTGATTCATTAGCAATGAGCATCTCAACCCTCGTCCAGCATGCCTCCTTCTGCTGCAGAGGCTGGAAGGCCTAGTCTCCACAGCAGATAAAGGATCTGAGTGAAATTTACATTCTGCCAACTTGGATTCAATAGTCTAAGATTTTAATAATGGTTGTAAAATGAAATTTTCTTAGCCTGCTGGTACTGGCAAGCATAGCTATGGAGATAAGAATTTTCTAAGGCATATCTGGGTTCAGCTCCTAGCTTCGCAGAGGTGACAATAGGTAAGGTGGACACACCTGGAGACAGAGTGCTAGAGTTTAACATCCAGAGGCATGTGGGAAGATCCCAGGCCCCGGGCCCTGCAGTGCCACCTTCTTGCCTGGGCAGTCCGGATGTATTAATAACATATTGTTCAGAAAATCCTTGAGCCTCAGCCTAGGGACGGATCTACAAGCCTTTTCAATGATTTTCTGAGAAACAAATTCTTAGTATTACCTCCTTTTATGTTTAAAATGGCTACTACTGTGGTTCTGTTTGCTACATCTGAAGCTGAACCAAACACCCAAGAAGTTAAATGAGTTAAAAAGGAAACAATGACTAATCCTCAATGATTTCTGACCCACTATCCTTCAATTATGTTAAAGCCTTTTCAAAAAGTAATGAACATTTTTAATTGCCAATTAGAATGATTTATATATTTGTGAATATTCATAAAAATTAGGTCTATTCTGAATACAAGTTAAATGTCATGAAATTATTCATATTCTGCTTCTTTGCACAGTCTACTGTGTGATAAACCATTCTAAAATTTCAGTGAGAAAATACTTCAAATTGCCATCACACATGAAACAAAATTTTTTGGAAGAACTACCCTTACAGTTATACCCTTAATCCATAAATAAATAAATAAATAAGAGGCACTGTCCTGGTAGATGCTTCTCAGTTTAAATTTGTGTATTACATAATTTTTTCTTGAACTTCTGCAAAGAAATACAAAACCAAGTTAAAAGAAATATTTAAAAGACATTCTCACATAGATAAAACAAATAAAGTTCAGGCTACATTTAATATTAATATGTGATTAGTATAGTTCCACATTTCTCAATATATACTCTCGCTCTACATATATGATGTATTGTGCTAACATTGAAAAATGTTTATTAATTCACTCAACAGTTGTTTACCAAGCATTTATTCTACATGTTCAGAAATGAAAAAGACAAAACACAAGTTAAAGATTATAACAGCACAAGATAAGTGTCCTGTATAAATATATGACAAAGAGCACTAACAAACAGATTGGAAAAAATGAACTAAATAGATTTTAAACATTAGGTCATAGACTAAAATAAATTAGGTCAAAATAGAAAATTTTATTTTCTAGACTACTTTATTTTCTAGCACATTTCCATTTTAGAGGGAGATACAATTATCAATTAGTACTTAGAATAAATGACCATGAAGTCCACTTTCATCCTTGAAACTCCATAATGCTCTACTTTCTTTTATGTATCTTATGAGCCAATAAGAGTATCTGCTTATAAGCGTGTAAAACATCCCTATAAAAACATGGAAAAAGCTAACAAGGGGCTTACCCATGAAGAAAAACGGATAGGACTGGAGACAAGGTATGTACTTCACATGTACACACTTTATATCAAAAAGATTTTTAATCATACGAATATACTATCTATCCAAACATGGATAAATAAATGTACACCATAGATAGCATAAATTTTATGAAAAAATTCAAGGGCAATATAAAATAGAAAGTTCTCCAAACTCTGAGGTGAAAGTCAGTAAGCACACACACAAAGGACTACTGTGAAGATACTAAGACACAAAACAGAAGTGGTTACCTTTCTGTCACAGGGCTTAGGGCTACCAGCAGTACTTTGCTTGAGGAAGCCAGCTGTTGTTGACCAGCGTGTGGGGTTTTTTCGTGAAGGTTCTTCAGAGGAAAAATTACTGTCACTGACAGAAGTTGAGAGGCCAATTAAAGCTGGGTCGCTGCTTCGTCGGACATGAAGAGGCATATCTACAAATACAAAAATGCATTATGTTTTTGAAAAAAGATAACTAATGTCAGAAAACTGTATGTTAGGATACAACTGGTTAAATCCCAAGGATTAAAGAAGAGAATAACAACTTAGGATGGGTCAGCATTCTAAACAGACATTCCATTAGTTCCTTAGAAACACTTTACGGCAAAAGAAATGTGGTGTGTAAGGGACGACCTGCTCTGAGTGAGACTGCATGGACCTGAAGATGTGCTTCACCACTTGTCCCTGTGTGCTTCTGAGCAAGCTGCCTAACCAGCCTCAGTCTGTAGTGTATTCGTAGGCAAATGGCAATAAAACAGTAAGTACTTTTTTCATAAGGGTGCTGTGAGGACTAAACAAAATAAAATGCTTAAAAGTGCTGAACACATAGTGTGCACTCAATGGAGAGTATCAATAACCATTACTGCCATTATTATCCTAATATTTCTAAATAAAATAGCATATATATTCAAAAACATAAAGAATAAATCTAAGCCATGAAACAAACTTCATCCAAGTTTTAATCGTATCTGCTGGATTAAAAATACAGAATTTAGCCCTCACTGGTGTGGCTCAGTGGGTTGGGTGTCATCCTGCAAACCAAAAGATCACCATTTTGATTCCAAGGCAAATGCCTGGGTTGCAGGCCAGGTCCCCGGCTCGGGGTGTGCAAGGGGCAACTCATGATGTTCTCTCACACATCAATGTTTCTCTCCTTCTCCTTCTCCCTCCCTTTCCCTCTCTCTAAAAATAAATACATGAAATCTTTTTCTTAGTACAGAATCTAAACAGTGTTTGGCTAGATTATTAAAGAATTCTATTGAATAAATTTTTCTTTTGCTCAAATAAAGCATTATCAGACTGTAAAGCACAAACATATTTCATGTCCTTAAGATTTAAAAAACTTGAAAGTAATATGTTAATAATCAGGTAGTATCTGGCATATATACACGTACAAATGACATGAAAGAGAGTGTTTTAATAACTGCATTCATATGAGGGGAGTTTACAATTACTGTAATAAAATCAGTAACACACTCGGGCTAACATTTGTATCAGTATCGCTGAGAACATTTTGGTAGATATAGTAGTCATTGTTATAGTAGAGAAGAAATAGAGAAAAATAAAAGCACATGAGTTTCTAACATTGAAAATCAGACCCAAAAGCCCCACTCATCAACTGAGCGAAATCACTCAAAATCACGTTACAAAAAAAAATAGATTGAATTGTGCTGATTCTGTTCAAAAATCAGGATGTAAGTTAAATATTTATAAAAAGGCACTAACAAAGCAGCTTTAACCTTGTACCACACTCATCATTTACTCTATGAGAAACACTTTTAGAACACTAATGCATTGGTCAATGGCGTGAACGCACAGAGATCCCTGAGGGTGCGAAACTGAAGACAGACCATTCACATGTCCTGCAGGTTATAGTTACATCATTATCAATCCAATAATAGTCTCAAAGATGTTAAAACAAATTACAAATGATCAGAGAAAACAGAGGCATTTAGTTATTTTGAATAACTAATTCAAATAAAAACTAAATCAAATAACATTTTGATTGGTTTAAAATTTCTTCTTAGTTTTATGACTGCACAAAAATCATAAGGCATTTTTAGCCAGTTTATACACATACACAAACACACACACACAAACACATATGAACGCCCAACACACACACGTAAGTAATGAAATTGAACCAATGATTTAACTTGGAGAAATCTAAAACTTCTTGTTTTAATGAGTCCCACATTAGTCACGGTGAAGAAACATGCGACTCCACTAAGCTGAAGGCCAGGGAGATTACAAGAGGGGCACAAAGACGATTTTCTGGCCAGAACGTCAGGCTCCTGGGTCAGGGCTCAGTCACTACCCAAATTGTGAAATTAGTTCTATTATTCGACAATTCACTGGAAAACAAACTTTATTTCTAGCTACTTTCAGATATAAATATTAGTCCCAATTTTGTAAAAGGGACAACTTTTATTGATTTCAAAGTATAATTATATACACTGAGAAATCATATATTGGTTTTAAATAACAGCATCATTTAATATAAGTGAATTAAAGAAATATTACATTAGCTATACATAATAAAACAACAGGCATCCCAATTTCAGAAATGTTAAAATAGGAGAAATTGGAAAAAAACAAACAAAAAACACCTACTGGTTAAATAGAAGAAATAAAATGTGTAAGATAAAAAGAATGCCCCAGAGAAGAAGGGTCTAGACCAGGCCATCTCAAATTTTCATATCAGGATCCATTCATACCCTGAAAACTGAGGACCCCACAAGCTTTTGTTTATGTGGCGTATAGCTAAGAACAGTTACCATATTAGAAGTGAAAATTTTAGAAATTTAAATATTTACTAATTCATTTTTAAGTTAATAGTAACATCTTTTACATGTTAACATGAAGAACAGAATTACATGGAAATTCTACTTTACAAAAGAGCAAATTTAGAAGGAGTGTAGCACTGTTTTACATTTTGATTAATAGAAGACATCTGGGTTCTCATCTCTGCTTCTGGATGCAATCTACTACAACATGACAAGTATTTTTTAAAATCTCCAGAAATATTTAGCTAGAAGAGAAAATAGTATTTTAATCTTTCTAGATAATTGTGAATATTCTTTTTTGATATCACATCAAAACTTGACAACTGAATTTCCCAAAGGTTAGCCGCAATATGAAATGTAAACTTTTCATTCTGTTAGGTTAAAATCTACTTGTCTGTGTTAAACTTGGAATGGATCTTGAACGCATGAAAAACATGTAACAGTTATTTGGAATATGAAGGGGACCCCAAAATAATATTTATTTATGAAAATTTGAGCATTTACTCTTACAGGTTTAAATTCAGTCACCTTCAAAGTACTCTGCATTTGATGCAATACATCTATCAAGACTTTTTCTCCCACTGCTCAAAATATTTTTGAACTTGTCAATTGCGATGCTGTTTAGTGCTTCTGCCAATTTTTTGTTTCACCTCTCCCGCATTGGCAAAACATGTCCCTTATAGGACTTTCTTCATCCACAGAAGCAAAAAAAAAAGTCTCTTGGAGTGAGATTGAGTGTTAGGGAACGTGGGGCATGGGGGTCATGACGTTTTTAGTCAAAAACTGCTGAACACTCAAAGTGGTGTGAGCAGGTGAGTTTGTAAATCCCCCATCATGAAATGGGCAAACATGTTGAAAGTGTCTTCAAAAAAAAAATTCACTAAAGCCTAATGCAGCCTCTCACAACGCCAGTTAGTACACTGATACAGATGGGTTCCTAGAACACTCACCTACTGGGGGGAAGCCTGTACTACAAGGGGCCCGCCCTCCAGAAGATTAATTCCAAATGTTGATATATTTCTTCATATCTGAAAACCAAATATGTATGTGAACACCACTACCAATTCCATCAGAAAACTCATTAAGCATTGGGAAGTTGTGATGCTCACAACAGAATATAAGTTTTCCAAAATCTAATTTTGACTAGAAAGCTTAATGTTTGTCTTTGGCAACAAATACTGCCGGGTGTTTGCCTTATAGTGACAGTCTCACTTCATTCATTTTCTAGAAACTCTTCCAGATACCAAACGCTCAACTGCCAAAGTTTTTTCTGTCCTTTTTCAAATATAGGTGGTATTCCATTACAAAATGTGTATTTCAGATTACAACTCAAGCTGTCACATAAAAGTTTCCTGAAGACAACCACTGATCTTCAATATGTACGAGTGCTTTTGCCTACCTCCCATTTTGTCACTTAAAATATTAATTTGTGTACTCGAGGGTCAGGAATTAATAAAAGTAATCATTTTTGCTACTTAACCAAGGACAGCAGATAAAAACAGCTTTAAAAAAGAACTGTGCATGTGCTCAGTGAAGAACACATTTGGTGCCAGTGCCTTGCTACACAGTAAGGGGCCTGCATTTTACCCTTTGGTGCCTGGGTCTCATTAATGCAGATGGCAACCCAGCAAACAACACAAAATATATCATAGTAACCCCATAAAAATCATTTGCCATCACTCTTTCATAAAATGGTCTTAGTGACTCCCAAGGACCCACAGACCACACATGAAGAACCACTCGGCTGGAGTTGCGATCCTGGCACATTGGGTGGGTCACCTCTGCAGACCTCAGTCTCCTGATCTACACAACCAAAGGCTGCACTGATGGAGTCACAATATCTTTTCATGCTAAAACAAACACGTGTGATTCCACATAAGTTAATATGCTCCTAAACCAGTGGTCACTCACCAAACTTCATCACAGGAGAACTAACAACAATTTATGAAAAATGAACATAAAAATGATGATAAAATCGTTCCAAAGTCTTACCAGCAACCATTATCATGTGCCCCAGAACAGGTTAAGGATTACAAAGAACACATGAGAAGGAAAATACACCAGAACTGTAGGTAATGGTGTGGAAGTAGCCACAAATGGCATGACACGATGAGCCTGATTCCAGAGAACAACAACATAAACATTGGGCCTTAATCAACAAAATGAATTATGAAAACCAACTACCTGGTACACCTGAAAGATTTCTCACCTTGCACTGTCCTGATGATACATATTCCACATAAAGAATGCAAACTGTCTTGGCTTCAGAGGAGTAATGTGTGAATGCAGCCTTTTCCTCTATGATTTACTCATGTTTCTGGGGCCCACAGTGCACTTCAGCATTACTCGTAATCTGATATAATTTGTGTTGTTACAGCAATTGAAACTAATAGGAGCTTCTCATTTAAGGTAATTTGGCCATTATTAGCATAATTTCTCATCCTTAACTTTAAGAAAATCAATGCTTTTAAAAACATAATGATAAAACTTTCCTTCTTGCGATTTATTTAACATATAGATTTTCAAAGTAAATCCTCTGAACTATTACAAAGAAAATTTGAAGATGAGGCTCTTCAATAATTGAGCTGCTGGCTGAGGCACACAGGCACACAGGCACTGGTGCGAGCCTGCTGATCCAGGATGGTGGGGAGACTCACGTGTGTGCGCCTTTTGAAGAGCGGAGACAACAGCAACAGACCCTCACCACAGGATGTAAAATTCTCTCTGGCACTAGTTCACTGTAAATATTGATATGTTTCTCCAGGTAGGATATCCTTTCAATAAGTGGCAAATGGCCAATCTAATAATGAATTACAGCAAAAACTAAAATATACAGGGTCTGACAGAATAAGGCCTGCTTGAGTGTGGTTAGTAGGGTAATAACATGGGTATAATAATTTATAGGTCTAATTTGAACATTTCACCTAAAATGTCATGTGGTGTGCTTGAGTGTGATATTGTTATGTTACAGAATTACATGCTTATGATTTTGTAATAAGATTTTATAATAAAAAGGGGCGTTATTTGTGCTGGACCCTGCATATATTTTTAACTGTTAAATATCCCACCCCTACTCCTAATCAGCTTTCCCATTGCTTTTCTTCTTTCATTCTTCTAGTGATTTCTAAATCATTTAACCACCCATGGTAATGAACAAATCTTTCCCAAGAAGAGAGGCTTAAGCTGATAAGGTATTTAGTCAAATATAAAAATAATATGCAGTGACACATGTTCTATTAGAACTTACGATACAAACAGCATAGGTACTTTGACACAAATGAAGAATGCCTCCCCAAACTTTGGGGCAATTATTCATTTCCAAAGACACATCTCACAATGAGGAGAACCAAGTTATTAACACATGCCAGAGATAAAAACCTGTCATCAAAATTGCAAAATCGACCTTCCCATATATATCGTTCCTTTTTGCACAGGTACTTAACAAACAGTATTTCACTTACCAAGGTAAAATCCTTGATGGAAATTTGTGGAAAGCAAGGAAGAAAATAAGTTTCTAAAAAAAGCAAATGACTCATGAAGAGGATATAAAATAAATTTTATCACCCTGCTTCAATTATTTTATGTGTAAGCAATAAATAATACTGTAGTTGGAAGTTTCCTAGAGATAAACTAAAATGTCTCATTTACAGATGAGTGCACTAAGGACCAGACAGGCAGTTTAAGGGCTGGGTCACAGGTCACACTGCCCACGACCCAGCTGTAAATGGAGTGCTTGTTAACAGACGCCCTGCCCTTGCAATTTGGATTTGACCACACTGCTGTCTGGGAAGAGCTAAAATGTGTCAAATCTACAATATGCTTACACTTCACTAGAGATAACAGGTGATTTCTTGGGCAGGTTGAGTTTAAAACAATTCTATATATAACAGGATATCTTCAGTGATTCTGTTGAATCTTAAGACACTTAAGAGGGAAAAGAAAGTCAAGGGGAAAATACATTTGTGATACTTTAATGTCATATGAATGTTTCCAAAGAAAAACCGAGAACTTTTCTGATGAATATTGAACTTATAACACAATAATTCTCATTATGAAACTGTAACCCCCCTGATCAAAAGCCTCCCAAATACTCATATGAGTACAGGGAAAGGTGGGGAAATCTGAATGAGTCTGGTGAGTTGTGGCAATGGTAATACACTGTCGGGATAGAATACTACAGTTTTTCAAAACCTTATCATTGAGTAAAATGTAAGAGGAAGAGCTCTGTAGTATTTCTAACAACTGTATATAATTCTACGATGATCTCAATTAAAAAATAAATAAATAAATGACCACCCAAAGAGTTAAACAAAAAATCCCAGAGGAGTCAATGTCAATGCCTCCGGCACTCAGAACAGAATGGTATTAAGCTGTTTCTTGTAACAGTCTTCTCCTGACCAAGCACAACATCTACACACTCCGTGTGTACCCTGTCCACGATCCACTCTGCCAGCTCTCTCAATGTGCCCCACAATAGGACAACTCTACACCTTCCCAACAGCAACAGACTGGCCAGGATCTGCCCTCCATGCCACCTACAACCTTCATTGTACAGTGTCCTATGCCCTATGGGTTTTCCTCAAATGGTACCAATTCCCCAAATTTGTCAGCTCCAATATTAGTGTCCTAGCAACAAACAGTTGGCTAATACAGAAAGGGGTATTTGAGGAAACTCTAATGGAAGGACTGTTTATAAATATATAGCAGGATTAAGAAAGGGCAGCAAAGCAAGAAGTGAGGCCTTTGCCACCCCCAGGGCAAGGAGAGCTATGGCTGTGGTTTGCAGGGACACAGCTACCAGCAAACCACAGCCAGGCAAAGAAGGGCCCAGAAGTGAGTCCTGCCTTTGCTTTCTTCCCACTCTCCATCATTGTCCTGCAGGTGCACCCCCAGGGCTAAGTCAGGAACAAGCAGGAGGGCACGGAGCCTGGCTGATGCCTTATGGGCAACCGGCCCTGACCACACAGGGACAAATGGAGAGTGGGTCTGGAGGAGCACATGGTATCTGCATAGCTCAGGATGCTAGTGAAATTCCTGTTCCTTTCTCCCACTCACTTCATTTCTACTGCTAATAGCATCAGCCAGTCATTAAACTGGAGGACAAGTATTTACTCACTGTAATTCATTGTCACCACTCTCTCTCCGTCCCTGCACACACACACACAGACCAAGCAGGAACTAATATTTAGAAGCTGGTTAAAATGCATCAGTCAAGAACAAAAAACTTGCCAATTATGAAAGATTCAATTCAGGACTTCTATCTTGTCATCCCTGGAAGGTAGAAAACAGTTGTTAAGGTGTTTAAGAAATAGGCTGTAGAGGTGAAAAGCCATTCAATTTTTTCTTCCTGTGTCCTGGAGGAGTAGGTAGGACCAGGCTTGAGGAAGTTGTGTAAATGACCACCTGCTTATAAAAATAGGAATCAGCTACTGAATCCCCTACAGAAAACCATACTGGCCCCAAATCCTCTGTTAACACTGGTACAGCTCAGGGGAAATGGTCAGAACCCTGAGCACCTACCAGGACCCACCAGGCAGTGTTCAGGCCGCCCCCCAGCAGAGCCAGCGGTGTTACACACCGGTGACCTTTCCCTTCTCACTCATGTCGGTTCCCTTTTTTGTTTGCTCATGGCAGGTATGACATATGGTATCAACAGACACTTGTTGAACATCTACTAGACACTACGAATATTCTAGAGATTTTTAAAACATAATGACTATGGGGCTAAGGTGTCTTTGAGGGTCACTTATTGTCCAAAAACCCTTCCAAATCCATCTCACACTGAGCATTCAAAAGGGCAAGTACTCTAACACACCACCACCTGCCCAGAGATGAGCTCAGGACAGAGTTTTTTTTAATGTTAGTAAAAGAAAGAGGAGGACGGTAAGAAGAGCAATAAATATAAGGTACCCAGATGAAAATCAGTACAGGTGGATGAAACAAACCATCAGAACAGCTGGCACTAGACATTCTTTGGGAGAATATGGTGGGAATTTTTTTGGTTTGTTTTTGTACTTTCAGAAAAATGCCTTAATGAGCAATGAGGGGACTGAAGTTGAGAATGTGAGAATGTGAACTGTAAAGAAACAATGGAAGGAAAAAGAACAAGGCAGAGTGAGAGCATGCACTTGGGAGCCTGTGAGCAAGCAAGAGCTAGCTACGCTATTTTCCTTTAGAAATGAACAAAATATCTGGAAATGAGAAAGAACAAAAAAGTCGGGGGGTTCTATATTATTGCCATTGATAATATTTTTCTATCCAGAAGTATGTTGAGCAGTATATGTGTCACTTATGTCCATGTGGCCAAGAGCCCCTACAGAGCATAATGCCCACGAGGGGAAAGATGACATCCATCTCCCTCGCTTTTGACCCTCCTGGCCCTGCGCAGTGCCGGGAAGAGCGGGTACAATGGATTACCACGATCCACTGCCGTCCTGCTCTACAAAGTCACGGCAAAGCCTGAATTTCAGCCAACACTGAACACCACTGCTCTGAAAGGAAGGACAAGGTTACGTTAGAGACTCTGGTCACGGTATTTCCATCAACTGGTCAATACATAACTGTGTATATGGGTTTCTGGTGAAAGACACCTTATTCAATAGAGATTGTTGATCTATTAACATTAAACTCACGGCCAACAGAACTAAAACTCATGCCTGAATGAAGCTTATCCAACATTTTCTCCATAAGGCACATCACAGACTTGTTGTGCTTAAGTGACCAAAACAACATTTTATGTTCAGGGTTCATTTTAAAGCAAATACAAAAATATAAAAACCATGGTACCAAATGGACCACGAAGAGGATACTGTTTACAACGGGAGCGCTGGGACAAAAGGCAGAGTGGCCTGTGCTCACCTTCAGCTAGGAACAGCACAATGGCCATTCAGTATCTGTGGGAACCTCCACAAACAGTGACTGGTTCAACTGCACCTCCCTCGACAGCTGTTTGTTGAATGAGTAACTGACTCATAAATCTTTAAAAGAGAACCACTACTTCCTCCTCCAGGTACCTCTCCAGATACTGGTTCTCTTGTTGTTGTTGTTTCTCCTCCTTTTTTAATAAGCAATTTTTTAGAAAGCAGAGTTGGCTGCTTATCTGTCCCTAATTTTTTAACCTACTATTATTTAGATCCCCCCGTACTAGTCCACTAATGCAGCTTTTGTTGAAGAGAACCATAAACCTCCTCCTCTTTAACAAGGGATATTTCTGAGCACCCAGCCCCCAGGGATCTCAAGTGTGCAGCACAGGTCTGACTTCTGCTCTGGGGGAGTCTGCAGTGTCCTCAGGGAGGCAAACAAATTACCCAGCCCTTTACGGTATGACCAAGGTGCTTCAGAAGCACAGAGCACTACCTGAACCCTCAACGGAGCACCTTCTAAAGAGCATCAGCAGAGACTTCACGAGAGAAGGGACAGCTAAATTTTCTCTCTTGTCCCTTCACACTCATTGTGTCTCCTCTCAGAAAGTCTCTGAACACCTCCGCATGGGCAAGGTGCTCCTTTTACAGCCTGCCTTCCTGTCATTCCATCTGCCACACTGCCATCATATGTGTTAGGATCGGCCTCCCAATAACATATAGTCCTAGAGGACGATACTGCATTTTCACTGCCAAAGTCTCAGAGGGGAAGCACTTCATAAACAAACATCTGTGACCCACAACATGAATGAGTAAGACATCAAAACTAAAGCTTTTGATGTTTGTTTTTGGTTTTAGTTTGGGGTAGTGATGATGACATTTGGCCAATGGAATGGGGAGGGAAAAAGAGATTCAGGAAGAGAAAACTGCCAGGGCAAAGGCCAGACACTTAAATTCTTAAAGGGACTGCAAGAAATTCAGTATGGCTATAGTGTAGTGTTAGTTATTACTGGAGAAAAATGAAAGGGGGAGAGGTGAACCAACATAGGGTCCTTTCAGTCAGAGACTCTCAAAGTTTAACTTGTACACAGTGCACCAGAGGATCTTGGTGAGACGAGCCTACAGGTCGTGGGGTCACGGAAGACTTCAAGTCCTGCACTTCTCATGTCCCAGTGACAATCGCGCTGCTGCACTGACCATCCACACTTGAAGACTCTGAGAGCAAGGCTATGCTATGCTAAGAAGTCTTCAGCCGTGCTAAAGATAGCTAAAACAAAATAATAATTTAGTCTTACTATTTCATGAACTCTCATCAGCTCAGTTTATTTTCTCCCTCCATCTGGGCCCTCTCCAGTTCATACTCAAGAAAATAACTGCAACACTTCTCCTAAACCACAAATCAAATGTCATGACTCGAAACTCTTGGTCTGGTCAGGTCACCGTACCTCAGATTAAGCCCTGGAACTTACCCTCTGCAGCCTGAGCAACACCCTCTGTGCTCAGACGCAGCTAAAATGGTCTGAGGTAACCGGACCACAGACTCCTCCAGGCCTTTCTCCTTTACTCGCCATTGCCAGGCCCTCTGTGCAGCTCTCTGAGCAGCCTGGAGGGGACTGCCTTCTCTAAGGAGTCCAAGAGGTTCAGATAGTGAAAGTGATGGCATGCCTTATGTTAACTTCACTGATTAGAACTGGTGCTCTCTACTCTGTCTCCATAATTAATTTTAGAGATTCCACTCCTAGTTCCCACCCGAGCAAATGGCATTTAGAAAATATTTGTTCAAGTGTTGTTGCAAAAATAAAAAACACAAGTGAATGTGACAACCTAACTATCTCTATCCTGTTCAAATTGACTGTCTCAGGTATCATAAGGGCAATCTTTACAGCAAAGAAGAAACAATTACAGATATTGATGTCCAGAGAAATTTAAAGACAGTATTTCTGCTGGGAAAAGCTAAAAAAAAAAAAACATGCTGCTTCACATACTGGTGATAAACTTTCTGGCCAGGAATCCCAATACTTCATTATTTATTTGACTATTAACTTCACACAATTGTCCTTCATACAGTGTTTACTTGCCTGTAAGAATACTTGAGTACAAGCAATTCTAAATTAATATTCCACATATAATTTTACATGTATAGCTAGACCAAATCCTTCATGTCACTTTCACTTTACAAAAGTCATTCATTCAAAACAAATATCTACTGACACATACTATGTGCTCAGAATTCTTGTTGCTAACAGTAAATAATCCTCAAGTGATTTTGCACTGAAGTGATGAGAGAAAGACAATGGATAAACAAGTACACAGAGACTGTATCACACGGTGATCACTCTGAAGAAAAATAAAGGACCCGGGCTGCTGAGAGTCGAAGAGATGCTATTTTATATTGGGGAAGTATAACAGAAGCACTTCAAAAAGCATTCAAATTTTTCATTATCCACTTTTCTGTCTTGAGTGTTCCAGTTTAAACTCCTTCCTTACCTCAGAGCTCTGTACATACTGGATATTAATAAAGCCATTTGGCACCAACTGGTTGCTCGAAGGCATCAATAAGACTTCACGAATCTGAGACATATGGCTACATGTCTGTTTCTACTAGCTTCAAAATGCAAAGATCTTTCATAGCTAATCTAATCAAATCCATTCATTCTTTTTAAGCAACAAGTAATGTAAAAGTACACACATCTTGATCGTTTATAATAAACCACTGAAGTCTGTAATGACTAACACTCATGAACATTTACTATGGGTCATGCATATGCTAAGAACCTCAATGAATTAATTGATCATACTCTCAGAACCAGTCCATGAAATAGGTTATATTAGCCTTCCTATATTATAGGTAGGGAACCTGATGTTACAGGGGCAAAATATCATGGCTAAAGTTAACCTATTAGTAATTGGTGGAGACAAAGTCCAAGCCTTCAATAGTCAGGCCACAGAGAACATGCTCTTCTGTTGTGAGTGTGGAACCCTAAAACGCCAACTTAAAGGCAGGGACTCAGGCTTATCTGCAGCCTTCTCACCGACATCTGCCATCATGGTCATCTCATTGTAAAAGAGCAGGCACTGCCTAGTAGCTACACTCACTCACACTGACCCTGACTGAGCTGGAGGGACAGTCTCTGCCACTTCGCCAATGACTCATCTGTTGCCTACATGTTTACAATCATGTTCCATGGGTAAAAAGAAATTGTTTAAGTCATGCAAAAATTAAGAATGAGACAAGTTCCCTTTAGCTAAGACTGGCAAACAAATAAGGCTTTTAACCTCACCCTAACTTATTATTAGGGGTTCTGGCAGAAGGACTGAGAAATGGCATACTAAAGGAGAAAGGGAACTCATGGAGTATGTGCATAAAACTAAATGCTTCTGTATAGGGAACATTTATTTGGTTAACAGAAATGTGCTGGATATAGGGTTCAATCTGTATTTTCATACAGTATGACACTTCAATCTTGTAAAATAGCCTATGTTTTCACCAAAAGAGTCTTTTCAATCAAATACTTAGTCAATTTAGGATATTAACACCTGGCATATACTAAACACTAAATAAGGGCTCTCTCTCAACTACACCCCTCCTATATTTGGCGTTAACGAAAGCTCAGAAACCCAGATCAATACCTAAGATCTTCCCATCCCCACCTTGCACTTGTGCCTACACTTGAGTCATATCAGTGGTTCTAACTCTGCACTCATCATTAAAATATTTTGTGAAATGCTACTTTCCAGGCTCCCACCCAGAAATACTGAAAAATGGGTAAAGGATAAGAGGCCCAGGCATTATTTTTATAAACTGTCCAGGCAATTTAAATGTGCAGCCAAGATTGGGTATCATTGCTCTAGTCCCAAGAGCTTGCCTATCAATCCTAAAAGATCCTATTAAAAATGCAGACTACGATTCACTTTAGGTCCAGGATGGGGCCTCAGATTCTGCATTCTAACAAGTCCCCAGGGAATGCCTTGGAGTAGCAAGGGCTCCTTCCGTGCTGTGACGTACTGTAGCCTCTATCCATGCTGGCTATTTAAATCCAGTTCCTCAGTCACCTCTGCCTCATTTCAAGGACTCAGCAGCTACATGGACTTAGTGGCTACCACAGTGTGCAAGCATACATACCTCTGAAATTTTTAATGCAATGAAGAGTTCTATAGAAAGCCAAATGTGGCTGAAGAAAAATATGATGAGATAGTCATTAATTCTATAGTATCAGTTTTATTAACTTTTAATCACTAATAAGATCTAAGGCAGATCTACTGCTTTTGTCTCAACTTTAATTTTAAAATGTTATACAAAAGAATAGTTTTTCAGCTTATCAGCATTTTCTAAGACCTCACTAGAGGTTTTATGTAATATTTTATGTTTATATTTGCACATTGTGGGAATCATGTGTGTCTACAATTTCCCAAAGAAGTACACAAATCTAACATAAGAACTTTTTAATTAAAGTGCTATATTTGGAACTAACCCAGTGTCACAGTTCATATCCTACTGTATATCTATACACAAAACAAAAAATTCCAATAATAATCAAGGGAGACAAATTCTCTGTTTTTAAACTGTTTTAAGAAAACCAAACAACTATTTGGCCACTTTTTGAAGAAATAAAGCACTTAAATATAGATAAAACATTTTGAATATTTAAGAAGCACTTTCACAACTAGAAAACCAAGAACTTTACCCATAACTCTGAGAGTCTGACAACCAAGAAAGCAGAACTCAATGCAATAGTAGTTTCCTAGGCAACAAGCACAGCCAGTAGAAAAAAAAAAAAAAGAAGCATTTATAGTAGGCTTGAAAAATAATTTTAATTGTCAAAATGTCACAAAGACAACAATATTGAAAATCATTTCAGTAAAAATGATTCAAAGCAAAATGCCATTTTCATTATGGCAAACAAGTTATGGAAAAATAGAAAAATTAGATTCCCTTCCTTGGCTCTGAATTAAGTAGTGATACTCATCAATCTTGTTTGATTTTACAAAATTTATCTACATTAGTATAGATTTCTAATATGCCTCCTTAGTTTTCTCTGCAAATATGACCATACATTGATTCAACATACAGAAGCAGGGAGTCACCAGGCTGATGAGGCATTCTCTGTTACAAAGACAAGCTCCTATGTCCTTAGGTCTCAGTTCCAACAGTAAACCACACATTTCAAAGCACAGATTAAAATAGCACAGGGGGGGGGGGGGAAATGGGACAACTGTAATAGCATAATCAATAAATATATTTAAAAAATAATAAAAAATAAAAATAAAAATAAAATAAAAACTAGAGATAAAGTAAAAAAATAAAATAAAATAGAATAAAATAGCACTGTGCTGTCCACATTCTCATGTGACTTCAGTTTCCTCATCTGTCACAAGAAAAGTTTGAATTCAATCTCAAATACCTTTCTGACTCTAACAGCTTTTGATTTTTAGAAATAAATATAGAAGGGCTGTTTTGTCTAAAACATTGCTTATAAATACTATATTCTAAACTACTTTAAAACTTTTTCTTTATAAGTCCTATACTCTCTCTCTCCCTCTCCTTCCCTTCCCTTACCCCCCCTCTAAAAATAATATTTTTCAATTGCTCCATGTACCTCACAATTGGAATTTTCTGTAGTAACTACCTATTGTATTTGCTTGATTCCACTGTCTTTTAACAATTCAAAAAGAAAATGTGACTTGTCCTCACACAGGATTTCTAAAGCCAGTTCATTCTATTTCACGAAAACAGATTAAGTTTTTGGGAATTTTTGAGAACGGGTTGTTAAATAGTCATTATTCAAATTAAATAATATAAACTTACAATTAAACAAATTATATTAAAAACAAAGACAATACTCAAAACAATTCACTCCCCAATTATTTTACTGCATTTTATTAGTATCTATGCTCATGATGCATTTATTACATCTGTCTGGTGGAAATGCGATATAATGGTGTGTACAATGTATCGCTCGCTAACTATATTCAGTGACATGACACTGGAAACACCAAATTGGCCACTGTGAGAATATTTACACCATAGAAATGAGCAAATGCTACAAACCAGGTCTTTTCTGGTTTTCAGAGACTCAGTTGTTTAACATTTATGAGTACCCCAGTAGATCCAGAGAACCCAGACAAACTCCCTCTTCTCCCAGAATCATCAAATAAAAATGTATGAAGCGCTAGAGGCCACATAACAAGTCTATGGAATCAAGACAGACCTACCGGTGAAATGGTTACTTATTCGAAGGAGTAAGTCCAGGTTAGCCAGGTAGGCAATAAGGACAGAGAAGAAGCTTACCACACAAGGGAAAACAGTGTTTAGAGCTAGGCAGGCCTGACACCCATCCAAGAAAATCATTCAAGGGAGCTAGTTGTTATAGGATAGAAAAAGATGAGGCCGAGAAGACCCAACAAAAAGATAGTTCTTGCAAACCTTAACAAATACACTAATATTCTCAGCTGTATTAAAAAATATTGGGAAGGTATTGAAAATTTTTAAGCACTGGGAGTAGAAGGAAGATATCAATTGTCAACCATCTTCTTGCTTTACTGCAGGACAGACTGAAGGGTTGTCCCAAGAGAGGATGCAAAGACCAGCAGCAGACAGGTCCCACACTTTCCTGATAATATAATGCTATTAGCAAAAATGTTTTGAGCATGCAACAGAATTGCATTTTTATTTATCATGTACCAGTTAAATATAGGCTCAATTATACTAATATGAACATCACTAAACTCATACAAGAAATGATAAATTTTAAAAATGAGATAATAAAGATGTATGCACAGTTCGAATGTTGGGTTGGCACACTTCAGTGATTGTGCATCCCATCTCAGAGAGCACCAATGGTGCCAGCCTCAGAAAATGAAATGGAGGATGCAAAGGCAAGAGGACTTGGTGAGGACTGAGGGAGCTGGAGCCAGACAGCACTCTCAGGTCAAGCAAGCTCAAGACACACCACACTAGGAAAAACATACCCAAAACTCAGCAACCCTAGATATGACCAAATTCCCTACACTGTGCCTACTAAAGGCATCATATTGATTTGACACAATTTTCTGGCCACTCAATTCCACCAGATGCAGATATAAAATGTTAAGCTCAATAACTAAGATGCCATTTCTCTTTTACTACTTGAGCCAATATAACAAAATAAAAGCCTTGAAACATTAGTTGCCAGTCATCATGAAATGCCTTGGATTCCTTTGAGGGACACCCCACACAGTGTTAGTGCTATGTCCTGATGCCCTCCTGAAAGCCACGCAAAACTGCTCATCAATGCTTCTGATACACGTCAAGTGTAAGACCTCAACTGCAGTCCCAGTGCCCACAGAAACACTTGTCTGACAGTTACCAAAAAGTTCATCAGAGTCCAAACAACAGAAAATTGGAATTGGCATGAAGAACGGATGTTGATCGGTGTCCTCAGAAAGATTCATCGCAAACAATCAAGTATAGATTCTCTACACTTTCAGACATCACTTAGAAAACGGAAATTAGAGCTCAAGATGCTCCTGATTTTAACTCACTTGTAAGCTTAGCAAAATAAAACCAATGTTCCCAATACTGGGTTTTCGCATTAACAGGACACAACTGCTAAAAGAAATGACTGATTCCAGATGTGGTGTAGGAAATATACAAGATGAGCACAGAACACACTGCCACGGCAGGAAGAAAGGAAGTTACTATCAAAAGCTCTCAGCAGCCCGTTTAGAGAGGTGTCAGGACTACAAATATAAGCAGCGTGCGCAACCACTAGGAATAATAATGCAACAGATTGGAACAATGAGCATGTTAATGTTTATGAGTTAACGACACTGCCTTTAAAAGAGAAAGAGAAAGGAAAAAAAAGAAGAATGTTAACCTAGAAAACTAACTCATTATTCTAAAAACTGGTAAATAAAAAAAAGAGAGTTGGAATTAAGCTCTTGGTTTGTCTTTTTTGCACAAGGGGTTCCTCAGGGTTAGCAAACTAGGTGGTAAGAAATAATTTCTCTTCACAGAAATATTCTAAGCTAATAAATGAAAATATCTACATGTTGCAAACATAAAAAAATACTGAGGCAATGCTCACTAATGCTGCTAATCACAAAAAGAAACAACCGGTCTCTTCACATGTTGTGATGGAACCATACAACACTACTTAGAGATAATATTGTCAAAAATTCAAACTACGATCAAATCAAGACTCTACATCCAATAGCCACCACTTTATAAGAAACATAAGGGACATAAGAAGAACTAGATAGCACAGAGATGGATTCAGCAAAATCCACACAGGAAAACAATCCACTTTCAATTAATAAATTGCACTGTGTTTGTGTGCACTACATATTAAAGAGACATACCAATCAAATGCAACATACAGATTTTCTTTGGATCCTAATTTAAACAAGCCAAACATAAAACCACATTCACAAATCAGAGTAATTTTAAAATATATTACATAGAATTAATTATTATCATTTCTGAACAGGGGTGGACAACATAAAAAATTATCTTTTAGAAATATATACTAAATATTTTCAGAAAAAAAAGGTTAAGGTCTGGAATTTACTTCAAAATAATCCCTTTTGGGAAACTATGTATGAAGCAAGATTGGTCATAAACTGGTAATTGTTAGATATTAAGAGGTGGGTATAGAGTTTCATTATACTATTCCCTTGAGTCTTGTATATGCTTGAAGTTTTTTATAATAAAAAGCAAATGACATGATCTTACAAAGTAGAAAAGTACATATTTATTTTATTTATTTTTTAAAGTATTTTTAATTGATTATGCTATTACAGTTTTCCCAATTTTTCCTCCTTTATCCCCCCTTTCACCCTGCCCCCCCAACCCTTCAGCATCCCCCCGTGTTACTTCATGTCCATGGGTGGTACAGGTAAGTTCTTTGAGTCCTCTGTTTCCTATACCATTTTTTATCTCTCCCCATCTATTTTATGCCTACCAATTATGCTTCTTCTTCCCTGTACCTTCCCCCCTATTCCTCCCTTCCCCCTCCTCACTGAAATCTTTCCATGTGATGATGTCCATTTCTCTGATTCTGTTCCTGTTCTAGTTGTTTGCTTAATTTTTGTTTTCGTTGTTTTTCTTTTAGGTTCATTTGTTGATAGTTCTGAGTTTGTTGTCATTTCACTGTTCATATTTTTGATCTTCTTTTTCTTAGATAAGTCCCTTTAACATTTCATATAATAAGGGCTTGGTGATGATGAACTTCTTTAACTTGACCTTATCTGGGAAGCACTTTATCTGCCCTTCCATTCTAAATGTTAGCTTTGCTGGATAGTCACCTTGGATGAAGGTCCTTGCCTTTCATGACTTCAAATACTTCTTTCCAGTCCCTTCTTGCCTGTAAGGTTTCTTTTGACAAATCAGCTTAAGGTCTTACCTTTGTAGGTAACTGTGTCCTTTTCTCTTGCTGCTTTTAGGATTCTCTCTTTTTCTTTAATCTTGGGTAAATTAATGACGATGGGCCTTGGTGTGTTTCTCCTTCTGTCCAATTTCTTTGGGACTCTGGGCTTCCTGGACTTCCTAGAAGTCTATTTCCTTCGCCCGATTGGGGAAGATTTCCTTAATTATTTGTTCAATAACTTTTCAGTTTCTTGCTGTTGTTCTTCTCCTTCTGAAAACCGCTATAATTCAGATACTGGAATGTTTCAGGTTGTCCCAAAGGTTTATAAGACTCTTTGCTTTTTTGAATTCTTGTTTCTTCATTCTGTTCTGGTTGTTTATTTTTTTCTTTTGTTCCAAATCATTGCTTTGAATCCTGGTTTCCTTCCTGTCACTGTTGGTTCCCTGAATATTTTGCTTTATTTCATTTTGGGTATCTTTCATTTGTTTTTTTCATTTTTCAACCAAGTTCAATCAGATCTGTGAGCATTTTGATTACCAGGGCTTTAAATTCTCCATCAGATAGGTTGGCAATCTCCTCATCACTTAGCTCTCTTTCTGAAGTTTTGCTCTGTTCTTTCATTTGGGCCACATTTCTTTGTCTTGGTATAGCTGATAGGTTGTAAAGGGGTGGGGCCTTCAGTATTCACAGGGGCAGGGCAACCCTCCTTGCTGCACTGTGGTGTTGCCTGTAGAGGAGGGGCCAGAGAGGGAACAATGCAGCTCTCCTGCTCAGCTCTAGCACACTTTCCAATGGATTCTTGTGTGACACTGGGAGTTTCTCCCACCACAGCAACCACCGTAGTCCACAGTCAATTCTGAGGCTCAGTTTCACCTTCAGCCAGCCCTGCCCACCTGGCCCACCACCTCACCTCAGTTTTTCTGAGCCGGCCAGGCCCACTCAGTCCGCCACCTTACCAGTCTGGTTGTTCTTGTTGATTTTTTCTTTAATTTCTTCGTTGTCAGAGTCCCATGCAGTTTGATTTTCTGGTGCTTCTGGTTGTTTATTGATTTTAGACTGGTTATTACTCTCCTTTTGATTGTGCGAGGAAGCGAAGGGTTTCTACCTATGCCTCCATCTGGGCCAGAACTCCCAAAGTAGAAAAGTATAAAGACCAATAAAAATATGCAAGTAATGTTACTAAATAATCGTCTTTTCCCAATAAGAATTAAGTACAATTTTTTTAAAAGGAAAGCTGCCTGATGTTGCAAAGCAGTGAAAATGATTTCTATATTTTCTGTTGAATAAATCTCTTTAGAACAGGGTAGGCTGACTTTATACAATATTCATTCAGAAGAGGTTCAGTTTCACTGAATAGGTTTGCTAAGTCAAGCTTCCTAAAATGCTATTTCTCACAAATTAAATGACTCTTAAGATGTAACATGAAATTTAACAACATGATTAGTCAGTTTATATATGGCATGAATCCCATTTATTTTGATGCACCTTGACTTTGAAAAGGTAACAAATACTACTATAGTCTCATTCCTTTCATTTTTCAGAAAGATGAAGTACATTTCATCAAGTAAGAGATATAAAGCAGTTGCATTTTACCCAGTTGATCTTTCTGAAAAAATAATTCAGGAACAATGGAGTAGTACACAGAAAGTAATGGTGAAGAATGTGAAATTTATTCTTATATCATTTGATGTCCTTAAAGTATATTAATAGATGTGAGAAGCATAAAAACTAGAAGCTTGAAACCCACAGGAATTGAAAGCAAATTATAAAAAGCAGTAAGATGTGGATAAAGAGACTTCACTCCATATTAACTTTATCAGATTAATAACCCCCACAAAAGGGTGGACTCAGTGGGTGCCTGAGCCCACGAGGTGGGCTCCTGAACAACAGATCCTTCATTGTTGTCACAGCCAGTCCTTGCAGCAGATCAGCCTGGGAGTAATTCCACTCTTCCAACCTGCCAACAGCAATCAAGGCTCAACTACTACCGCAGGGTGCACACAACCCACACAGGGGCACACCTGGAGCACTCAGCTCAGGTGACTGGGAAAGCTGTGCCACTGGGCCCTAGAGAACACCTACTGCCTAAGACCACTCTACCAGACCAGTAGACATAGCAGCTGTCCCTAATACACAGAAACAAACACAGGGAGGCTGCCAAAATGAGTGGACAAAGAAACATGGTTCAAATGAAGGGAAGAAACAAAACCCCAGAAAAAGACCTAAAGAAAATGGAAACAACAATCTACCAGATGGAGAGTTCAAAACACTAGTTATAAGGATGCTCAGTGAACTTAGGGAAAAGAACTGTGATTTAAAAATTAAAAAAAAAAAGTTAAGATGATACTACATTCACACAATAGAATAAAATGGAACTCTTAGGACAAAAGAAGTTGGCGTGTATCTGCTAATATGAAACAATTTCCAATATATCGTTTCATGAAAAAGTAAGGTACAAACAGTATACAGCATTCTTCTATCTGTGGGGGGCAGTGGATATTTAATTATATATCCTATAATTACACACACAAGTGTTGGGGATAATTTGTAGATACGTGGAATTTGTCTGGAAGTAAATATAAAAGAAGAGTGACTGTCTCTGAGGAAGGGATAAAAATGTAGGGGAGATTTTTATTGTCTTTTGTTTCCTTAAAATTTGCATTATGTACACATGTATTTTTAAAAACTAGCTAGTTAAATGAGTGTCTCAAAGGAGACCTTAAGATACTGCTGGTATTGTGTCACATCTACAATAAAGAAAACCATATTGTTGCTATCAAAAAGAAAAAGCTAAATCAAACTTCTCTTCTGAAGCAATCAAGTCTTGTACTATGATCTTAACAAAAATGCACCAATTTAGCATGTCTTGATAATAAAGGAAGTGAATGAAGATGGATGACATAACTAGAAGGCAGAGAGTCATTTTAGATATGCTTTAGGAGATTATTTTTTCTAATCGAGGATCTCAATTTTTTTCTACACTAACAGTATTGCATTGGACACTAATCAAGCATATCCAATCGAGAATATGTAGAAGTACAGGGTATTTGCAAGGTTTCCATATAAATTTACAATCTTGGAGAATGTATGAAAAGCAAAATATATGTAAAACTGTGTTCAGTGGAAAATAGAAAAGATTTCTTCAGGGTATATATAAAAACGTCCCTACTAAAGGAATGCTAGCAGATTGGCAAATAAAATTAAAAGATCAAATATACCTTTGAACTTGGATCTGCTGAAATGTTATATTAATAGTATGAACAGTCTTCTATCGTGCTGCCCTACCTAGAACATGAATTCAACACTGTCTGCCCTCTAAACCACTCTGACCAAGTCCACACTTTATCCCCTTCCTGTCCACACACTGCCATTCTCACGGGGCTGAAAGGAGGGGAATATCCCGGTGGATGCAAACCAGTGAGCCAGCTGCTGTAAGCACAGAGGGATGATGAAGGCATGATGATTGCTTTGTAATAATTTACATGCTAGATATAGGTACACAAGTAGCTACAAAATAAAGCAGAAGAACACACACACACACACCAAAGAAAAGGGTGCCATACTTAAAAAAACTTTATTCTTTAAAAGACTGATAAATGCCCAAGAATCCACTTCTTTATAATCAAAAGAAGAAAACAAGGTGAAATAATACCAAAAAAAGGTCTTTAGGTGAATGTGTTCATGAACACTTACTAGAACTAGTCTTCAGTCACTTTAAAGCTTCTGTTGAAAGCAGAATTATTAGAAATTCCTAAAATAGTTCAAGAATAGGAAACTGTCATATAATTTCAAGACTGAAAATTACATCTAATATTCACAAATTCCATCAATTAATGCAATCACCCTGGAAGTCATTGTTCAGATCCTTTATGGATAGGTCTAGAACATAGGTAAACATAAAGTAAAATCATGAAGAAGAGTAGAAAACAGCAGTGAGAGAGAGCACATGAGAGAAAATAAAACTATCCAATGTTTCAGTACCTGATCAAAAATTTAGATTGATAAGCATTGAAGTTACTATTATGAAAATTCCTTTTAATTGTATGGTGAAATAAATAGAATTATATAATAATGACTAGAGTTTACTTTTGCAAATATTGCTCCATTTGGCTCACCTAAATAGAAAGCAGTTTCAAAGAAATATTTACTAATGAAGTGGTTTGTCCCACACTGTTCATTACTTTACCTCCCAAAGCAGTTAAATCGAAACGAGCATCCCATGAATGCTGCTGGCTCCCTGCCATGACTGGTCACTGATCACAGAAGATAAGAACATCATAACAGAGTAAAAGAAGTGGTATTTTTTCACACTATGATACTAAAATATATCTATATCATGATAGATAGAACAGTGGCCCCCGAAGATGCCCCATCCTAATTCCTAGAACCTGTTATGGTACCCAACATAGCTAAAAGGACTTTACATGTGTTAAGGTAAAGACTTGGACATGAGATTATCTTAGATTATCTAAGTAGGCCCAACATAATCACATGAGGGGTGGGGAAGGGAAGGGAGAAAAAGCGGGGGGGCGGGGGGGGCGAGGGGAACAGAGAACTGGGAAAGGGGGAAGGGGAAGGGAAAGGACGGGAAGGGAAGGCATGGACTACAGAAGGGTCTCAGAGATGTACCCCTGTTGGCCTGGGCCACAAGCCAGGAACACAGGCAGCCTCCAAAGGCTGGACAAGAGCAAAAGGATGTTCCCCTGGAGCCTCCAGAAGGAACACAGCCCTGCCAGCCCCTGGATTTCAGCTCACTGAGATCCACAAAGGATGATGAAAACTTTCAACAACTTCTGGGACGTTGAAAACTTGTAATGAATGCAGATAGAAAGGCACGCCATCCTGCAGGTGCAGTGTGTGACAGTACTGAAGAATGGTCAATGCCTTGGATGTATGAGACCAAGAGAGAGAAATAGTAGGAGGGGTTATGGAAACATTCTCTGTTTCCTGGAGTTATGAAAATTCTAGATTCACTTAAGTGCTGCCAAATGCCAATATGAAGAAAGTATTTAAAGGTAGCATCAAATTTAAGTCATAGAAAGAGCTCCATAAAAATGATATATTTGTCCCTGGCCAGGTAACTCAGTTGCTTAGGGCACTGTTCTAATATGCCATGGTTGGTTAAAGCAACTAGTGAATGCATCAAAAAGTGAAACAACAAATCGATGCCTGTCTCTCAAATCAACAAATAAAGTTTTTTATTTATTATTTTATTTTCTTGTTGTTCAAGTACAGTTTCTGCCTTTTCCCCCCACCCCAGCCCAACCCCCAGCCCTCCCCACCTCCCTCCGGTTTCCACTCCCCTGTTATTGTCCACTATAATTTTAACAAATAAAATTTTTAATTAAAAAAATTATTAAGTGCCTGTGAAAAGGCACTACCAACTCCTTTTTCAAATGTGTTCCTCAAGCGCGCGCACCCTAACGTGCACTTACACACTCACGAGGCACACTGTGTGGGAACACACTTCAGCGCCCAGCGCCCAGAGTCCTTGTTTTTACTCCTTACCTGAGAATATGGTTATCGGTTTTGAAGAGGGAGAGACACAGAGAAACACTGATGTGAGAGGGAAACGGCGGCTGGTTGCCTCCCATATCAGCCCCAGCCAGGGACCAGACCTGCAACCTAGGTATGTGTCCTGACCAAGAATCAAATCCGCAGCCTTCTGATGCACTGGGCAACGCTCCAACCAATTAAGCAACCCAGCCTGGGTGCACCAGATTCTTTATTAAGGAGAACTATTTGCTAATATGTAGGCAGTAAACTGGTAAGCGATAATTAATACATTTTAAGTCAATACAAATAAATTTAGAAACTAAAAGGGGCATAATGCATATACTGATTTAGACTTGATATTTTTGTTTAAAATGTGGCCTCATGAAGATTACTAATTGTCAGTGACAGGGAAAAGTCAGAAGGGGATGAATCAGAGTCACATTTACCAAGCCCCTTGTGCCTTTTCTGTTGCTTCCTCTAGGGTCAAGGGTAGCCGATCCACAGCCCACAGGCCACACACAGCCCACAATGGCTGTGAATGCAGCCCAACACACAATCATAAATTTACTTAAAGCATTATGGGATGCTTTTGTGATTATGTGTCACAAAGTATTTAATGTATGGCCCAAGACAACTCTTCTTCTTCCAGCATGGCCCAGAGATGCCAAAAGGTTGGACACGCCCATTGTAGGTCCTTCCCCATTTGGGACTGACACAATGATTCTGAGGTATGAAGCTCATTTCCAGCTGGGTCCTAGAGCCAAGCAGGAACACACAAAACTGGGAATGCAAAGCCATTTCCGACACTGAAACCAATGAAAAAATAAATACGCAAACACAGTCTCAGGAAGTTAACAGGAGATGTGTAACAAGTGCAGCAAGAAGAGAAGATTTTTCTCTGCTAGGCTCTCATGCTGACAAAATCATCCACAATATGTGTCTCTCTGTGACACGCACTAATAGAAAAAAGAACTTAAATACCAGGTTAGAATGGAAGATGAAAATGAAAAAGAAATCTGTTTACAATCTAATCTTGTCTACTGAAACATTTTCATACAACTACTTTCTCTACGTCATAATTTGGAAATGGGCTTTCTGGCTTTGGTTTAAATTGTACGTTTAGTAATATAGTCATAGCTACATTACCATTAAAAATTTTCAAGCAACTCCTTCTGCATTTGATAAGAGACTATAATTGGACAAGTAAAGTATAATCCCCTACAAAAGCAAGAGTTCAAGGCAACATCTCAGGGTCAAGTGCAACCTAACAGCCAAAAACAAAAAAAAGTTAGGAAGAGAAAAGTGACTGGCCATGGGGACATCTTTGGGGTCAGAGAGGGATGAATCTGTAAAGCTGCCCTTCCAAAGGGTTCGGCAAGTTTTGAATGATACAGAGAGCTCTGTGTACCAGGAGTCCAGTTCCACATGGTTTGGGCTTAATTTCAAAGGCAACTTACAGTGGAGCCTGTAACTCGTCCCACCCCAAAGTGCCCATGTCAAGGGTGGGGAGATTCTGCACAGGTGACACGAGGAATCCCCTATAAGCAAGCCACTCCAGATGAATACACTGTCCCAGGACCACCTAACCACAGTCCCGAGCCCATCTGATTACATGGGGCAGATAATGAAAAAAAGAAATACTCTTCCACCCAATGGACTGACAGTCACCATTATTAAGTGTAAAATACTAAATACATTATGTGTGAAGGTTTTTAAAAATTAAGTGCTTCACAAAGATGTAATTAAATAATGTAAGGGGCAAATGCTTATTCCACTGAAGCATAACTCGGAAATACTGATGCCACACAGGAACTGCTTTGACCCTACGTCAAGTGTCTGGAAATGCCACAAAGAAACCAAACGAGGATCCTGACATACAGTAAGTATTCACAGATTTTTGGCAATAACTCCCCTTGTCTTGACAACGAAGACATGAGCTGTTGTTATGCCTTAAGCACAGACTGCTGGTTTGCTGCATTCAGCCTCAAGTTCCCAGCGGTAAAAATAAAGGAGGTGGACCTGGGCGTTTCCTAAGGGACTGCTGTATCTACAAAGATATGAAAAGCTTTTCCAAATGTCTCGTATGCAATACAGTACACTAAACGCCTCAGTGAGGAGCAGCCATGTCCATGTCTAAACTTTCATGTGCTTGGGGAAAGAGACGCAGACATAAATGACACAGCACACTGAAAAAGACTACAACGTCACGTCAGAGTGTTCCAACCTGAAGACCACAGATGAATGTTTCAGGCCAATGAAGCAAGTGATTGCTTATGTTTTATTAGTGTGTTTTAAAATCTAATATTACATGTATTCTAATATAGGGAAAATATGTTTTGTTTACTTTTTTATGGATGAAACATGTGAAAAGGCAGGTTTAAAAATAATTTTACAACCAAAGTCACCATACATTGATTGCTGGTTATTTAATTGGAAAACTGAAGGATAAAATGTTTCTTTGTGATACCAAATATCAATGCATAGAAGATTTTATGGATAGTATTTACATGTGATCCTCTGGAACAAACACTCAGTTCGTAGACAGTGTGCCTGCTGCTGACTGCTGTCTCCTGACTGCCTGTCTCATCTGCCAAATTGCTCATTAGGTTTGGCAGTTTTCACCTGCGCCTCCAGTTTATATTTCAGCAGGGAATAAACATCAGTCTGCTTCTACCATCTTCTGCAGTGAGCTTCCAACCCTCCCCCAGGAGCACAGTTCCCACCCTCTGCAATCCTCAAACACACTCACCTGTGTACATACCATTATTTTTAAAGCGTCAATTCATCTTCCTGCTTTGAAAGCTTAAATAAAGCAAAAAATATAACAAAGTATGCAAAGTAAGTCCCATATTACAACACTAAGTGGGCTAACCAGTAATTCACTCAATTTATAATTCAAAAGAAGAATACAATCTGAATTTAATTTTAAAATGTTCATTTCAGGGAGTATTTCTAAGTAGGGCACAAGTGACGAGAGAGCAGAGAAGAGGATTACTCTGCCAGTTGGATCTGACCCATCCAACCTTTATCACAGGTCTGAAAGGAAAGTCCTCCAGTTTATAAACAAACAATAGAGGCAAGGTGGAAACCAGAACAAAGAGGCAGCTGAGAGTACCACTCTGCTCTCTGCCTTTGCCTGCTTCCACTGGGCCCTCACAGTGAGCACTCTGACATTCAGAGGCAGACTGATACACATAACTCACAAAATAAAAATTACAAAAGAGCCACTTTGTGGGCAAAAAAGCACCAAAGATATAAAACAAAATGTCTGAACCCCCATAAAACAACCTCTGATGGAACACTGTTTTTCATTTTGCAGAAGTAAAATATTCACCACCAACCCTGCAATTAGCTAGAAAATTACAATAATTACAGCAATTTTGTATCCCATCTCCAATCCAATTAATAGATATATGACCTTGTCAACATGTAATAATCAGATTGCATCTACAACAAAACTGGATGAGTTTTATATGCTGAAAAGAACTTGCACAGTAAGAAGGTAATTATTTGAAACACTGAGAATACCATTTGTATGCCATGCTCCACTTCACAAGTTAAAAGGAAATACAATAGGAATACTATTTCTATTTTCAATATATATTTAAATCAAATCCAGAAAATATTATTATAATACCAGTTAATGTTAAGAGGATAGATCTCAAAACCAAAGATCTTGGATATCCTATCAAGACAAAATCAATCTGCACATTGTTGGTTAAGAAAAATAATAGAGAGATAAAGAAAGGGAAAGGGTGCTCACTTTGTAACACAACCCTCTATAACAATTATTGATACCTCTTTAAGTTCTAAAAGTTAGAAAGCTAGTAAATCTTACCATTAGTTAAATAGCACCATTTAAGGAAAATTTTGCCCATAATTGGTAAAAATTAACAGGAACTTTAAGATAGCTAAATAGTCAAAACACAATAAATCAGATACTTCATTCCTCAAAATTTTTATAGCATTACTATTTCCAGAAATTTCACCACCCCTAAGGGCATATGCCACTTCCAAAGGAATCTTGAGTCTGCAGTCTGGATCTTCCAGAGGAAACATTAAATAATCAGAATTCTGGGGATGAAAGGAACCTGGCCACTGTTCCAAGGCAAGGTTACCCCAAAATGTCTGACCTCTGTAAAAAGACCTTGAGAATTAAAAAGAAAAAAAACTGAGTGAAAAAAAATCAATAGACTTGGACTCAATGATTTACACAGGAAATGTGTACACTGAGCACATCAGGTTTCTCTAAGTCTGGATTTGTGAACACTGAAAATGGAGACAGTTAAACGTATAATCACAGAATTGTATCATTAGAGAAAAATGGCTTCATTTGACTATGCCCCAGCAGTATGTCCAGTGCAAGAACACATGTCCTAGTTATTTGGGTTCTGTAACTTCTCAGCTCTTTCAAGTATCAGTAAGAAGAGAGTCTGCACTCAAGAGGCATTATCTTCATCACCATTCTCCAACTTTCTGTTAATCTAGTGCTTACCACGCATCAGGCAATGTATCAGAGCCTACACACCTCCTTCACTATTCACAACCATTATGAGGTGGGTGCTTAGAGATTAAAGAATTCAGACTCTGAAAGATTACTAATCTTGCCCAGGTGTTCGGTTGATGTGACATCACTAGCACTTTTTCTGAACCACGAATACTCTATACTACCATCCTAGAAAGAGCGGCTACATAGTAAACTCATATTAAAAAGCATAAAGTCAAACACACTCCTACTCCCAAATTATAAAAAGTCTAGTTGAAAAATAAGAACATTTAGGTAGGCATGGAAGTTTAGGGATCTGATGTCAAAACCTTCACCTTCCACAAGCATCTTTCCCTAAACTGGATTTACTGGCCTAAAAACAAAGGGATCAGGTAAAATGCTGGCTCCACCTCTCCATTTCTCCATGACGGAGAGGTGGCCCGCAGCCAGGGCCCACAGTGCTCTAAGAGGCCCAAATGTTTTAATTTCTTTTAAAAGCAGAAGGGAAAGCCCTGGCCTTCAATACAGTGGCCTTGATGTCGCAGATGCAGAAAACAAATCCTTTTGCCACTCAGCTAGTTTCCAGTTCATTCCTTACAACACAAGGCAAGGAAGACAAGCCAGTTAGTTGTATGTTCTCTGATACAGGAATAAAAATAATTTTTGATGAAAGATCACTAATTGATGCTTCACATCCCCCTTGGTGGGAGTTAGAAGAAATGTCCAGTATTGCTATAACAAAACCCCGACTCCTTCCTTTTACTTATTACTATAAACAAAATTTCTCAGATAACAACTTCTTATCCTAGAAATATTTAAGATATTTTACTAGGTAGGGATACTTAGGGGAGAAAGGTCATCTTAAAGAGAAATATTTAAAATAAAAATATTTTTTATAACTTATAAAGAAAAAGTCCAGCCATTGTTAATATAACAAGAATAGTTTGTGTCACACTTGACGTGACCTGACAGCCAAGGAGAGTGGACTGCAATGCGCATGCATGAATAATGGTGACCGCACTGTACTAGTCAGCGGGAGTAGATGCCCTCGAGTGAGCATGTGCACTGTGTGGCCTTTGTATTCAAAATGACTGAGCGAGTAGGGCAACCCTGCACCAGATTTTCCACTAAGCTGGAATATTCCTCCATGTAAACTATTTGGATGATTCAGAGGGCCACAGCTGTGGGCACCTGGTGATCGGCAGCTTCATCACAACAATGTACCTGCTCATGCATCATGCATCATTCTTCATGCAGAGCTTCTGGAAAAGCATCAAATCACCCAGGTGACTCAGCCCCCGAGAGTCCAGATTTGGTGCCCTGTGACTTCCGGCTTTTCCCAAAACTACAATCACCTTTGAAAGGGAAGAGATTTCAGATTGTCGATGAGATTCAAGAAAATACGACAGGGCAGCTGATGGCGACTGGGAGAACTGTGTGAGGTCCCAAGGTGCCTACTTTGAGGGGACTGAGGTGTCAGTGTCCTACATACAATGTTTCTCGTATCTTCTTTTAGATAATGTCTAAAAGACATTTACTCTAACTTTCATTTATTCTAACTTCTTTAGAGTAAATGCCTCTATCTTTCATATTACATGCTGGAAACTTTCTCAACAGACCTCACATAACTAGACAATGCTCAACCTACGTAAATAACAGAAATTAGACCCGCAATCTGGAGAAACCAGCCCAGGAAGCCAGCCTGCCACCTAGAGTAACCAGTTCAGGAAGTTAGACTATTATCTGTAGCAACCAGTTCAGAAAGCCAAACAATAACTCTGTAACAATCAGCTGAAAATAGCCAGGACCTGATTTATAACCGACAGATTCCCTAATTTCTGACCCTTCTTCTAAATTAGGAAAAACCAGAAAAAGTGAAATACGCACCCTTATCCAATCACATAGGATACTCCACCTTCTAGGCAGCCCGCTTACAACTACTCCACGCCAACAGCTTCCAATCAGGGCATAACTGAAGCCTCCCCCTTTACTGACTAAAAAGCTTTCCCACTCCTCTGCCTGCCTCGGAGCCTCTGCCAAATGCAAGTGGCTGGTCCCCTTGCTATGGAAAACTCTGAATAAATAGCTTGTTTTCCTTTGAATGGTATTAATTTACGTTCACATTAATAAGCAAAAAATGTTGTACGGTATATACTTATGCTATTTTCGTTATTTATAAACTAACAATGATCATACAGTACATTTACATTTACAGAAAATTTAGAGAGTTAAAAATTTTAATGTATTTTCTCTGTTTCATACAAATATAAAAAGATGGCCAATAAAAGATACTCAAACTTAAAAACATATTAGATTAAAATAATGAGTTATATGAAAAGGAAAAAAATTCCAAGAGGAAAAAGTAAGTAAACTTTCAAACTGTTAAAGAGATTTATATGCATGTGTTTCCTTAAAAAAACATTTTATTAAGAATAATTTTAAAAACATAAAGTAGACAGAATAATGTACTAACTCCCCCTGAAACCATTAAACTACCCATTCACCACTTCCACAGCCTTTATTTGAAGCAAATGCCAAACATATGATTTCTACCACACACATTTCATTACATATTACTGAAATATAATACTCTTTAGAAAATAACTTCAATAACATTATCACACCAGAAGAAATAATTCCTTAATTGCAAATACCCAGTCAGCGTACAACTTACCGATCAGCATATAAATGTCATTGTTTAAAGTTTTATTTAAGTGGGTATTTAAACAAGATCCACACATTATCACTGGATGTTCTATCTCCTAAGTATCTATTAATCTGTAAGTTCCCTTTCTGTCTGTTTTCCCCACCTTGCAATTGATCTACTCAAGAACCTGAGTCATTTGTATTCTCCAACTTCCACGGTCTTGATGTGGCCGACTGCATCCCCACTGTGACAATGTGCTTCCCAGAGCTCTGTATTCCCTCCCTATACATTGGTGGTTGGGTCTGGATGTCTCATGAGATCTTTATGTCTTCTGTCAAGACCACTTTCTAAGAAGTGCTGTACTCCTCCATCAGCAGGGGCACAATGCATGGTGGACTAATATTACATTTACTAATGTAATATTACATTTTACATTAGCAGTCGTTGACTATCAAGGCCTCGGTCCACTATTTCAAGAGGGGTTGCAAAAGAGTGATATTCTAAATCTACCATTACTTTTTCACTTATTAGCTGGAATTCTTCTGTAAAAAGAAACTTTCATCTACTATTTGATTGCCCATTAATAGCATTGATAAAGGAAATACAGGATAGATACTGATTTTATCCGTTTTCCAATAACAAGTTGGTTCACGACTTGTTATTTATCATTATGTTATTTATTATCAAATGTAATTATTAAATTTATTATCATTATGAATGTATGAACTTACTGCCCTTACTATCTTCATTGATGTTCCAGTTGTCCGTCATGGGCCAGTGCGAGCCTCGAGTTGAGCACAGGGGCCTGTATGTAAACTCTAGTCACCACTCACAGCTTCCCTACTGTCTAGTACAACAGATAATCCAGGACCATCTATCTCATACATTCCGTGCCTAGACCTGAATTCAAACATTTTCCAAGGAGTTCTGACCCCTTTTAACGAAAAATGCTATTTCCAGAGCTCAGTCTAGACATGAGATGCTCAGTTGGTTCTAGATATTCTCACTGAACACATGCAGGGTTTTTCCTTCCTTCTTCCTTACTTATTTGTGGTGTGTGTGTTAGTGTGTGAAATAAAATATACGAGGACTCACTAAGATATGTCCTATTCAAATTGAGGCTTATAATACTTTCATTTATTTTCCTCTAACTTATATTTCGTCTCTTTTTTTCTATACTAAGGTTCCTGGGTCCTCAACAGTCACAAAAGTAACATAATTAGAACATTATTCTAATTCCTCATTTCATATACTCCATCTGACAGTACCAACAACACCAACACCACCACCAACAAAGAGTTTGGTTGGCAGTTCTTTGTTCCATCTCTTCTTGGTTGTATGAATTAGGATGTTTTACGCTTCCTTGAAAGGTACTCTTGGATGACGGAGCCATCAACTGAACTGAGCTATTAATTTACATTAGCTGTGTCATATTTTTATTTCAATAATTAAGATTTATGTAATTATTAAGTATTAGGAATTTTATTTTTAAAATGAAAATGTAATGATCTTGTAATTATGAAAACTATCATATGGTTCCAATATGAAATGTACAAAAGAAGGAATTATAAGTCTAGCTTCTACCCCACTTCCTCCATCCTATGCCTTTCTTTCCCCACAGGTACCTACTTTTTATGTAAAATAGGTTAATGTTAAAATAGGTAGCCTGTTTTATTTCTTCAACATAAGCTTTTATATAAGTGGTCTTTCATCATGTGGTATACTTTATTTAGTTTCTCAATTTTTAAAAATCTTTTATATTTAAGAAAATTTCTTTTTTGTTCTATTAATTTACATTTATACTACTATTTTTGTACAACATTAACAAATCAACAAACAACAAGTGCTCGCAAGGGTGTGGAGAAAAGGTAACCCATAATTCCCTCTGTTTTGTAGTTATGGTCTACTGGCTGCCTACTATGAGCTAAGTTGTTACCAGCCCTTCAGGTTTAAGGGTATTATTCAGGACATTAGCTGCTCTTAGGTAAATGCTATTTTGACTTTAAAGACAATGACAATTCAGGGTTCTCCACCCCACCCTACTACACTTTGAGCGGGACATTTCTTGCATATGGAGGAGACGACCTGTGCCTTGCAGGATATTTTAACAACATCCATGGCCTCAATCAGCTGATAACAGCATCCCTCAACTTCATCAGCTGGGACAACCAAAAACACCTGCAAGCATCAGCAAATGTCCCTCGGGAAAAATAACAGTCCCAGTTGAAAGCTACGCATTTAACTAACTTTGTATCTACTATAAGAAACCTCAAGGAAAAATTAGAGACAAGATCCTAGGCTTTATCTTATTACCAAAACTTAATATCCACTCTACAGAGAAAAAAAATTGTGTACTTTTCTATCAATTTCTTATGGAGGAAAGGGAGTAAATGAATTCATTCACAGATTTTTTGAGGAAATTCCATACTGTTTTCCACAGTGTCTGCAACAGTCTGCATTCTCACCAACACTGCACTAAGGTTACCTTTCCTGCACACCCTTGGGAGCACTTGTTGTTTGTTGATTTGTTAATGATGGCCATTCTGACCCGTGTGAAGTGGTGTCTCACTGTGTAGCACCCAAACATGTAACGAAATTCTTGGAGAACTTCAAGAACGATATCAACAGCAACACATTCATCCTGTAAGATTTTAAGACCCCATTGTCAACACTGGATAGATTTTTCCAAGCAAACAATCAACAAGGATATTGTGGCATTGAACAACACTCTAGACTGAAGGGACTTAATATATGTAGGAATTTTCACCCCAAAGAAACAAAGTATACATTCTTTTCAAATGCACATACAACACTGTCAAAGACAGACCATATGACAGGTCACAAAACAAACCTCAACAAATTCAAGAAAACTGAAATCCTATCAACCATTTTCTCGGATCAAAATGGACTGAAACGAGAAACCAACCTCAAGGAAAAAACTCAAAAATATTCAAATTCATAGAGACAGAATAACATGCTATTAAATAAGGAATGGGTTAACAATAAATCAAGGAAGAAATCAAACAGTTTCTATAAACAAATGAAAACAAACACACAACAGCTGAAAACATATGGGACACAGCAAAGCCAGTCCTGAGAGGGAAGTTCATAGCAATACAGGCCTATCTAAAAAAGATACAAAAATTTCACATGAACAAACTAACCCAACATCTACAAGAACTAGAGGAACAACAACAAACAAAGCCCAGAGCAAGGAGAAGGAAAGAAATAATCAATATCAGAGGAGAATTAAATAACATAGAGGCTACAAAAACAATCCAAAGGATCAATAAATCCAGGAGCCACTTCTTTGGAAAGATAAAAAAAAAAAAAATAGACAAGCAATTAACCAGACTCATCAAGAAAAAAAGAGAAAGAGGACCCAAATAAATAAAATCAGAAACAAAAATGCCGCAGAAATACAGAGGAATGTTTAAGGAATTACTATGAACAACTATATGCCAACTATATGCCAAATTTGACAACCTGAGTGAAATGGATACATTTCTAGAAACATACAATCTTCCAAAACTGAATCAAAAAGAAGCAGAAGGCCTGAAGAACCCAGTAACAACTGGTGAAATTGAAGCAGTAATTTTAAAACTCCTGGCACAAAAAAGCCCTGAACCAGACAGCTTCACAGGTGAATTTTACCAAACATTCAGGGAAGAGTTAACTCCTATCCCGTCCCAACCATTCCAAAACATGCAAGAAGAGGAAAGACTCCAAAACTCTTTTTATGAGGCCAGTATTACCCTAATTCCAAAACCAGGTAAAAACATAACAAAGAAAGAAAACTACAGGCCAATGTTGTGGATGAACATAGATGCTAAAATCCTCAACAAAATATTGGCAAACCGGGTACAGCAATACATTAAAAAGATAACACACCATGATCAAATGGGAATCATCCCAGGAATGCAAGGTTCATATAATATTCGCAAATCAATAAATGCAATATACCACATTAACAAAATGAAACTTAAAAATCACATGATCTTATCAATAGATGTTGAAAAGCATTTGATAAAAGTACAGTACCCATATGATAAAAACACTCAGCAAAGTACAGTACAGGAAGGCATACCACAACATACTAAAGGCCACATATGAGAGACCTATAGCCGACATCATGCTGAACAGGCAAAAACTGAAAGCTTTCCCCTTAAGATCAGGGACAAGACAAGGGTGTCCAATTTCACCACTTTTGTTCAATATAGTATTGAAGTCTTAGCCATAGCAATCAGATAAGAAAAATAAATAAATAAAAAGCATCCAAACTGGAAAGGAAGAAGTAAAACTGTCATTATTTGAAACTGACATAATAGTGTACATAGACAACCCTATATACTCCACCAAAAAACTATGACTTAATAAGTGAACTTGGCAAAATAGTGGGATACAAAGTCAATATTCAGAAATTAATGGCATTTTTGTACACCAACAATGAAATATTAAGAAACACAAATTAGGAAAACATTCCCATTCACTACACCAACAAACAAAATAAAGTACCTAGGAATAAACTTAACCAAGGAGGTAAAAGACCTGTACTTGGAAAACTACAGAATACTGAAAAAAGAAATTAAGGAAGATACAAATAAATGGAAGCACACACCATGTTCACGGACTGGAAAAACTGACATCATGAAAATGTCCATACTACCCAAAGCAAGATAAAAATTCAATGCAACTTGTATTAAAATAAAAATTACATACTTCACAGATTTAGAATAAATATTTCAAAATTTATATGCAACCAAGAATGACCCAATTGCCTCAGCAATCTTAAGAACAAAGGAGGAGAGATGACAACACCTCATATAAAACTATATTACAAGGCCACTGTAATCAAAACAGTCTGGTACTGGCATAAGAACAGACACATGAATCAGTGGAAAAGAATAGACAGCCCAGAAATAAACCAATTTCAATATGGTCAGTTAATATTCAACAAAGGGGTCAGAAGCACAAAATGGAGCAAAAATAGCCTCTTCAACAAATGGTGCTGGGAGATCTGACTGGTACATGCAAAAAAATTAAATTAGACCATCCACTTATACGATACACCAGAATAAACACCAAACAGATAAAAGACTGAAACATAAGCTGTGACACCATAAAAGCCCTAGGGGAACGCATAGGCAGGAAAATTTCAGATGTCCCACCCATCAATATTTTCACCAATATATCCTCTAGGGCAAGGGAAATAAGGGAAAGAATAAAAAAATGGGACTACATCAAATTAAAAACATTCTGCATGGCTAAAGAAATCATCAGCAAAATAAAAAGGAACCAATCATACGGGAAAACATATTTGCCAATGATACCTCGGACAAGGGTTTTATCTCCAAAATACATAAAGAACTCACACAACTCCACACCAGGAAAACAAACCACGCAATTAAAAAATGGGCATAGGACCTGAACAGACACTTCTCCAAGGAGGACATACAGAGGGCCCATAGGCATATGAAAGGATGGTCAACATCACTAGTGATCAGAGAGATGCAAATTAAAACCACAATGAGATACCACTTCACACCAGTCAGAACAGCCATCATAAACAAATCAACAAACAACAAGTGCTGGTGAGGATGTACGGAAAAGGGCACCCTGAGGCACTGTTGGTGAGAATGCAGACTGGCGTGGCCACTGTGGATAACAGAATGGAATTTCCTCAAAAAATGAAAAATGCAACTGCCTTTTGAGCCAACAATTCCATTGCTGTGATTATACCCTACAAATCCTGAAACACCAATCCAAAAGAACCTATGCACCCCAATGTTCATAGCAGCACAATTCACAATAGCCAAGTGCTGGAAACAGCCTAAGTGCCCATCAGTAAATGAGTGAATCAAAAAACTGTGGTGCGCTTACACAATGGAATACTATGCAGCAGAAAGAAAGAAGGAATTCCTACCTTCAGGACAGTGTAGATGGAACTGGAGAGTATTATGCTAAGTGAAATAAGCCAGGTGGTAAAAGACAAACACCATATGATCTCACCTATAAGAGGAACACAAGGAACAAAACAAAGAAACGAGCAAGATAGAACCAGAGGCATGGAAACAAAAAACAGACTCACAGGGACCAGAGGGGAGGGGGGAGGGGGATAACAGGGAAAAACAGGGAAGGGACTAGTCAAGGAACACGGGTAAAGGACTCCTGGTAATAGACAACAGGGTGGGGAATGACTGTGGGAGTGGGGTGGGGTGGGGCAGGGGAGAGCAACTGGGGAAAACTGGAACATCTATAACAAAACAACAATTAAAAAAAAAGACACTGCTGAAAGTACAATGTAACATTTCTAAATAGCATATCGCATAGTAATCAAAAGGTATTTTATCAAAGTTACTTTAAAATATATTTATTTGTACATGTGCACAAACAAATGTAAATCTCCTGGATATTAGGAAATGTTCAACTAAAACATCTCTAATGTCTGATCCCACGCCAAGCTTCACTGCACCTAGCTCTCACTCATAATTTTTTCTTGTCCTGATGATAGCAAGCAATTTTAGGAAGTGGTGACCACTGGCTTGTGTCCATATATGATCTTATAGGGCATTCCTTATACGTCCCATCAAGCAAGTGTGCTTTCTCAATGCTTTTTGTCTCTACATGGCACACTTCTGTGGCTTCTAATGCATCATCTCATTTGGTAACTGCTACCTAAACTGATGTTCTTTCCTCTCCTCCTCACATATACCTTCGAGGGACAGTGCAAGAAGAAACAGTTCCTGCACATGTGGAAGTAAACTAGCAAAATGCTATAGATGCTACCAATGCAAAAAACAGAAATAAAGATGCGTTATAGGAGAAACTATGTATTCCAAATATTATCTACCTATATTCTATATATTACCTTTATATATTATAGATACATTATATTATTATCTATCTATATATGAAGATCTACCTAAGAGTATCACTAAAACAGCAGAAGACTAAATTATCCACTTCAAAAAGAATTTCTTGAAATGAACATTCTTACTCTTAACAACAGCTCAGTTATAAGATCATACAATTACAAAAACCAAATTTGATTTCCAGCAAACTTCCTTACTTTTCTGAGTAAATCTTCTAAGAATGGCTCACAGAAATTTTCAAGGAAGTATACTGGAACTTGAGTAGTCCCTACGCATTTTCTTTCCTTGAAATGGTATCTCACAGCATCTCTTCCAAATCCCTAAAGATAACGATGGCTCTGAGATATCTTCTGCTCTCCAGATAAAGTTTAATTAATGGCTGTAACCATGCTGATTGGCAATCAAAGATGCTATGTTTTATTTTAATGTAAAGCCCTTTGATTATTTCTATATTCAGATGAAATATATGGAAAAGAAAAATTCTTACCCTTATTTACCGTTAGTGAGCAATTTAAAGTCTATCAGTGTAAAGTAAGTCCAATCAATTAAAATGTAAAGAATCTTGCCTCTTTTGCAAAAGACATTAGCCTAGGTTCTAATCTTAATCAATTTTTGATAAAAACAGATAATGAATTGCATTCACAGAAGTATGGCTGGATATTAAAAGTTGGTGTCCCTGTAAATTAAGATGAAATGTGAACTGAAGAAAGAACTTTCACTTACTTGCACGAAGGACTGAAGGGGTGACCTCAATTTCACTTGTTGCTTGATAAGGCTGAAAGGCTGAAACATTGTTGGTGCCAAGCTCACTGCCAAATATCTCTGGACTCTGGGTGCCTGTGGAGCTGGCACTGGTGCCATCACCTCCGTGATGTGGGTCTTGCTCATCAAACACTGCTACCAGCTAGGAAAAAAAGGTAAATTTGCAATTATACACAAAGGCATTTAAAATTACTACTCTTAAACTCTATACCACACTTGACTTACATCAAAAGAGAAACAGTATTGATATTTATGCACTCAGGAATGTTATGTTTTAGAAAGCAAACCTTAAAGAAATGGTCTTTCTGTAAATACTGTTTTACTTTTTCATTTTAATGATATTTTATTGATTATGCTATCACAGTTATCCCAGTTTTTTTCCCTTTGTCCCCCTCCAACCAACACCTCCCACTCCCTCAGCCAATCCCAACACCATTGCTCATTGTTCATGGGTCATGTGTATAAGTTCTTTTGGCTTCTCCATTTCCTAGAATGTACTTTACATCCCCATGGCTATTCTGTAACTACCTATTTGGACTACTTAATACCCTCACCTCTTCACCCATTCCCCCAAAATCCCCTCCCATCTGGCAACCATGAAAACATTCTCTGTATCCATGATTCTGTCTCTGTTCCTCTTGTTTGCTTAGTTTTTTAGATTCAGTTATTGACATTATGTATTACCATTTTATTGTTCATAGTTTTGATTTCTTCTTTTTCTTAAATAAGTCCCTGCAACATTTCATATAATAATCATTTGGTGATGATGAACTCCTTTAGTTTTTTCTTGTCTGGGAAGCATTTTATGTGCCCTTCCACCCTAAATGACAGCTTTGCAGGGTACAGCAATCTTGGCTATATGTCCCTGCTTTTCATGACTTTGAATATTTCTTGCCAATCCCTTCCAGCCTACAAAGTTTCTTTTCAGAAATCAGCTAACAGTCTTATGGGACCTCCCCTGTAGGTAACTAACTGCTTTTCTCTTGCTGCTTTTAAGATTCTCTCTTTATCTTTAACCTTTGGCATTTTAATTATGACATATATTTGAGTGGGCCTCTTTGGGTCCAATTTGTTTGGGACTCTCTGTGCTTCCTGGGCATGTCTATTTCCTTCACCAAATTAGGGAAGTTTTCTTTCATTATTTTTTCAACTAGATTTCCAATTTCTTGCTCTTTCTCTTTTCTTTCTGGCACCCCTATGAAGCAAATATTGGAATGCCCGACGTTGTCCCAGAAGCTATTTATCCTCTCAATTTTTTTGGATTCTTTTTTCTTCTTATTGTTCTGATTGGTTGTTTTTTGGTTCCTTATGTTCCAAATCATTGATGTGATTGTCAGCTTCATCTATTCTACTGTTGTTTCCACGTAAATTGTTCTTTTTTTTCAATTAGTGTATCCTTCGTTTCTGACTGGATCTTTTCTATGTTGTTGAAGTCCTCACTAGTTCCTTGACCATCCTTACAATCAGTGTTTTGAACTCTGCATCTGATAGATTGCTTATCTCCATTTTATTTAGTTCTTTCTCTGGAGTTTAGGTCTGTTCTTTCATCTGGGCTATGTTCTTTGTCTGCTCATTTTGGCAGCCTCCCCGTGTTTGTTTCTATGTATTGAGTAGAACTGCTATGATTCCTTGTCTTGGTAGTGTGGCCTAATATAGTAGGTGTCCTGTAGGGTCCAGTGGCACAGCCTCTCCTATCACCCAAGCTTGGTACTCAAGGTGTGCCCTCCGTGTAGGCTGTGTACACCCTCCTCTTGTAGTTGAGCCTTACTTGCTGTTGGTAGGTCAATGGGAGGGATTTACACAGGTCAGTCTGTTGCAAAGACTGGTTGTGACCACTGACTACCACCCTCCACCCTCTGTGAAGGATCAACTGTGCAGGGGCAGGGTGGTGGTGTTCCAACGTGGTCTGTAGCTGTCCACTGGGTGTGCAGGCTCTGGGTTTTCCCAGGTGGTGCAGGCCATGGTCAGTCTTCATCTGTGTTTTTCCCAGGGTCATGTTGCATGAGCTATAAGGCAATCTGAGATGGCTGCTACTTGTGCTGGGAGTGGACATTCCCGGGCAAATCCAAGCTGCGAATCTAGGCTGGCTGCTGGGCATGGGGCCACTTAGCAAGAGGTACAGGAGCTGGGAGTTTACTGAGGCCAGCTGTTGCTTGTTTCAGAGGATTTAGGAAGTTGTGAAGCATGAGCCATTCATATGGAAAAGTCACTGTTAACAGCTTGGGTAGGCTGGTAAAATAGCTGGGACATCAGGGCAGGGCAAATAGTGTTAGCTAGGTTAATGGAGTCTCAGTTATGCTACCTGCCTGCTGGCTCTGTGGCTCTATGAGGAAAGGGTTCAACAAAGGGTTAATGGCCTCTGCCCACCTTTCTGTCTGGGAAAAAGCTGTCCTCCAGTCCTTGCCTTGATGCCAGACACTCCAGTTCCTATCTGTATGCCACTGGTGTCTTTTAAGCTGCTACCCCAGTGCTGGAGCTCAAAGGGAGTGAGTCTGAGTAGGTCCATTGTGGGTTCTTTAAGAGGAACTGCTTGAGACTCCAGAAGTTTCTTACACTGATCAATCCCAGCTGGGTTTTGCTGACAGAAGTTATGGGGACTTATCTTCCTAGTACTGAAACCCTGGGCTGGGGGACCTACTATGGAGCTAGGACTCCTCATTCCTGAGATATCCCTCCCAAATTTTTATCCACCACATGAGGGTGTGGGACCAGCCCGTTCCACATCTCCCTCCCACCCTACCAGTCTAGGAGGATGTGGTTCTTTAATTCCGTAGTTGTCACTTACATTCAACTTGATTTCTGGTGGTTCTGAGAGATAGTTGTTCTATAGTTTAGCTGTAATTTTGATGTGGTTGTTTGAGGAGGCAAGCCATGTGTACACATGCTCCATCTTAACCGAATGTCAGTTTCTTAGAGGCAATGGCAAAGCCAAATCAGACATGGATTGTGGCGCAAAAGAAATAGTCTCTGAATCCTCACGCAGACATATATGGCTGGGCTTCTCTCCATGGCCATGTTTCTTTCCATCTTGAGTGTACTGATTTAATACTGAGAATCTAAGTTTGGTTAGGTTGGTTTCTCAGTTTTAGTTCTACCAGACACAAAGCCACCTTTTCATTTCTAAGTTGTGAATCATATTCAAAATTCAATGGATGAAAATAATAGAATGGTTTTATATCACAGAATGCTGAAGGACATGGAGTTGATTTAAATCTTTTTGAAAATGATATATGGAAAACAAAACTGTATTTGTGTGCATATAATGCACATTTATATATGATATATAGTACATATACCAAAAGGTAATCTTCAAAAAAAGGGATAATAAAACCTACACATGTATCTGCTCATTTGTGCAAAAGAAATATGCAAAAGATAAAAAAACTAATGAAACTGGTTGCCTTCAAGGAGTTAGAAAAACAGGGTTGAAAGAGAGAGAGAATGGGATTGATAATGGAGATAATGGAACAGTGACACTTTTCTGAATATTTTTCTATAACTCACTCTTACAACCATAGCAATAATCCAAGTACCTAAAACAAAAAAATAATTGAAATTCACCAGGGGGCAAGAGAATCTAAAATGGAACACAAATAAATCTAACTATGTTACAAATAACAAATACAACCAACTGAAGGTGATAGGGAAGATTTTTCACTGTTTTACTGTACAGCTAAAGACAGAAAGAACTGTCACAGAACTATTGTAGAACACAGAATACTGTACTATGGTTCTGTGGTGTGAAGGCATAGATGATGGATATATGGAAACAGTCTGTATTATTTTTGCAGCTTTTCTCAAGTATAAAATTATTTCAAAATTAAAATTTTTTTAATTTCATAATGTAGCATTAAAAAAGTACCACAAAAATTAAAATTTAATCAATTTCTTCTTATAATTAAACAGTGGCAGAACTTCTCTAAAATATCAAAGAGTAATAAAAAAGTAATAAAGTTTGAAGGAACAATACCACCTTGGTGATTCACCCTACAATCCTATGCCTGGAAAACTAAGCTTAGCATTCCAAGAAAAGAAGAACCATGAAGGTACCCTAAACCAGCCATGCTTTCTGCCTCCAATTCAAGCTTTTTCAATGCCACTGTTCCTATCAATTATAAAGGACAACAAGATAAAATTACAGAATGGTAAGTATTTACAATTACAACCCTCATTTCATACACTTTTGTCATTTTGAACAACTGCCATTTCCATCGATGTATTGTCAATCAATTCATAAGGCAAAAAAGGAAGCCATCCCAAGGCCATATAAAGACATGCAGACAAACAGGAAGCACAGAGCCCTGCTGTGGTGTTGGATGGAATGAGCTGATTAAACAACCTGTAAGGAAGCTAAGTGGTAGGAAGAAATCAAAACAGGGTGAATAGTTGGGCCATTTAACATTATAATAGGCAACGTAAGTAGGAAAAGAACTCTTCAGCAGTTATAAAAAATGGAAAGGTATTTATACATATACACAGAAGTTCCCATATGCAGTAATAAAATCAGCCTGGGTATGTAACCACTGATTGGCGAGCATTTCCCTGTATTAGTCACAGATATGTTCCACCACATCGGGGGTCAGTAAACGTTTTCTGAAAAGAGCCAGGTAGTACATATTTATGAAGGTGTGCAATCCATACCGTTGCCGACAACAAGTCTACTCCACCACTATAACATGAAAACAGCCATAAGTAATGTGTAAATAAATAAGCATAACTATGTTTGGCCCATGGGCCATAGCTTGACATCAGCACTAGTCTGCTCATCCCTCTAGTAATTTTCAATTTGGGAAATAAAACTAAAAGTCAAGGTACCTTGGTACCCTGATAAGCCTAACAATATTCATTGCAGGCTCATCACTGGGACTTCAGATTTCTATACTTGATTTTAATGTCATCAGACTCTCACAGAGTGTGTGCCTCAAATGCATTTTGAAGGTACTAAGTTTTGATATTTTGGTGCTTAAATGGAATCAAATAAAATTAAAATTTGGTATTAACTTTTTCACAATGATGCGTGCTCTTAAGAATCAAGTCCTTTCTGTAACCTGAAAATAAAGATTGCAAATTGCAAAGAACAACTCTTAATGCCATACATGATGGAAGAACTTCTATAAGTTTCAATAATTATCTCCAATATTTTTAGAAAATATGAGCATTATGAAATCTGGACTGTGTCAGCAATTAATGCTGTTTGAATTGCAGTGGCAGAATTGAATCACAGTTGGTGATTTGCAATACACCAATAACACACAACTCTACAAGCTTTCTTTTAAACCAAAATTTAAGTGCCAGTCGCAGATATGAAGTAATTTTGTATTAAACTGGGAAGGCTATAATTTTAGAGAATCTTCTCTACGAGCATACATATAGTAACACAGAACAGAAAATGAGACCTTCACATAAACATCACATATTAACCTCTATCATACCCTTCAGAAAGACAAAGAAAATGTCTACTTTTAAATTCATGAAACCTGACTCAAATCCATATTTTAACAGATGGATTCTTCACTGTTGTCCATGAAGTAGAACATTTTTGAAAGTTCATTTTTACTTCCAATAAGTACTACTTACTACTCTCTTGTGATCCTTTCATCTCAGCAAGTCTCCATGAGGAAAGACAGGCTGAGTTTAGGATAACACCCACGACAATCTGTGTATAAACTCCAAACCTGACCACACATTTCCCACCTACCTCAGGACGAGCCATTTTAACTCTCTGAAACATCAGGACCCTCCAACAGAAAACCTGTTTTATAAACATCACACTCAAACACTTACAAACCACTTGGATCAAAGAACCCTCTCAATGGGTAAACCGATGAGTTGAAGGCCCACAACTGCATGTAGCGAAGTGGCTAAGAGCACAGAATTAACAATCAAAAAGACCTACATTCAAAAACAGCTCTGATCTTACTTCTTGGATGGCTATTGATAATTTCAGTGGCCTCCTACCATCTCTAAACCTTACTTTATTGATCTCAACAAAGAGTACTGTGGCTGTGGCAGGCAGAATGATGCCCATCACTGTCCATGCCTAAATCCCAAGAACCTGTGGGTATCCTTTCATGACCAAAGGGACTTGAAGATGCGATTCAAGTTAAGAACCTTAAAAGGGGAGATTATCTGCTGAGCCCATCTAATCATATGAATGGGAAAGTGGAGAACCTCTGTGTCCGAGAGAGGTGTGACAATGGTTAGGGAGATACAACACTGATGACTTTGAAAATGAAGAAAGGAACCCATGAGCCACGAACATCAGGGCCTCTCCAGAAGAAAAGGCAATGGATTCTCCGCTGGGACCTCCAGAAAGAAACAGTTTGCTCACGCCTTGATTTTATACTGGTGAGGCTCTTGCTAGACTTACACCATACAGAACTGTAAGGTAATAATTTGTGATGTTTTAATCCCTTAATTTCTTACATCAGCAATAGAAAACTAGTGCCTACCCTCCTTGCCTACTTGTGACACATATAGAGATAAGATATACCAACTTTTAGAACACGAGTGCACATTGAATATAAGCTAGTATTAACTTACATTGGGTTGTTTGGTAACTATATACTTTTATAAATTTGAGCATTTGTTTCAATAGTAACTGAAGACTGACACAAAACTCTTCTGCATACCAATAATGAGGGGGAGAAACAGGAAAAGGAAAGAAGCCTTGCTAGAAAAAGTCAACATCCCAACAACCACAAAATGAAGTTTTTTCAAAGATGGACTACATCCTTCCAACTACTCAGAGAAAATCAGAGCACCTTTTATATTTCATGTTCTAGAAAACTGAGACTCACATTAAATTTAACCAGAGCTGAACTATAAATAAGTAGAGAATGAGCCTGAGACTGGAAATCAAATCAAATCTACCATATTTTTCAGACTATAAGACGCAACGGACCATAAGACACAACTAGGTTTTAGAGAAGAAAAATAGGAAAAAAAATTTTGAAGCAAAAAATGTGGTAAAATATTTAATAACACCCTTTAAAGCAGAAATCCTTTTCTGCTTTAACATCTTTCCACAATTACGGTACATTCAGTAGGAGACTACGGTACACTATCGTATCTTTCTACAACAAATACAGTAATGACAGAACTATCAGCACTGTGTCCTTCATAGTTATGGGGGCACTGTAGCTGAGAACATCAGTGGGTGATGCACTGTTATGGGGGGATCTGCTGCTGACACCGTTATGGGGGGATCTGCGGCTGGAGGGCCACAGGTTGTGCAACACTCTTGTATGGGGACAGCAGTGTTGCACAACCTGTGTGGCTCTGCAGCTGTTGCCACATTACAGCTCCCATCATCCCAACCTGTCCAACCAAGCATGATGGGAGTTGTAGTTTAGCAACAGCTGCAGGGCCACATCGACAGGTGACCCTGAAGTGGAATTTGCCTATGTTAATGTGAATGGGGGGGACACACCAGTCATGTGATGGAGGCATATACGGGCGCCACAGGCTTTCTTCTCCTAACGTGCCTGCACCGCCTGTACCCTCCTCCCTAGCACTATAGTATGCCACAGCAGGGACTCTGCTCCTGCCTCCCTTGCTTCATACCACAGGGACAGCCCCTCCTCCAGGCCCAGGGCCCACAGCATCGCCCCACTCCTGCCGCCGCCAGCTTCCTGCAATGGTGACCCTGCTCCTGCCCTGTGAACCCACTCCACCACCGCCCCACCCTCACCCAGCAAGCCAGGTAGGCTACATTCACACTATAAGACTATTTTCCTCCCAAATTTGGGGTGCGTGTCTTTTTTTTTCTTTTTTAATTTTTATTGTTATTCAATTACAGTTGTATGCCTTTTCTCCCCTTCCCTCCCCCCCACCCCAGCTGAACCCACCTCCCTCCCCCACCATCCCCCCCGATTTTGTCCATGTGTCCTTTATAATAGTTCCTGCAATCCCCTCTTCCTACTGTCCCCACCCCACTCCCCCCTGGCCACTGCTAGACTGTTCCCAACCTCAATGTCTCTGGTTGTATTTTGTTTGCTTTTTTCTTTTGTTGATTATGTTCCAGTTAAAGGTAAGATCATATGGTATTTGTCCCTCACCGCCTGGCTTATTTCACTTAGCATAGGGGTGCTTGTCTTATAGTCTGAAAAATAGGGTGCTTTCTCCCAATGCTCCTAACCCTGGAACATCTAACATAACGACAGCACAGCCCGCTGTGAAGCTGCAGACTGTGACCATCCACACATCTTTGAATAGAATTCTGTACATTCTTGATTTACCAAAGGCAATAACCTCCCTTTCCAAAGTCACATAATTTTGATATCACTATCTAAAATTTCCTGAACATATTTGAGGGTAACCAAGACAAATACAAACAATTCAATGCTAGTGATATCAGAAGAGCTTCTTGAAAGAATCAAAAGATCTTACAGATTCTGTCTTTATACAAGAAAATGGCAGGGAACTTAAGTAACTGCGTGAGATCTCAAGACCTCTAGGCTGAGACTCACGCACCTCAGAAGCCACTTTGCTGACATCACCTATGAGCAATCTTTCTGTCTGTTTCAGCTAATTTCTTCATGGACAGGCTAAACATATCTAGAGGAAGGCTATTATTATGGGCCGCATGAATGTCTTTTACATACTCAACATAATAAAGGAATTATTTGACTCTGAAATAAAGACATAACTCTAGAAAGCCTTCACATTTGGGGCCCTGAAGAAGCTCCAATGCACGTGGAAAAAATACTAAAAACCACAATAAACTTGAAGATACCTTTAAGACCCTCTCCTGCAGGTTTCACTGAATCATTTGATCTACAACATCAGAACAAAATCAGCGAGAAACACAAAAGACACAGAGCACCTGACTGTGGTTCTGGCAGGGAACTCACTGTGTTTGCCATACTGTCAATATTCTTGCTAACACGATACTACGATGCTGCTGCTTTTGAACCCCCAAATAATGACGGCATGATGTAACACACACCTCTGAGAAATGGCAGGGAGGTGCCATGGACAGAGCTGCCTATAAAGAATAAATTCACTTTTTCGCCATCATGAAGCTTTTGGAGCCTGCCAGGAACAAATATGTCTGGAAGGCTGTGGTCCAGGGCCATTTTTGCTGGCTATAAACAGGGTCTCCAGAACCACAGGGAGCACACAGTTCTTCTTAAAAGTGAAGGTATTTATGCTCAAGATGAAATTGAATTCTGTCTAGGCAAGAGATGTGCTTATGTGTACAAAGCAAAGAACAGCGCAGTGACTCCTGGTGGCAAACCAACCAAACCAGAGTCACCTGGGGAAAGGTAACTCGAGCTCCTGGAAACAGTGGCATGGCTCGCGCTAAATTCCAAAGCAACCTTCCTGCTAGGCCTTTGGACACAGAATCTGTGTGATGCTGTACCCCTTGTGGATTTAAAGTTATTGATAAATAAATAACAACCCTGAATGTGCAGCTCGTTGGAGGGGTGGGGGGGTGCTCTGGCAAAGCGAAGGATTCCAGGTTGGGGGACTTGGTTGAATTGCAGGTTCAGTCCCTTGTCAAGATGCAAAGGAGAGCCAACGAGTGAATGTTTCTCTCACATGTCAATGATTCTCATCTTCTTTTTCTCCCTCCATCCCCTCTCAAATAAGTAAACAAAATCTATTTTAAAGAGTAAAAAAAAGAAGAAGAAATTTAACAGAAAGACAATACAGTAAATGTGAGAACTATAGCACAGTGCAATAAAGTCCTGAAAAATTAAAAGTAAAAATCAAGTATTAAAGACACGACTATATCGCCCTGGCTGGTGTGGCTCAGTGGATTGAGTGCTGGCCCACTACCTGAAGGGTCACCAGGGCTTCAATTCCCCGGCAAGGCACATGCCTGGGTGCCAGCTAGGTCGCCAGTGCGGGGAACAGGAGAGGCAACCACACATTGATGTTCCTCTCTCCCTTCCCCTCTAAAAATAAATAAATAAAATCTTTTTTTTAAAAAGACACGATTATTTTATGATTGATGTGAGGCTGTTGCATACCATATAATCCTAAACTTTCACTATTGCAAAATGGCTTTTCCTGTACTTCAGTCGCTCTCTGAATTGCTATCATTAGGATCACATATATCAATACCTTTACATTTTTCTGCCCTTTTACTTCGGGATGTTTTTTCAAATACCTGGTACAGTACATCAAGTATTTAGGTTCCTGAATTCCCCTTAACCCATCCCGTTTTTAAAAGAAAATTCATTTTCACTTATCTCCCAGAAAGCACACTAGATAACCTGTGGCACATATACCAGAGGAAAACTAACAGGCACTAGCTTGGTTATCTGGGGGAGCAACAGATCTTTACCCGTGCCATTACAAACAGCATACCACGTAGGAGAGGGTAAAAAATGCCCCCTGAACAACCCAGGAGACTATCACATCACCATCATAAGTTCCTACCTGTTTCTAGTCAAAGGTCACCTGTCCCACAAGAGTTCATAGCATCCTTTAAAAAAGATAATACTGGGTCACAGATCCCTAATAAAGGTATTATGCTTCTTATGGAAATCACAGTGAAATATATTCACTTATGACAGTCCCCAGCCCGATGCTTACAGTTTAGAGCTGGGATTTAATTCTGCCGTCCCTCGGGGTGAAACACTCTGTAATCATTCAGCCTTCAGACTGATTAGATTCCAAATTTAAGAGTTATGTTCAACTAATAGCCTTGAGTGTGTCAACTGCAAACCACAATGAAAACATGTAATTGTTACACCCATTCACTAGCCAACCCACTTGTCAGATACAAGGTAAATCCCGCTCCCTTCCTTCCCCATCACGAAGTGCAGTGTTCCATTTGTACCCATCCATGAGGTTACGAATGCATTATACCACTGCTTAAGCATTAATAACAAATAAAAGTGCACAATAAGATAAAGTAAAATAATTCTAAAACTGGTGAAAAACATATGGACGAGTTGACTCCAAATTGGAGGTGGCATTGTTGTGATTTTATCATGAACACATAGAGCTTTCACTCAGAGACAAAGGTAAAACTGGGAAAGCAAGGGTATGAACCTCAGAGTCAAATGTAATGATGTAATAACTAAATACTACTTTGTAAGCTTTCTGATGACTGAACTTATTTTAATGACATAGAGACAATAGTAAATCCTTAGTCACTGTCTGAACTTTACTTGCTCTAATGGTTTATTAAACACTCACTTAAATGGAGCCACTGTTTCACTGAACAAGGAAGCAAAGCAGCAGTAAAGGAATATATTGGAGCCAATGATGTTTTGTAATAGCAGTAACTCAAGCTACACCAATAAAAGCTCACTCACTACATAAGAATCTCAAGCTTGCCACTGAAAAACTTTAAATGCTGCATATGCAAGATTAATTCTGTGCTTCATCAGTATTTTAAGAATTTAGCATAATTTGTCCATTGTTAAAAAAAAATAAATTAAAAAGAGCTAAAGCCTAGAAAGGAACTCTAAAAGGCCACGAGCACACTAAAGGCTAGCCCCTTATCCTACAGGCTAAACTTAAGACGGAAACAAGCAAGGAATCCTTTCCCGCACTGCACTATGAGAATCAACTGCAGACCTACTCCTCTTCTAGCGCCAGGGCATGGGATGGGAGAGGCAGCCAGTCTTCTCGCCTTCCACTCTGCCAGCCTTCAGAAACATCTCTCTCTAAAAGTGAATGAGATGCAGAAATAGGATTCGACAATGTGTTTTAACCTGCAGACAACTTAGCCTGACAATCAGTATGTATAACATTAATTCAGGAACAGCTATTCAGGATTAATATTCAGAAATAAGCTGCATTAAAGACACTCACTCCCTCAAGTGCAATTCTTTCAACAAATATTATAGCCGAGGGTTGGGAATCTAGGTTAAAAAAAATTATCAAAAGTCAAACATCATGTAGGAAACAGGGTATAATGACACAAGCCAAAACCACATGCACACCCCACACCCACCTTACTCTAAACTATAATTAAAAGTACATTACCAAAACCCACAGCACCAATCATGATGTCACTTGAGCTTTAATGGGCAAGAATGAGTGAGTGATACCTCTCATCTCTAACAAAGACATGCCTTTGCCCCCTTGACTCCCAAGTCTATGTCACCACCCTCAACTCCCCCCAGTCCCTGACCCACAGATGAGCAGCTGCCTATGTGACTGCTCAGCCCAGAAACACGGCACCACAATTTCCACCAGGCAGGATCACGCTCTGCTCTCAGGTGTCTGGATTCTTGCCTCCATTTGGTAAATCTACCAAGGCAGAGTTGAGCCCCTTGGTTAGGAAGGCCCCTTTGGGTCTGTACCTCCTCAGCCAGCCAGGCAAGTTAAGCCAGGGCCTGCTATAGTGATCTGAAAACCCTGTCTCCATATGCCCACACCACCTCCAATTCCTCCTCCCACCATACAACCAGCCAGATATAAATGTTTACATGACAGGAAGGTAGAAGGTTTACATGAGAGGAAGATAAGCCTCAAGGAGCAACCACCTTCTCCTACCAGCTTGAATCATAGAGCTCTGTGCTGCAGTTTGTATCAGGCTCTTTCACGCACACAGGAGAAATCAGCCAAAGTCTTTCATCAAGTAACACCATCTCACAGAACTTAGGTACTCACAGATGCCCCTAACCAAAGCATCACTAACTCCATTGTTAACATGTGACAAATCACTCAGCACTAAAGTTTCTTGCCACTCAAATATACAGAACTATGATACTTTTCTTTTCTGGCAATTAGTAATAGAAAATTTCCCATCCTAAAATAGATATATGGGGTTTTTTTTAAAGATTTTATTTATTTATTTTTAAAGAGACAGGAAGAGAGAAAGAGAGGGAGAGAAACAGTGTGTGGTTGCCTCTCACACATCTCCCACTGGGGACCTGGCCTGCAACCCACGCACGGGCCCTGACTGGGAATCAAACCTCCGACTCTTTGGTTAGCATGGCTGGAGCTCAATCCACTGAGCTATACCAGCCAGGGCCTAAAATAGATATTTGAAGGATTATTTCCTTAGTTCTAAAGCACCAGAAAAGAAAATCTGGCTATGCCCCCAGTCAATCAATCAGCACTAGAAGGCAGGTAAACAGAGAACAGCACAATGCCAGACCTACAGGCAATGCAAAAGAGATAAGCAAACCATCACCTGTGGCATTTAAAGACAAGATAATATTTCCAACTCAAAAAACTAGCCTTGCTTCCAAGGCAACTTGCCATTTGTATAGGGGGCTCAGTTGGGAGTTAGTAATCCCTTTAACTACTGACTTCACAACATGGACTAGACCCCACTAGTACCTTACATTCCATCTATAAGCATACTCAGAAAAAAAGATGTTTAACTGCTTTAAAATACAAAAGAAATTCAGATGGCTATGTTAAGTCTTTGGAGAGTTAGAGGGACAGAAGAAGGGAAAAAGTAAACTAAGAAAAAGCAGGGTAAAAGAACTGGAAATTGCTGCTTACCAGTGATTTATTTTCCAACGAAGATGCATCAAACCCACTATGTACTTCTATTTACTCCGGGTTCTGAATGAGCTCAGTTTACAATGATATACAACACAATAAAAAGTCATAATCACCCTTGGTTGGTGTAGCTCAGTGGATGGAGTGTCAGCCTGCAAACAAAAGGGTCGCCAATTGGATTCTCAGTCACGGCACATGACTAGGTTGCAGGCCAGGTCCGCAGTGGGGGGCATGCACAAAGCAAGCACGCACTGATATTTCCCTCTCTTTCTCCTTCCCTTCCCCCCTCTCTAAAAATAAATAAATAAAATCTTTTTTGAAAAAAGTCACTATTCATTCTACAACCACGTGCCAATATTAGCAAAAGATCAAAGTTCAATAACTTTGTTTCGTAAAATATAACATGCAAAAAGGAAAAGTATGATTTTAAATATCCACCCAGAGGCAGAGATGAAATACTTCAAACATTTTCTGACTCCTTTTTATGACACTCACTATTTCAATATCTTCTACAAAGGAGAGATACAAGTATCCTTGATATCGGCCTAAATTACCTTCAGTATGCAGTACAATGTTGATTAAATTAGGCTAATTTTAATCATCTGGCTGGCTTATTCAAAAGGCAAATATAAAATTCTTTATAACAACTCTTCATCTGTATAACATGTTTAGCGATGTTTAAAAAACAAACACAGAATAAATACTGATTGTGTGTCAATCATGACAGGTAAAAGTAGTAACTTACAAGCTAAACATTTTCCCCAATCCACATATCACTTTAACACTGAAACTTAATACAAATCTTTTGAAATCCAGTGCCATATAATGGATTTAGCCAAGCACAAAGACTTTAGAAACTTAATTTTGGGGGAAAATACATACTGAGGGAAGCAAAGTCTGTGCTTTCCTGTCATCTGCTCCTCAGAACTAACACCCGCACAGATGACCCAGAACAGTGGAGGTGGAGGCATGTTCCTCCTGCCCCCTGCAGTGCCCTCCACTCATCCATTACCATGAGGTTGCAAGTCTGGGAATCAGTTCCCCAAGAGGAGTTCAGGCTCACAGAGGTGACTCAACAGTCTAGGTCTCAACACTGCACAGGACTGTTGTGGATGTGATCTTATTCAATTGTAACAAATTACTCAGAATAGTTCCTAAAAATAGCAAGTACTCAATGAATGTTAACTATTACTATTATTATTGAGAGAATTTCAAGAGACTGAGGTTTTACAAAAGAGGAACATGAAGGGCACTGGGATTAAGTTAAGACGTATAAACTTTATCCTGAAAAGTGTAGGCACCCTTGAATGCACACCAGTTAAACTTGCATTTATTCTGCTAAAGACTTCAAGAAGTAAGGATAAAGGACTAGAAGGTAAATACTCCTAGCTCATTTGTCCAATAATGAAGTCATGAGGACCTAGACTAATGGAAAGCCAGTGGAGTTAAAATGTGTAATTATTAAATGCAGACTGAGATTTATTTCAAGGGGCGTGGTACCTGGTGGGCGAGTGGCACGGTAACAGAGTGAATGAATCTGAGATGTCTAGGTTTGTGGCGCGGGTGGCTGGGCAGAGCACAAGCACAAGACAAAGTAGTCTGGGACAAAAACAATGTGTTCAATTCGAGGTAAAACTATCATCTACCTAGTATACGATTCCCAGTAGACAATGGAAGATGGGAGTCTATGGAGTAAAGAAGAGTTCAAGGCTAAGGAAATATAACTGAGCAGCAGCAGCAGCAACTTGCAAGTGGTCTTGCAGCTATGAGTTTAGAAAAGTCCTCCAGTCTAAATTTGGATCAAGTATGGAAATCAGGACCAAACCCTGGATATGGCTGAGATAGCAGGTTGAAAAGAATCGATATTAAAGAATGTGAATGAACTTAATTTTTAGACACTCAAATATTTACTTGTTCAAGTTAACAGCAAGCAGATAAATTCATCTTCCCAATATTTTTATCTTAATAAATGCAGATTCTGTAAAAAAGTTCTTGGTTTTCTTATGAAAGGGTCTATTTTGTACAAGTCCTCTGAGCATTTTTCCCTCACCTCATCCAGAAAATCAAGCTCTTTTCACAGTCTACAAATGGAAGAGAAAGTAATGTTCCAAAGATAATCCATCCCAAGTCCCTGACCACTAATTCACTGTGGTGTCTATCACAGTCTTCATCTCAACCCGTAGTTCCACAAATTAGAGCCAGGGAATAGGACTTCAGTAGAGTATAACAACATTTTAAATATCTGAAGTTTTCACTCCCCTTTTTATATATATAAACATATATTAAAGGTATTTAAATAAATGATTGTTATTATACCTCCAACTCTACAGTGACTCACAAATTTACCAGACACAAAATACGGAGATAAGCCAAGGCTGTGTTCACAATCACCCCTACAATCCATGGAAGGAGTGATGGAGTGGGAAGCACTTCTTCCCAACACCAGTATGTCTCAAATACCATAAACGTGTCAAGGATCCAAGCAGACTAAACTCTATATATATGTGACAATTCAATTTTCTAAAAACTGTATAAAGACATTATAAGGAAATAAAGTGAAACAGGCCAGTACGCCAGGACAAGTGGAATGGGGAAACAGATGGATAGCTGAGCAAACCAGTGGAGGAAGTTTTAGCCAGATGTACCAGGTCAACTCCCTGGAGATAACACCTAGACTTCTGTTGTATTTCAGCTCCAGGCCCAGAAAAGCAGCAAAACCAAGTGTTCGATGCCAGGACCAGCTACAGTGACTAACACCACCCTGCCCTGCCCTGTCACTGACCAATCAATCCGTGGAGATCATGACCCTAAGAGGGCACACCTGGAGAACCAATGATATTCTACTGAAACCCTCCCTGAAGACCTCCCCTAAGACTCCTGCCTGCAAGAGAGAGAGGAGAAAAAAAAACTCAAGACTAGGACCCCAGCATGCACACACATACTCTCCCTCTGGGTAGCAGACTGCACCATTCCTTTTCCCCTCTCCTTCCCTGACAAGACATACAACCAGGAGAGCAATGGGTAGGAGCTCATCCCAGACTAACCCCCGATCCTGTCTCCAAGGCCCCCTTTTCTCTGACTTCTCAATGAGCTAAGGCAGCCCAGCTTAGGCTTTCCTGTTGCTTCTTCTATGCTGAGCCCTTCCTTGTTTCACATTCCCCAGCTGTAATAAACGTACCCTCACAGTTACCTGGACTTGTGTTGTGAAATCTTCCTACACGAAGTTATGAACCCATGCACTACAACTGGCTCTAGGCAGACAGGGCAGGACCAAGCCCCCTGTCTGGTAACAAAAGTACAGAACCATTGTTTTTCATTGATCACCACATTTCCTTGCAGACAGTCCTAAAAACATCTCACCATCTTTTACACAGTGTCTATGCCAGAAAACCAACCACCACTGTAGAATTCTGAATTCTGGATTCCATCATTTTTGGCTAGCCTTTGCAGTGACCCCTGTGGTCTTTGTGAGCAGGCACGACAGTCTCAGCACATCACCCTGCACCCCTCTGAAGAAGTCAGCATAGTCAATACCTTGAACAGGACATAATGAATTTAAAACATTAATAGGATGAATGACCGAAGGTTTGAGCCAAGAGAAACACTGGTGTAACAGTATGTAAGAGCAGTACCAGGAGACCAACAACAGGGAAGCACCAACCAAGCCAAGGAGCTGCTGGGCATTCACAGCTAAAAGGGCTGACCAACTCAGACCATGCCTGCTGCAGGGGCCACACTCCTCAACAGTTTTATCTCTGAAACCACGGAAAATGTGGAAAATGTGTTATTGACCCAGCAGCTGCACCACAGACACTGCTACTAAACAGTCACAATGGCAAATGCAAGAGAAGGCCATTGCTGGAGCGTTTAAACACAGTTCCTACATCTTTACATAGACTAGCCTAAAAGAAAGGAAAATAGAAACCCAACAACTGGCCAAATTAGTGTTCAGTGTAAAACATGAATCTGATTAGGCAGTTAACATCAACACTGCCAGAAATAAAAGCAAACCATGTAAACAAAGTATTCATAGCTTGTTGCTGTATCTTTAAAAAGAGAACACTATTTATAAATTGTGGCCACCTAACAACTAACCTGATTCAGTACTGTCAGACAGTGAAACATATTTAAGGCAAGTGGTAAATTATGAGGGGAAAAAACTGGCTTTACAAATTATGATATTTCTAGGTGTAATAAATGAAAAAAAAATAGAATATTGTTGCCCTGGCTGGTGTAGTTTAGTGGACTGAGCATGGGCTGCGAACCAAAGGGTCACCGGTTCAATTCCCAGTGAGGGCACATGCCTGGGTTGCAGGCCAGGTCCCCAGGGGGAGCCACGTGAGAGGCAACCACACATTGATGTTTCTCTCCCTCTCGTTCTCCCTCCCTTTCCCTCTCTCTAAAAATAAAGTCTTAAAAAAAAAAAGAATATTGCTCAACAAGATATAAAATCTTCATATATAATACTTTCATCAAGAAAGGCTGAATTAAACTTCTATATAATGTGATTAAAATATAAATTCACTATCATTAGCTCCCCCTCTTCAAAAGATACTATAAATGGGAAATCACTGGAATTAGTAATTCAGAGTTCCTGGTGTCAAATATTCCCAGTGGAAACAAGCATATCCAAGCATATCCAAGCAATCCAGGAAGAATGGCTTACCGCCTCTTGTTCCCTAACAGGTCTCCATTTTTGTTGGGATTCTATCAAGAGTTCAAATCCTTCAGATATATGCTCCTTGACAATCAAGACATAGCAGGTGTGCAAAAAAATGGGTTATGAGTGATTAGAATCTAACTGAAGCTGTCTCAATTATAGGACTTGGAAGAAAATAAGTTTTGCAAAGGTCTAAATGTCAATAACTTCAGCACTTTGGGAAACACATGTGCACTGCTGGAATCTGCTCTCCAGAGGTAGCTGTATGTTTCATTCCACTTCCTGGAGTATGCTGAGTTCAGGGGCTGGATTTGAGATTTTGTGTCCACAGTCTCATCAGTACTTGGCAGGATACCCCCAGCACGGGATGAAAAGAGCTGCAATAGAAGGTTGTGTAGAAGGAGGAAGAATCAGATCTACAGGGGTAAAGTACTCAGGGAACAGGGGCCAAGAAGCTGAGCAGAAAGAATGAAGCACAGGATGAGTCTGGAAGGGTGGAGGGACTAACAGGAAGAGGCTTCTAGGAAGCGGATCTACGTGCATAAATGTAAGGGACCTTGTGCCTTTCTCTTCTTCAGGGCAGCTATGATCCCAGTAGGAGAGCATGCTGAGTTTTTTTGTCTCTTCCATATTTAGAAAGCAAACAAACAGGTTTGTCCAGACCTGGAATAAAAATCTTCATTTGCAACAAATAATAAGGAATCTTCACAATGCCTTATCCACAATTCCAAAATCAAAATGCTCCAAAAGGAACATTTCCTCAGTAAGTTTGTAAGAAGCATATTTGCTGGCAAAACCTAACCTAAACTGATGCAAAATTACTTATAATATGTTATGCTGCATAAATATTAATGTTTTGATTATTGTGAACACTGAGGGGGAAAAAGACATCTATTAAGAAGGGCACCTGGTAGTTAACTGGTCTCAAATGGAGGAGGAGGAGGAGGAGGAGGAGGAGAAGCAGCAGCAGCCTAGTAGCCATCTCCACACAGAAGCATTTCACATAAAATGCACTTCATGAAGAAATCTCTGCTGAACTGCCTGCCTGCACTGTGTCCCTACTGTCTGAGCCAGTCCTTTAAAAAGGAATTTCTGGAATCCTATTTCAGTCAATAGCACTGGCTTCCCCCATCCAGTCAGAGCTGCACAGCTCCAATCAAAGCAGCTCTACTCTGACCAATGAGGACAATACCTTTTGGACAAATCAAACTGCAAGGATCTGTAGTCCTCATATGTATGAGGATGGACCAATCAGGACCAGGACAGGGGAATACTACCCATGTAAGCCAGCTTACCTCTGGTTCTGAAAGCACAATTTCCTTTTTACCAAAAACTAAAGACTGTGTTTTCCTAGCTAGAGCTGAAACACAGAAGATGTCTCACCAGAGTGTGGTAGACCAGCAAGCAGAGGAGCACAGAGGCAGACCCACACAGAGTGGAGCAGAGTGGAAAAGAGCTGAGCTGAGGTATTACATATTATGTTATCTTTCTAAAATAAGAAAAAAGTGGATTTTAGTATCTGGCCACAGGAATTTCAGGCAAGATATTGTAGCACTCTGGGTGGTGTGCAGTAGCCAAAAAAGACTGATTGCTAAATTTTCAGGAATTCTGAAAGCCACCGCTAACATAGTTATTACTAAAAGTTAAATTATGCAAACTTGCAATTAAATAAATTAAAATCAAAGGTAATAAATACTTATAACTCACCACTTCCTAATTACTTCATTGAACTTCACTGCCATGTATGGTCTTAAAGTTATTTATGTCTATTGCATCTGTACGGTGTGTTCCCAAACTCCACATACAATGATGTCACGTTGGCTTCTTGAATTTGGCCATGGTGGAGTATTTACACCACAGAAATTGGCAAACACTACAAATCAGTTGATTGTTAAAAGCCCATTAATGCTTCAGGATCTCTTGAAACTATGGATACAAAAATGACCACTTTCAGGATCCTATAGTTTAGAAGAGGTGTTCCCATGCACAACAGATTGTGTAGAGGTCAGAATTTAGGAGCCAGAGTCCACAGAGAGCAGAAGCTTCAGGAACCATAATGCCCTTTCCCAGTGTTTTGCTTGCCATCAGACAATCTATATGGGCAGGCTTCTCCATGCTGCCTTCTACTCCACTTCCCCTGCACTGAACTAGAGGTTAAGCTCCCATCCACTAGCATGCATTGGGAGAGGAACTGTTGTCCATTTTATCCAGTGTTATATGTGCAGGGTCTACATCAGTGCCTTCCACATACTAGGAACAGAGTAAATACTTACTAAAGAAATGAATGAATCCTCCAAAGCACCATGTGGTTCAATATGCATTATATTTCAAATACCATAGGTAAGAAAAATTGTCAGTAAAGCAGACCATCTGCTAAATTTCCACTAGTATGAGAATTCATGGGGAGAAAATGAGTATTCTATTATATTCATAAATATCATATTCTTTACTTTCTGGTTTAAACAAGTTATTTTTTTAATGAACGTGAAATCTAACTTACTTGAAATATTATTTCTATGAAAAAATAACCAAGTTCCAAATAACTAATTTTAAAATAAAGTTTGAGAGCACAAACCCTTTCCTAAATTGGAGACAGGAAGCCTAAAAACATACTTACCACAGAAGCTTTTCCTCAAGTTTTCATAGCTTATTTTAAGACATAGGTAAAATTCTTAAAAAAAAAAAAAAACCACCATCCAAAAAATTAAACATTCCATAAAGACATATTCAAAATAATGCAGTAAAGTCATAAGCTGATTTTTTAGACAAGAAAGTTAATGTTTTTTTCTAATGTTAACACAATATTTAGAAGGCACTCAGAAGATTTATTTATTGCCTAAGAGAAACCTTCATTCGATACATACTGCAGTATAATTGATATTTCACATACAGTATGTGCATAAAAACACAAATGCAAAGAAAAGGAAAGTATTCCTGGTGCTTAAGCACCTAACTTTCGAAAAGCTTCCTTTAGAGAAATGAAAATTTAAAACTCTGATCTGTAGTATTGAGACACAAAGCTCCTTATGTCTCAAAACCCAACCTCTATTCCTAAAGAGATAACAAAATTCTCTCATTCTATGAATCCTCTACAAGTAAATTCTGGATTCATAAAAAACCTTCCATTTGAATCTTGTATAAAAGCCTCCTGCAGCCCAAGATTGCATAACCTTCTCCTGCTGCCAGCATAACCTCTTATCTCCTAAACAAAGGAAACCACAAGTTCAGACCAGACCACTGTCCTGTGTGTTAGGTGTCAGATCACAGGGAGGAGGGCCATTTGGCAGTTCTGGGGACTCAACAGCAGCTGTTTTTCAGAATCATCATTATACACGGCATCTACAGGAATCCCGGAATAAACAATGTTCTTCAACCTTGGTGTGCCTCACTCTAACAAATTCCATATATATGAAAATATTGGGGTGGCCAAAAAGTTCATTCGGTTTTTTCCATCAGATAATTCTAGCATAGCTGTCTTTAACTTCATTGGAAACAATTTCATCACCTGATATCATGACAGCTGCCATATCAGTGTGCATTTTTAAAAAATTACCAAAATTGGTGAATTTTTGTGTAGCCATTTTAACATAGAAGATGGAAGAAATAAGCAACATTTTCAGGATATTATGCTTCATTACTTCAAGAAAGGTAAAAACACAACTGCAACACAAAAAAAGATCTGTGCTCTGTATGAAGTGGGTATTTTGACTGATCAAATGTGTCAAAAGTGGTTTGCAAAGTTTCTGGCTGGAGATTTCTCTCTAGATGATGATGCTCCATGGTCGGGTAGACCAGTTCAAGTTGACAGCAATCAAATTGAGACATTAACTGAGAATAATCAATGTTATACCATGCAGGAAATAGCCGGAATACTCAAAATATCCAAATCAATAAAGTTGTTGGTCAAAATGAAAAATGTGTCTTTTTAAGGAAAAAAACATATGGACTTTTTGTCTAACCCAACAGTTTGTCTTTATCGTACACAGAGTTTTAACTGAATACTAAGCACCAAAGGGATTTCGTATTCTATCCAGGAAAAAAAAGAACCCCTGCAATAATTTTAAATATAATAGTATGGAATGAACAAAATGAAACAAACCAGAATACAAAACATCAACATACATTTCCAGCAGTGAGGCTGTCTGGGACATCAGGAGGTGTGTACATTTACACACTTGCTCACTGGGCCACCAACTCAAATGTACCTCTTACTCTATCTAGAGCAATGGTTTTCAATGAGGGGCAATGTTTCCCCAGGGGACATTGGTAATGTCTGGAGACACTTTTGGTTGTCACAAGAGGGAGGGTGCTATTAGTATCTAGTTGGTACATCTCGAGAAAACTGTGAAGCACCTGCAATGCACAGGACAGCCCCCAAAACAAAGAACAAACCAGCCCAAAATTTTGCTAGTGCCAACATTGAGAAATCCTGTTACAGGAGACTCTCAAAAGTTTAAAGGCTAGTAAGTGACTCTGCAGTATGCCCAATCTCACGATCACCCCTCAGGACACACATGAACGTACACATCCATTGCCTTAAGAGAAGTCTGCTATTATTTAAAAAGTAAATTTAACAATAGTCTCTCAATTAATACTATTAAAACTTGGTTTTCTCCTCATTATAAAAACGATGGATCCTTACTGCAGAGAATTTTGAAACTAAAAAGAAAATTAGGCATTTTGTGACAATTTTTTAAAAGAGCAAGGCAGGACAGTCTCATAATCTGTAAACCTTTTTACCAGAAAAGTAATGAATTCCTATGTTAGATTCACTGTGAATAAACTGTTGGGTTTCGAACTCTTTTTGTTCAAACTTTATAATTTCTCCCACAAACCTGTAACAATAAGACAACTCTCACTCACATGTTAGAAAATGTGAGAGTTGAGTAAAGCTGCGGGGGTGGGGGGGGGGGAACCCTAAAACGTAAAATGGTGAGAAAGGAAGGAACAGAAAGTAAAATAAAGAAGAAAGGCCAAACCAGGAAAACACAGGCAGAAACCTACTTCCTATTTACCATGTGTGTTTCTTAAACCACAATGCAAATTAAATTTTTATTGAAACTTCCCACTTGCAACCTGCTCACAGATAGAGCCATTCCTCTGGAGAACCACAAATGGTGAAGGGTTAAACATAGACAAGGTCCTATTTGTTTTTCATACTGCTGAGAAAGAAAAGACTACATAACAGAATACAAACTGTAAAGTTCTAAGGATTTTCTTAAAAATATTTTAAATCATACTTTCGTAAGTTATAGCCACTATATTTAAAGGAATCCTAATTACATTGAAAGAAAAGTGGATATGCTTTCTGTCACAAGTAAAACCTCAGAGCGTGTGAATTATTTCAGAAGCAGCAGCTAGTATCCAAGGATGCATTTCTTTCATCATTTGCAATAAGCAGAAATTTCATTGGAAGATCAGTAAATAGTCCATTTAATAGCATTGTGGAAGGAGTGCTAAATTAAGTGTGTCAACACCATCTCCTCAGTGACTGCCCCTGTCTCGCACTCATCAAGAAAATTGCACAAGTGAAGCTTCCCTCTCACAGGCAACTGCAGATCACTGGCAACTCACAACAGTACCTGGTTGGCCAGCCCAGTCATTTCAAACACCTGGTAGAAATAATACCATCACAAGGGGCTGAGTTCCTACTGATCTTCCACAAGTTAAAAAAAAAATTAACTGAAGCTCACCGTCTAGTAATATTTTAACTTTTGTTTTATTTTAAAATTCTGGGGGAAAAAAACTCCATGTTCAAATGAATTAGATCCATCAGAAACATAAAGAGAGTTTACATAGAAGGAAAACAACTTTTATTAAACAACTTTCATTAACATTAAGCCAATATTATATACTTGTATCTTAAGTATATAAATGTTATCAAAATCCTCAAAAATCTAGATCATTCTTAAATAACTAAAGTATTCTGACTTTAAATTTCCATAATAATTCAAAAGAATTCAAAGTTGACTACTTAAATGTAGGAAATGTAACTAGATGATAATACGTTTGCCCAAGAAATTATTTAAATGTTATCCACGCAGTGGTTAAAAAGAAAAGGTTATATAAATTACTGGTTCAAAATAACACCTGCCCATATACTGTCCTAACCCAGAGGTTTTCAGAGTGCAGTCCCTGGCCAGCAGCTTCATCACCAGGGAACTTGTTAGGAATGCAAACACCCCACCCCCGATTAAATAGGTCAAACACTCTGGGCTGAGGCCTCCAAATCTGTGTTTCCAACAAACCCTCCAGGCATCTCTATGGCAAACTCGAGTTTGAGAAACACTGCCCTAACCTTCTAAAACTGACAAAATGAGGCTGAAGGACAAGAACAAGGACTAACTGGAGTATCTGTACTAAACAACACACATGATTTATCTGATTTAATCATTATTTTATGACATAGGAACAATTATTCTCACATACATGGGAGCATCTCTGCCTTAGTGATATTAAGAACTAAGCCAAGACTAAGAGGCAGTGTGAAGCCAAAGTTCACCATTAACCACTGTCCATGCTCCAGCCAAGGACTGTTACTCTCTCTTTCTACTGTCCTAGTACAGAGTTCATCCACTCAATAAATGAGATAAGATTTTAAGAAATGAATATTTCCTAAATGTAATATAGAGCATAATTTCAGTCTCTACTACATGTGCTTCAATACCCCACAGGCATGAATGTTAATCCATGCCTCAAAAAAAAATAGGCAAGGTGTTAATATTAGATGGCATTTGATTCCTCTTTCAGATGCTCAAATCGTGATTTAATTGCTTGACTGAAGAATAACTTAGGCAGCCACCTCAACATCTTTGCAATTTGATCACCTGTTCCTGATTCAAGGCAAAGTTTCCACAACAGCTTCACCTAGAACCAAAATGCCAACTTCTCCAACCTGAAGGGACTAAGTGGGAGAGACAGATTTTAACAGGCACTCATAGTCAAGATTTTAAAGTGACATCTCCTCAAACTCATGGAAAGGAGAGACCAAACACCAAGGCAAAACACCACCACTGCCCAAAAGCACTTGTCAGTAGAGACAAGATGTCAGGAAGAACCTATCAACATGGATATTGAAAGAAAAAATATTTATAATAGTTTTATTTAAAATGTTTTAAAACACCCTTAAATTTAGGAGACATTTTAATCACCATACACTCATAACATCTGAAACTTATTTTAATATATCTTAAAATATATAGCCAGCCCTGGCTGGTGGCTCAGTGGACTGAATGCCAGCCTGGCAACCAAAGGATCGCCGGTTTGATTCCCAGTCAGGGCACATGCCTGGGCTGGAGGCCAAGTCCACAGTAGGGGGTGCACAAGAGGCAACCACACATTGATGTTTCTCTCCCTCTCTTTCTCCTTCCCTTCCCCTCTCTCTAAAGATAAGTAAATAAAATCTTTTTAAAAATAATATACACAACATCAACACTTTGTATTAAATATTTAATAGTGTCAAATTATAGGGGATATATTTTCTGCAATGCACTCATTGTGTTTTCAGTTTCTTACACACTATAAGCATCTTTGTAATATAAAAAAATGTATTTATAATAAAAAAAGTTAGAAATAAATGCAATAAAATGTACTATACTTTTAGAAAATAGCACATTTTCAGCATATATGTTAATATTAAAGTAGTGATGAAAAGCTGTTTTAAATTTTGAAATTAACATTTTATGTTAACAGTTAAAATGTGGCAACTTTAGTGAATTCACTATTGCAAAACACTGAATAAACTGGATGAATACATTTTTGTGCAAAGAAGAAAAACAAGTACTTTGTAGATGACAGTAATTAGCAATATTTATCTCATCAAGTTTCAGGGTTCCACTGGGAATAAATGCATTGCTTTTATTTTCACTGGAATTAACTTAAGCTGCCTTTCCTACTCTTTCAAAGTTTTAAATGTACTGATATTTAATGTACACTGGTGGGCAAAAGTAGGTTTATAGTTGTTCCTATGAAAAATAATAGAATAATTACTAAGTAATAATAATACAATAATAAGCTGTTTCACATACTCACATCTGTAAACCTACTTCTGCCCACCTCTGTGTTCTTTGGGTGCAGCACAATGAATAAGCATATTAGAATTTAAGACCATCCTAGAAGGATCCCTGACAGCCAGATAAAACACAGTCTTTTCTGTCAGAACACAAATGAAATAATCTGAAAAGGCAAGAAATTACTAACCCGCCATCTAGCTTCAAACACACAAAAGCAGAAAATATTTTTTAAAATGTTTCAACTTACTCAAAAAAGAAAATTTAATGAAAATTAGTTATTTACATTTGATCTCACCTTTAACTGGACCCTAATCAACAAAACAAACAAGCAAGCAAGATATATATAACCAGAGACATTAAAACTGAGAACAGGCTGACCAGAGGGGAGAGGGGAGGGGATAATGGGGAAAAAGGGTGAAGGGTTTACAGGAACAACATTAAAGGACACATGGACAATAACAAGGGTGGTGGAAACAAGGGAAGGAGGTGGAGAGGGCTGGGGTGGTGGGGAGGGGTGAGGGGGGAAGGCAGATAAGTGTACTTGAACAACAATAAAAAAAGTAAATTAAAAAAAAATTAGTTATTCAATATTTGATAATAAGAATACAGAAATTTTCCTAGTTTACAATGGCTAATGAAACTTTTAAATCCCCATGCAAATTTATGGAATGGGTGACATTATTGAACAATTCATCAAAAGGTTAGAGGGAAGTTTCTATTGCCAGCCAGTTCCATTAGCAGGTCAATTCAATGAACATTAGCAATTTACAGTAATTTACAAGAGGAAAAATGTAGAAACAAGGTTACGTGCTCTGCTTCATATCTCTATACTCACACAAATACCTTAAAACGGAACAGGAGGGTTTCAAAGTCAGAAACACAGTTTTTTTTTAACCACACATTTTAAGCACAAACAACATAAAAAACCTTCCAGAATTATGCCGCATCACTTTTCCCCTTGGGAAGATTATAAATGTTACATACACCATTAAAGAATTAAATAATTATGACTGGAGATAATCACAGCACACAGAAAACATGTGCATCCCTGCCAGGAATCCGTCCAGAGATTATTACATTGAAACATACAGCCTTTCACTTAGCATAATGCTCTCCAGTTCCATCCATGCTGTCGCAAGGGGTATAAGCTCCTTCCTTCTCTCTGCTGCATAGAATTCCATTGTGTAAATGCACCATCGTTTTTTGATCCACTCATTTGCTGATGGGCACTTAGGTTGCTTCCAGTACTTGGCTATTGTAAATTGTGCTATGAACATTGGGGTACATAGGTTCTTTTGGATTGGTGTTTCAGGGTTCTTAGGGTGAGGGACAAATACCATATGATCTCACCTTTAACTGGAACATAATCAACAAAAGAAAAAAGCAAACAAAATATAACCAGAGACACTGAAGTTAAGAACAATCTAACAATAGACAGAGGGGTGTGGAGAGGGGATAGTGGGGAGAGGAAATTACACTACTATAAAGGACACATGGACAAAATCAAGGGGGAGGGTAGAGGCAGGGGAGGGAGTTGGGTTTGGCTGGGGGGGTAGAAAGAGGGATGGGGAGAAAATGCAGACAACTGTAATTGAATAACAATTTTTAAAAAAAGGTAAGAAAGAAAGAAACATACAGCCTTTAAACTCTGGAACAAAATCACATGCTCAGCTCCCAATGTTTCACAGAAATGATAATCAAGTTGGAGGCGGGGACAGTAAGCACTTGGGTGGCTTACTACTAAGAACTTTCTTCTCATAGCATAAACTGGCATCTCTTGCTCCAGTGGCAACTCAAATTAAAACGCTGTTTAACAATGAGAGAAAAAATGCACTGTTCATCCAGAAAACAATTTTTTTAGGCAGTGATTATGTTTAAAAATGGCTAATTAACCAGCAAATTTTGACCATTAGTTCAAGTAAATACTGAAAAATTAGCCCACATTAACCATAAAACAATTGCCCTTGACATCACAAGTGTTGTGCTTCTGTGGGCTCAAAAAGCTAACCAAACAGCGACAAAGAAGACACCCAGAGGGACTCACACCCCCAGACAGCTCAGTTTCTACCAGTCAAGCACACAGTCTTTCCGTCTGATTTGTTAGGTGATACCCGTTAACCAGTCTGTACTTCAAAAACGTATGTGAAAGTAGTAACATTTATTAACACTGCAACTCAGGGTTCCCTAAGTCAAACAACCTTTCTTCATTCTTTCCAGTTTTATATTCCATTTCCTACAGTGTCTCTACTATATAAACTAGTATGAAATTCACTATTCAAACAGCATTAGTTTTACCTATAGCAGTCACTCAGTGAATGTGGTTTATGAGCAATGTTCCTCAACATCCTCGTGTTCTACATGGGAAGTGCCAGTCTTCGTTCTGTTTCCGATAGCAATGGCAAAATCTGAAGAGAGAGCCACAGCTACGACATCTTTTAAAATCCAGCACCTTGGAGACTGCCTGCAATAGTACTGATTTCCAAATGAGAAACCCTCTGAATTGGGAGCTTTATTGGGATATGCTATGGGTTTGTACCTCAACAGAACTCTGATGGTTGCCTTTGACTTGGGTACTTGACAACAAAGTCTTATTAAATTATAAACAAAATCTACTTTAAATAATTTTATCCTCTGAAAGCTAACATGTTATGATGTACCCCAAAAAGTCAAAATCAAACAAAACATTCTCTTATAGACAGCCCCTGTATTCACTTCACAGAGGTGAGACTCTCTTTTGTTTTGAATCCTGACAAAAGAGCCCACACTCCACAATATGAAGCCAGAATGATTTGTGATGGGGTGACTTGTTGCTTGCATGCGTTTTCTGCACTATGTGGTAAGCTGACCAATCCTCGCCACTGTTGTACAGTTTTGCTCTTTCATTACATTGGTGACCATTTAGCAAAACCATTTATAATTCCTCCCAAAACACAATGAATTTACACACTGGTTAAAAATGTACTTAGGTTTGCTTGATCTTTTAAAATTATCATCCTCCTGTCCTCAAACAGGAATAAATTTCACTGAGACACTATAGTCAGAAATTTTATTTCAAAAAGTAAAATCACTGTGTGCCCATCTTTTGACAGGGATGCTCTTGCACTCTCCTTCAGCAGGTAGAGGCTATGGCACTCTGACCTCTCTGTAGAAAGGATCTAGGGGTGGGGACTGGATAGAACAAATCTCTGAGCCAGGCCACTTTCATTTCTTCTGGATGACTATGCCCAGACAGTTAAACAAGCATATACTACCCATACAAAGTACACTCTTCGCCAACTATAATCACACCACTTTCAATCAATATTGCCAATGATCTACTAATAAAGCAAGGGCTTTGCTGGACCTTCTGGCATCAAAGCCAACTTAGTTTTTTAAAAGTCCCACAAGTTCTGTGAAATAAACAATAGTTCACTTGTTGATTCCTTAAATGCACAGCTGGAGCACCCATATGTCCAGCTATGGCTGGACACATAGATGCTCAAAGGAAAAGAGACAGTCCCTGCATGTCACAATGTAACACGCAGATTACTGCCGAACACTGTACATCTTTCATGTATTGAAACCTATGCCAACGAGAAACCAAATCCTTCCTTTAAAAAATATATATTACAGTGCAACATAAAAAACTTCAAGAAAATCATGTCCACAGAGGCTTAAGGAAAAAAAACCCAAAAGTCCCTCCTCAGGGCTTGCATATTTTATAATCATTCCATTTTTAGAGATAATTAGGATTTTCTTCCAACTCAGCAAAAAGAAATCTTTGCTGTGCCCTTTCAACTATAGGTTTAAAAATTAAACAGCAGGAGGACAATATTAAAAGGTTTCACTTCAAAAACAGAATGTTTTTCATTATTTAAACAATCTACTAATTTTTCACCTATTCATTACATTACTCTTAAGGACACCATGTCTGTACAACCCCAATCTAGAGCATCACAGGGATGACTTACTATACAACATTCATTCAGAACACAAAGTTCTCCTTATGCAGGCCAACGTAATGCTGTGAGTCCTACAGAAATTCTCCCACATGTATGTATCGCTCCTGAGACTCAGCTATAGAAAAACACATTAGAATTTAATATCTTCTTCAAAACGCAAGTAAAAAAAGAGTGACTCTGAATCAATTGAAGTTATAAAAGGAAGCCCTATGTAAATTACATAACTTGAAAAAATGTCAACGCCACATAAGTTTGCACACACACATCTCAGAGGGGTAAGAGAGAGAGATTCACGTTCTGAGGCATGCAGCTGACCGGGCAGTCTTCCCAAAGCCCAGAGGGATGACAGGATCATGGCCACCAGCACCCACAGCCCCGCCCATCAGGTCAATTATTTTTAACTGACTATCAAATAACTGCAATGCCTTAAAAGGTACACATATCATGTATAAAGTCATTTTTTAACCCACTGAGTATGTTCACTCACCAAAATGTACATGGGCTATAGGTCGTTTCAGGGTGAAGGAGCTAGGAGTTCTTCTGCCCCACTGTGATTTTCAATTCCTCTAGCCCTAGGCTTAACCTGTATCGAGAGGGCCGAGAAATTTGTCCCATATGCACATTTTAAACCCAAACATCAAAAAGTGCTGGGCATAAAGGCCTGATGAGGTGGGAGAGCCCACCCACCCAGGCTCTGAACTGAGATGCAGACACCAATCAAGAAATAATCCATCAAGATGAACCAAAAGAGGTAAGCGGGGGTGGAGGGAGCATCCCCAAAATAAGCAAATGTTCTAATGATGGCTTTGCTCAGGCAAGAATGATGCACATCAGGGACACCAGCCACAAGTGAGGACAGAGGCCAAACCAGTTTGCTCCCAAAGGCCCTCCCCAGGCAGAGCACCTACACCACACGTCGAGGGAACCGCGATCTCACAGAAGCCACATATTCTATGCATTTAAAAAAGATAAAAATCTCTTAGTACAACATAGCAGAAATACTTTATTGTCACCCCACTTGCTTTTTGGGGTTTGGTCCTTGCTACAAAAAAGAGCCAGTCAAGACAGGAGGTAAAAGAAAAGACACCATATAACTACGTATGTTCAAAATTGTATCTCGTGAGCAGCAGATCTAAAAACACCTAAAACCACATTTTTGAACTCAGTGTTTCAAAAACAAATCAAATTTCACATAAAGCCCTCAAGCAAATTATCATTTAAGTCTAAGTACAGCCCTGGCTGGTGTGGCTCAGTGGACTGAGCATCGGTCTATGAACCAAAAGGTCACTGGTTTGATTCCCAGTCAGGGCACATGCCTGGGTTGTGGGCCAGGTCTCCACATGGGGGTGTGAGAGAGGCAACTGATCAAAGTTATCTCTCACACACTGATGTTTCTTGCCCTTTCTCTCCCCCTCTCTTCCTCCACTCTCTAGAAGTAAATAAATACAATCTTTTAAATGAATAAATAAATAAATAAATCTAAGTATAGTTTTCAGTAATCAAGTATTTTAACTATTACATACAACTGATTTTAAGCTTTAAGGAGGCTTTAGTAAATGGACTAAAAACGCATTTAAAAGGTCAAACTAACTACCATTACAATATGAGTGAAACCTACTGAAAATTCTGTCAGTGATGACTTGATGTGACTACACCCATAGGTGATACAGCACTTCAAATACTAAAATATCCACAAAACACCACCATATCATACAACTAAACAACTATACTATGTGGCCATACTTTCAAACAGACTTAAACATATGCTGGGTGAGATCCTGGTAATGACCTAGAAGTGTGGGCAAATCACCATTAATCAACCTTCAGTCCTCGGCAGCAGCCAGACTCCAAGTGGTGTAAATAACTAACCATGAGATACAGTGCTTTCCAGACACAATGCCAGGATCAGAACTTGTGAAAAGGGGACTCCCAGGCTTCCTCTCTACCCACAGACCTTTAAGTTCCCAGAGCGTGATCCCAAGAAGCCTAGGGATTGATTTCCAGCTGGGCTTTGCATTTAGCGAAAACAAAGTCTTTGAACAACAGCAGAAGAATTGCAAAACGCTATTCAATAAATGGCAATTCTTGAGAAAACTACAAGAGGTTAGGCAGGATAAACAGGTGAGTGTAAAGAGGACTGGCTCAGTGGAACACATTCAATGTATGCTTTTTATGGAACACATGAGTGATTTCAAATTAAAAAGAAAGACATTTGGGGAAGAACAAAAACATGAAACAAAAAAACAAGCATAAGGCACAAAAGTTTACATTAATCAAATATTTGGATTTTAGAAGAAAGGGTTTTTGGTTTGTTTTTGTTCTTTTTTTAACCACACTGGACCACATGAGCTGTAACACATAAATAGGCAATGTTTTGTTCAAAAAGAATGTTAAGACCCTAAGCATACCATTTACAATAGTTCAAAAGACTATCAAATTCTGTCCAAGCAGACCTAGAGGCTGGCATCCTGAGACTCTGGGGATGTAAATACTAAAATTACCTACTGCTGTTTTAATGTATTTTACTGCTAGACTAGTGATGCATTTAATGCACAAATGCCAGCAATTCCAGGCCAGGATACAAAAATTTATTGTAGATGTGCTTTAAGTTACCGTTGATTCCAACAGTTTACCATCCATCAGCTATTCCAGTGCCAATTAGCACCTTAAAAATCATGTGTAAATATTTGAAAAACATGCTAGCAATTAAAGGGAGGAAATATTCCACATTAAAATCAGGAAGAGACTGTAGGTTAAATGCTAAAAGGAAACTGCAATCTCAGAACATCAAGTTTCACAGCAGAACACAAAATGGTATATACACTCTAAACCAAAATACAACATATAAATCCTATTTAAAATTCAGTAAATGCCAATTATTATTTACTGCTTTCAAAGCTAATAGGTCCTCTAATTGAATAAGAGGTTTTAAACTTTATGCACCATTAACTTATACTCCATGTTAGTAATAAAGTGTTGACAAATGCTTTCAGTGAACTAAGAATGTGAAAAATTCTGAATAAAGGTAGCTTACCATCTTTCTTTGTACTTTTTAATGCTTGCCTTTTTTAAATAGAAAAAGTCGGTTTCTCTAGCACTTGGCTTAAAGTCAAACTTTATTCTTATGTAATCTCGAAAGGAGAACATAAATTTCTCAGAACTTAAAGACTTTACATTCTAAACAGTATAATCCTGAAGTTAAAAAAATTAATACAAACTGAAAGAAACTTAATATGCCAAATTACCTAGGTATGGTTAAGGCCCAATGACAACTCAATAGCCTTTTAGCATGAATCAGAATCTCACAGTATTGGGGGCATTTTTTTAATTATTGAGCTTTAAAACTCTTAATAGCAGGAATTGACAGACTTTTATTAGAAACCATACCAACTCTTCACAATGAAAAAAAGTAGTCAAAAGTATTCATTCACACAGAAAAGCTAGAAAACTAGTAGCAGGATATTTAAAAGGCATTGAGTAAAGTATTTGAGATTCTAGCAATTGGTTCAAAATGAATAAATAGGCAGTCTTTTAAGCACAGTAATTCATATGTTAGCTTTGGCCTATGTGGTCCCAATCTATTCAAATAGAATGATTCTGCCACTATTAAACTTATCAAAAATGTTGAAAGTTTTACTTCTATTTTAAAATCCAATTAGAAGACAAAATCATGTATATACATACATGGGAAAATTATCTCCTAGGGAAAATTTAAGTCAAAAATAACTGCGGAACAAGCAAAGAAAATGTGTAGGATCACAGAATAGTGAATACTTTAATCTTATCTGTTAGAAAGCCTTCAACCAAGGAGATGGATCATGTAACCTGCACACCTGAATGCTTATCATACACTATTACTTGATTATCCTTATTTTTTCTAATGCCCTCAATATGTTTTAGTCTTTTATAATCATATGTATCTTGTAAGGCCAATCCATCCAAGTTCAGGTTCCTTCCCCCATTCTCTGGGAAATACCTCCACTGATCCTCACAGTTACCTTCCTACCTCCCACACACCCAAAGAGGTGAGCCCTTGGTAGACACAGGTGTTCTCCATGACTCTACTTCACCACCCACAGGCACTGACATCATCACCGCTACCACCCTGCACCAGCTCTCTACTTCCTGCCACAATTGATAAGGACAGGGCTGGACACCTGATCTAAATTGGACCAACTGCATTCTCTCTCCAGAGAACTTGCAGGTGGGACTGAGGGACCAAAGAGGCTAGAACTATCATAAGGAAAATTTAGTGATGGGAGATAGACAAATATAACATGGAAATAGAGAGGCAAAGCAAGCTACTGTGGGGAAGGAAAAATAAAGCAGAATTCCAGAAGAAAGCAAAAAATGAGGAACTGAGCAGGAGTTCCTTTGGGATTCCTCATGACTTTTGAGTTATTGTTTCATTAACTTCCTACACTAGCTAAGGTTATGAAGAATCCCCATAATATCGGCATCATGACAGTTCCATTGTTTTCTACTTAAACTAACTTGATTTAGCTATTATTATGTGGAACACCATAAAACTCAACTGCATGTACCCTAGCATCCTATGTCCAACAAAGATTTAATATAAAACTGTACTACTTGAGGTTGACAGTGCACCAACTGCAAGGAACAACATTTCACACACAAGCTAAGATGACATTCAAGAGCAAGGCTCCTGGCTTCAAGTTCAAGATGGCATAGTAGTAAGATCCTAAGTTCACCTGCTATCATTGACACCAAAACTACAACTACATATGGAAGAGCTATCTATGAAAATGACCTGAAGACCAGCAGAGCAGGTTTGCTATTGCATAGGTAGGGATGGGTAGAAGGGGCAGGGACTCAGTCTAGTCAGGACCCAGCCTGCACCACACTCCCCGTGTGATGACCAATAAGTGGGAGGGATATCACAGCAACAGAGGTCCCCTCCTGAAGACCAAGGATCCAAGCCCCAGCCTGAGGAACATGCACCAGGAAGAGGAGCACCCATTTGAAAACCTGCAGGGCTAACACCTGGGAGAGCCAAAGGGCTACAGGAAACCAAGGCTGCACTTGCTCTGAGTCCTGGCATGGAGGCAGCAGTTTGAAAGGCACCTGGGTCACACATGAAGGTGATACACTGACTAATTTAGGGTGTGTACTAGAGAAACATGTACCTGTTGGAACTTTCTCCAGAGTCAGAATGGCTGGTGGGTGACAATTCTTTTCCCCTTTCTATATTCTCCTTCCACCAGCTGGTGTGATACTGGCAGGCGCCATTTCTTACACTCTGCATTAAACTTGTTAACACTGTTCATTCCACCCCTGAATTCCCCTGAGGATCCATCTAGGCTGGCGTCCCTCCAAAGCATCTCCTGTCCTGCCAAAGCTGGTAGGTGGCCTCAGATGGCACGAGCACACAGCAGTCTGTCTACGACAGGCGAGGATGAGCCTCGAGGCCAGCCCCGTGGAAGGCCCGCCCTGCCCACCAGCACGCCTGCAACAGTTGTGGCAAGGCCTCACGAACCGCTGGGTCAGGGACCAGCACTGCCCGCCAGTATGGTCATAGCAGTTGTAGCCTAGCCACAACCGGAGGCCACAATGGTCCACACAGGAAACACCACTGGAGCGGTCTGGTGGCAAGGGGGGACTCGACCACTGGGCCCCATGGGACACCTAAATAAGGCCAATTTTTTAAGACCATGAGACATAGCTGATCTTCCTAATATATGCGGTGGGGGGGGGGAGTGTAAAATAAAAATAAAGAGACAAAAGAATATGTTCCAAACAAAACTACAAGACAAAACCCTAGGGAAAGAACTAAATGAAATGGAGATAAGCTGTCTACTAGATGAAGAGTTCAAAGTAATAGTCATAAAACACTGCAGGCAAGTGGATAAACTCAGTAAGAATGTAAACAACGAGATAAAAATTGTAAAAAAAAGAACCTATCGGAACTGAAGAATATAACAACTGAAATGAAAAATACACTAGAGAGAACAAGAGCAGACTAGATGACACAGAAAAATGAGTTCATGATCGGGAAGACAAAATAGTGGAAATAACACAATTGAAAGATCAAAAAGAAAAAAATTAAAAAGGAAGGTAGCATAAGAGACCTAACAGGACAACATGAAGCATACCAACATTTACATTATAGGGGCCCCAGAAGGAGAAGAGAGAGAGGAAGGGATGGAAAATTTATTTCAAGAAATGATGGCAAAAAAATTCTCTGACCTGGCAAAGAATACTGACATCCAAGTCCAGGAAGCAGAGAAAGTCCCAAACAATATGAACCCAAAGAGACCCACACGGAGATGTCATAATTAAAGTGTTAAAATTTAAAGATAATGAGAAATCTTCAAAGCAGTAAGAGAAAAATAACTAGTTACATACAAGGGAATACTCATAAAACCATCAGCTGACTTTTCAACAGGAACTTCTCAGGCCAGAGGGATTGCACAATATATTCAAGATGATGAAAGGCAAAAACCTACAACCATGAACACTCTACCCAGCAAGATTATTATTCAGAATTGAAGGCGAGATCAAGAGTTTCCTAGAAAAGCTAAAGGAGTTCATCACCACCAATCTGACACTACAAGAAATGTTAAAGGGAATTCTTTAAGTGGAAAAGGCCAAAACTAGAAATAAGAGAATAATGGAAAAAAAATATCACTAGTAAAGGCAAACATATAGTATAAGTAGTAGGCAAACCACTTAAAAAGTTAGTATGAAAACAATTAAATTGACTGTAAGTATATTCCTATCAATAATTACTTCAAATGTAAATGAATTAAGTGCCCCACTCAAAAACACAGGGTGGCTGAATGGATTAAAAAAACAAGACCCTTCCATATGCTGCCTAAATGAGACTCACTTCAGATTGAAAGACACACAGACTGAAAGTAAACAAATGGAAAAAGAAAAGGCTATTTTCATTTTCCATGAAAATGAAAACAAAAAGAAAAGGCATGGGTAGCAATACTTATATCAGACAAAATAGACTTTAAAACAAAGGACAAGAGACAAAGAAGGACTTGCAATTCTACTTCTGGGCACTTATCCAAAGAAAACGAAACACTAATTCAAAAACATATATACACCCCTCTATGTTCACGGCAGCATTATTTACAACAGACATGATACGGAAGCAACATAAGTGTCCATCGACAGATGAATGGATAAAGTAGTGTGTACATATATATGTACACAAATAGAGAGAGAGAAAGAGGAAGAGGGGCAGGAAGGGAGTAGGGGGGAAAGAGGGAGGGAGAAACGTGCGTGAGATTACTCAGTCAGGAGAAAGGATGAAATCTAGCCATTTGAGACAACATGGATGAACCTAGAGTGTATTATGCTAAGTGAAATAAGAAAAAGACAAAGACTGTATCATTTCACTTATATGTGGAATCTAAAAAACTAAACAAATAAAAACAAACAGACTCCTAGATACAGAGAACACACTGATACTTGACAGAGGGTTGGGCAGTGGGGGGATGGGCAAAAAGGTAAAAGGGATTAAGAGATACAAACTTGCACTTACAACAAGTAAGCATGGATATGTAAAGTGCAGCATAAGGAATATATAGTCAATAACACTACAACAACTTTGTACAGTACAGATTCTCATGGTGATCACTTTGTAAGGTCTATAAATATCAAATCGCCACTATGTTGTACACCTGAAAATAATATAATATTGTGTGTCCATACTTTACTAAACTATACTTTAATTAAGAAGAGCTTTACATTCTAAAATGAAAAATAGGGAAAAAAACTGTGCTACCATTCTTTCTTACAATAACTTGGATGAACAAAGTTCCAGTGTGTCTTGTTTCTCTCCATAGCTGTTCCAATCATAATCTGCAAGGGTTAACTAACCTTCTCCACCCTAAATATCTATAAAAAGGTATTTATGGTTCACTGATTGTCTATATTCAATACAAAATCTTTCTGGACAAATAGATACACTTGACCCATCCTACCCCCAGCATGGGTAGTAAAGTGAGGTATGACAGTTGGTTTAATTTTCTCCCTCAGCCACTAACACAGCAGATCCAGGATAGAGGAATATCAACCACCCCACAGGACGTAATCCACAATCTCCTTTCTGTACCTTTTCCAAAGTACGTCACTGTTACCACTATAATGTGATGTTTATTTCTGAGTGGTCTGGGGTTGAAAAATAGATTAGACTCTACTAAGCTATGTGAAAAAAAAGGGATTGTGCTTTATTCAATTTTGTATTCTTTGATGCCCAACATATCACAGAGGATATAGTACATATGTAGAAAACAATTATCAATCAGAAAAACTACAAGATAAAAAAATACGACAAAATTATTATTACAATTATTATTATTACTGTTTGACCAGAGCTATTTCTTAGCTACTACAGGCTATCTGTAATAAGTACATATGAAGTAAGACCTTTTCAACATACATTTCCCTGTAGAAGATACCAAGCATTTCTCAGCTCCTATGTACTGTTGCATGTGGACTGCACATCTCTTCACTCAAAAATACTGAGTGAGCCATGAAATCTCTCATGCCAATGACCAGTACTGCCATTTCAGAGGCTCATTCCAAAACCAAGTGGAGCAGATGCTGCTACAAGGTTTTTGGTAACTATACCATTTAACAGAAATTCCACTGCACTGTATTAACCATACAGAATCATAAGCAAAAATCACACCGTGAGCTATCACAATTGCCTTGATCTTTAAAACAACTGATCAAATAACATCATCCTACTAACTTATTTCCTCAAAGTTTTATGTCATACTATCTCCCCTCTGACAGTCCCCTGGACTCTTTCATACTAAGCATAGCATAAAGCTATCCCACTACGAAGAGTCTGTGCCTCAGCTCCACTGTGTAATGCCCACCCCCAAAATGTGCATGCTCACCTTTTATTCCAATTATGCTGAACCAAATATTAATTATAGAAAGGCATGCTGCTTCCAAACCCATACATCTATACCTTCTGCCTGGGACAAACTCCTCCCTTAAAATTAAAAGACTTCTTTCTTTGTCCTTTTTCAAAGTCTTAAGTTTTCTTGAGCCCCCTATGCCAAAGTGCCCCCTCTTCAATTCCTCTGTCCTTCCTCCACATGCCTTTTTAGTACTGGTAAGAAATGCCAGTACTGGTAGTAGTACTGGTAGTACCAGCACCAGCACCTCTTAGAAGAGCTCAGTTTCACTCAATTGATATTATCAGCAAAGTAGTAATTTTCACTGATCCAAGATTAAAAGGCTTATAGGTTAATTAATACAAATTTGTTGTGATTTTCTATAGCCCATGCCTTAGGTGGAATGTCTTGGCCTATTATTTGTAACTGCTAAACACCTAAAATTACCTGTGCATTTTTAGGCAAGGGCCACAATAGAGAATGAGCCAGAGATGTTTTTTAAGCCCAATTTTATTTAAACTGAGCTTCTAGAGCTTCCACAATACTTTCTAAAAGGGAAGTGAAACACTGAGATGTGACTTCTACCCAAGTTACACTATTTACCAGTCAAGTAGACATATAGCAAGGAAATAAGAAAACAAGATTGCTACCTTTTTACATTCCAGCAAATCAAGATTCCTTAAGTGAATGCCCACTCGTCAATGCCACAATTTCCTCTGTAAATCATTATTCTAACAGTTTCATAAATGCAGTTACTCACCCAACAGAAAGACACACAATAACTAATGAAAAGGATGACCCCCAGGAAAGCAATATAATTTGATCTCACTTGATGAGAATAGAAGTGACTATAACAACAAAAATGCACTTCAGAGCTTACCATGGTACTACTTGTCAAAGTGAAGAGTACAATAAATGTAATTTTAAATGGTCCTGGGAGCTGAACTAAGATTGTTCATGTTATATAGAAACAGGCATTTAAAATGAGTCACTGAAGAGAGAATTTTTCTTACTTAACAAAATATCTTTTATAAAGAACTTTAGAAGTTTAAATTAAAGGTTGACATAGGTCATGTACCTTAATTATGTGAATCATAAAATCTATATATCATACTGAGCATACAATTTCAGAGTAAATCAAAATATTGGTAAATTTTTGGCTTCCCCGAAAAAAATAATTTTTAAGACTTAAATGAGACATCATATCAAACCATGATTCTGAAGAAGGAATCAGAGCCCCAAAATAGTATTTTGGGAGATTTTTCACTGACCTTAGAATGCTGACTTTACTATACTCTGAATGTTTTTTTAAGAAGGCTCTATATGTATTGGCACATACTGCTAATATTTCTCAAACCCAGAATAGCTATTGTTCAAAACTAGGCCATGCACAAAAAGTTAAAGATACCACTTATAAAAAAGCAGATACTTCTTTATATGCTAATTCTCATTCACCTGCTTAAAGAGTTTAAGAGTTGATATACATGCAGAACTTGGTAATGAAAAAAAGGATATAACCCTAGCACAATGTCACAGAAAACCAAAACTATAAAGTATATTTTTCACTGGTTTCCTCTATGTTATGCTACACACACATACACACACACACACGGATTTATTATTCAGCCTTAAAAAAAGAAGCAAATTCTGACACATACCACAACACAGACGAACCCTGAGAACATTATGTTAAAGGTTAAGTAGGCCAGTCACAAAAGACAAATACATATATATGATTCCACTTATACAGAATAGTCACATCTATAGAAAGAAGAACAGAACAGTGATTTCCAGGGACCGGGTGGAAGGGGAGAGGGGAAGTTGTTTCACGGGTACAGCGTTTGGGTTCTGCAAGATGTTCTGGAGACTGGCTGCAAACTATGTGGATATACTTAACACTACTGAACTGTACACCTAGAAATGGTTAAGATGGTAAATTTTGTATTATGTGCTTTTTACCATAATTTTATTACTTTTAAGATTTTATTTATTTTTAAAGGGGAAGAGAGAGAGAAAGAGAGGAAGAGAAACATGGATATGAGAAACATCTATCCAATACTTCTTGTACTTGTCCCAACTAGGGACCAAACCTGCAACCCAGGCATGTGCCCTAACTGGGAATCAAATCGGCGACCTTTCACTTTACAGGACAATGACCAACCAACTGAGCCACAATGGTCAGGGCAACAACAATTTGAAAAAATATATAACTTGAGCCCAATAGATGTTTCTCATATAGATGTTTCTCTCCCTCTCTTTCTCTCTTCCCTTCCTCCCTCTCTAATTAAAATAAAGTTTCAAATAAGCAAACAAACAAACTTGAAAGTAGCCTGGGCCCCCCTTATTCTGGACTCTTGCTTCAGGAATACAACTTGGGGATATGAGGGAAGGATTAAAATCAGATCTGTGACACAACAGAGGAAGCCTAACAATGGCCCATGTTTTGATGTCTGTTATCTCCCCACTTACGTAGCAATCATTCTACAGAAGTCTTGTGCTTTACATTTAGGAACCTGTCATCATGAAAATTATAACCATGGGAGGAAAAGAACACCCAGGATTAGAATCTTAACTTGAAATGCACTCTAGTGAAAGCCAACTCCCAAGGTGCAAATGGTTCTCAATATAGTGCATTTCAAAATCACTGTGGAGCTTTGGAAAAAAATATGCATGTCCACTTCTGGTATTATGGACCTGATGACTCCACTTTAAATCCCACAACAAATTGTTTTGCCAAAGATAAAGAAAAGCACTTCATAAAGATAAATGGGTTGATTTATCAGAGAAATATAACAATCATAAATGTGTGTGAGTCAAATACAGAGTTTCAGAATACATGACACCATCCAAGTATCATACGAACATCCAGGCCACACCACAGACTTGTTGAACTTTAATTCCCAGAATGGAGCAAGGGCTGGTCATTCAAAACAAAAAATCAACAGCAAAAGCTACATGGGGTTTCAAATGTGAATGTCTGGTCAAGAACAGCAGTTTTTGACGTGTTACAATCTAAAAGTAAATTCAAATCTTAGGTAATGACTACTACTACCGTGGGGTAAAAATTAACAAAATCCTTTCTTTCTTTGTATGAGAATTTGACCTCTAGTTCACTTTCTGGTTCTTTTCTCCTAGAAACCAGCAAACAGAAGTCTGTCAACTATGTCACCTATGATACCTATGTACCACATCTTATGAGTTAGTAAGCTACATCTGAATCAGGAAAAACTATAAAGGAGTTATAAATAACTGACAGAGATACATAGTTTATGTTTCCCTAAGTAGGGCGAGGCATGTCCCTTGTGGGAAACCCTGAAGGTAGTCAGTCCATGGAGCTGTAACAAGAGATATTCATTTACAGGGGGCATGAGTCTTCTAAGCCAGAATGGCTCCTGTTTATCTTGTTACCTTGCAACTGATCTATCACTGTTGGCTAGTCAAAGACAAATAGTTCCCAGATAGCCATGCAGGCTGCTAAAAGAACTCCTACAGAAAGACCTATTGCAGAGAACCAAGATGGCGGCGTAGGTAGACACACTGCGCCTCCTCGCACAACCAGAACTGACAGAGAATCGAACAGCAAGGGGGACCAACACCAAGAAAATAGAAAATAACCATTCATCCAGACTGGTAGGAGGGGTGGAGACGGGCACCGGGGTGGAGAGGACTCGCGTGGCTGTGGCGGGACTGAGACTGGCGGAGTGTGGGACAAATGGCGCAGGCAGTCCGAGCACTAGCAGACCCTGCGGCCCCACATTTGCACAGATAAACCCAGAGGGCCGGACTCAGAGTGGCGGAGAGTGGGGCAGGCAGAGCAGCGGGTAGCACCCCGGGACACCACATTCGCCCACAGATAAACTGGACAAACAGCAGGGAGCGAAGCAGACTGCGTAACCCAGGGCTCCAGCTCAGGGAAATAAAGCCTCAAACCTCTGATTGAAAACGCCCGTGGGGGTTGGGGCGGCAGCAGGAGAGACTCCCAGCCTCACAGGAGAGGTCGTTGGAGACACCCACAGGGGCCTAGAGTGTGCACAGGCCCACTTACTCGGGAACCAGCACCAGAGTGGCCCAGTTTGATTGTGGGTATCAGAGTGAAAGACTGAAATCCGGAGGAGAGTGAGGCAGGCGCCATTGCTCCAGCTCAGCCCCTCCCCCACGTACAGCGTCACAGCGCAGTGACCAGCATTACCCCTCCCCGGTGAACACCTAAGGCTCCGCCCCTTAAAGTAACAGACGCGATGGCCCAAATGACAGAACACTTCAAAGCTCCAGAAAAAATACAACTAAGCGACGAAGAGATAGCCAACCTATCGGATGCACAGTTCAAAGCACTGGTTATCAAGATGCTCACAGACTTGGTTGAATCTATTCGAAAAACAGATGAAAAAATGAAGCCTATGCTAAGAGAAACAAAGGAAAATGTACAGGAAACCAATAGTGATGAGAAGGAAACTGGGACTCAAATCAATGGTGGGGACCAGAAGGAAGAAAGAAACATCCAACCAGAAAAGAATGAACAAACAAGAACTTGGAAAAATGAGGAGAGGCTTAGGAACCTCCCGGACGCCTTGAAACGTTCCAACATCCGAATTATAGGGTTGCCAGAAGGAGAAGAGGAAGAACAAAAAATTGAAAACTTATTTGAACAAATAATGAAGGAGAACTTCCCTAATCTGGCAAAGGAAATAGACTTCCGGGAAGTCCAGGAAGCTCAGAGAGTCCCAAAGAAGCTGGACCCAAGGAGGAACACACCAAGGCACATCATAATTACATTAGCCAAGATTAAATGCAAGGACCTACATCCAAGATTACTGTATCCACCAAAGCTATCACTTAGAATGGAAGGGAAGATAAAGTGCTTCTCAGATAAGGTCAAGTTAAAGAAGTTCATCATCACCAAGCCCTTATTATATGAAATGTTAAAGGGACTTACCTAAGAAAAAGAAGATCAAAAATTGGAACAGTAAAAATGACAGCAAACTCACAGTTATTAACAGCCACACCTAAAACAAAAACGAGAGCAAACTAGGCAAACAACTAGAACATGAGGGTTGTCATTAAGGGAGTGGGAAGGGGAGAGGGGGGAAAGGTACAGAGAATAAGTAGCATAGATGATAGGTGGAAAATAGAGAGGGGGAGTGTAAAAATAGTGTAGGAAATGTAGAAGCCAAAGAACTTATAAGTATGACCCATGGACATGAACTATGGGGGGGGGAATGTGGGAGGGAGGGGGGTGGGCAGGATGGAGTGGAGTGGCGGGGGAAATGGGACAACTGTAATAGCATAATCAATAAATATATTTAAAAAAAAAAAAAGAAAGACCTATTGCTATCTGCTGGTAAATTATGGTTCTTGTCATGTAGCCTGAGTAGACCAGTGCCCACTGTGGCCTAAGATAATCTCGTGAGTCTCAGTGTTTAGTTGAACCTAGGTAGGTCCTTTAGTGGGTGTGGCAACTACCTTATTTTCATGTTGTAGTTTAGACATCAGTGTCTCAATGCCATACTCAAGATCTCTAGGTTGACTTCTTAATCAAAATATATTCCTATGATGTCTTTGCTTATGGGAGTGGGGAGACAGGAATCCATTCTAACCTCCCAGTGATCTTGTGTATCCAGAGCATTACAATATTCTTTCTGTGGTGGCAGATTTGCCTGCATCAATATGAGCCATAATTCCGATATTATGGATTTTAGCTATAAGAGGATTGATGATGGAAGGGATTTAATATCATTTCCTACTGTCATGCAGGAAAATGTAATTTCCTCCAAGAGGCACATGTTACCTTATTCTTTTTAAACTTGCTCTTATCCTAGAGCAACATATATTATTAATGTGCAAGCTGGGTATTTTCTTATGTTTCCCTGCAAATATCCTTCAGCTGGGCAATATCTTGGCCCTCTAATTGGTTATTCTCTGGTGTTGAGTCACATCCCAGAGGTCAGCTTTCTCCCTCCATGCTGTGGAGAGTGGGAGGACCAGTCACACCAAAGCCTGCACAGGCCTCATGTTGCAACTCCCACTTACCTCGGGAAAAGACTTTTTAAAAATTTACCTTTTTAATTCTTGAATCAGTAAGGACAATTTTTGCTTTTTATGGATAGAAAAAAGCACTGTCCTTAATATACAAGGTTATATTTATGCATAAGTATTACCATAGCTGCAGTGAATTTCCTAGACAGCATAGCAAAGTAGGATTAACTATAGATATATTTTAGTAAGAAAATACTTAATTTAAAACAACATAAAGTCACTGAACATTTGGCTGTACAATTTACTCTATCAAAATAAACGTAGCTTATTTGTGTAAATTACACTAACTCAGTCTCAGTACAGCCATGTGCTTAGGAATGTGTGGAACAATTCACTGGCAATTCCCTAAGGGATATACGGAACATTTCCAAAAGTATCTCCAGATTTCTGCTCACAGATAAGAAATAAAAATTTTATTTTGATAAATGGCTCTAGTATTAACAATAATTCCTATGTTTGAAAGTCAGTGTCCACAGATGCAAGAACATTATTTTAAAAATTCCAGAGAACCAAACCATTTCAAGATGGGGGTCTGCACCCTGTAAACTGGCTGGGAAGACGGAGTGTTTAGGGAAGAGCAGAAAACACAGCACTAAGTTCTTTTTAAGCCTTTTCATCGAGACAATGGTGTTAAAAAAATTACGATCATTTTCATGATTTCCAAAAGATAGCTAGGGAAGTAAAGAAAGTGTTAGGACCTCATTTTTATCTGTTGAGGCATTTGGAACTGACCCAGCATTTGCATGCCAAAATAACAAAATTTTAGGTCAAACTAGTCTCTCTCCTTTCCCTGTGGACATGAACTGATGATGAGGGCTCCTTCAAACCACTATTTGAGGTAAGGTTTTGAAGCCAAAAAATTCCTCTTGGTGAGAAGTGGTGTCACCGCTACCCAGCAATATCTGTGCAAAAGCTGAGGTTCCAATCCTGAGAGGGAGGAGGGGCCAGGAAATAGTACTTTGATCACTCTAAATCTGATGCGAATTATACTGTCTCCAATACTGGGCGTGAGGCGGTGTGAGGAATAACAAGAAACTCCCTTCACCATCAGCCCCAGAACATTTTGTGTTGTAGGAATTAAATTACTCCAGCCTGAGACAGTCTTCAGCATAGCAATTATAAAGAAGAATGATGGGAATTTTATCTTGCTAAAAGCTTACCAATCGCTTTGCATTTTTCCTCTAATTTCAAACATTCAGTATTTATCAGTTCCAATTTCCATTTACCCTTATCCACAACCGTATTCATTAAAACCAGGCAGTGCAGAATGAAGCCTGTTAAAATGTCACTGTCCACCGCAGACACCACAGCCATCAGTGAAGCACACTGAGAACTAGTAACTAGAGTTGCTGTGTTTCTTCTCTCATTACAGGCATCCAGGGCAGCACCAGCTCAAGCATGTTTCCTCTATACTCCATTCTGGTTGTCTGCCTTCCGAGACTCTTATCATCAATTTTATGGAAGGATTACCATTCTAATTTTTTAGTCTGCCATTTCTATAAATGTAAAAACAACTTTTTTAAACCAAGCAGAACATGAACAGTTTTACGCAAATGAATTATCTTTTGGAGAGAGGAGAGACACAGAGGGAATATGATCTTTTAACTAAAAGTAGTCATTTTTATTTAATTTTTAAAACACTAATCCATCTTTGAACTAATCCATGAACAACAGCTAACTCTACTCTATACTAACCATAGCACTATAATCATTCATCCTTCTAAAAACAACTGTATTTTGTATCTCCTTCTTTCAGTTACTGAGGTTATAAACTTAATAATATATCAAGTGTAGACAAAAATGAACTCTCTTTGGATTTTAATTTTAACACCTTAAAAATTGGAGTTTAAAACATGTATTACAATGAGCTGATGGAGTGAGTCACAGGGCTTAACGGATGTACTTACGTAGCACTGCCTATGGTGTTATGAAACATTTCACAAATGCTACATCCAATTTATATTTAATAAAGCAGTTAATCATTAGGAAAATTTTGCTAATGTGAGAATATGGAACATTGTATCTTAAGATACATAATCCGTCCACATACAAAATTCATACCCGTCCTCAAAAATAATTGAGGTAAATCAGTATCATAATAAAGTAACATTAAGAGCACAATCTAATATCATCATGCCCAATGGGAATAAGAAATTGCATGTCATAATGGAAAGAGCTTCAACTCGGGAGGTTCACATGTCTGTCTAAGCACTGTGGACAACTGACCCTCTCTCTCCGTGAAATAAAGTTAATAATTTCTACCTCACAGGGTTTTTATGAGGAGAAATTATATATATTGTAACTAACTCATTTGCTGATGGGTTATTTTTACAGAAATGTTAGCTTTTACATAATAATAAAATACATAAACATTTTTCTATTTAAAAATGTAAATATAAATGATACAACAGACTTTAGTTAACTCAACGTTCTTTTCATCCTCCTTCCACACTAACTGAACCCCAATTTTTTTCAGGTATATATTTTTCTCTGGTTGGCTATATGATTCATTATGACTTCATTTCATTTTCAGGATTTGCTTAAGAAGCTAAGAAACTCAATTCTCGCCCACAAGTCATCAGGTAAAGTCTGAAGACTTTAAGGATTTTATTCCAGCTCAGAGCTGGAAAGTGTGTGATGGGACTGTGACAGTCCTTTTCTGATTCTGAGAAGAACTTGACTACATGCTGAGGATGAGAGAGAGAAAAGAAAGAATTAACAAAACCTCATACCACATTTTGGGATTAGTGATTATGCCAAGTACAGATTCTGTATTGTTTGAATCTCTCCAGTGAATTTTCTATTACACTCACATAGCTTGACTGAGTAGACACTGGGAATACTCATGTTTTGTGAAAATACATAAACACATTTTATTACCTCAGTATATTATTGTAAGCCATTAGAATGATAATTTTCATGTATTTATGGAATAAAAATAACTTCAAATGCTCACTGTAATTCATTAATTTCTTACAACAAATTTATAAGGTAGGTGTATCTCTTATTCCTGTCTTAAAGTTAGGTCCACTGAGGCCCAGAAAAGCCAGGTAACATGTCCAAGTGCACAGAACTATTACCTTGGAGACCCAAGATTAAGTTCAGGCAAACTGGCTTTAAAACCCACTTACATCATGTTAAGCAATAAGGTCTATCAAATGAATAACATTAAAATAAATTTAGGCCATTAGTAATATTAATTGCTGACCAGAAACCTAAGATAATTTATAAGAGCTGGTTTAATTATATCAAGACAGTTCATCTCTTCACTAGTAAAGACCATATAACCAGATAAAAGACATAATATTAAAAGATTTACAGTTTTCTTAACCGACTAAACAATTTGCTCTCTATCAACTTTATTTTTTAGGTCATGTATTCCCAATTTTTAAAACCTGAGTTTTTCGAAGTGACCTGTCCACGCCTAGGATATTCTCCTTTAGGCAATAAGCTATTATGTCCTTTTGGCATTCACTTTTTAATTACTACTTTTTTTTAATCCTCACCTGGAGACATTTTTTCACTGTCTTTAGAGAGAAAGGAGGGGAGAGAGAGAAACATCAACTCAAGAGAGAAGCATCACATTGCTCAGTTGCCTGGACCAGGGACCAAACCCGCAACCTAGGTATGTGCCCTGGCTGGGAATCAAACCTGCAACCTGTCAGTCAGGGGACAATGCTCCAACCAACTGACACAGTGACCAGGCTTTAGCATTCACCTTTTAAATGTACAAGGACAGGGACCCTTCCCTTTAAGATAACAACACTAATTGGACTATATCTGGGTGCATGGGGACATACATGGACATCTGGGTTCCTGAGGGGGGCTCTTGTAGGGGTTCTTAAGAGTCACAACTATTTTCCTAAGAATTATTACATTTTGTGTTTCCACACAAGAGAGAGGGAGAGAGAGAGAGAGAGAGAGAACAATGCATTTTTCTAAAGCCTCCTTGCTCTGACAGTGTGCCGTGACCATATGTGCTTATTTATTCTTGTGTTTTAAATTTTCCAATGTTTTAACTTCTGAAATGGGTAATATTGATAGATACAGCCCACACAAACAAAAGCTCTATGGAGTTTTCAGTAATTTTAAAGAGCATAAAGACTCCTAAAGTATCTAAACGTCAGTCTCAACTGGTGAGGAGTAGGCCACATGCAGGCTGAGCTCAGAAACTCAGCTTGCTCACTGAGGCATTAGGAAAAAAAATTAAAAACTTATTTTTGTGCTGTTACCTACCTACTTTTCATAGAATCACAGATTTGAACACTTTAATATCTAAAAAGGAATGCCACTTCAAATTCACATATATCTAGTTGTAATAATAAACTGATATGTCCCCTCACAATATGGGACTTATAAGCTGCTAGAGTTTTGAATGGAAACAAAAACAGTCCATCACATTTTAATTTTTTCTGAGTATCTCTGAAACCCATATTCACCACCGAGAAGAAAAACATCGCTAAGCGCTGTTGTGAACTGTCATAATTGAGGTTCACAAGATAACTCAAACAGGTATAAATATGAGTATACTTTTGAGTATTTGGACTATAACTAGGAGGGTAAACAACTTTTGGAATTCAAAACTGAAGATACTTTACTTATTATAGCATTGCACACTTGAGCTTTATTTTGTTCTATTTTTAGAAAAATTCACCTGAGACTATTATTCATCTCTGCTTGAGGGAAATAATGTTTACTGATGGCACTGAGATCACCTATTTCTAATTTAATTTTAGCAAGATCTTTAATAACACTGAAAAAATGTATAATCTCTCATCTTGCTTTTAGTTGTCCAATAGGAAGACTTGCTTAAGCAATGACCAGTTAATCCTCACTCAAATAGCTATGGATGACCTTAGTTTCATTATCTTTTACTGATAATTTTTCTCAAAGTTTTGATAGCATTTAGTGATGTTGATATGTGTTCACATTTTTTTAAATTGCAAATTTATTGATTCATTTTTTTCTCATAATTTAAATATACTTAAAAATCAAAACAAAATTAAATAAATGTCTTATTAAGTTTTCTGGTAGTAATCAGATCAGCTCCTCACCAAAGCACCACTCTTCTCTAGAATGATTTTGCCTTTCTCTCCATGTTCCATAACCTGATATTTACATACACTGATGCATTAAAATTTAATGCAAAAACATTTTTATGTAGCTCTTAGCTAATCTAATGTTGTATCTTTGTCTTCTCAGGAGAACACTACAAATTATTTTTTTGAAGGAAAATATAGTTAGTTCTTAGATTATTATTTATAAAATACTAAATATGTGGCATTTTAAAAGTTTTTCATATATTTTTAGATAATACTAAGAGGACTTTGGAATAATATCTGAGTTTAGGTTTAAATATTAATACCTATAATTATTATTCACACTAAGGAGTAACTCTTTGGATGGCAATTTGGAAATAATAATACACACATATGTAATGAAGTCTGTATCAGCTGAAGTATTTCATATTCAATACTATTAGAAAAAAGTCAGGAAAGGGAATTGGGCAAGTGACATTTGAGTACATCCTTTTCATACCTGAGGACACTGAAGCTCAGAGGGGTTAACTGTCTATAGCCCAACAGCCAGCAAAAGTAACGGAGCAGGATTCTACCTCTCATCTGCCTGCCTCCAGTGTCTCTGTTTTCAACTTGCAAATCCCTCCATCTGAGAAGACGACAGTGAGTCATCCCCCTGGCTCTGCCTCCTCTTAGTTGTGTGACTGTTATTATTTATTAATTATATGACTATTGCAGTATTATTAAGACTTCAGTTTTGTTAATTATGAAAAATCTGTTTTTTAAATAAAATCTCTTATTTTCATCTTTTACTTTCTTTGAAATCTCTTAAATGTGATTTTTTAATAATTACAAGAGGAACCAATTTTTAAAAATTGTAGATACGTTCTAAATGAACAAGGTTTGGGTTCACAACAAAAGTATTTAAAGTCATGCTGAATTAAAGCCTCATAATGAGTTCATAATGTCATAATGAATTACAACAGTGTCTACTTTGCCAATAACAGAAACCTGACTATAAGACCAGTTGACATTATTCACTATGAAGTTGTAACACTAACTTCAGTTGGGTAAGCTTTGATTTAACTTTTATGTCCAGTAATAATCCCACCAGTATTAACTGCAATTATTTGAAGGCAGTTACTAAAACTCTTTCTTTGTTCACTGGAACGATAGATAACAGACTGGAGTGTTGATCAGGGTTCTTACAGACAGTCTGGAGGGAAAGATGAGGGAGCCGGTGCATTTATTAACTCACAGTAGGAGAAACACAAAGCCAGTGGAGGACAGTTGTTTCCTTCCTTATTAACCACCTATCAGTATTCTCTCAAGAACAGACATTGATTGTATTTTGTTGGATACAGAACTGTGTCACATGCCTTCTCGTAAACCAATCATGCTTGCTAGCTGGATCCTACAACAATTACACACACCACCCGATTCTGAGGACAGATGGCTGGAGCATAAATCTGGAAATGTTAATGTCAATCTTCTTGGTGAAATATTAGTAGCTTATTGTCCATCTGTAACTGCTGATTCCTGGTCTTCCTATTTTTATCTTATTGTTTAAATGAATAATGCCATTACTATTAGAAAAGCCAACGAGAAATTTTAAATTAGATTAAATTGTCAAAGTGCATAACTGATGTTTGCATCCCTCTGTACTTGTGTTAATTAATGATTTGGAAGAAGTGTTCTATGAATGAATTGAACCTCTGAATGTTTGAAATTTTGACTGGACCAGTTGCTTCACGTTAAGTCAAATCAATGTAAAAAGAAAATGCTGCCAAAAGACACCGTTTTCTTAATGTTTAAAACTATTTCAGAAATGACTCAAATTTTTATTACACTGATAATACACATCACACCCAAGCAAACATTCATATATATACACACACATATCCAGTGAATATTTTAAATGGGTGCTTGTCTATATTGACGTTAGAAAATTTAGGAGATTTGTATTTCACTTTCAATATACATACTAAATCAGTACATAGTGGAATAAAAATATGTTATAGCTGTTGATATTCACACTTTGTTGACTATCTTTTTCTTTACCACACATTAACTAGCAATCCTTCTTTCAGGGAAGGTTGGCTTAACAAGATCTCATTAACTTGTGTTTTCTTTCAGTGTGCAGTATACTAACAGCAGCAAATTGCATTTCCGGTTATTAGTGTCCTGTGTACACCCTTGCCTAACTAGTCTGTACTACTCTTTATTTCCAAGTCTTTATAGAGGAAGTGACTATAAATAGTCAGAGAAGTTAAATTTTATTGTAAAATACATTTTTTTTAATACTGGAGGTATCTGAGCAGTTTTAGAAATGTTTTCCCCTTAAAGTGGTACATTTAAAAAAAGTTTTGATAATAACATTTAAATATACGTTCTTGTCTTAAAGTAACGTCAGCTTTAGGAGCAATTGGATCAGCATCATGTGCCCCATTTGGCCCACTGAGAGGATGAGTGTTGCCAACTGTAAAAACACTTGGATTAATCTGTTTAGTTAACAGCTAGGTAGACTACTAGGGGACTAATACGTGATATTTTCCACTGTAAAAGCAAAAATGCACTTAGGGAAGAGCACACTCACAACTCGTATTTAGAACCTATTTTCTTTTTTTGCTAACACACAGTCAATTTTGCATTATGATTCTTTTTCACTTTCTCTCCCAGTTTTGGTTAGATGTTCTCACTGCATTTCCTGAGTAATGTGCTTACCACATTCACTCTTTACACCCCTGAGTCTCTGCCTTGTGTCCCACAGCCCCAGGCCCCCAGGGTATCTCTGCACATGCCTGAAAGGACCAAGTGATGACTCTGACCTAGTTATTAAGGATTTTAATCTGTTTTTAAAATTGTCAAAATCTGTGTTTTGCTGTATGATTAAGCCTCTGAAAGGATGTCTGTTTTTCCTCTTTGCAAATACTTTTACAAGGCCCTGTACAGAAATGTCCCACAGAGGAGCTTCATGTTGTTTTCACATTCCTTCAGAATACATACAAGTTACATCTGTCAATCTCGGAAAACAAAGAGTGCAAAACTTTTTGCAAAATAGAAGATATCATTTGCTGTGTTGTTGATAGGGCTGGTCATTTTCCCTCACCCCCACAAGCAGAGGACAAGCCTCCTCCCTGCTTTATCCTTGCGGTGACCCCAGGATCAATGTAATGTTGGGTTGTCATTGGGCAGTTGATTGGGCTGTCTTTAATCATTGAAATATTAAGAGTGAAATCTTCCTTTTCATAAAATGGAAAAACAGTTGAGTCATGACATGTTTTTGTTTTTGCCATTTAGAAAATGGGACAAATTATGAAAAGCCAATTATAGCAATAATTTGAATCCAATATTTTTTGAAGTTTTTTCCCTGCCTTCCCACCTCCACCCCTCTACCCTGACCAGTAACCTGGGTTCCTCACTGAGACAACTGGGGTCTACACTGAAAACCACAGGACTACAGAATCAATGTCTTATAGCTCACCAGCCACTTAACATCACCTTCCTTTATTAACATGTAACAGGAGCAGACATATGAAGCACCTATAGTCCTATTAATAGCAATGTTTTTTAAAAAGTATTTCAGTTGATTAAAGGTTTGGCAAAAATTTGTATTTAGTATATTAAATTTCTTCTTCTTAAGTGGCTAGAAGAATAATGATTAATATAGATGATGGCATTAACAGATTGATGATGATGAAAATGATAAAGCAGCTAACATTTATACTGCACTTAGTACAGGCCAAGCATTGTTCTAAGTCTTTTATGTACGTAATTCATTGGTCTTTATAAACCAACCTATGAAGTAGCATTAAGCATTGTAAATCACCTACCATTAAACATTAAACAGTCACAAGTATTCCCCCTCAGCGTAAGGTAGGAAAACCCACAATAATATTAAACAACAAAAGCTAAAATCTTATATATTTGGGAAACAAAGCAAATGACACACCAAAGAATAATAAACCAAAAGAACAGATGGAATTGAAGCTTACATTGAAGGAAGCAATGACTGATTCAATCACGAATGATGATGTCCCTAATATAATTGAACCATCAATTCAACTTTTTGGAACACTGGATTGTGAAATTACTCTCTCATTTAATGTAAAAATTCGTATTTGGACCAATTTGATGTGCCTCACTTGTACAAGGTTAGCTATTTAGGTAAACAACAACATTTATTTCATTTTTTAAAAATTAACTAATAGGAAAAATAATACAGAACTCTAGATTTAGTGAGTGAATGAAAACAAATGTTACTATGCTATATCCAGTAAGAAATTACTTGCCCATGAATTACCCAATGAGAATTTCCACAAAAAAACATTTCTCCAATTGTGATAAATACAAATATGTAGAACTAGGAATTACTAGAGCAAGCAACTATTAACTCCAAATGCTTGCTATAAATTTTTAATATCTTGAAAATATCACTAATACTCTAAGTAAGAAAAAAAAATGTTTGTTTTAGTAACAAAACTAATTGATACAGGGATTTTTCCAAGTAAGAATGTGATCTTAAAAACTTAAAATGAATTATTAAGTAGTGACTGAATTACTCCTAGACTGACCAGCATCACATTGTGTGGTTCTGTTACTCTCTGCGTGTCATTTCTTATACATGACCTCATGAAATGATTTTTTTATTAAAAATGATAGATAAAATATATTACTAGTATTAGAAGTTGTCTAACCTAGTGAGGCATGTAATACAAAATTTGGTGGCAGAATTTTTTTTAAATAATGATTGATTTATTTTATACTCTATTTATAACCTAGAGGGGTCACTAGAGTTTTCTTCCTTATTTAACATATTTTGGTGGGGACATTATATCACACACTAATATTACAAATTAAAATAGCTCCTATAGTTAACATCAGGTTCAATAACCTGTTATAGGTGTGGCTTAGAAGGAATTCACAAAGTCTACCTCATCACAGTTTTCAAGAGTATCTGCTTCATGTACACACTTTGCATGCAATGCCATCAGGAAGTGTGACCTTAAACAAGGTATTGTTCAAGAGGAGCCATGCCACCTCCAAACATGGTAAAGGCATTTGTTTTCCAGGTAAGTTATACCTGAGCATTGACATTGTAGAATGGTATTTTTATTACAAGTTACTACCTTTGTATTTACCTTTTATTTTGATGTCACTAATAAGCCTATAATATAATAAACCCTACAAATATTAACATTATAGATCTATATCCTATAAGAAGTTAAGTACTTAATTTTTCTATTTTTTTATATTTATAGTTAGGTAATCTTTTCTATGAATTTCATCTCAAGATACTAAAGAGAAGTTACAAAATATTTATTGTAAAAGGGTCTACAGTTTAAAATTTCCACTTGAAACAATAAAAATCATATACTTCGTGATCTCAATTGTGCCAAACCTTCCAAAATTCCTCCCTTGAATTCACTGTCACATTAGTAGATATATCTGTTCTTCTAAGATTCTGACTTGATCATCATCACATCAAGATTTTTGTCCCTACTTCCTTACGTGCCCAATGGGCCCTGAACACCCAATACAGCACAATCCACTAATCAGTACTCCTACTACAAAAGAAGGCGGGAAGTCCTCAGCATTTTCCAAGAACCAAACGTACATGCAAAATTCAAAGTCATGTGACTCCAAAAGAGGAACTTCCCCTAGTGAAATGATGTTACAATGTGGCTGAAACGTCATTAAAAAAACAGGCTTGGAGAACTTACTCAAGTAACATAGTTTCCACAAATGAAAAGTGATAGAGTTATTTCTCCGGGGTGGGTCAGGTGGTTGTTGCATCACCTCATACACCAAAAGGTTGGGGGTTCTATTCCCAGTCAGGGCACATACCTAGGTTGCGGGTTTGATCCCTGATTGGGGCACGGGTGGGAGTCAACCACTTGATGTTTCTCTCTCACATCCATGTTTCTCTCTCTCTCTCTCTCAAATCAATAAACATATTTTAAAGAAAAAGTGAGAGAGTTAAGCCCAATTAGCTACAAGACTTTTTTGCACTTCATTAAACTATGATGCCATGAATAAAATATTACATCAATGCCACCTTTAGACAGGGAATCATAAAACCCAGAGTTGGAAGCTCCCTCTCCCTTCCACACAAATACTCTCTTAGGAAAGAATGGGAATAAGCCTAGATGACCTCCATAAACTTTGAAATAGAAAAAACACTTTCAGAAACTGTCGGCAAAAAGTGTCCTAAGCAGCCATTCAGAGCCATCAACCATTCTGGTGCCACTGACACTGACACTGTATACAAGAGTCCTTATATATGGACACATTCACAGAAAGAAAAGGGTAACTAACTTAAATGCATTTTAAAAGAAATAAAAATATGAGAATGCTTGAATCCTTAACAAATTGAATTCAATATCCCAGAACAGTTATTTTATCAGATCTTATATATGCTCTCCAATAGACTTTAAACTCCCAGGACATACTGTATTTTGTTGTGTGTAACGCGCTCCCATGTATAACGTGTACCCACTTTTTGTGTGCATTATACACAGGATTATTACACCCATGGTATGTAATCACTATACCCAAGTATAATGCGCATCCTTCTTTTTCCCTCAAAAATTTGGGCAAAAAGATGTGCATTATACATGGCAAAATATGGTAAGTCATTTAGTAGATTTTTTTAAATTGCATTTTATTGATTATGCTATTCGAGTTGCCCTGATTTTCTCCCTTTGCCCTCCTCCACCCAGCACCCCTACTCCCTCAGGCAATCCCCTCACTACTGTTCATATCCAGGGGCCATGCAAGTAAGTTCTTTGGCTACTCCGTTTCCTATACCGTACTTTACATCCCCATGACTATTCCTCTAAAGTGGCGTTAATGGAGAACTTCAGTAGACACAGAAATGATTTTGGATCTCATCCTCTAATCATATACAAAATGGATACACACTCCGTGGAACTGTGTGCGACCTGAAATTCCAGGGTGACTCAAGAACACGTATCTCAAGACTTCTTAGAGAAGCTGGGCTTCTAAGCCAAGTGAGCATTGTAGCACGTGTTTAAAAAAAAAAAAAATCAGAGATTTGGATCTTCCACAGGAGGTTCTGAGTAAGTAAGACCTAGGACATTTAGGCAGCTTTCTTTTCCACTGAGTCAGAATCGGCAAGGAGCCAAGCAGGGAACAAGCATTGCTTTTTCAAGCTCTGCAGGTGATTTTTATGTGTAGTCTTGAATAAATAAGAACCAGTATTAAGAGAGTAAAAGATAAGGTCGCCCCACATCTCAATCCATTCATTTCAATGGGAGTCCTTGATAAAACATACTATGACAAAAGACACTGTGCCTTCAATACACAAGTTAGCTTAGGTGCTATGGAGGACCAGAGCTACAGATAAAAAACAGGATAGTACTGTTTGCTTGCCTCTGGCCTCTCTTCCTTACCTCAAATCTACCCTTCCCTACCTGAGAGGGATGTTTTATTTGTTTGCTTATCTTAAGTTTCTCTCATCTGCAGTGTTCCCATTTCTTTCAGCTTTTAAGAGATGAAATAGCCAAATCAGAGAATCTTTAAAAATGAAGTGAGGTCAAATAAAATCATCCACAGAAACACACTGCATTCATTACTTTGTACTTTAGAGCAAGAAATTTTTTAAGACAACTATCTGACTAGAGGAGAGGGGAGGAGAAAAAACAGAGAGACAAAAGCATTTTTTGTACCATACAAAATCCAAGGTCATGAGGTGGTGGCTTGTTTTCATTTCCCCCTCTGTGCGCCCTGAATTTTGTGTGTCACTGCTAGGCTGCACTACTGAGAACTTGATTGAAGGAGACAGCTATATGCATTTATTGGAAACCAAAGAAATCACTACAGAAGCAGTCCCCAAAACCCAAAGATAATCCTGTAAACTGACCAGTGTCAAGATCTGAATACTAAACCACACAAATCCAAATTCAGACACCCCTATGATAATTTTAGTTACTAGAGAATGTGTCACTGTATCATAGTTTTCAACACCATACTCCCATTAAAACAACTTGCAATCAATTAACATTGTCAGCAGCAAAACTCCATTTTCTCTCCCATGTGTAGATGTGAACATACCAAACAGATTAATAATTCCTGTTGAGAATGTGGCTAAGTGTTTCTAAGCAACCTTGCTCCATCATCTTCTCTGACAAAAACAACAGCAGAGTTTGAACTGCAGGCTGATGGAGGTCTGAATACTAATGACGAGGCAAGAAGGAATGCTTCATTACTGACTCTGGGGAGAAAAACACAGGAGCAGTTTCCAGCTGTAAATAAATTCTAATTAAAGCTTAGTGTGCAGCTCATATAGCTGGACCCAAGCCTACAGATGAAGTTCCTTCAGAGACTGTCCATTCATGTGAGCTAGGCCCATTAATATACTGGCATATTTAGTTAACAAGTGAATTGTGTATGTTTTCTAGAAATTACTTGAGAGAAAAACCTTCCAAACATGTCATTTGTTGTGTGGAATTTTTGTTATCCTCTCAGAAATATTTAAATTGACAACATTCTGAGCTTAGCATCACTGCCCAAGAGACCCTTCCAGTCACGTACACTTATGACAACCAAGAATCAAAATTAAAAATGTCTCAAATAGCGGCCTCACTGCTGAACGCCATGGACCACAGCAAAGCAAACCCTTTGCATTCCCTGCCCAAATCCATCACCCTATTGCTCTAGTGCGATGAGTTATCATGACTCGTCTTCCCTGCCTGTAAAGTGCAATGAGAAATACTTTTTCCCAATAAAAACTGCATAGACTACCAGAATATAAATGTATTTATAGTTTAAAACAATTTTTTAATAATTTTAAATTGTTTGTAATGATTTCTGGGTTTTTTTTAAATATATTTTATTGATTATGCTATTACAATTGTCCCATTTTCCCCCCTTCACTCCCCTCCTCCCTGCACACCCCCTCTGGCCCACATTCCCGCCCCCCCACTTTAGTTCATGTCCATGGGTCATACATATAAGTTCTTTGGCTTCTACATTTCCTATACTATTCTTAACCTCCCCCTGTCTATTTTCCACCTACCATTTATGCTACTTATTCTCTGTACCTTTCCCCACTCTCTCCCCCTCCCACTCCCCTGTTGATAACCCTCCATGTGATCTCCATTTCTGTGATTCTGTTCCTGTTCTAGTTGTTTGCTTAGTTTGCTTTTGTTTTTGTTTTAGGTGTGGTTGTTATGAACTGTGAGTTTGCTGTCATTTTACTGTTCATATTTTTTATCCTCTTTTTCTTAGATAAATCCCTTTAACATTTCATATAATAAGGGCTTAGTGATGATGAACTCCTTTAACTTAACCTTGTCTGGGGAACACTTTATCTTCCCTTCCATTCTAAATGATACCTTGGCTGGATAGAGCAATCTTGGATGTAGGTCCTTGCCTTTCATGACTTGGAATACTTCTTGCCAGCCCCTTCTTGCCTGTAAGGTCTCTTTTGAGAAATCAGCTGACAGTCTTATGGGAACTCCTTTGTAGGTAACTGTCTCTTTTTCTTTTCGTGCTTTTAAGATTCTCTCCTTATATTTAATCTTGGGTAAAGTAATTATGATGTGCCTTGGTGTGTTCCTCTTTGGGTCCAACTTCTTTGGGACTCTCTGAGCTTCCTGGACTTCCTGGAAGTCTATTTCCTTTGGCAGATTAAGGAAGTTCTCCTTCATTATTTGTTCAAATAAGTTTTCAATTTTTTGTTCTTCCTCTTCTCCTTCTGGCACCCCTATAATTCGGATGTTGGAACGTTTCAAGATGTCCTGGAGGTTCCTAAGCCTCTCCTCATTTTTTTGAATTATTGTTTCTTCATTCTTTTCTGGTTGGATGTTTCTTTCTTCCCTCTGGTCCATACCATTGATTTGAGTCCCAGTTTCTTTCCTATCGCTATTGGTTCTCTGCACATTTTTCTTTATTCCACTTAGCATAGCCTTCATCTCATCTCATTTGCGACCAAATTCAGTAAATTCTGTGAGCATCCTGATTACCATTGTTTTCAACTGTGCATCTGATAGGTTGGCTCTTCGTCACTTAGTTGTATCCTTTCTGGAGCTTTGATCTGTTCTTTGTTTTGGGCCATTTTTCTTTTTGTCTTGGTGTGCCTGTTATGTAAAGGGGCAGAGCCTTGGGTATTCACCTGGGAGGGGCAACCTACGGTGCTGCACTGTGACGCTGTATGTGGGAAAGGGGTCCAAGAGGGAACAATGGCACTTGCTCCGCTCTCTGCTGGTTTTCAGTCACTCCCCCCACTACCCACAAGCAAAGTGAGCCCTTCTGGTGCTGATTCCTGTGTGGATGGGTTTGTGTATGTTCTGGGACCATGTGGGTCTCTCCAACGAGCTCTCCTGTGAGGCTGGGAGTTTCTCCAGCTGCTGCCTCAACCCCCAAGGGGTTTTCAATCAGTGGTTTGAGGCTTTATTTCCCAGTGCTGGAACTCTGGGTTGCACAGTCTGTTTTGCTCCCCCTTTGTTCCTCCCGGTTTATCTGCATGCAAATGTGGGGCCATCAGGTCCACCAGCCACCGTTTTGCCCAGAGTCCTCTCCACCCAGCTGCCCATCTTCGCCCCTCCTACCAGTCTGGATGAATGTTTCTTCTTTAACTCCTTCGTTGTTGGACTTCCATACAGTTCGATTTTCTGTCAGTTCTAGTTGTTTTTTGTTTTTAAATTGTTGTTGCCCTTCTTTTGGTTGTGCGAGGAAGCACAGTGTGTCTACCTACGCCTCCATCTTGGCCAGAAGTCTATAGTTTTCAAATTTTTTAGTCAAAGCTTTATGTTTTCCAGGAATAGAAATCATTTATTTAAGGTGTCCATTGGAACTAGAATAAACTTTTGAAGATGTGACACCTCCTCAAAATACTTCGATTACTATTCAATTAAAAAAAAACACAAAACTTTTTTAAATCTTTAAAGGAAAAAAATCTTAACAGAATTCTATTCTGGACACACTGAACAAATCTATTTAGAGAAATTCTACAGAAATTTTTACAAACTGTAAAAATACTGCAAATGTTTCATTATTCCTTGCTTTTAAAATTCTTAAAACATGCCATTTTATTAAGTCAAATGAGGTGTCCCCATGCCAGTGAACAAAGGAAATATCAAAGAATACATTTTAAAATAACAAGAGCAACTGACATTATGGCAGGCACTATGCTTGTCATTCGGATCTATTTATCTCATTTTAACCTGACCACTTTAAGGTGAGTTCTATTAGCCCGCCTGGAGTATCACTTGAGGCTCTAGGTGGTCACATATCAAGTACGTGGAGTCAAGATCACAACATGAGTTCTGCTCACACAGCACTCCCAGGTTTCCTAAGGCACTCAGTCACCGAGGTCACCCACATTTATTACACTGGTAAGACTTGCCATTTATTAGCATGTCCTGAATTACACACACTAATCAGATTTTTATGTGGGCAACATTTTTAATTTGTGATTTTTTAAATTAGTTCAGGCTGAATTTATACTATTTAGGGGGAGAGGTACTGAGGCAGAGAGTAGAGGGAAAATATGTTAATAAGCACATACAATTTCTAGGGATCTGCTTATTCAAGAATGCAAATTTTTAAACTACTTTAGAAACATCCTTTCCAATAAACCCTAGCCATCTCTCAGCATTATCTCACATGAGAATGAGTCATACAGGCTCTGCGATCTGGTGAGCCCTCCTGCACTTTGCCTTCCCACCACTTCCCTGGTTGACCGTGATATCCTCACCTGTGAAATGGGTTCTACTTGAGAGTGTTTGTAAAGATGAAATGAAAAAAACTGTATCTGTAAAGAGACTAGTCCACTGATGAGCAGTAGGCACTAAATATCTATCAACTACCAATTTCACTGAAGAAAATAAATTTAAATCTTTCAGTTAAATATTCTTGATAAAATCTCAAGAAGCATTTCACTGTTTGTTAAAAACTGTAAACTGAGACTTTTTTTTTAAAGGTTGTATCTATTTCCCACATTTTTTAAACTAATCCTGAGTGTTACCCTTAAAACCTATTCTAAAAACTTGGAATTTCACATATGTAAATTCTTTAAGCTTAAAATCATGATCCACATCAGGCACATCAGGACTACACCATAATTAAAGGACTAAACCAAGTTCAAATAGAAGAGGCACTTACAGACGCATGTGTTTAGGACAGTTCATAACTTCAGAAGAATGATGGCAACCAGTAAAATGAAACATACTATTTGAATACAAAGTAAATTGAATGTTTCAAGAAGGCTACCATCATATCTGCTGATTCATTAAGTAACACTTTCACCCCTCTTTGTCTGACTTAAATGATCAAATACATTTATTATTTAATTTCTAACAAAAAGATGTAGAACATGGTCAGGGTATGAAATAACAGTTTTCTGATTCAGGTTCTTTTTTCCCCACAAAATATAGGTAACATTAAAAATTAGCTTACATACTTGAATTAATAATAAATATTCAAACATCAAATACTTATTTAAATTCCTTTTAAAATCGAATAATCATTGCACTGATTAAATTAAATATAGCATCTTTGAATGTAAATTAACATTTTGGGGGTAATTCGTGGTCAAATGTGTTGTAGAAAATGTTTTTAGCTAATTGAAAAAACACAAATGCCTCTGCACAGAATTTTAGAATTTCAAAAGTGGAAGAAAATAGTATTTTAAATCAATCTCTTGTTTTAATGTGGGACTACCAAGACCTCAAAAGATACACCAAGTTGCCTGATTTTATACTTCATATATTTTGTAGGAAATCTAGAACTAAGATTTAGGTCTTTGAGAAACCAGTGCCTGCTCTCTCTCAGCACAGAGCTGAACCTGATGAAAACAAAGTATGGGAAAGAACCAGAAATGCTGCAGGGCCTAAAAGAGGCCGTGGTAGAAAGAAGGGATCTCACTGGCTGCAGATGAGAACTGGAACTCACAATAACAGTACTACAGTCAATCCCTCAAGTGCCTGAAAACTACTGTTTAGCATCATGCCTGACAGCAACGGAAAGACACATGAGATCACTTACTGGACAACTAGACGGCACTCTTTTGTTAACACAGAAAGCTGCTTTTACATTAGGTCCACCACTAAAGTAACGGAAAGAATAGAAAGCTGATATTAACTAGTTGAAAATTTATACAAAGAAACAAAGAATTTCCTAGTAGAAATATAAATACTTGCTGGAAGTTTCATTATGTGAATTTGCTGCCAATTCAGTTGTCTTAAAAGTTGTGCTATAAAATATATTGTCCTTTGCTGTTTCAAAACACATTTGAAAGAAATAATAAAGTTATTAAGAATGTTTCTGGAATTTTTTTCTAAAGTCTAATCTTAGATCCTTTAAAAAAAAATGGTGAGCTGGCATTTGGCCCAATTTGTCTCTAAGCAATTTTCAGGTCCATTAAAAACTCGCGGGGCGGGGGGGGGGGGGGGGGGGAGGTGGAAGAGAATCACATGGAAAACTATTCTAGCATCAGGCTGCTTCCATTTCCTCCTGATGACCTTGGAAATGATGTGTGGAAATTAGAAGCAGTACCAAATCTAGTGTTAGCGTTACAGGTTAAAAAATGACTTGTGAGAATAAATGTGCTCTTCCCTATCCTTTTTTATCCACTTGTTTAAATGAAAAGAGTGGTTTTATGATGTATATGTACCTACAAATGAAGAGTAGTTAGTCATTCACAAAATCTTAACCATTCTAAACCACTGTAACAGTCCCTAAACAAGTGATAACACTGAAGCGCCCTCACCCCTGACCTGTTGTACTACCCACTCCATGTGACAGGCACTGAGAGTTGCTTACACTAACATCAATTCCGCTTTTCCTCTTCAGTTAGGAAACCCTGACTTTTAGCTGAGCAGACATGTGCTTCCTTGAAGCAACCATTTGCATATGCGTTAGTCCTACAACTAAAGCATAATAAAAGCAGAAATGCTATTTAGTACTTCAGAAAACCAGCCTAAAAGGGAAACGGAGTGCCCTTCTTCTCTCCTTTCTGCTGCCTGGAATGTGAACCTGATGCTGGAAGCTCAGGCACCATCTTGGCCATCAGGTAATGTGCTCAGGAAGACACTTCACTTCAGTAAGACAGGCGTCTGGCTCCCTGACATTGGGGCCTTCATATACCAGCCCTGGACTGCCAATTCCTTGATCTTTTTCACCTAAGAAAGAACTTTTAGAGTGTTTAAGCCACTGTTGTTATTATTTGGGGGATTTGGAGTTATAAACTGCCATACTTACTCTAACTAATAAAGTAAAAGATTTACCAGACAGTATTTACCAATTAGTTAATAGAAATATTTTAAAAAGCAAATATAAATATCTTTGTTTTTGTTTTAATGCCAACAAAACACTGAGCACGGCTGTCCCTGTAAGCAGACATCTAAAGTGTCCTATTTTCAAAAGTAAATGGTCAAGAAAGCTGCTAAGTGACAGGATCAGAGACACACAATCTCCCTGCTCTCACTGTTATCTTTGGGTTTTGTTTTATTTACAGTCTTTGGAAAAATGAGTAAGATTGCTACTCAAATCATTTCAGGAGCAGTTTTCTTAGAATCCCTGTCTCCTCTTTTCCTCTGCCTTCTTGAATGTTCCATCAAACAGCCTTCTCAATTGAGGAAATGAAGCTCAATCAATCTGCTTTCAGACACAGTTAAGAAATAGACATTAAAAATATAATTAGGAAATCTTATCTTCCGGGGGTCACCACACAGATGAAATATGAGAATATATGTGAATCCACTTTGTAAACATTAAAGTACCATACGACTGGTATTAGTATTGATTCTATGTTAAAATAATCAAGAAAGGAAAACAGAATATTTCCCTACAAGAAAGAGAATGTACTCAGCAATTTTCTTACTTTAATTCTCCAAAAATTTCTATAAAATTGGTACTTTTACAAAAAAAATTAATGCAAATTAGGAACTGATTTTAATTCCTTCATCTCCATTTAATTCATATCAATAATGCCAGCATTTCTAGATATTTTATTTATTAGTCTTTATACATAAATCATGTATGACAAATTCTTAGCATCACTCAGATTATAAAACCTAGGCTTGATATACAAATTTGAAGATACAAAGATGCCTGGGATGCCATAATGATATTTCAGACCATTCTTTTTCTTGGTCTAAAGCGGACATGCATTTGTTGATGTGAGATTCTTTACGTCAAAGGGGCAACCCATCATTATTGCATCAGACATTGAAATCTTATCCTTGTCTTTGTCCATGTGGACATAATATCCCTTACAGCTTCCTAAAATGAAGACTGAACTACTACTAATGTCTCAGAATGCTCCAATACAAAAAGGTTCTTCTGGTGTTGCAAGAAGGAGCGAGCTCTGTGCTGAGAAAGTCCTGTGGGTTTCAATTTCACTTCAGCCACTTACTATCACATCACATTTGGTAAGACATTACAAGCATGGTAAGCTTAAGCCTAAACAAGTATGAAATGGGGACAATATCTGTGGAAAAGGGCATTCATATGCTGTTTCCCTGGTCCCACTTCATCTCTTCTCAAGCAGCCATTTATATCTTGAGGAAGAGAGGGACATGGTGCCCAACTAATGAACAAGTTGAGTATCCCAATATCCACATGAGAACAAATGTCATCTGACTCAACAAATTTTCATGTGTCTCTGCATTGTATGTCTACTTCTTTATTTTCTCAATTGAGAGATGCACCTTTATTGAAAATTTCCCTTATTGAGGCAACAATAACCAATTCCCTTGATTTGCCCAATCATAATGCCATCTGATGATGGGTGTGGGACTGGACTGACAAAGTATGTAACAGTATTCCTAGATGACAACCTAAGTTTTTTCATCATACAGACTAAAAATCTTTAGGTGAAGTGTACTCCAAGTTCATATCTAATTCATAAAATAATCAATTGTCACTTTACTACCTGTGTCCTAAAACAGTCACTAGGTTTGTCCCTCCCTTGATCCCATGGACTTGAGTATTTCTCCCCAGATACCTAAGTTAGCTATTTGCAAAGAAGTCTATTTCATCTTTTGATAATATTCTAAACTTACATACTTGACCCTATTGTTTCATTGTCACTAACACTCATTTAAAAAAAAAAAAAAAGGCACTCCATTCACCATTATCTGGAGATTTCCTTAGTATACTGCTTAAGTAATGGTTCCAGATCATTAAATATAAATATACACACTTATCCTGTGGTTCTCTTCAATTTGATATTTTGCAATAATCATTAACTCTCTATGCAATTCAGTTAATTTGGTATGTAAGATTTCAAAAAAACTCCTTTCATAAAATGATATTTAACACCTATAGCCTTTGTTAAGTCAAGCTATCAAGGAAAGCAATCAGGTTTTTGTATGATGATTACTACTTTAAAGTCTTTGGTCCTGCTTCTGTTACCATATAGAGGTTTACACATTCTTCCTAATGTTATTTTGTATAACTCTATTAGGAACTGAAATTAAACTAACTGGAAGCTAAATCTTCTTTTTAAAAACAATCTATTAAATTTCCCCTGCTAAGACTTTACTATTTCTAGTAATAAGACCCACCATTTTTTTCTAATAATTCTCCTAAACTCCAGAAGCTTACGGATAACACCAAAGGTACGGGCGTTAAGAGAAGACAGGCAGAGCTGCAGGTGCGCTTTCAGGTCACTGAGCCCACATGCTCCCCGCCATTCAAACTGTCTGCCCTACTGCCTACACGCTGAAGGCCTTTTGTAAACTCCCATAACGTTGCAGTTCATGTAATTTTTTTAAGGGTGAGAAAAAGTAAAAATAGTTTGTTCTTTGTGTAAAATAGAGATGCATGCATTTGCTCGCATAAGCCTGAACTAACACTAGCGTACGCACACACGCACACCAGAGTGTCTCCAGGGAAGAAACTGGAGATGGCAGTGTTACTTGTATCTTTTGAATTCTGAACCACATGAATACATCACTGATTTTGAAAACGCAGCTTATCTTCACAGACCTAGAGGAGAATCCTCCACATGTTTATCAACATTAAAAAAAAATCTTGCCTAAAATCCCGTAATATTCAAATATCCATGAAAATACATTGTAATATCAAGTAAAAATTACTACTTTAACACACATTAGTTTTCAGCCCCAAATGAAGAAAACAGAAATAAAACAACTGGAAATAAAGATATGGGAAATAAGGTAAAAATATAATATAAAAGAAGTAATAACTGTCAGGATGGGCGGGGATATCCGCCTGGCAACCTGAGCCAGAGGGGAACCACCAATGATGGATTGCCACTTTGTTCGAGGAGACCAATCCCTAGTCCCCAAGGGGAGCCAACTAGAATTTGGTATATAAAACCCTGCCATATTCCCTGCTTGTGCGAGACTTCCTCACCCCGCTCTGCGGACCTAAGAACCTTGCCCAGGGGCGCAAACCCCAATACAGCTCTGTACTGCCTAATTTTGTGGCTGATTGGCATTTCTTCCTTGGTGGAGCCTAAGAAAACCTTTCATTTGGTGCCGTAACCCAGGAGGAGTTGTTGTCTGCTGAAGACCACTCATCTCCCTACTCCCCGAGGAGGCCTCAGGGCCACCCCACCAAGAACCAGGACTAAGAACCAGGGTAAGTGCCGTTGCCCTTATGTTTCTGGTCCCCCAACACAGATTCCGGGCCCCCGCCTGCTGGGACAGACTGCTCTCACACCAAATCACAGCAATACGTCAGGGTGACCCTTCCGGGAGAGGCTGCTCTCCCTCCGCTGAGAGGCTCTAGGCACCAGAGGAGATGTCCCTGGGCCTAGACCCCCAATTTTACCAGACCGGATCAGCATCTGGGGTTGAGGGACACCGATTCCCATTTGCTAATACTTGTGGGACCAGGAATGGGGGGGCAGGAGTCCAAACCAGACCCTATGTCACCTCTAGGGTGCCTCCTGAAAAATTTGCCAGCTATTGATCCTGGCCTCAAGCGAAAACGGCTGATTTTTCTAACAGCCAGGCCGTTATATCAGCTCAATAATCTCCAACCGTAGCTTCCCATCACCCCCAGGTTGTCATCTGTCTAAAACAGCCCGACGTTTTCCCATCTCGACCCCAATTCCCTATCTTCCACGCAAACCTAAAAGGACTACAGCCCATCATTACTCACCTCTTCGACCAGAAACTTCTTGTCCCTGTCAATTCTCTGTGCAACACTCCCATTCTCCTGGTCAGAAAACCGTCCGGAGCCTACCGCCTGGTCCAGGACCTTAGAGTCATCAATGATGCAGTCATCCCTATTCACCCGGTACTCCCTAACCCCTATACTATTCTCTCTCACATTCCTCCTAATACAACCCACTTCTCAGTTCTAGACCTCAAAGATGCCTTCTTCACTATCCCTTTACACCCAGAGTCCCAGTTCCTTTTCGCCTTCCCATGGACAGACCCCGACACTGCTCTGTCATGGCAACTCACGTGGACAGTCTTGCCGCAAGGGTTCAGAGACAGCCCCCACCTATCTGGTCAGGCTTTAGCTCGAGACTGAGCCTCCTGTGACCTAGGCTCCAGCAAAGTCCTCTGATACGTAGATGACCTCCTCCTCTGCAGCCCCACTCTACAAGATTCCAGACCACATACGGTGACTCTCCTTAACTTCCTTGCCCCAAAAGGATACCAAGTTTCTCCTGACAAGGCCCAGTTATCAAGCCAGCAAGTCACCTACCTAGGTCTCGCTCTCTCCCCTACCTTACGCAGCCTTACAGCAGACCGCACTCAACTCCTCCGTAATCTCCAACCACCAATGACAGGTGATCAAATTCTTTCTTTTTTAGGACTAGTTGTATTTTCCAGACATTGGGTCCCCAACTTTGCCCTACTTGCCAGACCACTGTATGAAGCAGCCAAGGACACTCCTGCAGGCCCCCTCATGTCGCCCAAGCTGGTGAGAAAAGCCTTTACCGTCCTGCGGGACACTTTGTTACAGGCCCCCTCCCTCAGTCTGCCCACTCCCTCTCGTCCTTTCCATCTATTCACAGACGAGAGGCAGGGCATTGTGGTTGGAGTCTTCGCCCAACCGGTGGGCCCCACATACCGCCCAGTAGCCTACTTGTCAAAACCGCTTGACCCTACCCTACGTGGATGGCAGCCATGCCTCCGGGCGTTGGGGAGCACGGCAGAACTCGGGAAGGAAGCCCTCAAACTCACTCTATGCCAACCTGTTACCGTATTTTCCTCTCATCGCCTTACGGACCTGCTATCCCGTCGAGCTCTCTCTCTTCTAAGCCCTTCCCATCTACAGGAATTTCACCTCCTGTTCGTCGAGGGGACGGCCCTGTCTCTCCAGCTCTCACTGCGCCTCAACCCAGCTACCCTCCTCCCAACCCCCACTACAGACATGGAACCTGCCCACTCTTGCCCAGAAGTACTAGACTTCCTTGGTCGACCTCTGGACCGTATATCTGACAAGCCTCTCCCCGAGGCAGATCTCACTCTGTTTGTAGATGGAAGTTCGGTGCTCGGAACTGATGGCCGAAGACGAGCAGCTTATGTGGTTATAACTCTGACTGAAACCCTTGAAGCTAATAAGCTCCCTGAAAGTACCACCTCTCAGAAAGCTGAACTCATAGCCCTCGCTCGGGCACTTACCCTAGCCCGGGGTAAGTAGGTTACCATCTACACAGACTCCAAGTACGCTTTCTTAATTGTTCACAGCCACTCGGCCTTGTGGAAGGAAAGGGGCTTCCTCACTACCAAAGGTTCACCCGTTGTCAATGCCTCCCTCATTGCCAAACTTCTCCAGGCCACAGACCTGTCGTCTGCCATAGCGGTGGTCCACTGTAAGGGTCACCAGGCCTCACGGGACCCTGTTTCCCGTGGCAATGCCCAGGTGGATGCTGCGGCTCGAGAACTCACCGCACACACCCCGCCACACCCTATCCTCTTTCTGACCACTGATATTCACCCAGCCTACTCTCCCCAGGAGTACTCCACCCTCCTCCGGCAGGGCGGCCACCCAGGAAATGAAGGGTGGATCTTCCTCAAAGGGAAAATAGCCCTACCCAAAGAACAGACCACTATACTTCTCTCTGAAATACACCAATATCTACACATTGGTCCAAAAGCTCTGCTGAAGTTTCTAGACCCCTTGTTTTCTCATCCTGCTCTTTTCCAAACTATCGAGGAGGTCCATTCTAAATGTGCCACCTGCTCTAAGACATCTGCCCAGGGGAGAATGAAGCCTCAAGTCCCGGGCCATCAACTACGCGGACACCTCCCAGGACAGGATTGGCAGGTCGACTTCACGCACATGCCTCCCCATAAAAAATTCCACTACCTTTTAACTTTTGTCGACACACTTTCAGGTCGGATTGAAGCCCACCCCACGACAAGAGAAACAGCAGATACAGTAGCTGACTTCCTCCTCAACCACATTATCCCACGGTTTGGACTGCCCTAGTCCTCTATCCAGTCGGACAACGGCCTGGGCTTCACCTCTCAAATCATCCAGCACATCTCCACCTCCCTCGGCATCACCTGGAAGCTGCACATTCCTTATCATCCTCAGTCTCCTGGTACAGTAGAATGGGCTAACAGCATCTTAAAAACCCACCTAACCAAACTTACCCTAGAAACTAGAAATTCCTGACCCTCTCTGCTCCCTCTGGCCCTCACTTGCATACGGGCAGCCCCACGAGAGCCAACAGGACTTAGCCCCTTCAAACTTCTGTACGGCCGCCCTTTCCTAATTAACCATAACCTGCCCGTACATACCCCCCCTCTGGCATCCTATCTGCCCTATCTGTCTCTCCTCCAGCATCTTCTCCGTGAACACGCTGACAGGGTTCTTCCTCCAGTAGGGGGGTGTCTGGAAACAGGCCTGGCCACTCTCCTACAGCCTGGGGATCAGGTATTACTCAAAGAGCTCTGACCTGGACTGCTCCAGCCCAAGTGGACAGGCCCCCATACTGTTATTCTAACCACCCCCACAGAGGTAAAATTATTAGGTCAGTCAGAGTGGGTCCACCTCTCCCTCCTTAAACCGGCCCCTGCCTCAGAAAATTGGTCAGCACAGCTCATAGGAGACACCCGAGTCTGCTTTACTCGAACACCGGGTTCCCCCCATTAAGTCTCTACAAATGCTCCTTCTCCTCCTCCTTGTTCACCTATGCCTGTCCAAGACCCCTCCTAGACTACAACAGAGATATATCTGGAAATTCTTTGCTTGTGAGACATACTTCTCAAATGGGACATCCGTTTCCCATCCTATTACTTCAGCTGCATGCCCTGCCTCAGGGTGTTCCGCACCAGTCACCATATTCGCACTAAAATCTCAGTTTAGGGGATTAGATGGATGAACGGCCCCATACTGGTGGCATGCCCTCTGCCTCCTTTATGAACAAACAGAGGGGAGATGCAGACAACGGCCAGATACCTACGGGCGGTGCCCCTATTACTCTTGTAAATACCGGGAGTGGAGCACCCTCCAACCATGGCGGTTTACCATCCCTGATCCATGGGATGGCGGGTGGGAAAAAGGGGTAAAAGGTAAACTGTATCAAAGCCTTGCCTATTCGTACCCTCAGAGCACCCTAGAAATATACCGAACCCTAGTTCCGGTACCAATTAACAAAACAGTGCTGGCTGACACCATCCTAGACCAGGAACAATCCCTTCAGATACTAATCCGACAAAACAAACAACAGGCCACTCCCTTCTCTTGGTTATCCCTTATCAATCAAGGTATCCAGATATTCAACATTACTAATATTGGTAATATTAGTAACTGTTTTCTCTGTGCTTATCTGAACTAATCACCAATTGCCGCCATTCCTATATCAACTCCTCTCAATGTCACAAACTCCTTAATACCTTTTCTCCTAAAAGATGTGCCTCTCTTTCAAAACCTAATGGACAGCCCCCAAGTATGTTATACTGCTGCAAGCACCTCCTCCTGCAACCGGACTGTGCAGGTATCGGGAACTACTACCAGTCCCCCAGGTACGTTTTTCTGGTGTAATGGAACGCTGCTGCAGACCATCAACTCCTCCTCTGCCTTTCCCTGCTTCCCGACCGTGCTGACCCCACAGCTTATGCATTACGGAGAAGGAGAGCTCAGAGATAAACTAACCAGGCATAGAGAAAAACGAGCTGTCTTCCTGCCCATACTACTGGCATAACTTTCACCACAACCCTGGCAGCAGCTGGAATAGGCAGCACTGGGTTAGCACACAGTCTCCAAACCACTCATCAACTACAGGCTGAGTTGGAGCAGGCCCTGGATGCCTCTGCCACCTCCCTAGCATCCTTGCAGAGACAAGATAACTTCAGTAGCCCAGGTTGCCCTCCAGAACCGCAGAGCTCTAGACCTACTAACAGCAGAAAAAGGGGGAACATGCCTCTTCTTGCAGGAACAGTGCTGCTTCTATGTGAATGAAAGTGGTGTAGTGGAAGAGAATATTAATACCCTACAAAACCTCAGGGACAAATTACGCCGAGACCCAGACACTCTAGAAGCAATAACCCCACGGTGGCGTACCCTACTCTTTACCACCCTGGCCCCGGTCCTAGCGCCAGTCATAATAATCTGCATACTATTAATGCTTGGCCCCTGTTTCCTGAGATTCCTACAGGAAAGAATCCACAAAGCCTCCCAGGTTGCCTTCAACCAGATGCTGCTCCAGGCCCCAACCTACTGGCTCCTCCCTGACAACCCGGAAACAGCCGACCTCTAGCCCCTCCCCTCTATGCACCCCCCACCTCCGACAGCCGGAAGTAGCCAGATCTAACATGGAGCCCCTTATCCTATCAGAGAGGTCAGAATGTCACGATGGGCGGGGATATCTGCCTGGCAACCTGAGCCAGAGGGGAACCACCAACGATGGATTGCTACTTTGTTCGAGGAGACCAATCCCTAGCCCCCAAGGGGAGCCAACCAGAATTTGGTGCATAAAACCCTGCCATATTCCCTGCTTGTGCGAGACTTCCTCCCCCCGCTTTGCGGACCTGAGAATCTCTCGCCTGGGTGCACAAACCTCAATAAGGCTCTGTACTGCCTAATTTTGTGGCTGATTGGCATTTCTTCCTTGGTGGAGCCTAAGAAAGCCTTTCAATAACCTGATCACGTTCTTTAAAATACCGTATTTTCAGATTATAAGACGCACTATTTTCCCCGCAAATTTGGGAGGGAAGTGGGGGTGCCTCTTATAGTCCGAATGTAGCTTACATTTACATTGGTGAAATATTATGTTACTTACATTATTAAATATTTTACATTTTTTGCTGCAAAGTTTTTTTTCCTATTTCCCTCCTCTGAAACCTAGGTGCATCTTATGGTCCAAAAAATATGGTAATTACTTGATAAAAGGAACTCAGTATCAAAAATTTGGAAAAGCACCAAGAGGGAAATCTAGTATGATGAGTAGGAATACACCTCAGACTATTTTCATCAGACCTCAGGTTTCTCCTTGGGTTAATCACAAATGAAAAACATTTCCTTGGCTTCCAGAATTATTTGCTTACACACTGCCCTTAACGCAGCGGTGTCAAACTCATTTTAACCGGGGGCCACATCAGCCTTGCAGTTGCCTTCAAAGGGCCGAATGTAGAGCTCCTTGCCCCTAGTGAAGGAGTAGTTACATTTATACAGTCCTAAAATTACATTCGGCCCTTTGAAGGCAACCGCAAGGCTGATGTGGCCCCCGGTTAAAATGAATTTGACACCCCTGCCTTAATGTGAAGGAAGGGATGGGGACAGTGGGGAAAATGGGAGACAAGTCTAAAGATACATGTCTCAGTACATAGGAGTATGTGTTTTTTGTAGAGAACAAAATGACAAATCCATGTGTATGTGTAACTGAAGCATTTTTAAAATCAATTTCTGTACAATTACAATTATCATAATGATCTTCACCTTGGGAAAATGGAATGAGTTTTGCTCCCAGAGTTAAATACTACTGTGGAAAAGCAGGCACGGTGTTATCTCAAGAACAAAGGAGAATCTTCATCATTTTGGCAGAGGAATTCATATGTCACGGCATAGATTCCTTTGAAATTTTCCAAAGAAAGGACAAGTTATATAATCACTGTGGTGTTGGTGGTGATACTCTGTTTTACACACAAAGATATGTAGAGTGTCAGGAGGAACTCCTTTCATTTATACTTCCTGCATGCTAATGCTTCCCCATGTTCTGAGGGGAGTTTTCTGCAAACACAATGTAAAGCTGTGATTAGTCAGAAGTATAAGGATTTTATCACTGGCCAATAAAAGCAATCATTTGACAGATCGGTGTGAACAGGTGTCATGTCATCATTCCCATTAGCATTGACACCAGCTCAGGGCTGGCTCCTGGGCATGCTCTGGTCTATTCTCACAGGGTCCCACACACTTGGTCTAATGCTCTGCTGTTGTTGCCCCACAAATTCTTAATGGTTTTGAAGAAGGGACCCACATCTTCATTCTGCACTGGTTCCTGAAATTGTACAGCCAGTCCTGGCCCTGCTTCTCAAGGTGTGGTTTGAGGGTCTGCAGCATCAGTATCACCTGGAGAACATGTTAGGAGGCAGGGTCTCAGGTTCCATCCCAGACCTACTGAATTGAAATCTGCAACTTAACAAAACCCCTTCAATATTAATATGCATATGAAAGCCTGAGAAATACTGCTGTACTGGAAGTTATTCTACATTAAAATACCACCTTCTTTCAAAAACACCGTGCTGTAGAGGACCCACAACAAACGGTCAAAAATCAAGCAACCTGGGATTTAACAAGAACTAAGGAAGTATTTTGTTTTACAAAAGTCACTATAAGAAGTTTGGCTAAACAGAGCTGGTCTATCCTTCTCTTAAATTCATTTAACAAGAGTTTTACAATCACTTTTTAAAGAAAGTATAGTACTGTAATGGGGTAGGTCAGAGCAAATGTCCCTGGAGGCAGGGGAAGCCTCCAAGAAAGGCAGGAGGTAGAAAGGAAAGCACCTCTTTTGAAGCAATTTGCATAACAAAGGCAGATTAACAGAACATGCCTCCCTTTTAAAGGGAGGAGTGCATGAAGAAGGCTGCTGCTTGGGCCAAACTGTGTATGTGACTGAGAACTTCTGCAGAAAGACTCAGCAGCATGACTCTTGACACAGTCAGAAGGGAAGCTCATACAGAGCCGGATGTGCAACCCAGGACAGACACGTGTACACCTCCACGTGGCTGGGGCTTCTTGCCCTGACTAATGATGGCGGCCAAAACAGGGTCAAAGACACTAGGGAGCTGACAAAAATGGCAGACACTAACTCACCATAAGAAGAGCCAGATGTTCAGTAGTGCAGGAAGTTCTAAGCTAAGCCTTTAAAATTGGAGTGCTCCAAGAAACATGAGGTGTGCCTGTGGGTCTGTCTGTAGGACTGGAGGTCTGGAGGCCCATTGGAAATATACTCAGCACCTCCCACACAGAAGACAATGACAGAGCTGGCAGCACTGCGGGGGACCTGCCCAGCCAAGAACCCAAACTCGCTGGTGACTTGATAGCTGGAGTGAAGGCAGCTCCAGAGGAGAGAAATAGACACTGCGAGAACGACTCAGGCTACTGCACACACACGTGAGAGATGCCTGGAGCTGAACTGTGACCGGGAAGGCTGAGCTGCAGACTTCTGTGATTCTGAAGGATGGTACTTTTGAGTGGCATATTCTGAAACTGGTCTGGCTTGGCAGAGGGACACAGGGCTATTCATTTTGGGGTGTTTTTAAAGGGAGCAGGACTTTTGCTCGTGCTTGCTCGCTCTCTCTCTCTCTCTCTCTCTCTCCCACACACACACACACACACACACACACACACACGCCTGGTACAGAAAAGTTGCCCTCTTAGTACAGGACTTTTCAGCTTGGTACAAGCTCTCTCCCTCTGGGCCTTTGGCATTTGGATGTTCTGGGACTCTGGCCCTGCTCTCCGCACAGACGAGAGCACTCGTGGGACTAGGATATGCAGGGCCCACCAGAGGCTTAGACCCTGCAGAGGTTGGGAGCCCACTCCTGGAGGCAGGGTCCCACGCAGGGATGTGTGCCTCCCTGGGCTCCACCCTCTGGGACAGTGTAACAGGGCACACTGTTCTGGGACTGCTACATGGAGGCCAAGAACAGCACACCCCAGATCCTGAAGGACAGCTGCTGGGGGAGGATGGGGACTCTGAAACCCACGAGTGGACATTCCAGAGAGAATGGAGATCTCTTTGTGTGACTGGCTAATGGACAGATAAGGACATGGGGTACTTCTGGGTTGGTTTTGGCTTATAGCCTTTTGGAGAGCCAGGGAAGTTCTGGGTCTCATGGGAGAGGACAGCTCAGCAGGAGTGCTCTCAGCACCTGCAATGTTGGAACCCTGTTAATAAAAACCTGTTTCCTTCAACACAAATCATTGAGTCATATAAAAAGGCACCAAATAGCCAAAAACCAGTTTGCACTGTTACAGTACAGTGAAAGACTGTGTTCCCCCACTACCCATGCCAAAAAAACCCTAACTCCCAGTATTTCAGAATGTGACTGTCTTTAGAGATAGGGTGTTTAAAGTAGTACTTAAGTTAACACAGGCCATTGGGTGGGCCCTAACCCAGTATGATTGGTGCCATTATAAGAGAGTAAGACACACAAACACAGGGTAGACCATGTAAAGACACAGGGAGAAGATGGCCATTTACAAGCCAAGGTGACAGGCCTCAGGAAGAAACCAACACCTTGATCTGAGACTTCCAATATCCAGAACTTTGAGAAAGTAAATTTCTGTTGTTTAAGCCACCCATTCTGCAGTACTTTGTCATGGTAGCCCTAGCAAATTAATACAAGTACATTTCAAAAGAACCAAAGCATATCAAAATATAGCTTCTTCCTCTTCTTGACAACATACAGGAACTAACTGCTGATTGTCAGCCTGCAATTCACAATTCCATTAAGAAGGAAATGGTATTGCTTTTTACAATTATACCAACTGGCCTGACCTCAGAATACCCAAGGGATTGCATGTAAAGAGGAATACAGGTCAGTAATATACAGTATTTCCACATAATTCCTATGACTCAACACACTAGAATTTGCAAGCTGGAAGGAAGCAACAGAATGACATGGAAGTCATCTTCAGATGACCAATACTGACCTCTATTTCCATTATTTATACTAAGACTGTAACGTCATCCAACAAGAATCATTCCATACACTTATGAAATGTACAGATATACCTATGAAATTCATACACTTACTTTTCCATAAAAAGCCAACTGCCAGTCTCAGGATTTTGCTAATATGGATATAATTATCCCTTATATTAAAAAATCTCAGCAAAGTATCATTCTCAAGTCTTCCGTTAGTCTTTTCTCTTTCACTGCAGAGGTGAAGTGAGTAACATTAGCCAGACGGGCTCATATGCACATGGCAATCGGGGTTATTCATCAGCTACTCTTCAAATCTGATTTGAAATCAGACCTAATGGAGGAAGAAGACTCGGGACGTCCACTCAAAGACTCCTAGAAATAGTGACAAATCAAATGTGACTTTGCATCTGTGTTCTTTTCAGGATACATGAAGTATGTTCTGCCTGGGTGATTTTTCCCTTTGTTTTCCCCCTAGTCTCTAATTGTCTCCTTGGTGGAAAAGAAGAAAGAAAAGACACATTTATTTGAAAATTGTCATAATTAATAGCCCATAGCTGATCACATTTTCATGGATTCAGAGTACAATTCTGTTACTTACAATTTTTAAATTTGGGGGGGAGGGGGCATGGTAGTTCGAAACTCAGCTAAAAAACAGCAGAGAAAGCACAGCTTTGGTTTCTCTGTCAGACAAAGGAGAGGTCATGATCAACACCACAGCTCTCCTTTTTCTGTCAGCTAAAGATCCCTGCCCAACAAGGTTCGATCTTAGACATCCTTCCTGGTTTGCAAAGAGAATCCATCCTAAAAGCAAGCTATATGCGGGAATGTCCACAGAATCTAAATGTGTTCCTTAAGACATCCCCTACAGAAATCCTGACTCTTAAAATGTACACAAACCTCACAAATCCTCTATTTAAGAGCAGCTGGGTGAGGAGAAGACATTTCAGGCAAATTCCCAAATGGCTAAAAACCCAAATCTTTCTGTCATTACTATGGCTATTTATTAAACCTCTGCTACTGCAGACCTTATCAACACCTACAACTGTTTCTGGCCCAGAGATTGGCCTGTGTTTACAGGACAGCTGCAAAACAGGAACAAGGAGGAGGAGCAAGAGGAAATAAGTCCCACACACCATTCTTCTGTCCCAAGCCAGACGCCCCACCAAGTCATGAGGATGAGCTTGCCCCAGGCCCCTGCTATCCCTTCCTTGCCATACTCTTTACATCCACCTCCAGGAACAACATACCCATTTTTAAGCCAGGACCTTCTTTCAAATAATAAATTTTACTTTATCTCTATGTGTGCCCAATGGTTCTCCAATACCAAGCATTCAGGAGGTGTTTGTAATTAATGTGGTCTTTCTGCCTTTACATTAATTATAAATGGGGTGAAGAAGGAGGAGATAGAGCAAATGAGGCTTAAATGCCTTCATTTATTCATTCTCTCATCCATCCAACATTTGAGTGCCTACCACTTGTCAAACACTATTCCACACACAGGAGATACAGCAGAGAGCCCAAGACCACTCTCAAGAATACGTGTGACACTAACAAGGTAGTGTCACATACTAAAGTAAGAATTAAAACAAGAAGATGCCATGGAGATTGACTTGTTATCAAAAAAGATGTCTCAGTGTCATGACTGAAGATGAGCCCTGAAACAAGGAGCCGCCTATCATTCTAATACTGGGGGGAGAGCACTCCCAGCAGGAGACAAGTGCAAGACCCTAGTCTAGGAATGAACACGGTCTCAAGGAGGAAAAAAAAAATCCATTCCATGTGGCCAAAGTGTAGGCGGGGAAGATGCTTACTGTTGGTGCAAGAGAAGTTGAGGGGCTCAGGCCAGGGCTGGGAGTTTTTGAAGTCAGCGTCCCCAAAACTGAAACCTGAACATGCCTGCTTCAGGGACAAGCCAGTACAGTCATAATCATACGGCACCGTACCCTACACTAGAGCAGGCCTAATTAAGATGCAATGGATGGTGGCAGCCCTCAGAGAAGCCATGGCGTCACTGTGCCACAGGGAAGACTAGCAGTGATTTGGAAGATACACAGCCCAAGATTTACTATATGCTCTGGTAAGCAACATTCTAACCTTCTTCACTCCCAGATTCCAAACATTCTCTCCCTAAACCTTAGTCCTACCACAGACCCAACCTTTGGGAACACCAAACTATCCACCAAGTTAAAAAGAAACTGCTTAATTCAAGCCCCTCCACAATATATACCCAACTTACTGTTCAGATTCATAATGCACTATTCCCAATGAAGCATTGCACCCTCACCATTTGCTCATAACACTCAAAACTTTCCAGCATTCTATTACTTGCCTGTAATAGAAGAGATGCAACAAATTCCATGACAATAGAAGGTAAAACCCCCTACTTTGAATCACCTGAGACATTAATTTTCTCTCTCTAGGTGACAACTAACACAAGGACACAAGTGACTATACAGAATGAGTAACTGACATACAATCTACTAGACGGTAATATTAGGATGCACTCCATTCTATTACCATTATATTAGGATGCTCCCACACCACCTAGTACAGAACCTTCAAAGCAAGTGTATTATGTTCTAGGCAACACATAAAAAATTTCACTCACATAATCTCTCTACTCAATGACATAGATATAATAATATATATTTTAGAAAGTAAATAAATAAATACATTCTCAAGAAATGAAGCAACTAGCTCAAACTGACACCAAAGAGGCAGAGTCAACAGAATTACACTTCCCTAAGATCTGGAGACGCTGCCTCTTGCTGCTTCTGTTTTCATTCAGTGAATGGTTACTGAATACTTACCCTGGGCCAGAAACTGCTCAGATGCTACAAATGCAAAAGTGAACAAAATGAAAGACAAATGGAAGCTGTATCCTACTACAGCTTTTAAAACGATACGGGCAATGACAAAGACGTAAGTACATTATTAATGTGGGTTTGAGGCGAAAATGCTATGGGGTAGAGAGTAGAGGTTGGAAGATGACAAAAGAGCTATAAAGGAGGGAAATGATGGGAAAACTGAATAATAGAGGTTCATAGTATAAGTAATCAAATTAGAATAAATTCTGAACTTGCTTGATAATAATATATACACATATACATTAGTCTACATACATATACATGCATGTAAATTTAAAGTTTTTTTTTTAATTCAACAAACAGTTCTTAATTGAGCACTACTTTGTACCAGGTATATAAAACAATAAATGTGGCAATGACAGGCATAAGTAAACCACACTAACCAGTCATAGAGTTAACACACACATTTTATGGTACAGAATATCTATCACTCGCGGTCGCCCATTCAGGTGAGCTGATGTGTGCACCCACACAGAACCACGCATGTGCATACAGCATGCCTTCCCGCAAGGGAGCCTATAAATCACTGAATACCTCAGAGCTATTAGAAAACATTAATTCAATTCCTTGAGCTAAATTACATTTCAAAATTTCCATCAATGGACTTGAACAGAACCTTGAGTGATTAATGTTTTATCAGCGATTACCCAGACGGGGAACAGAGAGCCTGCCATTTCAAATTTAGAATGTTTGTTCAGTACCAGCGACACAGTGCTGACTTATCATTTGTATAAGGGTTATTATTTAAACTCAGTAAAAACTTTAAAAAGTTTAACTTACTTAGGAATTCATGTCTATCATTTAAGACTTGATATAGTTTTCTTGCTAGAAGCTGAGTGACAGGAGATTTTGAAAAAGAATTCTTAGAAATCTCACAGCTAAAAGAGATGGGTAATTCTTCTATGATCCAGGCTCTAGAACGGAATACCGGGGCATGGTTTTAAAGCTTCTGCTACTTAGCTGTTTGAAGCTAAACAATTTTTCATGGATTTACATTTATTATAGCCTATAATAATGACATGCTTTTTCCCAAGCACTCAGACTACAGCTTCCTTTTCTACCTCAGAGAGAGCAAAGAAAAGGTTTATTACTTATGTTGACAGACGATCATATGCCCTGCGGACAATACAGAGCACAGGGGACATGATCTGTTAGCAAAGACTTCTGTTCAATCAAAGCATACTAGTGCTTTGAAGGACCTAGTATGCATGTACCATATTTTTTGGACTATAAGACGCACTGAACCATACAACGCACCTAGGTTTTAGAGGAGGAAAATAGGGGAAAAAATTTTGAGGCAAAAAATGTGGTAAAATATTTAATAACATCCTTTAAAGCAGAAATCCTTTTCTGCTTTGACATCTTTCCATAATTACGGTAGATTTGGCAGGAGACTACGGTACACTATCATATCTTTCTACAACAAAATACAGTAATGACAACTATCAGCACTGTGTCCTTCATAGTTATGGGGGCACTGTAGCTGAGAACATCAGTGGATGACGCACTGTTATGGGGGGATCTGCTGCTGACACTGGTATGGGGGGATCTGCTGCTGACAATGGTATGGGGGGATCTGCTGCTGACACTGTTATGGGGGGATCTGCTGCTGACACCGTTATGGGGGGATCTGCTGTTGTCACTGTTATGGGGGGGATCTGCGGCTGGAGGGCCACAGGTTGTCCAACACTCTTGTATGGGGACAACAGTGTTGCACAACCTGTGTGGCTCTGCAGCTGTTGCCACATTACAGCTCCCATCATCCCAACCCATCCAAGCATGATGGGAGTTGTAGTTTTTCAACAGTTGCAGGGCCACATCGACAGGTGACCCTGAAGTGGAATTTGCCTATGTTAATGTGAATGGGGGGGACACACCAGTCATGTGATGGAGGCATATACGGGCGCCACAGGCTTTCTTCTCCTAACGTGCCTGCACCGCCTGTACCCTCCTCCCTAGCACTATAGTATGCCACAGCAGGGACTCTGCTCCTGCCTCCCTTGCTTCAGACCCAGCCCAGGGTCTGCAGAATCGCCTCATTCCTGCCGGTGCCAGCTTCCTGCAGCGGGAACCCTGCTCCTGCCTCCTGTGACCCCACTCCACCACCGACCATCCCTCCCCCCCACCCAACGAGCCAGGTGGGCTACATTTGGACTATAAGACACACTCCCGTTTTCATCCCAAATTTGCAGGGAAAGTGCATCTTATAGTCTGAAAAATACGGTAATCAATTTGTATAAACAGCATTTTTGAAATGACCCACAATCTACACTTAATTTAATTACATTTAAACTTTTATTACATTTAAAAACTATGACATTTAATCTGATATTTCTAACTACTAGAAAGCCTTAATAAAATTGTATATTCATTTGTGCTATAAAGAAGTGAGCAATGTGGGCTTCTCCAAGATTTTTCTCTTAACTCTGTGACCCATTTACACAAATATACATTTCACTGAGAGTTGAAATATACATCAACTCTCCTCTCACATGGCTTTGCTAAAGACCAGAAAAACTCAAAAACAGGGGGAGTAAGTCACCCCAGGAGTTGGTGAAGTGACTCTCCAAGCTTTAGTTTCTTCATAATAACACCATGAGATCATCTGCCTTGAAGACAGCAAAATTTAAAACACCTAGGTCAGAGCCAAGCAAATAGTAGAAACATAGTAAAGGATTATTATCATTACCATTATTGATTTGCTTATCAAAAACAGTAAACTTAAAGTTGGAGTTCACAATTCAGGAATATCTGAGATTTTCTTGAGGCTTAAAAATCAAAATATTTGCTAAGAAAATCGGAATGACAAGCTCAGACTATAGTCTGTGAAAGTCTGCCTTCATTGTTCTGTTCTAGCTTTAAGAGAAGTTGAATCAGCCTCTGATTAAATTTTTAAATCATTACTGTGGAATGAGGGAGAAGATAAGTGTTTTCTTCACATGGCAAACATTAATAAATTGAAGATACTAAAGATACTATAATAGAAATTTACATTGCATTGGCGTTAAGTGTTTACTGAACACTCATTCAGAGTTTAAAGATATCCTTAGGAAACCAAGAATGAAGACCTTTTGTTCACGACTAGAACTTCGACTCCGAAGTACAACAAAATATGACTGGGCCCCACAAAGCACCTTACATGGTACAAGGCCTCCAATTTCACATTCACTTTACTACATTTTCTTTTTTAATCCCTCACCCAAGGATATGTTTATTGATCTCAGAGAGAAGAGGAGGAGGGGAGAGAAACATCAACCTGTTCCCTAGCATACATGCCCTGACCGGGGATTAAACCCGGAAACTATGTATGTGCCCTGACCAGGGATAGAACCTGCAACCTTTTGGTGCACAGGACTACATTCCAACCAACTGAGCCACCCTGCCAGAGCTCACTACATCTTCTTAATTACCCTCAGGTGTACCCAATGGCATCCCAAATGCAATTATGAGGATGCTTTTCAGTTTCCTCCATGTAAACTACTTTAAGGAAGAAGGCTTTTGATAGTATAACTAAATAACTTTTTAAGACAAAAATGAAATTTATGTATGCTATAGCATACATATATTGTTTTTTCCAATGAAACCGACACAAAGTAAAATTTTATTTTTCATTGTTATTTTAAGTAGAAAAGACTCATTATCTAGGTAAAAAAAATTCTGTTTATGCATTAGAATAATCTTGGTTTTCTTTTTCCTAGTCATGCTCAAATATCAAATAAATGATGAAGAAAAAAACTTTATTTTAACCTTATGGTGCATACCAATGCTTTCGATGAAAAATACTGTAAGTGGATACCACATTACCTTTAAAAATGAAATTTTGTTCCAATTATTGCTTTCGCTGCTGAGCTCTAATACAAATCACATACCACAGAATCCCTGTGGATAAGGGGAGATTCGGCACGTCTGCGCAGATTACCTTGGGAGCATTCAGTTTTACAAGCAATATTCATCCACCCCTAATTTTTACCCCTTTTTTGGGAAATATGCTTGCTTAGTTGAACATAACTGCATGTGGACTTTCCTTCTATTAAATATCCTGTTGTTCCCCCTTATCCATGGATGATATATTCCAAGACCCCCCGTGAATGCCTGAAACCACTCACAGAATTGAACCCTACAGGTACTATGTTTCTTCCTATATTATATGTTTTTGAACTTAAAGGAAGCACTTTATGGCTTTTCTTTGGCATATCTGAAATGCCAGCATCACTATTCTTGTTCTTTGGGGCCATTATTAAGTAACATAAGAGTTACCCGAACACAAACATCGCAATACTGGAAAATCAACAAGATAACCAAAGCAAGCTACTAAGTAACTAACAGGCAGAAGTGTCTGTAGTGTTGACAAAGTAGACAAAGAGATGATTCACCTCCCAGGTGGACAGAGCAAGATGGCGCAAGATTTCATCACACTACTCAGAACAATGTGCAATTTAAAACTCATAAACTGTTTATTTCTGGGATTTTCCGTTTCATATTTCTGTACTGTGATTGACCATGAGTAACTGAAACCACAGAAACTGAAATCATGATAAAGGTGAAGTACTGCACAAAAAATTTCAAAGCTTGTAGAAAATGCCAATACACACTACAGGTGCAGGACCCAATTCAAGATTTGGGAAGACGACAAAGAAAAGGGGAAGGTAAGGGATTGTGTATTCCTAATGCAGCAATCTCAAAGAGCAGCAGAGGCTTACACTAACAATTTTTAATACATTACCTCAATGTTATATAAATCTAGAGAGATTGCTAAAATATGTAGGGTTTAGCTAGCTTAAGGGGCATAAATAATAAATTGCTCCCAGTTGTGGAGTTTAAATAGAGAGGGTAAATTTTACACCTCCATCCCCGCCCCCAGAGCCAAAGAAATTCCGAGGATCTCCTTTAGCAAAGAAACACTGAAAACCCCAGTTTCTAAGTTCCTAACAGAATGGTCAAAGAAAAAGTCGAGGTCTGTTAAGCTAAAGCAAGGAGTAAGTTAGTAGCTGACGGGCATCCAAGATTCTACTGGACAGAGTAAGAGCAGCTGGGAAGAACTGGTTGTTCTCAGCAGCACACGGGCAGTACAGGCGGCTATGAGAACACAATACACCTCAGAGGCATGACTGTATGTCCTCTGCTACGCTTATCATTTGTTAATAATTTTTTGGTTTTGCTCATAATTATGTAATAGATAACAATACGATGTTATCTATTGTATAATACAGTATATGTCAAACATTTACACATTATATATTTTGCTTAAAATTATCCCCAACAAGTTTTAGGACAAACTTATTTAGGAAAACAATTTTCACTTTACTATGATTTAAAACACTGTTTCTTAGAGAAAGTAATTCTAAGAAATATCCTAATCTTCTGCATGTGGTGCACACACGTGGAGAGGAGAAAACGAAGCCTGCTGGCTGGCACAGGGCCAGGGAGAGTGCTACCACCTTATTGTCTGGTGGGCCACAGCGGGCAACCCTTGTCTCTGTGACAACGACACTTTCAGTCAGCACTTAGTCTTAAATAATTGTTCTTTAGAAAAAATGATTCCAATTTCTGCCCTTAGGTGTCAATTACTATTTTTTACTTATGATTCCAACTTAGTGGCTTTCTTGCAGATCCTACACCTATCAAACCATAATCTACAACTCTGAAACCATTTTTGGAAACTTCCAAGACATTCATACACTTTAAAAATGAACTTACAAAAGTAACAACTATTACCCATCAATGTCCGCTTGCAAGTCAAAAAGCAATCCTTAGTTAAGAACTCCAGAATGTATTAATTCATGCACATATTCATCAAATTTACTAAAGACACTGAAAAACAGCAATTCTAATATGCTCTAAAGAGCAAAAAGGCATCTCAGAAGTCCCTGCAGAATGATAAGTTTATAAATAATGCCCACTGGGCCCTGGCTGGTGTGGCTCAGTGGATTGAGTGCTGGCCTGCAAACCAAAGGGTTGCCAGTTCAATTCTCAGTCCTGGCAAAAGCCTGGGTTGCAGGCCAGGTCCCCAGTAGGGGCAACAGGAGAGGCAAGCACACATTGATGTTCTATACCTCTCTTTCTCCCTCCCTTCCCCTCTGTCTAAAAATAAATTAATAAAATCTTTTTAAAAGATAATGCCTATTGGAAGGAAAAACTAAGATACAATTATGAAGAGAGACATTACAACATTGGATAATTGGGGTTTTAATATAAATAAAATAGTGGAACATAAAATTGGCACCAGATATCAGTTTGAAATTAAACTTACAGCTTTATTACAAGGAATTGTCCATCCTGGAATAACATATTTTAGTATTCAGAGGTAAAAATAAACAGAACATTCAATTTATGTTACATAATAAACTTTCAGAGCACTTTTTTGATAATGTGAAAATGAAAACAAAATTAAGTGAGGGAGAAGAGGATGTCCGTAAATCAGGCTGTTTTTCTGAAACATTTATTAAACTGAGCTATTATCAGGCATGCTTCTATTTGCATCAGGACTTCAGGAGTAAATCGGGTTGTACTCCAGCACCAAATGCATTTGAAAACTGTGACGAATAGGGCAAAGGTCACAAGCCATCAAAACCAGGAGGCACCAAGACTAAAGAGTTATGAACAGCTTCTAATAAAGGGGGAGACGCTACTACCAGGAGATCTAAAATTGCAAATCTGAATACTCCCCAACATGCACAACATGGAAAGCCCAAGCTTCTCGGCACAGCCTAGAAGAAAGGCCTCCAGGCCAGAGTCCTGCCTAGTCCCAGCCAGCCCCCCTACCCACTTTGCCCTTTATGGTTCAGAACTACATACCAGCCTAAGAGTTACCAACAAAAACCATGTCATAGCCTCAACCAGTGTAAATACTATAGCCTCCTGCCAGAAGAGTCCTTGCCACGGCCCCTGCAGCTCAATTGACTCAGTCAACATTCAGGGGTCAAGTCTGAAAAGCTTTCCCCATTTACCACCATTCTCATTCATTCATATATTCGTTCATATTCTCTCTCTCCAACTGTCCCTCTCCCTCTCCCTCCCTCTCTCACACACACACTCCCACAAACAAAACAAAACCACACACAGCTGAATTAAATACCCCATGACTGTCATCATCACTGCATTCTGGTGACCCCCTGCTAAATGCTAAGACTCTGCTCTTCAACGCGACACGCCCCAGTCTCAGTGTAGTGTCTGACACACCAGGCTTAAACAAAGGATAGCTAGCCTTCATTTAGGCCAGACCTTATTCTGGCTCACTCCATGATCCAAATGCCAGTGTTCACTCAGCCTGTTACTTATTAACCTAAATATGGATATAAATCCACAAATGTATACCAAGAGTTCACTTCCACTCATCGGCAGGCTATGCCAGGGCAGGCACTTATAACTAATACCTAGACTGCCAGTATGGAACTGGAAAACCTAACCCCACTCAATCTCAAGAGATACTTCATACTAGGAATATGAACTGTTATCTTCAAGTGTTTGTGTCACCCAAGTCTACCTAAAAATAAACCTTGAAAATAACTTTATGATTCTCTTCAAAATAACATCAGAAACAAATAACTAACAAAGAAGGACACATAGTATTTGCTGAATGCACTTGTATAACAAGCATAGTACTAGGCACATAGTACATTATCTAACCTTATAGATGCATCAATAATTTTAATAGCCTTACTGCAGTATTACTTTTCTAGTTTACAGGTACAAAAATTAAGATCACAGATAGTAAAACCAAAATTCAAGCTGAAGTCTACAATACTTCAAAGCCCATTCTTTTCCCACTACAACTCCATAAAAAACACAATAAAACCATGTTTTAACTTTACTATACTGTAATTAACTTTTCTTTAAAAAAAGGCTCTCTTGCCCTGGCTGGTGTGGCTCAGTGGATTGAGTGCCAGTCTGCAAACCAGAGTGCCCAGTTCGATCCCCAGTCAGGGCACATGCCTGGCTTGCAGGCCAGGTCCCCAATAGGGGTTGCGTGAGAAGCAACCACACATTGATGTTTCTCTCCCTCTCTTTCTCCCTCCCTTCCCCTTCCTCTAAAAATAAATAAATAAAACCTTAAAAAAATAAATTTTAAAAAGGCTTTCTTGGAACTTCTTTAATCTGATAAATGGTATCCTCCAAAAAAGCCTTTATTTTTAAAGGTGAGAGATATGACACTTTCCCTAGGACTCGTGAAGAGAGCACGCTCACTGCCATCATTTGTAGTCAACATTGTATTGAGGTCTTAGCCAGTAGAACAGGCATAAAAAAGAAATAAAAAGTATAGGGATTGGAAATGAAGAGAAAAGTGTTGTTATTAACAGAAAATACGTGAAATGCCTACAATGAAAAAGCAGTGTCGAGTGTTCGGGGTGTGTAAGAAAAAGCAGCCACACATCCATCAAGCAGACATGCACCAGAAAGTTCACAGGAGATGCATTCAGAACAGCCATGCGAACGAGGGCTGCGGAGAGGGTGCTGGGACTGTCTGCCCAGTTACGGACACAAGTCTAGACTTAAAAAAAAAAAAACCTTTGAAAACAATTTTTTTAAAAGACTAAAAAGTTAGGCTCCTTTTTACAGTCACCATGTACTAGCAATTTCGAACAATGTCAATGATAAAGCCCCTAAAAATCCTTTTCTTGGTCAAAGTTTCAAATAATTGTTATGATTATTGTCAAGTTTTAATTTTAATTTAAAATACAAATTTGCACATTTTTGTTGATTTTGCTTTAGTCAACAATGCTTTTCACATGGAGGTGAACTCTAGTGTTGGAGCTGCCCCGCTCTGCCCAAGGTCCACCAGCACAGCACCCAGCCACAGGCACTCCTTTTAAGTAAGTGCCTGTTGTACCACATGTTCCTTCAGTTAGAGAGTAGACTTGAATTAAAAAATTACAGCAGTGGTTGCAATAATGAAGAAATACAATCTGAGTTATTTCAGTTCCGCCATTCTATGAGGGCTATTGAGCTCCTTTTTCTGCGTAAAAATTTTCAGCTCTGAGGACAACATTTAAAACTCACAAGAATGATTCTCAAAGAAACATAGACATTGCAATTTTCTTGGTGATTTACTACGAAATGAGATTTTTATGACTCTGTAACAAACTTATCTTCAAAACGCTTCCTAACTAGTTACTTACATAGGGGTTGTTGTTTTATATGGAAGAAAATTTTCAAAATTAAAAATATATTTTTAAAGTGTCCTTTCTTAAACTATATACAAAGATGCAGTCACAAATCTGGTATATAACATAAATTTTGACAAAGTCAATGATCAAATTAGAGAAGTCTCAAAAACAGAAACCACATGCTCTTATTCCTTACTGCAACGGAGCAATATTGTACCTTGTTTGCTTTTCAGAAAAAAGAAATTAAACATAGCTGAAAACTATTCATCCGTTTTTTTTCCATTTTTGCACCATAACTGTGTTGAACAGTAGGATGGAGTAAAAACAATCCATGCTTGTGTCAAAATACATTAGGAACACCACTGACTGGAAGTGGCCCCAAACGGGAGACAATCCAAACGTCTACCGGTACGAGAATATAAAGTTGTGGCATAACAACTAGTACATAAACTGACTGCTACTCCACCCAACAACATGGGTAAGTCTCCCAGACATGGTAATGAGCTAATGAAGTCAGAAACAAAAGAATGTTTTTACCCCATTTTTGCAAAGTTCAACAACAGGAAACTTCAATCTGTACTGATGAATCAGAAGTATTGACTGCCCATTGGCAAAATGGGCACAGGAAATGTTCCGTATCTTAATCTGGGCAGCAGTTTCTTGGGCTTATAAACACATATAAATTCTACAGTCAGTCCTTCACTGCATATACACTTTGATTTTTTTAAAGGTCTTCTCTACTGTCTGTATATGCCCATGATTAACTGAAGTTCAAAACATGCAAAATATGCATCCCAGATAACTAGTACTTAAAAATGGTTAGATGTAGTCAAAATGAGCTGACAAATAGTAGTGCTGTGGTTTTTAAATTTCAAAATGTTGCAACCCTTAATGTGACAGTTAGTTTGGTAGAGATTAATGGAAAGAAGTACAGGCAAATACAGAGCAGCAAATGGGTATTAACATTATGCAGAGGATATGAGACCTAAGGGAGTAGATCAGAAAAATAAATGCTGTCCTTTGAAAATGACTGTTTGCTGGCAGGTTGTCAGTAAAGCAATGGTGCCTTGGTGGGCTGCAAGTTTAAATTAGAAAGGACCACATGCCTAGTGCTTTGCAGCGCTGGTGTTCACAAAGTTGCATCCTTGTTCCCCTTAAGAGCTCATCTTTGTCCTTAATGGCGTCTTGCCCTTGGCAGAAAAGACCTGACACATTCCAAGAGCCCCAGGGGTTAATGCTCTTTGCCCAACCACAAAATGAACTTGCCTGGGTTTCATCTGCAAAGATTGCCCCTTCAGCCTATTTTCCTCCAAAATAACACAAAACTGAAGTCAAAAAAATAAAAAAACATATTGAAAAGTAGATACTCACTTCAGGATGGGGATTTCACCCCTGTGTTTGGGGAAAGGGGCTCCCAAGTCAGTCAGAGTTCAAAACTCAGAAAGGAACCTCAATTATCAAAGCAATTAGCAAAGAGGAAGGATCCCAATGACTCACTTCTTTACCAAAGACTTCCTAACCAGAAGTATGTAAACAGTATAGGAGGCTGAAATCTTCCATCCCAGCAAGATAGAAAATAGAGGGCAGGGGGGTAAGAAATTGAGGAAGGAAACATAAAAATATACAAAAAACATAAACATACAGAAAAACATAAAATGTAAAGTAAGCATAAAATATACAAGTAGAGTCATGGGAGAAAGAGAAAGGTGGGTGAAAGGTTTTCTTAGGCTCCGCCAAGGAAGAAATGCCAATCAGCCACAAAATTAGGCAGCACAGAGCTTTACTGGGGTTTGCGCACCCGGGCGAGAATCTCAGGTCCACAGAGCGGGTCGGGGAAGTCCTGCCCAAGCAGGGAATATGGCAGGGTTTTACGCACCAAATTCTGGTTGGCTCTCTTCGTGGGGGCTAGGGACTGGTTTCCTCGAACAAAGTGGCAATCTATCACTGGTGGTTCCCTGGTTTGACGTCAGCTGTCTCTTCCAGGTTGTAGTTCGGCTGCCATTGTGTTCTACCCCGCCCATCCTGACACTGGGCAGATGCTAAGTTGCTTTAGACCACTGCTCTGAGCTGAATGGAAGACAACGAGAAGAGGGCACAATAAGGGGAAGGAAAATGGTCCAATATGCCCCCAACTCCTCTATACCCAAACCCTGTAGGACGGTGATGAGAGTCAAAGGTGTGTTTACTCCCCAACACCTTCAAGAATGGCAAATTCAAAACCCATCTGGTTTTCCCACCAAAAACGGCTGCCTTGAAATCACACGGTTGATTCCCTCTGTAGGGGAACTCACTTTAGGTGTGATTTGGCTCCAGCACCTAAGGTGTCTGGGAAATGTTGGACTCTCGGTTTAACCCTCTGTAGCCTCAGGCTTGGCTGACTACCCAGAACACCAGAATGCTGCACAAAAGTAAACATCATGCCCCCGGCAAGGAGGTTAATGAACGTATAGACTGTGATAACTGCCTGATGTTATCTGTTGACTTAGGAATGCATTGTCCTTTCTGGTGGTCTAGGGACTACCCACCATATGGTTTTACTATTAACCCCCTATACAAAGGGGCTCCTGGGAGGGGTGTGGATTCCTCCTGGCTGGCCACCACTGGGAGCAGCAACTGCTTTGGCCATGCACATAAGTCATGCAACCAGAAAAGACAGTGTTCGTGCTGCCTGTCACTATCAGAACCCATAAGTAGAAACAACGATTGAATCTTTATGGGCACTTTATTCAGATGCCAGCAATCTGAGAGGTGGCAGGTTGCATACCGCAAAAACAGCCTTGACGTCTCATCTTAAGCCAACATTTTTATAAGGAGAAGAAAGGGTAGGTAAGGGGTTTGGGGAAAAGGTTAATCAGATAAGGGTTGCAGTCCTGCTGCAATTTTCCCAGTACTGCTGTATCTGTTGACCAACGATTCTTTTTTATTTTAAGAATGTAATTTTATTTAGAGAATGACAGGTGGCTGGTCAAATTTATGCTTGAGACATTTATCCATATTTAACCAGAGACGCTGCAGAGGCTACTATGCCAGTCAGCTATTCTAAACCCTTTTATGTTAAATATGGATATTTTCCCAATATTACTCTTAAGTCATATCTCACTTATCTTCCTCCTTAGAACTGCACAGGCTTGCTTTAAATAGTTTAAATGCTTGTAATAAACTGCAGAGTTCATTAAGAATAGAGGTACTTTGGTTAATGCTCAAAATGGTGTGGCCAGAAGTAAAGCAAGTGTTATTAAATGTGAATGTAATCTTTATCAACACAAACTGAACTTTTTCTCCTAATAAAAAAGCTAGTCCAATATACAATCTCATTCTATAAAAATATATCACTTCCAAATCACAGTGAAAGGAACTTGAATAATTTACCAATTTTTTTTCTCCTATGTGCCTTAGAGATACCTCACTACAAACTGGTATCAGACCCAACAAAATGACATTTGCAGAATGCAGTATTGCAGTGACAGTACTGAGAATGATTGTTACAAACTCTCTGAATATTAAATGGCTATACCCCAATTATATAGAACATTGTGTAACAGGATGCAGCCAGGGGGGGCCCAAAGAGGGATTTGTACTGGGGTCCGGAACTCAGGATGTCCAGGAAATATTAAAAATACAGGATGTCCTCACCCCCCCACAAGTCTGAACTGGGGGATGGGACAAATGCAGCAGGGCCATTGAGAGTTATTTTGCATATCAACAGTTTTTGCAAATAACCAAAAAAAATGGTTATTTAACGTATCCGTAACTTCTGATTTTATAGATACATTAAGTAGCTGTGGCCATGCTTTGAGCCAGGGAGATGGGAGGGACTTCAACCCAGGATGTAACGGGGAGGCAACTCCCCCTGGTTACAGCACCTGTGTGAGAGCTTGGAGATGATTGGCTCCATACCACGGGCCATGCCCACTACTACTGCCATAGGACTTACTATGGCAGCCCAGAAAAACTGGAAAAAATACCACAATGCTGGCAGGTATAGGCGATTGTGGGAGGAGTTGGGAATCGGGCTGCAGAAGAAGACTCATGCCAGGATTTAAACGCAGGCACGGCAGCCATATGGGTTGGAACCCCACAGTTTTGGGGCTCCCTTTGCCACATGGCTTAGGAAACAGGAAAGCAAGATGTAGCAGTGATGCAGAGCTCTCTCTTAGCAGTTTAGAAGAATGCAAGAGAGACACTGCAGGAAAGTAAGGGGTGAAAGGACTCTTGCTGGTGGGCCATGAGAAGGTGCCATGTAGTCTTGGATTAAGAACTGGAGATCCTGGTGACAGAGCTGATGGTGCTGGGAACCATGGGAGGCTGAGCAGCCAAGCATGGATTATTGGAAGAACCAGAAGCTAGCTGAGCCACAGACTTCTATTTCTTTTCCTGATATACGGTACCCCTGACTGGGCAAAGGGGGGAAGGAACCACTGTGTGTTCATGAGTGTTTTAAGGGACTTTGGGATTTTAACAGAAACATTAAGTCATTACTCTAAGTCTGTATAACTTCTGAATAAATAGTTCCTTTCCTTTTCATCAATCTCTGACATTGAGAACTATAATTCCCTGGTGGAGGGCAAGGCAAACCTAGTACAGGGAGACCCCAGGAGAGGGGAGTCCATTCAGGAATAGTATCTTGCCCCACCCCCCAGGTCTGTTCTGTAACAATTGGTCCAATAACAAAATAGAAAACCACAGCTGGAAATTTATCTCATTCAATGTTCAGGGATAAAGTTACCCATTCTTCCCATTATTTTCTGTAGGTAAGCCCCCTTTTTATATTGAAATCTGTTGGGAATTAAATTCAGGTATTTTTCCAAGCTACCGTATGAAGAGGATGCTGAAGGCGATCACTATACAGCCTAATGCAACATAAGGACTCTTCCAGTCACCAATTCTGGCGCACTTCCAAAATATACCCAACAACCCAGTTTTATTTCTGTCCAGGAGACTGGGTGCCAAGGCTCAGATATAAGTACCGGTACATATAAGCAGCAAGATTAGTCAACGGACTCTGAAAATTGAAAATGGCAGACACAGTGAAGCTGGTGAAGCCCCAGCCACATCACCCTTCCTGTTGATCAACAATTCTTCATCTGCATCACAAACATGGGTTGCAGACCCCCTGGGGCACAAACACTGAACTGCTGTCAACTTCCTGGAGTCTTGAGGTCATGTATTACAGTTCCTGGAATAACAGCTTTCCACATGCATTAATCACTTAAGCTTATCAGCTACAACTGAAGCTATAATCTTTAACTCTTGTGTTCCCCTATCAGTTTCTCCTATTAAAGCTCTTATGAATTTGAGTAAGGCTGTAAGTCAGTTCTTCGGAATCAATCCTGAATTTGGACTTTGGAGCTTTCCCCCAACTCCCTTGTTTCACAAAGACAAAAAAAGCAAAGTACATGTGCCTAAGGGAAATAGACCTCTGTGAGAGTTATGAAACTGACCAGCCAATCAACAAATACATGTAATTTCTCATTCATCTTGCCGAGTTTCATAGGAGAAATCATACATGTCCACACATGTGGGCAGGGTGTCTAAAGGTATATGCTTGGGGTGGGAGGGGAAGGCAGTGTGGGAATAGGGGTACCTCAAACGGGCAAGAGAAAGGAGGAGGAGAAAGATGAGGGTAGAAGTGAAGAAAATATGCCTGATCTAATTCCCTTTATCAAGTTAGCATGTTGTGGAGCGTGATTTTCCAAGATTTCTCTTGGATGGTTGGTTTTTTTGTGGGTCTTCAGTGGTAAAGGAGCTACATTCCTGTAAAAGTTAACAGTGTCAATAGTACAGCCTTAACACAGCTGGGACATGTAAGGAGTTGTCCAGAAATATGACAGGCAAACCTGACAAATGTACCTTGGCACAAAGCTTACTCTTCAGGGGACAATCTAAGTTTCTTGAAAGGCAGGACCAAATTTTCTGCATTTTACAGATTTCAAAATGAACAGAGCTTTAACCTATTCCACCCACACAGTCATTACTCCAGATACATTACAACCATAAAAATTCCATCACTTTACAGATAAATTCACAACAAAAGCAGCTCATATTTGCAAACAATCCTCCAGGGGATATACAAATGTGCTAAAACCCGCACACCATTTCAGCATCATATTAGAAATAATAAGGTTGAGAGCACTCCCAAGATGACGCTCGTGTGATGGGTTTTGGGCTAACAACAGGAATTTTTAATGTCTAACAGCTAAAACAAAAACAAACAAAAAAAACCAGTTGAATAATAAAGTAACCAGATATTGGGAGAGAAAGGCGTATGAATGGAAATGACAGATTCTGAATAGTGCTGACCATAGGTCATATCTGTTTTTATCAACCTTTTTCTGTTACAAGTGTATTGAGAAAAGGGAGACAAAGGTGTATTCATCTCCAGGTACCTATCGGACATTTCTGTGTGTGTCACCTGGCACCCCTAAGAACTCATTCTGCCCTCAGTGAGAGGGCCAGGGGTGAACTAGCAAGGAAAACTCCAGAGACTTAAAATGGACAGAGTTAAGTCAACCCTACCCTCATCTGCTCTCAGGCACTAGAATCAAAGCTCTGTGAGAAACATTCAGGGAGGGTTGCTTTCATTTGTCTGAGAATAGGAGCAGGGCACAAGCCATCCACCATGGCATGAGCACACAGCCCCACACTTGGTTTAAGCTCCGTGGTCAACGTCTTGAAATTCTTGATTTATGAACAAAGGGTGCGCACATTCATTTTCTACTGTGCTTTGCAAATTATGAGGCTGCTCTTGAGTAAGAGTCTGGTTTGTCTCACTGGCTGCTCTTCAAACCTTTCCATCAGCTAACATAGAAATCTGGCTATACATGCCAGATTGTGTCACTGTGAGAAAACCAACAGAAAAGGGCAGAACTCATCAAAAGCTGGCTGGGCATGTGGGAACAGGACATTCTTCAAACAACTAAATCATTACGCAGACAATATTAACAGAAATCCAGCCTCAGAGGACCTCTGGGGGAATTCTCAAATATATCAAAAAGCGCTACATCATCAAAGGAAAAACAGCATGTCTGTAGCAGGAACGAATGGGAGGAAAATTCTAAGGAATCAGTATGATCATGGTTGAACTATGTTCATTGACTAAAGAATATCCATGGAGTTCCTAGAACATGCTAGGCATGTTAGGAATTATTCTTTGACTGCGTTTTGTTTCAGTTCGTAATCTTTATTGATTCTGAGTTAGATGAAATTGCTCAACACTGTATATGAGTAACTCTAGGATTCACAAACTGTTGCTACCCAATGGAACAATTAGAAAATACCCACTGCTTATTTATATTTGCAAATTTAATTGACTTAGCTAAGCTGTATGTGTGTGTTGATAGTATACTTGGAGATTTTTAACTCTTTCTGATTTTAGAAAGTAAGCAGCACCAGTGAAATATATTCATGGAATGACCAAAAAAAGTACGGTTTTCTTTTCTCTTTTAACAAGAACTAGTTACTAAAAACATGCTAGTCCCTGAACAATTTAGAAGAGCTGAAATCAATATACTTTCATGATGCTTTACAAATTCATTTATTCCTAAAAATGGAAGAAAATCATGATTCTAGAATTAGGCAGAATGAGAATAGGTTTATTCTTACATTCAAGTACAGGTAATACAAATGTTAATGTTTTCCATCACAATTTTGTACCTTAGAGCAGGTATTTTAAAAATATAATCTTGCCTAACAGCGAGGTTAGTCTCCTGTTACATAACTGTAGTCCTCAAAATAAAAATGGAAAATACACTGGTCAAATGTGACATTTTCGTGGAAATAACAGAAATACTTTACAAGAAAGTATAACACTCAGAGGCACCATCTGAACAAAACTGAAAGGCAGAACTGGAGGAAAGCCTTGCCATGAAGAGGAGCACAGAGGACTCCCGTCCTGAGTAAGGCAAGGACGAGCAACGTAAGGGAGTAATTCTAGGTTGTCCTAGGGCCCTACCAAATTTAATTTCAGTTATTGAGACAAGCTGAGCCTCTTTTAAGTGGATGAGAATGTTCTTCAGTTTAGTTTTTTTTTTTTAAGCCTCTCCTTAGATAAGTTGAAAGTTTCTCTTCAGACACTCCCCAAAGAGCTTCTCCGTAAGCCTGCGCCACAGATCCCCACCTGGGGCAGGAACCTGGAGAGCAAAGAAATCACAGCTTTGGACTGTTGAAGAAACCCAGCTCTTTACAGCCACACCCAGCAGCAGTCCCAGGGACAGCTCTTTGCACACATCCAGCTCCCACCCCTTCTCCTTTCTCTCCACCTAGTTTTCTGAAAATCTCTTCTTTTGAATCTGTTTGGCCTCCTCTCTTGATTTCTATCCTGAGGGAGAGCAGGAATCCCCTCCCTGGTGCCAATATGACCAGACAAATCACAAGATTAATACCATTTTCAGAATTTCTGCCTTATGAACTTCTAAGAAGGCAAATCAGAATAAAATTATAGGAGGTTCTGAATAAAATCTGGATCTTGGACATACAAGAATCCCACCACTCCTGAGGTTCCATATACAGATTTTCATAATCAAATAGTGGGGAGATGAGGAAACTAAAAACTGATATAACTTATTTTAATCCATGTACACAAAGATGGAAAACAAATTTAGTGACTAAACATTTAGAAGTAGTTTAAATATAGTATGCATCTATAAATACACTGTGTAAGCTACACACGAACATGGGTATAATCAAGGTATGTATAGATAGGCCCAAGGGTTCTAAAGCTATGCATTAAAAATATAAAAATTAAACACAATTTTAACACATAAAATCCTTTTTTAAATATCTATCAGGATAAGGATATATCCCAATATCCTTAATTATATCCTCATTCTCCCTATTAGTCTGAAAGAAATTATCCCTCAGGAAGCACATAACCATGATTTTTGAAAAGCATAAGTCAGGTAATGTTAAAAAAATAAGTTTTCAGCTCCTTAGCACGTTCCCCAAATAAGTGCTATGCATTTGTAACAACAGCAACAGTGTGAGAGGCACCGTGCTGGGTGCTCTCCATGCACTGTCCTAACTCAGCTTCCTAGGGTTTGTGTGCAACCTTGGTCAATCACGGGCAACTCTGATGACTGAGGTCCTGCTCTGGAAAACATTTCATGAGATAATGGATACAGACAGCATCTTAATTCTAATGTCTAGTGCTGGACATAATGAATGGAAATTATTATTGCTAAACATCATACCAACACTGCAAGGTGGGCCATTCTCACTCTGGGAAAAGTAAGAGTATAACATACAAGTAACTTGCCAGTGAAATGACTAAGTAATTGTGGCCTACAAAACAACTAGCACAGAGATAACAAAGTGCTTAATCAGCAAACTGAGCACACAATACTAATGAGTCTTAAGTAAAAAATTAACATACCCCTATATTCATAGCAGCGCTATTTACAATAGCCAACATCTAGAAACAGTGTAAGTGCCCGTCAGTAGTAGAGTGTATAAAAAAGCTGTGGTTCATTTATACAATGGAATACTAAGCACCAGTAAAAAAGAAGAAATTCTTACCTTTTAGGACAACACATATGGAACTGGAGACTATTATGCTAAGCGAAACAAGCCAGTCAGTGAAAAACAAATACCACATGATCTGACTTATATGTGGAATCTAATGAACATAATAAACTAATGAACAAAACAGAAACAGAAGCACAGATGCATGGAACAGATTGTCAGCTGCCAGAGAGGAGAGGGGATTGGATGAAAGATGGTGAAGGGCTTAATCAAAGAATATTTATTTATGCATCACCTGTGGACCGGGACAACAATATGGACATTGACTGAGGGATGGGAGAGGGCGGGGCTGGGTGGAGGTGAGAAAAGGAAGAAAGAACAGGGACAACTGTAATAGCATAAATAATAAATAAGTAAGTAAGTAAGTAAATAAATAAATAAATAATCAAGCCAATTCAGGCTAATAAAAAAAGTAATGTATTAACTCTTCTCAGTTAATGTATTTAATTTTGAAGCAGCTTTACAAAACTTTAAACTCACATAGGTAGCTATAAATCAACCAAAACTACTTCCAGTACAAATATTAATAAATATAACTTAAAGTCCAAGACATAAAATAACCTTCTTTCTGAATTTAAAGGCATGCTTAGAACCAACCCACAACTGATCAATCACTACAAGTATTTTAAATCATTAGCATAAATTTATTTTTGCACTTTTATTTAAAAAAAAATGACATATAAAATGAACAATACACAAAAAAGCCAACATGCACCCTGATTAAACTGATTAATAGTACACCTGTGTACTATTGATCACCTGCTTTCTCTTTGACTCAGCTATTAGTTTTCACCTTTCTTAGATATAGTCTGTGAAATACAAATAAATATAAAATTCATTTTCATTAGAAAGCAGTCCAAAAAATTTTTGTCACTTAAAATTTGAGCTCAACAACATCTGTGCAATTACAGAATATATCTTGTAAGAATAACAGTCATGTATCATAAATACATACCAGCAGCACAACATGAAAATCATTAAATTTTATTTAATTATGATTTACTCTCTGAAATGCACATCGTCCAGCTTATAATTAATCATAATTATTCAACCCCACAGCATAGTACCACAAAGCATCCAGAGGATTAGGAAACAGACAGCCTTATTTTTTTCTGCCTATTATAATAGAAAGAAAAGTCAGACAATACGGCACCACAGGAAAAGGGCAAACAAATTCATTTCCTATAGGAAAAAAAAAAACATTTAAAAACAGTTTTCAGTCCAATATTCTCCAGGGATCAGTTACCAAGTTTCTGGAGTTCCAGGTTTATGGAAGAAACCATTTCAGATCAATGTGCAAAAACCATTTTGCATCCTTTTCCAGAAGCTTTGTTAATTTTTATTTTAAATATGCTTTATGTTATATCATTGTATCACAAGCTGCAAATTTATAATGTCAAGCTCCACTGGTCAGCAGAGTCTTTTATGAACAAATTCATACAAGTTACTAAAACTACAGCAATTGCTAAGAATATACTACAAGGCCACCCTCACAGGAAAAGTATATAAACACAGAAAAGTAAGAATATGCACACTTGCTCACACATACTGGTGTGTGTGTGTTTGCATGCTGGCTCTAGCTTTCAGAGGCAGAGAGCTAAATTTGGAGGAAAGAAAAAAATTATGTTTCTTCATGGAAACAGTGCTCCTGGTATTTAAAGTCAACCAACATTAAGTCATTTGAGTCCATGGCCTCTCTCTCCTTTGGCTCCACTGCCTGGGACAGAGGACGTACTCTCTCAGACGGAAATGCAGGAGCCGCTGAAATTACTTCAGAACTGGCTCTGATGGAGACAGTAAGAGCTGAAGCTATGGGGACAGCAAACTTCAGAACATCATGTTCTCTGACAATGGGTAGTCAGAAGACAGAGAAAAGGTAACAAAAAACTATAAAGTTCAAAGAAAATCAGAGCATTTAATAACAGATTATCTAATTGTACCCACATCGTTTCTTTCCTTAAATCATACTCAAAATATAATATCTAATATATATTTAAAACATTTTGCCCTGGCTGGTGTGGCTCAGGAGATTGAGTGCCAGCCTGCGAACCAAAGGGTCGCCTGTTCGATTCCCAGTCAGGGCACATGCCTGGGTTGCAGGGCCAGGTCCCCAGCAGGGAGCATGCAAGAGGCAACCACACATTGATGTCTCTCTCTGTTTTTCCTTCCCTTCCCCCTCTCTAAAAATAAATAAATAAAATCTTTAAAACAAACATTTTAATACCAGTTGACATTTTTACATAAATTTTTAAAAACAAGTTTTTTTAAATACAGAGTCTGGCAGAAGTAATACATGCTTGAGTGTGATTGGTAGGTAATGATATGTGTGTAATAATTCATAGTTTTCATTTGAACATTCCACCTAAAATGCCATATGGTATGCTTGAGTGTGGTATTGTTATGTCACAGTTACATGCTTATGATTTTGTAATAAAAGATTTTGTAATAAAAAAGGGACATTACTTGTGGGGGACCATGTATATTTCAATTTGTCTATAAATAACTTAGTACTCTGACTCAATAGACCACAATCAACTAACTGTTTTACACACAGAGAAGGGAATAGTACCAGTTTTGTAAATTTAAACTCAGAAAAGAGACAGCTACCCTGAAAGAATAAAGGGCTATATTCCAGGGACACAGAGAACCTGAGGAAATCAAAATCATGTATCTTTAAATTTTTATTTTTAACTTTTTTTATTTCTTAGTTTGGATAAAACTGTGAAATCAAATTTAAAAGAAACACAATTTAGTTTGAAATTTTTTAAAAAAGGAAAACATTTTAAAGTTTTAGCTATGGCCTCTGTCAAAATATTGGTACTCACCTACATTCTCTGCTGCAAAAAGTCTGTCACAACAAAGGATCCTCAAAATGGACCTTTGTACCCCATAACCCAAGGGCTTTCAGAAAAAAGAAGCACAACTCTTGTATCACCTCCTCTTAAATTCTGATTTCCTACTCTTTATTTTAAAATGTTAAGAACTTAACAATTATATTGACTTATTAAGCATTCAATGGTGATTCAATAACAATGACCTATGAACAAAGAACGTGAATAAAATCCTAAGCCTTTAGACCTAAGACCTGCCCACATTATAGAATGCACAAATGTCCAAGCTCTTCAGAAATTCTTGGCTTTGTCTGAAAATTCAGAAACATCTTTAAAAATTGATATACTTTCATTTTCCACCCCACTAAAAATAGCTTTTCTCAACTCCTGCACCAGTTGAGGCCAGCATGTGAGAACACATCCAAAACAGGGACAAAATAAGTCACAATTAGCGTAGAAATGAGAAAGTAAAAACTCAGAAAAGGAAGAATACAACTCTGGTAAATGCCCGTGATCCCATTTTAAAAGAAAATGGACCCAAAAAAGAACAGAGCCAAAATGAACCAAATGTATGTTTAAATCAACAAAGAGATGAGACAGTTTAAAACATGACATTTCAAAATTTCAAATGTCTTTTCAGCTACATTATCACCCTAACTGACTACTTTCAATTGGATCTCAATAAAACTGACTTCTTTATGCCAAAGATTGCGTCATTTTCACCTATTCAACATTTTGTCTGGCAGAGGCATTCACTTTCTAGCCCACTTGCACCACACACACCTCTCCCTCCTTCCTCAGTGACTGGGCACGTACCTCGATGCCAGGGCAGTATTTAAGGTGAACCACCGGCCACCACTCTCTTATCAGTCCTGTAACTTGAGAAATAGAAGCTTCCTCTCTTCCTCCATTTCACTGTCTAAAACAGGAGGAGAACGCATTTTGCAAACAAAATCTTTTATAGAACCCTCATACAAAAACAAACTTAAATCAACATTAGCATAAATTTGTCCTTTAATTTGGAATGTACCTAATTTATTAAAAAGACAATCAAAGAAAACGATGGGGCTATTTGATGAATTAAACAGCAAAATGAAATTGGGACTGAGTATATCAACCTCGAAATCTAATTTGTTTCGTGTATTTCTGTTCTGCTTGCACATTATCAGCTTAAAACTTTTACAAATAAAACTTCCAATTACAGGACACTTTAATTAAACAGATTCAAAAGCTTGACAGATAAGTGGGAAATTTCTGATTCAAAGCTGAATCACTAACAGTAAACCAACTCTCATTCCTTCTGAAAACTACAAGAGCTGAGAAGCACTCAAATCTTAGAAGTGGGGGGAGGGGGGTGGGAAACTCACATCACCATTTGCCATGAACATTCTCAACACACCAACAAGAAATCTTTGAGCAAATACGGCAGGTGGAGAATGCTCTACTCTAAGGTTTGCCCAAAAGACGAATTCATCTAGCAAGACACACTGAAGAATCCGTAGTTTCCAACATTTCACACTAGAGGCATGACATATTTGTACACTCTTAGCAGCTCTAGAACACATTGAGGACCCGACACCTCACTCCACACTACGAGCTGAAATGAAGAGCCCTCTATCTTCACACCTCTACACACAAACTTTATATTAACCTTTATTTGAACACTCTACATTCTAAAGAAGCATGCATAATGTTTGTGTTCTCTTGAAGTTTTTGTGACAGGCTATTACAATAAGGACAAATATAGTCATATTGTACACAGATTTAAATTTTTTAATGTCAGATTTTTCTCTTCTTTACTTACTTCATGGTATGAACCTAAATATATCTTAATTTAAAATGCATGTTGATAAAAGCAGTATCCAACCCACAGTGCACAGTGAAGAGAGTTCTGAATCAATACATGAATCTCAATCATTTATTTATTCATTATTTAATTTCCACACATTTCATAAAATTCAGTAGAAGAACCAGATTCTTCAAAAGGTGGCCATTCCTACACTTACTTCAGTTAGAGAATTTTACTTTACCCCAAACTCATATTCTATCTGACCACATTCCTTGCTGAAAACTCAGAGAATAGAACAACTCCAACAGGGCGACATTACACATTTATTAGAGACATATGGAAGGAAAGATACATTATAGAACTTAATTTGGAAAACACTCCAGAAACAAAAACCCAAGATCATCACTTATTCTCAAGAACTTCATTTTTTCAGATTTATATATGCTTTCCATAATTTGTATATAAATATCTATTTTAAGTTTGCAGGCTATTGCTGTTTTAAATTAAAAACCAAAGCCTCCAGATATCATGAATTAAGTATGGAGATATCAAATAACAAAATTATATGTTTGGAAGGAAATTATGTTTCCTTCTTTGAAATTTCTGAAAATAATTCTACATTATAACTTCTACCTCCAAAGCTAGTCATTTTAAATTGTCACAAGAAGAGCCCTGGATAGTGTAGCTAAGTGGATTGAGCACTGGACTGCAAACCAAAGGGTCGCTGGTTCCATTCCCAGTCTAGGGTACACGCCTAGGTTGTGGGCCAGGTCCCCAGTGGGGGGCACGTGAGAGGCAACCACACATTGATGTTTCTCTCCCTCTCTCTCTCTCTCCCTTCCTCTTTCTCTAAAATTAAAATAAAAATAAAATATTTTTTAAAAATTGTCACAAAAAGATAAGCTACAGCCCTGGCTGGTGTGGGCTGGTGTGGCTCAGTGGATTAAGGGCCAGCCTGCGAACCGAAAGGTCACCGGTTTGATTCCACACTGTGGCACATGCCTGGGTTGCGGGCCAGTTGATGTTTGTGTGTCTCTCTCTTCCCCCTCCCCCTCTCCGAAAATAAATAAATAAAATCTTTAAAAAAAAAAAGATTAACTAGAAGAGAGTATTTTTCCCTCTTCTGTGGTTGAGTGAGAAGTCACTTACGAGATAAAAATGAGTTTGTATCTGTAAAGAAGATAGTGATTATAATTAGCCCCATCGGAATACATAAAAATAAATAAATTATGGTGAATAAACTATTGGATAAACTTCAGTCAGCTACTTAGTTTCCTTTACCCACCCCCAAAAAAGCTTTTTGAGAAACAAGATCATTTTGCTAGACAAAATAACGCATGACAGGACAGCACTGGCTGGGTTGTGACTTTTACACACAGGGCGTACTCCACACTAGTTTTATTTCTTATAACCCTCCAAAATGATCACTGAGGAGTGTAAATGAGCTTTTCAGTAACTTTTTTTCATTTATTTCCTTTTTTCCTGACAAATGGACTGGTGGTAGTCTTCTTCTGGCCCTTCAACCATGTGTGAGAGTTTAAGAGTTTGCTGGTCATATGTGAAACTTGTGTTTCTGCCCCTTAAGGCAGAGTAAGAAAAATGATAGAACAGCAAAAAATCTACCCCGAGAGTTCTCTACCAAAACACAGAAGCATATGGGGATGTAAGTTGGGCTTCAACAGCCCAGAAGTGAAAACTGACACTTTCACGCACCGTGTGGCTAACACATACAGTAGGAGCCACGGAACACCACCGGGGGCTGCTCCCACCCGCACAGGAACTGCGTTTCCCCACGTCTGACAACATGTATTTATAGCAGACCTGGTTTCTCCAGGCATGACTACTGATACACACCAGAGATGCATTATTTAACAGTGCTACTAAACCAAAATGGGAATTTTCTACGCATCTTTTAATGGGCTATGAAACTTTTTCCCTTAACTAATTATGTTCAGCTTTAAATAACTTAAAACCTTCAACTTTAATCAAAAACAAGGCATTTGAATTTAAAACCTCTGGGACAAGAGTGTTTTACCATCTTAATAAAACAAGGGTTAAAAGGAAAACTAAAAGACCACACTTCCCATAGTTAACCAAAAGGGACCAGAAAAAACCTCAAATGGGCACATCTTAGCAACACTAATAACCCAGCCCACTCTTCAACCCCAGATCCCTGCTCAATCTCCTCCGTAAAGGCCTGCTGACAACCTCGGCCCAAATCCAAGTGTCCTTCTTGCCCTGCCGGACACACAGTGGCCCACAGAACTCGCCCCAAGCCATGTGCTCACTGCTATTGTGACAGCTCTGATCTCTGGGCTGCAAAGATGCATGAGTGCCCTGAAGGGTTACACTGCAGAGCTCACAGTGCTTGGCAGTGTGCACCCACTGAGAGTCCACGAAGGCCTCACTGTGCTCTTTTAAATTTGGGAAGTGGTTCATGTTCATGTGATATTCTATTAGTTCCTAGAGGCTCCTAATGACTCTTAAGGGTAGGGCACCAGGAATCACTGTTCTCACATAACAACATTAGGCAAATGAAGATCAGAAAGGAGCTTGAAGACCACATTACCAGCACACTTGTTGGTGTAAGCCTTGGTTACTACTGAAACCCAGGTGAGGGAAGAGTCCCTTTCCAGGTGCACACACATAACAGGTATCTGGGCTTGTGATGGTGCTTTGGTCTAATATCCAAGCTGACGCTAGAGAAATCCAAGCTTAGCTATTTCCCCTTAATGAGACTTGAATAAGGGTAGGGAGAGGCTTAACTTCAAATCTCAAAAACAGTGAGGAGATTCAAAGTAAGATTAAGTCAACTTGGCCAGAACCCTATCTTAATTTGGGGATAAATTCTTAAACCTAAATTAGGACATGTGGCTAGGACCTTGTCTATTCAACATCATCTTTTTAGAACTCTTAAAACTGCCCAGCAATGGAACACACTGTTCTTGGTTTGGTTGCCTAAAACATTTTCCCACTGGCCTATGCTGAAGGATCATTAACAGACCCATCACATACACATTTAAAAGAAGACATGTATCTTAGATCCAAGAAAAATAACCAGGGGGGAAAGACATGTAAACATCGGAACTACATTCAGCAAGATGCTGACACAGGGGAGCCAGGAGTGGGGTCTGAGGGGAGAGCAGACACAAACCTCCTCTGAAGGCTCCTTCTCAGACATGTCATTGAGTGGGGTGGCAGGTGCACTGGCAACCCTTCTGAGATCTCCCCCCTTCCCCTTGTGTGTGATTCCTTCCTTTCTCCTCCTCCTCTCAGTGTGGGGGACGTGTCTTCTCTGTCTCTATCTCTCGTACTCTCATCATCTCTATGACAATAATGCTTGTCCTTTTTAATCTTTCTTTCCAGGAAGAACAGGGTAAGGAAACAGAAACAGAGCAAAATACTTAGGCATTATTCTGTGATTAACTTGTAACTCTTCACTTGGTAGTACGGACTCTCTGCAAACACTCACAGAGTGCGCATTATATATATTATGACTAAAATATAAAATCAAGAAGAAAATTCTAACTGGTTTGAGGGCTCTAACTTAGATTTAGATATAAACATCTGAAAATTAGCCAAGAAAATGACAAAACACTTGAGAAGAACACGGTTCTGGTCCTCACATATAACACATTTGTGCTTACTTATAATTTCAAGAAGCTTTCAAACCTTCTTTCTAACCACATCCAAAAACAGCACTGACTGGAAGTACACATTCAAACACAGACGTCGTAACTAATGTAATCCCCACGTGAGCCCACTTACAAAGCCTACGCAATCACGTCCAAGGCTCTCTACGTGTTGCCTTCCATGGGCCATATTTTTATAAAACTCCACCTTCGAGGCCACTCTTTTGAATTATTTTGATCTGCAATACCTTGTATTATGCACCAAATTGTGTTTCTCCCCCAAAAATATAGGTTGAAGCCCCAGTACCTCAGAACATGACTGACGTTAGTTGGAGCCAAGAACTTTACGGAGGTAATTAGATTAAAGTGAGGTCACAGGTGTGGACCCTAATTCAGTATGACTGGTATCCTTCTAAAAGGGGGAAACTTGAACACAGAGACAGACACAGAAGGAAAAATAATGGGAAGACACACAGAGAGAACACCATGTGAAGAAATGGAGAACTGGAGTGACGTATCTACAAGCCAAGGAACACATAGGGCCACCAGAAGCTGAAAAGAGGTGCAGAGTAATCCTCTCTAGAGAACTTCAGAGGGAGTAAGACCCTGACAACACCCTGATTGCAGACTTCTGCCCTCCATAATCGTGAGACAATGAATTTCTGTTGTTAGGCCACCCAGTTTTTGGTCCTTTGGTTTGGCATCCCTACAAAACTAACAGGACATCTATGAGGACTTTGAAGGTGTTTTTTAAGTTTCACGTGGGAAATAAGATCATTGATTTCAGAAGGAAATGAGGGACACATACCAGCCAGCTCTCCACCTGGGCATAACCCACCTTTCAATCTGAAACCCAGACAGGACAGGGTATAGGAGCTCACATGCCCTGCCCTCAAGTGCCCAACTGTCCAGGTGCTGGCACAACCAAAATTAAGCATCACTGAATACAGAGTCCATGCTCCTTGGGGATGATTTCCAAACTCCAGTGCCTTTTTTCCCCAACTCTTCCCTTTCCTCAAGAGGTACTGTGTGGTGCTGCGTGGGAGTTCACATAAATTTGCATAGAGTAATGAGGCGATGGGATCATATATTCTTGTGTACTGAACTCAAGTGCATACTCCGATGCATCTTTGCTACATATAGGACGTACAAGGAGCTCGAGCACCAGGCACTGGTGTTTTCTTTCCATATTAAGTAAAACTTGATTGGGAAACTTGTCATATATTAATTCAGTAATATTTACTGAACACCTGCAATGATTTAGGGCAGGGGTTGGCAAACTCTTCTTGTAAAGCCAGACAGTAGGTATTTGAAGCTTTGCAAGCCATTTAGCCACTGTCACTGCTACTCCACAATGACAGCCGCCACAAGGAGTGCCTGAAGGAATAGGGGTGGGGAGGGACGTGTGATTTGGCATAAGGGCCATAAGTCCACTAACCCGATTTAAATGAGGGGGGTATACGGAGCCCTGCCCAAAAGAGGCCTGGGAGACAGGGTGCTCGGGGGAGGGGGGCCTACCAGCATCCTAAACGTATGATCTGGGCAAAGGAGACAGTGAGAAACTGGAGGTCAATAAAAACAAGCTGAAAGGGGAGGGAAAAATGAACAGCCAGAAGGAAAAATGCATCACAGATGGTAGGGTTCACAAGCCAACATTCAAGGTCACAGGTGACACTAATATTATTTAACTATATATTTCAAATATAATTTTTTTAAATCCCTGAGAAAGCCAAGAGACCTACAAATGGGTAAAAGAACAGGTCTTTAAACCCTGCTCCGAAAGGGGGGGAGAGGGTGTGAAACCCCTCCCTCAGCACGGCTCTACCAGCCACCTCCTATCACAGAGTTATGAGGTGAGAGTACAGACCCCGCAGGCCAGTGGGGCGCGAAGCCCCCCGGGCAGGAGCACGTGCCCCGCGCACCCACGCACTGTGCACGTCTATTTTAACAAGCCTGCGTGGGATTCACTGCCCCTGACGCTCGCATTAAACATTTTCAGTATCTTTTAGCAGTTTGATAAAACCTGTTAAAATTAAATTCCGACCACAAGGCACTCATCCACACCTTACGAGGCAAAGGTTATACTAATGTGATCTCTCTTTACAGCCCTTGCCCAAAACCAGAGGAAGTCTTTCAGTCTGTGTGTACAAAAGTACTAATCCAAAAGCACAAAGGGGGATTCCCCTCCTTAATTTACACACACACACAGAGACACACACACAGACACACGAGTTAGAGTCAGTGAGTACAGACACGGCAGTATGTTTGCTCTGCTGCTCAGAGCGTCTCCTTACCATGGCCCCAGAAAGGAAACTGCCCTGACCTGCTGGAGGAAAGCCTTCAGAGGGCCCAGCCACCCTTTCTCACTCATGTACACAGAGACTGATTATTGGGGACCCTTTAACGAGACCGCCCAGTAGCTCGAATGTCTGAGATAAAACACCTCGTCTGGTTGCCATGCCCCCTATTTAGTGACTTGTTTAAAACAACAAACACCAAAATATTCAATACCCTCAGCTTTCACTAGGTGATTTTAAGACTATTTTATGAATAACTTGTCATTTTCCTAAGGTCAATAGTCCATAGTGCTTATTTATTCACTAAGCAAATACTACAGGTAGAGGATGTTTATTTAAATACTTTATTTAAATAGAGTATGTTTAGTATGTAGATATTTAGTTAAGTATCTAATGTGTGAGATTAAATACATGAGGGTACATGCAGCTGCCCCCACTGTGGTCAGCTGAACTTGGTCTGTACTCCATAGATAAATGAGCAGCCAGCTCCTACCTAAGCTACCTAAACACATAGCCCATCGAACTACAAGAGTGTGGGGAGAGAAAAGATGGGACAGATCTAAAATGGCAGTCACAGCAATGATAATTCAAGATTTTAGAAAATAAAAATACTTCCATTCCTTATGCCGGTCCCCAATCACCAAAACTGGAAAAATAAACTCCCTCCTCCATACATTTCCAGGTCTTGTTTGGCTTCGTAAAGGTCTGACCCATGGCCACACCGCCCTGACCAAGGCTGTCCTCGGCCCCACTGGCAGCAGCTGCTCCCTCCTATGTCCTGGTTCCCAACCTCCAACTGCATGACCAGCCACAGGCACCGGCCCAGCCTGGGCACCTCTGTACACACGTAGGCTCTCTCTGCAAGACTGCACGAGGGGAAGCGTGCACATGCGTGTGCACACACCCAGTGATTTCTGGGAGCCATTATCTTTGTTTCCCAAAATACAAATCGACAAGTTTTCATAACTGCCTGAATAACCCCTGAGGCAAGACGTCCATGTGACCAACTTCCCCTGCTGCCCTCCAACAATCAGTCCAACATGTTTTCTTCTAAGTTTGGCACAAACACACAATTACATATGGCCTGAAAAGGTCACTGATGCCAAGACAAGCACAATGATCAGAGTAAGGGGAGCAGCAAGACACAAGTGTGAAGAGAACATTCCCATACCAGGAGTCAGCCTCACCTTTAGGAGGGGATGGATGGTGGCATTAGGGTTCTGGGCGCCTCAGTCTCTATTTGCAGGGTGCCAGTGAAGGGCCTGACCATCCCCCAGTGTCTGCTCAGGTAGCTGACACCTACAGCATCACAGGAATTGCCAAAACAGAGAGCAAATCCTACTGCTCTGACTTCACGTAGCACAGAACTGGTACTTGGCTTGAAAGGGTCAGGCACTTACACTTATTTAAACATCAATGACAGACTTAAAAATTCACAATGCAGTCAGCTAAAAAAGAAAACAAGCACATCTATTAAGACCACAGCAACTGGCTATTTACTGACTTGACTTATTCCACTCCGTGGGTCAACTCTTGCCCCCAATTGCCCACACCCAGAATCTAACTCCATAATCTGTGCCAAAGAGCCATCACAGCCAACACATCCGTTAGGAGGCTGAGGGGCTGCTGTCCCTGTAAGTGCTTTAGGCTTACTCAACATGAAGAAATTACCTTTGGCTTTACAGGGCTGACACAAAACTTACAGGAAACAAAAGGAAGTAAGTGGGATATGCACCATTTGACACCGATAATCACAGATAATGCCGCCAACACCAGCTTCTGTGGCTTTTACACCAGGTAAAAAACTCAGAAATGCTGCTTCTAATTTAGAGAGAAATTAGAAACGGGTTAGGTAAAGGTATACATTTTGAAAATAAGAACATTATGCAGTTAAAAGCTAATGATAATGATTATACACAAATATAAATTGTTGGTATGGTAGCATAGAGTTCTAGGAAATAAACCTATCAAGCTGTAATATCAAAACATTTATAATATTTATACTGGTTCAAATATAAGGAGACAATTATAATTTTGATTATGATTTTTTTAAAGGATTGTTTGAGCATCTTTTTACTTCCTATTAAATCTAAATGGTGCCCTGGCTGGGTGGCTCAGTTGGTTGGAGCATCATCTCATATACCAAAAAGGTTTTGGGTTTGATCCCTGGTCAGGCCACATACCTAGGTTGTGGGTTCAATCCTGTCAGAGTGCGTACACAAGGCAACTGCTCTCACGCCAATGTTTTTTTCTCTTTTTCTCTTTCTCTCCCCTCATCTATCTCTGAAATCAATGAACACATCCTTGGGTGGGGATTAAAAAAAATCTACATGCTGACTAGAGCCCTGTAGCCAGAGACAACTCAAGAAAGAACCCAGGCAGCAGTGGAGTTCTAACAGGGGAGCCCAACTTGTTAGCCAAACAACTGGGCAGAACAGAACGGTCATCCCAAGAAGTTCTCCTGAGTTGGAGGCTACAGTTTCAAGATTTTGAATAACAGGTTACAACTCTGTGTGTTGACCCTCAATTCCATTCTCAGAGCATTTGCCTGTCTCGTTCCAGCTCTAGTTCTGTGACCAATCCCTTTCTAATTAAAAAGGTAGTGTTTAACAGCTGGGCAACCAAAAACTACAAAATGCTAAGTGGTGTTGGTAGACAAAACTCTCCCTAAAAGAAGCAGAACAGGAAGATCACGGAGAACAGAAAGTGCTGTGGGAAGAACAATGGGAATGTGTCCAAAGCATCTTGTTTTAGAACCAAAAAAAAAAAAAAAAACACAAAAAACCCAATAAATAGGGGAGTTGTAGGAAATTATCTCCTGATTACTAAGGAGCTGTTAACAGATGAAGTCAATCTGTATCTGCTAATGTAGAAACACATCCAAGAGACACTGGCACAACAGTGAGCACAGCAGAAAACACGTGTACGTGGGAGGGTGTGTTTGAAACGTTCATATATGTACAGAGACTTCCAGCAGGATGCCCCCCCCCAAAAAAAGATAATTGTGTTTTCCTTCCACAGGAGGGAAGGGGTGTGGCATTTAGGGCATTTTTATTTATTTTCTACTTTACATACTTCCCTTTCCATGAGCATGAACTACATTTGCAATTTTAAAAAAACAGGTTTTAAAGGAACAGAAAGATTTGAGAGCAGAGAAGTACAAGGACTGTAAGACTTGTTCTGTTTAAAAAGAAGAAACAAAACAAGGCTGAAGGTCTCCTCACATGCACAGTGAGTACTAAACAAAAACACTCCAAATGTAACTCAGAAAAGCTTTGTTTTTACAGATATGCCCATATCTGTAATATAAAAAATAGTAAATATAGTTGGTGCTTTCAAGTATATTACAAATAGAAAGAAAGCCACAAAATATCATATGCAGAATTGGGAGCCTTTCGATTTGTTGGGTGATTTCTACTTCAGATGGAAGCTGTAGTGTTGGTAACGAAAGGCTTCAGAAAGGAAAGAGGTGACATCCTGGATATGAAAGGGGTGAGGGCCATGCTGAGATGGTATTTCTGAAGCAACACACACAACACTGCTTCAATGTCCAACACCTGCTTAAAGACCATGTTCCTCCATTAGGTTCCCAGGTAGTAACTCCTAACTGTAGTTCCGGAGAGCTCAGATACCCTGACAATGTCCCAATTTAAAACTCTGCTCCTAAAAGGAGAACTGAGGCCCACAGCTGTGATGTGATTTGCTCAAGCTTAAGTGTCACGGACTAAATAAAGGCTTCTCCCTCACGGGTGCTTGTATTCGACCACATTGCTCATATTCATTACATTCGTAGAAAAAATGCTAAAGGCACACACAGTATTTCAAGTTGTACCTAGAAAGTATTAGTAAGTTCATTTCCACCAAGGTTAGCTCTGGACTACCTTTGTGAGTGAGAGGCCCTGAGCACGATGGTTACGCTTGGGCACTGGGGCCAGACAGTGGACATGAGTCCTGACTCTTTCTTTTCCCAACACACAAAGTTATTAACCCTTTCTAACTGTTCCTAGTGACCTCAGTGGTAAACTGAGGCTAACAGTGGTTAGGAGTCCCCCAGCTTTGACAGTGTTGTTAAAAGGAACAAGATAACAAAGCACTTAGAACAGTACCTGGTACAGAGCCAAGGCTCAAAATTACATCACCTATTATCCTAAACACATCCATCAAGTCTGCTACACTATTCATTCCTTGAGGTCAGTCAACCAAGATGTAGGCAATGGTAGATATATTTGTTTTCATTCTTTTTTCTATCAATTCAATTGTAAAGTATGGTGTGGAAAGGAAAACAAATGTGTGACACCTGCTGGACTGTACCAGCTGCTGTGCTGGGCTTTTATAAATACAACTTAACAATCTTCACATGAGCTGTGTGAGTAGACAGATCAGTGGACCAAGTCTGGGGAGCTTCTGGAACTACCCAAGGTCACTGATGTGACAGCAAGCGGCAAAGTGGAGTCTGAAGCCCAGATGTGATGGGTACAGAGTCTATGCGCACCCACACCACATCACAGTCCATCGGTTTGATTCTACTGATGATAAGAGTTCATTTTCTTAGTTTAATTGTTCTTCTTTAAAAAAATTTTAAAACTCCAATGATTTTTCTTACTCTGCCTGAATGATAACCTAAGCCTCTGCATGTGTTAAAGGCCTTCAACAGCTTAACCCAAACCAACGAACAGCCCTAGGTCCCTAGACATCCACATACAATCCCTCCGCACCACTCCCCTGGAACGGGCGCCTCCATATCTCAGTTGTCCCAGGTCTGCCTCAGCCTGCACTGCATTCCACGGGGGCCCACTCCTCCATCAGCGCCCGTGGCCAACACCTCCTTTCCTCGTGACCTTTGGTGGTGGTCCAACTCCTCTGACGCTCATTCCCTGCTGGTACTGTATCCAATGTCACCACCCAGTCTGTGGAGGCTGCTGGTGAGAGGCTTTGAAAGCTTGAGACAAATAACTGCGACAGTTACTGCACAAGTGCATCTGCGAGGCAGAGTACAAAATAAAAATCCCACCAAGGGTCAAAGGAATAGTGATGCTGAAAATAAAGTGCCAGCTCCCATCAAGCCTAATGTTGTCAACCAATTAGCAGAATAAATTGCCTTACTTCATAATGGGGTATGTCTGTGTTAATTCGCCTACATGCTAGAGTAGAGGATTAGTACATAAAGAAAAGGTGGGCAGGTTGGCATGGCGGCTGTGATGGGCAGGCGGGGGTAGGAGCGGCAAGGCAGGGTTTGGAAAAAGTGTGTTAAACATGAAAACTGAGGGTGGAAGAATTTTGCAGTTGCTCATATTATAAAAACCTATTAGACAAATGTTTGCCTAGCCTTCTCACATTAAAAACCCTATATTATGCAGTAAGAAAGCTGAAAGTAAGGCATGAAACCTGAAAGAAAGGTACTTAAGATCAAAACAAAGTCTGGGGAACATTTTGTAAAGTATAGGATTGTCGAGCCACTATGCAGTACACCGGAAACTAATACAAAATAATATTAAATGTCAATTGTAGTTGAAAAATAATTTTTTTCAAAATCAAGATAAAGTCTAAGACACAAGTTACAGAAATTATATAGAAACACACCTAATTGTATAGTGCACCCTTCTGTAAAAATTCAATAGTTAAATGTTCCAGTTTTGTGCCACCTCCCTTCCAGAAACCAAAACATGAAATAAACCTGTTAGCAAGGATTCATTCAGGTGCCATGAGCAAGTTTCTTGCGAGAGAGACAAAATAATCCACATGCCTTTATTTGCACGCACTTTCCATTCCTTTCAAAAACAAAGATGAAGCCAGAGCAACCTTTCTCCCAATAACTTTTATTTTTATGTCTCATAAGTATCCAAGCAATAAAAAAGAACTCACTATCAAAGGCCTGCCACAGAGTTTTTGGAAGTTCCACAATTAGGCATCCACTGCCCTTTAGTTCACCCCCATCCACAAGTGCTCATGTGTAACAGGCCTTGCAGTAGAGACCAGCCACCAGTACTCTGAGAATTTCCCAACCGTGTATTTGAATTCACAATACTTTGTCACTGGGGGTTTCTGCCTTCAGTAAACATGTGCTTTGTTCTCACAAGTGCCCCTCGCACCTGCCAACTGAAAAGCCACACACACCTCTGCTGCACGGTGGTGCTGCCCTCTAGTGGATGCTGCCAGCACAGCATTTCCAAAGAGACAGCTAGCACGGAGGGGGAAAAAAAGATGTGAAATAAGTGACAGAGAAAAGGCCTGACACAAATTAATGTAAGAAGAGAAAAAGTTGGCCTAAGAACATATAAAGTGATCTCTCCTAAAAATTCAATGGTATTTTATGGACATCAAATAAAGTTTGCAGGCATGAAATATAAAATCTCAGAAATGGAGACATGTCTGTCTATACATTATCTAAAATTTTTATCTGAAAAACCAGCAAAAATGTATCTGTATCTATATGTACCTATATATAACATACACACATACACAAACGTACATTAATTGCCCCCACCATTCTTATATTGAAGAAAGCAATGGCAATTCTAAGCCCACAGAATCTAATAAGATTAGATTCTTTGTCAGATAGACAAAGAACACAGAAAGGTAATTTGTACACTGGGGGGAGAAGGGAGGATGAAAAGTGAACTTCACTAGGCTGTCCAATTCTTCATTTAAAATGCAGTCATTTGCCAGGAATCCGTGCCGGTTAAGAAATACTTGAAATTTAAGAACAATTAAAACTCAACAGGAAGTCATGAAGCCACCAGTATGGATTTGTCATACTTACTTTTTGCTACATATTAAAATCACACCAAAAATTAAACTTGTCCCCTAACTTCATACCTAGAGAAATTTCATTTATAAAACTCAAATTAAGTTCAGGGGAGAAAGCAAAACAGAAAACCAAGCCATGTTTTAAGGTTAGTACCCATGTTGATAAGAAGCTAACTAAAATTTCCAGTAAATCTAGGTAGCAGCAAACAGTTCTATCTTCTGAGACACCTTACACATGCTATTACAACACCTATAATAGTTTCCATGACAGCATTCTAAAATAAAATCTACTTTCACATCACACTCAGACCTATTTCCTTTGGAAAGCACTGCAGGCACAGGCTTGTTCAGGGGCCAGCCATTATGCTCAATCATAAACTGGCAATGACCTCTGCTGGAAAATCCAGGAATCACATCCTAAAACCAAAAGCACAGATTTTCATTACTGAGTATTTTGAAATAAAAATACCTCAAAACAGCTCAAATACTTAGGCTTATCACAGCCTTCTCAATCTGGTTTTACAAAATAGTTGAAAAGCTTAGGCTTTCAGTAGGTTTTGACTTGAAAAATCATTTATAAACTGAGTCCAACTATCCACAAACATCTTTTTCTTTGTATTTATAGGATTCATAGTTCTCCCTCCAGGAAAAATAAATTTCATAATTCTTAGAAGAGAAATATAAAATATGAAACATGGTTATGCAAGGTTATTTCAACTATTATTACTAAGGGTTAGGTCCTCATGCCTTTAGCATAATATTTAACATTTCCTCTGGTTTCAAATTCATTCTAGTCTACCAAACAAGGTAAAATTAGGGAATCCAAGATGGCAGTGGAGTAGGTGGAAGCTAAACTTATCTCCTCCCAGGATCAAACTGGAATCAGAACTAAATTACAGAACAATCATCCTGAATAACCAAGTGAACACCAGGTAAAGAGAAGTCTTGTAACCAGGGATTTGTAGAAGAAGCCACACCAAGACTGGTAGGGTGGACACATAAAAAAAGCTGGCCTCACTCCTAAGGACAGTGGCTATGGATCCAGATGGACACCTCAGCAGCCAAGTTCCCTCATGAGAAGCAGAAGATCTAAACCCCAAGCTGGGCTCCCCAGTCCAGAGCACCAAAGCCAGAAAGAGGTGCCCACAAAATATCTGGCTATGAAAAGCAGCGGGTTTTTTGTCTGCCAGGGAAGCAGGAATCCACTGAGACACAGGCACCCTCTTAAAGGGACAATGCACAGAATTTCATTCACAGCCACTTACCCTGGGCTGGGGCAAAGGGACATGAGGAAAGTCTGGGGTTTCTGGCTCTGGAAAAGGACCTGTAGGGATAGCCACCAGGATCCCTGTGCTGCATCAGTCTCCCATACCACAGACACCATCTTTCTATGGGGAAAGCAATGGCCCCACCTATGAAGTCCCTTTTGTCCCACCCTGCGGAGTTTACGGCTCCTGAGGCACAGCCAGATGTTCTTTCAGTGACTAAGCATAAGAGGCAGTGTGCAAGTGGAGGAGACAGAGGCAGAGAGGATCTCGGGGTGCCTTCAGACTTTTGCTGACCCTCCCCCAGGCCCATTCTGGTAAAAGCTGGCATTGGTGTGCACCTTTATCCTCCCTGTGCAAACCCAGGCCCAGCAGAGGCAACCACACTGTAGATAGCTTGTAACTCCAAATAGGTTCCCCAGAGCCATTCACAGGCAGCATCTTTCCTTGGCATGCACCAGAGTCCCTCCCAAAAGGCCCAGAACCAACACACCCAGTGGCCAGCTCCAGACAAGAGCAGAGCAGGATCCAATAAGCTTCACAAGCAGCATATCCAAAGTGAGATCTCAGCAAGCACCAGACCCTGCTGAGGCAAATTCCGCCTTGCGTGGTCAGCACCTGCACAGTAGTTCGTACACTTCGGGTCAGAGCACATCGTCACAGTAGGCCAGCCTTAGGGTCAATCCCACACACAAACAGGACAATAGCAATTATTGTCTCAGTTATAGACTCAGTTATAACAGGGGAACCACATAATCCACATGAGGGACATTCCTGGAGCACCCATCTCAGAGAAACTGTACCACAAGACACCTACTACAAGAGGATACCTCAAGAAGACTGGGGAATAACATCAGATCTATCTAATACATAGAAACAAACACAAAGAGGCAGCCAAAATGGGGATATAAGAAACAGGCCTAAAATGAAAGAGTAAGAGAACAAGTAAAATCTCCAGAAAAAAAAAGCTGAAATACAGGTAATTTATCAGATACAGAGTTCAAAGTAATGGTGATAAGGATGCTCAACAGCATGTAAAAGGACACAGAAATGATAAAAAGAACCAGTCAGAAATGAAGAATACAGTATCTGAAATGAAGTATACACTGGTAGAAATAAACATTAGGTTGAATAAAGCAGAGGACTGAATCAAAAATTTGGAAGACACTGTAGGAAAAAACACCCAATCAGTGCAGCAAACAGAAAAAAAAAAATTTAAATGAGGATAGTTTAAGGGACCCTTGGGACAACATGAAGCATAACAACATCTGCATCACAGGGGTACCAGAAGAAAAGAGAGAACAAGGGATTGAGAACCTATTGAAGAAATAACGACCAAAAACTTCCCTAACCTTGGTGAAGGAAAAAGACACTCAAGTCCAAGACACAAAGAGTCCCAAACAAGACGAACACAAAGAGGCCCACGCCAAGATACCTGGATAATGAAAATGATCAAGGTTAAAAATAAAGAGAGAATCTTAAAAGCTACAAGGGAAAGATAGTGACCTAACAAGGGAGCTCCCATAAGATTGTCAGCTAATTTGTCAACAGAAACAATTCAGGCTAGAAATAGTCAAAGTAATGAAAAGCAAAGACCTACAACCATGACTACTTCATTCAGTAATGCTATCATTTAAAACTGAAGGAGAAATAAAGAGCTTAGCAGACCTGAAAAAAAATAGAAAAGTTTGTTACTATCAAGCCAGTATTATAAGAAATGTTAAAGGGCCTGGAAGAAGAATAAAGGGGGGGCGGGGAAGGAAGGAAGGAAGGGAGGGAGGGAGGGAGGGAGGGAGGGAGGGAGTTAAAAGAATGAAGTAGCAGTAAATACCTACTTGTTAATAATCACTGTAAGTGTAAAATGGCTTAAATGTTCCAATTAAAAGGCAGGGTAGCAGAATAGATAAGAAAGCAAAACCTATAAATGTTTTCTGCAAGACACTCACCTCAGAATGAAAGATACACACAGACTAAAATAGATGGAAAAAAATATTTCATGTAAATAGAAAAGGATAAAAGGATAGGGTAGCAATGCTTATACCTGACAAAACAGACTTTAAAACCAAGTGTATAGTAAGAGACAAAGGACACTACGTAATGATAAAGGGAGCAATCCAACAAAAGGATATTACCCTAGTAAACATCTATGAACCCAAAATACCAGTATCTAAATATGTAAAACAAACCTTAATGGATATAAAGAAAGAATGACAGTAATATGGCCATAGTAGGGGATTTTAACACCCCACTGACATCAAGAATAGATCTTCCGGAAAAAAAGTGAACAAGAAAACAGTGGCATTAGATGACACACTAGATCACACGGATTTAATTGATATTATCACAGCATTTCACCCCAAAGCAACAGAATATATTGTACATTCTTTTCAAGTGCACATGGAACAGTTTCCAGGATAGACCACAAGTTAGGACACAACAAGTCTCAATAAATTACAGAAGACTGAAATCATATCAAGCATCTTCTCTGACCACAATGCTATGAAACTAGGAATCAATAACAAGAATGAAACTGAAAAACACACAAACATGGAAGCTAAATAAAATGTTACTAAACAATGGGTGAACAATGAGACTAAGGAAGAACTCAAAAGGGACCTTTAAAGAAATGAAAATTAAAACACAACAATCCAAAATCTATGGGACACAGAGAAAGCAGCCCTAAGATGGAAATGCAGAGCATTATAAACCTAGCTCAAGAAAAAAGAAAAATCTAAAATAATTTAATTTTACACTTATAGAAATTAGAAAAAATAAATAAAGCCCAAAATAGAAAGAAATAAATAATGAAGGTCAGAATAGAAATAAACAAAATAGAGTCTAAAAAAAAAATGCAAAAGATCAATGAAACCAAGAGCTGGATCTTTGAAAAGATAAACAAGATTGACATACTTTTAACCAGACTCATCAAGAAAAAAAGAGGACCCAAATAAATAAAACCAGAAATAAAAAAGAAGTTAACAACTGACACCAAAGAAATACAGTAGATTGTAAGAAAATATTACAAACAACTATACACCAACAAATTGGACAATCTGGACAAAATGGATAAATTTCTAGAAACATACTATTTACCAAACCTGAATCAGCAAGAATCAGAGAATCTGAATACACAAATTACAACTAGTGAAACTGAACCACTCATCAAAAACTCCCAACAAACAAAAGTCCTGGATGGGATGGCTTCACAGGTAAATTTTACAAACATTTAAAGAAGAACTAACACCTATCCTTCTCAAACTATTCCAAACATTCAAGAGGAGGGAAGACTCCTTAGCTCATTTTACAAAGCCAGCATTATCTTAATTCCAAACCAGATAAAGACACTACCAAAAAAAGAAAGAAAATTATAGGCCAATATCCCTGATGAACACAGATGCTAAAATCCTCAACAAAATATTAGCAAACTGAATCCAGATACATTAAAAACATCATACACCAAGATCACGTGGGATATTCCACAGATGCAAGATTGGTACAATATCGATAAATCAAGGGTCATGATACACCACACAAACAAAATCAAAGATAAAAACCACATGATCATACCAATAGATGCAGAAAAAGCATTTGATAGAATCTAGCACCCATTTATGATAAAAATCTCACAGCAACATGGGAGTAGAAGAGACATACCTCAATATAATAAAGGCCATATATGGCAAGCCCACAGCCAAAATCATATTAAAAAAGCAAAAAACTTCAAGCATTTCCCTTAAGAACAGGCACAAGACAGGGATGTCCACTTTCACCTCTGTTACTCAACACAGTGCTGCAAGTCAAGGCAAAGCAATCAGACAAGAAACAGAAATAAAAGCCTGCAAATTGGAAAGGAAGAAGTGCAACTATCATTATTTGCAGATGACATGATAGTGTATATAAAGAACCCTAAAGATTCCATTAAAAAAACTACTAAAACTAAAAAATGAATTCAGTAAAGTAGTAGGCTACAAAATAAATACCCAGAAATCAGTTGCATTTTTATATGCCAATAATTACCTATCAGAAAGGGAAACTAAGAAAACAATCCCGTTTACAACTGCATCAAAAAGATAAAATACCTGCAAATAAATTTAACCAACAATGTAAAAGACTTGTACTTGAAAAATTGTGACACTAAATTCTGAAATTGAAGATACAAGTAAGTGGAAGCGGGTTCACGGAAAAGAAGAATTAACATCATTAAAATGTCCGTGCTACCCAAAGCAATCTATAGATCCAACATAATTCCTATCAAAATACCATTGGCATATTTCACAGAACTAGAACAAGCATTAAAAAAATTTACATGGAACAACAAAAGACCCCAAATAGCCATAGCAATCTTGAAAAAGAACAAAGTTGGAGGAATCATGCTACCTAGTATTAAACTATATTACAAGGCCAGAGTAATCAAAATAGCATGGTACTGACATAAAAACAGACCTATGGATCAATGGAACAGAATAGAGTGTCCAGGAATAAACCGCCTTTATAGTCAATTAATATTTAACATAAGGGGCAAAACATACAATGGGTAAAGATAGCCTATTTAATAAATGGTGTTGGGAAAATTGGACAGATACATGCAAAAAAATACAACCAGAACACCTTCTTACACCATACACAATAACAAATTCAAAATGGATTAAAGACTTAAATGTTAGACTCAAACCCATAAAAATCCTAGAATAAGACATAGGCAATAAAGTCTCAGACATCTCTCACAGAAATATTTTTTCCGACATATCTCCTTGGTAAGGAAAACAAACAGAAAAATAAAACAAATGGGACTACATCAAACTAAAAAGTTTTTGCACAACAAAGGAAACCATCAACAAAATGAAAAGGCAACCCACTGTATGCTAGAACACAATGATATACCTGATAAAGGGTTAATATCAAAAATTTATTAAAAATTTATAAAACTCAAAAACAACAATCCAATTTAAAAAATGGGCAAAGGACCTGAGTAGACACTTCTCCAAAGAGGACATACACATGGCCAACAGACATATGAAAAGATGTTCAGGATCACTAATCATCAGAGAGATGCAAATTAAAACCACAATGAGAATACCATCTCACACCTGTCAGAATGGCTATCACCAAGAATTCAACAAACAAGTGTTGGCAAGGATGTGGAGAAAGGAGAACCTTTTTGCACAGTTGGTAGGAATGCAAATTGGTATAACCACTGTGGAAAGCAGTACGGAGATACCTCAAAAAATTAAAAATGAAACTGCCGTGTGACCCAGCAATTCCACTTCTGGGAACTTATCTGAAAAAACCCAAAACACTAATTCAAAAGAACATAAGCACCCCTATATTCATTGCAGCGTTATTTACAATAGCCAAGATCTGGAAACAGCCCAAGTGCCCATCAGTAGACAAAAAAAAACCGTGGTACGTTCACACAATGGAACATAAGTCAGCCATAAAAATGAAAGAAATTTTTGTTTTAGATTTTACTTATTTATTTGTAGAGAGAGAGGAAGGGAAGAAGAAAGAGAGGGAGAGAAACATAAATATGTGGTTGCCTCTCACATGCCCTGCAACCCAGGCATGTGCCCTGACTGGGAATCAAACCAGCGACCCTTTGGTTCACAGCCCACGTTCAATATAGGGCAACCCAGGGCAAATGAAGAAAATTTTACCCTTCGCAACAGCGTGGATGGACCTGGAGAACACTGTTCTAAGTGAAATAAGCCAGTCAGATAAAGACAAATACCATATGACTTCACTCATACATGGAATCTAATGAACTAACAAGCAAAATAGTGGCTGATAGAGTCAGATGGAGAGCAGGCTAACAGTTGCAGGGGGCAGAAGGGCTGGGTGAGGGGTGTGAAGGGATTGAGGAAAAAAGAGAAATATACAAGGTAAAAACCCATGGACAGTGACAACAATCTGGTGACTGGTAGAGGGAGGTGGAGGAGGGTGTGGGGGGATAAATGGTGATGGACAGAACTGGACTTGGGGTGGTGAACACACAGTACAGTGCACAGATGCTGTGTTGCAGAATTGTGGGCTGCAAACCTGTAATATTTTGTTAACCAGTGTCACCCCAAAAACTTAACTTTAAAAAAAGACAGAATTAGGCATGGTTAAATAAAGATGGTACAGAACCTCTCCTGAAGAAGCGTGCATGGGAAAATACAGTATATATTACGACCACCACTCTTTTAATATGCATAGGAACATACACGAAATATAATACACGCTTTTAAAACAGCAACTCTCAACCTTTTTCATCTCATGGCACACATAAACTAATTACATACACGAAATATAATACACGCTTTTAAAACAGCAACTCTCAACCTTTTTCATCTCATGGCACACATAAACTAATTACTAAAATTCTTTGGCACACCCAAAAATATATTTTTTTTCTCGATCTGACAAAGAAAAAAGGTATAATTTTGATTCATACACATTGGATGGCTATTGTGTTGGCTGCTGTCATTTTTTTGTTTGACAGTCTAAGGGGAAAGAGGTCAGTGCCCCTGACTAAACAGTCAGGTGTTGCATGCTTTAAAAATTACTGTGGCACACCGTTTGAAAATTACTATTTTTAAACAAACAGGACCGAAGCAGCCCCTGGAGCATGTCTCCCCATCAGCATGGGTGACACTGCAAAATGCAGGGTGAGAATCAGCTCCCCACTCCTCTTTAGCAGGAGAGTGGCCTGGAGCCTCCACTTCCTCAACTGTACGGCAGCAGAAACAGCAATGACAGAGCAGGTTGTTAAGAGAAGCCACATGTGTACCCTGTAAAGCACATTTTGCAAATTCATTAAACACTAGACTTTTTATATGAACACATACATACAGAGAGAAGACACACATTAGACCTTCCCTCCACAAAACCTTCCAAGGTTCTATGTTAAGGGTAGAAGTAAGCCCAACGTCTTGAATTAGCATTCTTAGCCTTCCTCTTATCCAGTTTAAGAAAGAAGAGTTGCTGCAATGAGCGCAGATGCCGCACAAGGCGGTGAAGGGCCCACAGAAGCTTAGCAGCCCCCCTGCCCCATCCCTGCCCTGGGAGGTTGCATAATTCTAGGTGCCCTCAAAAGTCCTCCACTAAAAGACATCTGTAGTGAAGACAATTTGAGAACACCTATCCAAATTTTAAATGCACACACCATTTGATCCAGCAATTCTCTTGCCAGTTATACATGCTGCGAAATATGAAATCTTTCCGGAAAAAGCCTAGCCATTATTAACATAATGAGAACAGTTTGAACGACATCTATGTGACCTGGCAGCCAAGGAGAGTGGACTGGAATGTGCATGTGTGAACAATGATGACCACATTGTACTAGTCAGTGGGGGCAGTAAAGCATGTGTACTGTGTGGTTATCACACAGTGCTGTTGAGTGAGCATGGGTACTTTGTGGTCATCACATTCAAAGTGACTGAGCGAATAGAGCAACGTATCTGTATCACATTTTGTGTTAAGCTTGAACATTCCTCTGTGAAACTATTCAGATGATTCAGAAGGCCGCAGCTATGGCAACTGGTGACTGGCAGCTTCATCACCAACAATGTGTCCGCTCATGCATCACATCTCATGCGGAACTTTTGGCAAAACATCAAATCACCCAGGTGACTCAGCCCCCCTTCAGCCCAGATTTGGTGCCCTGTGACTTCTGGCTTTTCCCAAAACTAAAATCACCTTTGAAAGGGAAGAGATATCAGACCATCAATGAGATTCAAGAAAATATGACAGGACAGCTGATGGAGTTTGGGCGAACTGTGTGAGGTCCCAAGGTGCCTACTTTGAAAGGGACTGAAGCATCATTGTCCTCCATACAATGTGTCTTGTACTTTGTATCTTCTTCAGTAAATGTCTCTACGTTTCATATTACATGGCTGGATACCTTCTGGATAGACCTTGTATAGTCAAACAAGTTCAATGCAGTGTTTTTATGGAAAAGAATGAGGAAGATAGAAACTGTGGAGACAGAAACCATGATAAATGAATAAACATGGGATACTCTGCAATCATTAAAAAGAACAGAATGAATCTAATGTGCTCATCAAGAAAGAGATCCAGATTACATATTAAAATTTTGAGTGTCATTCGCGATGAATGCTAGGGAGTGACACTGGGATGCAGATGGTAGGGCACCTCTATCTTCTCCCTCACTTTCTCCTATGATGTGTGACTCACCATGAGCACACTGTATTTTATAACTAAACAAATTCCAAAATTAACTCTTACTTGTGTTAAACACATATCTGACACCAACAAGGAAACCGCAGAAGACAAAGCTGCCAAGCAATGAAGTTAGCTGGCTGTCCTCAGCCTGCCAGAGATTAGAACCAGCAGGGACCCTGGACAGGCTGTCTGGGAGTAAGGTTGGGGTTGGTCTTTGCCTCTGGGGCAGGAAGGCATTGTCCCCCCTGGGCTAACTTCTGAACAGGAGGAATCTAAAAGTACTTGAGTTCTACATTCCAGTCCAATCTTTCACTTAACATGGCAAATTAAGTAATGATAACATGAACTACATAAATCTCACAGCCTCACGGCTCTCCTTAACGCAGGGGTGTCCAACCCTTTGGTGTCTCTGGGCCACACTGGAAGAAGAGGTGTCTTGGGCCACACATTAAATACACAAACACTAACGAAAACAAAAAATCTCGTAATGTTTTAAGTACACTTACGATTTTGTGTTGGGCCGCGTTCACAGCCACCCTGAGCTGCATGCAGCCCATGCAGGTTGAACACCTTACAGCATTATGTCCTGGAGACACTGGATGTGCACAGGAAACAGAGGACAAAGGCACAGCAGGGCCTTTCAGAACACATCCCTGCCCTTACTCCCCCTCCCACAACCCTGGCTCCAAGGGCCCTGGGCCATGCCTGCTCATGGGTGCCAGGCTGCGACCAATGCTGGGCAATCATGGACACAAGTCCTCACCTCTGAGTCTGTCCCCTCGTCTGTAACACCGGGCAATTACTCACTTGCTCAGAGGCAGGTGCCTCCTGGGAATGGCTCAACATATAATCACTGAACCTTAACCTTGGCCTGTGTACCATTAAGTGTATGTGCATGGTGTGTTGACAGGAGGGGAAAGGAGGGCAAGACACACTGTTCAAGTGTTCAGGGACATAAAGAAGCACTGAGGTCCCACCTACCCAGCTGGGCATACACCACTAGCAGCAACAGTCTCCTTGGCTGTCAAGCATATATAAGACATTTGTCACACAGTTGTGAAAAGATAATTGGCACAGCACACGGTTCCATGCAAATAACAAACACCAATTGTTTCCTGAGGGGCAGCACCGGACCCCGTGCCTAGACCCTTGCATGTACCCACAGGGTCCTAAGCCCTCCAGCCTCCTCAGACCCTGGCACCAATTCTGTATCCTTCCCCCTTTCTCCCCACCCATCCTTGCAGCTACTCTGAAAACACGTTCAGCTTACCACCAATCTTCCTAAAAATGTTCTTTTGTTTCCTACTCCCTCTCAAAAACCACCCTGGATCCTCTTTCCTCTTCAGCCACAACCCTACCAAGCCAAATTCTACTCTGCCATCTCAAATTCCTCACCTGCCACTCCCTCTGCACCATTCCCCCAGGGCTTGTCCTCCAGGAGAGGAGAACCCAGCTCTCCACAGGCCCTGGATTCCCATGTCACCCAGCTCAGGTGCCCACACTCAGTGGCTGCCCTTGAATGCTAGAAGCCCTCTGACCTTCACACCCCCTACCCTTTCCTTGAAAATCGCTTCAGCTCCTCAGTCACACCCAAGGTCATTTCTGCAGCCCAGATCTCTCCTCTGAGCCCCAAATCTAATGACCTACTCAATATGGCAATCTGAATGCCCCACAGCACACCCACTCAGTGTGTCTAAAACTCCCCTCATGATAACCCTCCTGTGCTGCACCAGCCAGAAACCCTGAAGCCAGCAAGGCTAACACTTCTCCCACCCGTCCCAGAGTACACCCTGGTCACTCTGTCCCTACTCTGTTCAGGTCATCCACACTTGTCCCCTCCTGACACGCTATTGTGTCTGTGTCAGTACCTGCCCCGCTGTCCATCTCTTTAATATAAAGACCCCAGCACACAGCCTCGGCTTTTTCACTGAGCCTGGAATGGGGCTGAGCAAAGCAGTCATTCAGATGTCTGATGCATGGATGGAGAGCCCCGCCACCATCAGTGCCTCATCGTGAGCCTCCAGCTCTGCTGGTTCCCAGCGCAGCAGGAGAACAGAAGCCATCCCCCATCTTCCCTTGGCCACCTCCCTCTGCCAGGCTTCCCTTCCTTTGTCCTCCACCTGGCAACTACTTTCCATTTCTTTGGTTTAGAAACAGCAACCTTGGGGACAGCTCCACTGACAAGCCAGGGTGAGGGCGAGTACACGCACATTACATGCCCTAATTGTACAGCTTCAGCGCCACCTCAGCGACATTCGGCTGTGGGATGGTCTCAGTGGCTCCATTACGGCAGGGGTTATGTGTGTCCTTTTTACTGACTGGGGTTTGCCTGTTGTCCCCTCCACATACAGTTCATACACAGAAAGAGCTTAAGGCAATTACGCAAGAAAAAGAAATAAAAGATCCAAACTGGAAAGAAAAAAGAATGTCTGTCTGAGGTGACATGGTACTATATATATAGAAAACCCCAAAGACCTCATCAAAAAAACAGTACTAGGAGTATGAAATCAACACACAAAAATTAGTTTCATTTTTGTACATTAACAACAAGCTATCTGAGAAAGAAAGAAAATAATCCAATTTACAACAGCATCAAAAACAATAAAATAGGAATAAACTTAACCAAGGAGGTGAAAGGCCTGTATCCTGAAAACCCTAAGACAGTGATAAATGAAATCAAAGACACTGATAAATTAGAAAAACTAATACTATTAAAATGTCTGTACCACCCAAAGCCTTCAGTGTAATTCCTACCAAATTTCCAATGGCATCTTTCAAATAAATACAAGAAACAACCCTAACATTTATTTGAACCCACAAAGACCCTAAAGCAGTCTTGAGACACAGAAATAGAGCTACAGGCATCACACATCTTGATATCAAGCTATACTACAAAGTTATAGCATTCAAAACAGTATGAGTACCTACATAAAAACAGACACAAAGAATAATGAAATAGAATCAAGAGTTCAGAAATAAAACCTCATATACATACACAGTCAAACTATTATTTGACAAGGGAAGCCAAGAATATCAAATGGAGAACAGACAGCCTTTTAGGTAAATGGTGCTGGGAAAACAGATATTCACATGCAAAAAAATGAAACTGGACTCCTATCTTAAAACACTCACAAAAATTAACTGAAAATAAAATAAAAATTGAAATGTAAGACCTGAAACCATAAAACTACTATAAGAAAACATAGGGAAAATCTCCTTGACATAGGTACTGGCAATTTTTTTTTGACATCACAAGCAAAAATATAAAACAAGTAGGACTATGTCAAAGTAAAAGCTTCCATACAGCAAAGAAACAATCAACAAAAGGGAAATGGCACTGTACAAAATAAGGTATCTGCAAAGCATGTATCTGACATGAGGTTAATATCCAGAACATATAAGGAATTCATACAAGTCAATAACAAAAAATAACCAATAATCTGATCAAAAAATGGGCCAAAGACAAGGACATTTTTCTAAAGACAACATACAAATGACCAACAGGTACACAAAAAGGTGCTCAACACACCAAAACCACAACCAGATATCACCTCATACCTGCTGGTTAAAAAGAAAAGAGATAACAAAGGCTGGTGAAGATATGGAAAGGAGGAAGCCTTGTGCACTGTTTGTGGTAATGTAAATTAGTACAACCACTATGGAAAACAGTATGGAGGTTCCTCAAGAAATTAAAAGTAGAACTACATGTGATCCAGCAATTCCACTTCTGTGTATATCTCCAAAGACACGGAAACAACCTAAGTGCCTGTCAATTGGTCAAGAAAATATGATACACATACATACGCACCCCACTGGAGGAGTATTCAGCCACGAAAAGGAAATCCTGCCATTTGCAAAAACGTGAACCTGCAGGGCACTGTGCTAAATAAGCCCAACAGAGAAAGACAAATAGGATCTCACTTAAATGTAAAATATAAAAATGCAGAACTAACAGAGACAGAGATTTGACTGATGATTGCAGAAGCTGAGAGGTAGGGGCAATGTGTGAAAGAACAACCTCCAGTTATAAGACAAATAACTTCTTGGGGTAAAATGTACAACATGGTGACTACAGCTAACACTACTATACTGTTTACTGAAATCTGCTGAGTAAGATCTTAAATGTGGCCAGGGAGGGTATAATGTGGGCACATGCAAAGACTACACAGTTGTCATACCCCCTGAAGGACTTCCTCCAGAAACTGGCGTCAGCACACACACACACAAAGGTAATTCTGTGAGGTGAGGAAAGCGTTAACTAACCTTTGTGTGGTAATCATTACAGAATATATGTGTGTATCAAATCATTATGTTGTACACCTTAGACTTACACAATGTTTTATGTTAATTATATCTCGGTAAAGCTGCAGGGGGAGAAGGAGCTCAAAGAACTTCTGTACAGTGAGTATATGAGGCATTCTATGTGCTTTACAGTCCTATGCAGTCTAAATAAGTCAAGTAGTCAAAGGCCTTCTCTAAACCTGTTTGTGCACTGACATTTATAAATATATTACCACTGGAAAGTCCTTAATTCAGGACGTTCTCTATTTAAAATAACTCTATTTTAAAATAACACCATTTTTCATGTAAACCTAAAACAAAAGTACAGAACATACAAAAGTAAAAGACTGCGTGCAGGGAAGTGTGTGTGTGTGTGTGTGTGTGTGTGTGTTTCAGAGTTTTATTTCATTCACTGCCTGAATAATTTTTAGGCAGCAAAACATTGCAAAGCTGTCATGGTGACTGGATATTGAACTCTGAGACAGACAACATTCAAAACAATTTCTCTGTGCCTTTTGGGGCTTCCTGAGTCAGGCCTGCCAGCTATACATCCCAGTGCCTAAGAATGCAGCCTAGAGGAGTCATCTGCCTTGTATTTGGAAACCCATCAAACATGGAAGGACCCAAAGTCTTTACCCAGCTCAGTGGGAGGTCTGCCAAGCTGAATATTTTTAAACTGCTTCATACGAGTAGCAACTAAGTTCTGAGGGTCCAGCTCTGCGCTCCAACAATTTTCTGACTACTGTGACGTGAGTGCCGGTTTATTCCCTGGTGCCACGGTACAGCTGGCACTGGCTGAAGTGGCCAAGGGCAGCTGAAGAGAAGAGTAACCTTCAAGGTTCTAGGCACGCTAAGTGCTTCACTAATCACTAATGCACGTGGAATCCTGGAATTCTTCCTGGCAGCTTATTTCAAGAACAAATCTACAATATAAGGATAACAGATGTGCCCCTTGGTAGTCTGACGCCAGTTTCTGTGGCAAGTCATTTAGGGGGCATGACAACTATTTAGCCTTTGCATGTGGCCACATTAAACCCCACCCCCACCACCACCACCACCACCCCCAGCTGACAAGGATCAGACCTTCATCCAGCATGTGCAGCTCAGCTGGTGCACCAGCACTCTCAGGGACAAGGAAAGAGGAGTTCAATTTCTTACACAGTTTATGAATTTTAATAAATTGATTTGCTGGTAAGTAAGGGTAAAAAATACACTTTTTAAATAGGTAAAATCAAGACTCATATTACACTAAGTTTCCTTGTGGTGCTGGAATGCTCACCTAATTTTCTAAGAGAGGTGCCAGACAAGCAGACAGTATGGTTTAAAGAAAATTAAACTGAATAAAGAACAAAGATAATGGGATTCCACAGTCAACGCTGCCACCAAAAGAAACAAGAATTTTTTGTAAACATGTGCTCACTAAGACACTAAGAAACCTAGTTTTAAAAGAGTAGAAACAGTGGCCATGGCAACAAGACTGCTTGGGCTCTGGGGCTCTATCCCTGGAACCTGGAGCTCCAAAGGTGCCTCTGGCCAACCCATCAGTGTCACCAGTCTTAGGGAGAGCAGAGACAGGGCTGAAGAGAATGCTGGCACCGTCACACAGCTCTCCATGCCACACCAGCTTCCTTAGCTCTGCCAGGGACTCAGGCTGTGGGGAGAGCAGGACCAAGACAACGGGTTGGAGCCCCATGTTCCCAGAGGGCCTGATGCCAAGGAGTAATGAGCCCAGCACTGACTCTGGAGCTCAGGCATCAAACACAGCCCCAGGGCCTCTGCAAGATGGCTTTGAACTTGATCTAGACAGGCCCTTCATCTCTGTGTGTTGAGGGGGCGGGGTGGCAGGAGTGGACAGAGCTGACAGGCAAGGCAGCTGCCTCTCTCTGCACTGAGCACAGCCCAATTCCTGCAACCACAGTAAATACTGGATCAATGAATGAGTTGAAAACTCTAAGAACCTGGAAAAAAGTCAAAATGCAGGCAGGGGGAGGTTAGCAACTGATTAATAGATTTTTGAACAAACTATAAAAATGTGTTTCTTATATTTGGCAAGTTCTATTTCTTTCCTGTTATGTAGTTAGATAATATTTGACTACTAAGAGTAAAACTTTAAACTAAAATAGGAAATGGAAAATAAATTCTCTTTTAACTGAACCTCTCAAGAAATCACTAGGACAACTGAACCTTGATAAAGTAAACATTATGGGAACGAGGACATAACCCCCCAAAACATAGTAACAGTGCAAATAAAAGTAAACAGCTCATAAAAGTATGAGCTTTTATGTAAGAAGCAAGTTAGAAATACTAAGAATGTGGTTATAATTTCTAAATGCTTACAGTCAGAAAATAAATTTTGTCTTTTTCTAAATAACCCATTATCAATAACTTCTTGTTTTTGGATTAGTACAGTTAAGTGACTACAGTTAGCTAAACATTTTATTTGTAACCATAATTAAGTCCAGGAGGTAAATGAAAAGCTGAATAGTTCTGAAAAGAATATACTTTTTTATTGAAATTTTGCCCTAAAGCTTTCTCTGCTGTCCAAATAATTTCCCAGCTGCATTTCAAATTAAACACCTAAGTTTCATCTCTCTCCCCTAGATGTTCTTCCCGATTATAATATTTTTAATATGTTTAAATGACAGCAATGCTATAAAGTGTTATTTCTCATTGAAAATAATCGTTAACATCACTTCACACCTCAGAGAGCATAACAGTAACTGGGCAATAAAACAAAGTGAGATCATCATCCACTCAGAGCCTGAGAGAAAAGTCCTCCTAGCACTTTATGTCAACCACGGAATAGCCTTCACAGAAGCACATGTAGCTACTGAGACAGGAACCTTGCCCGTGTCACATCTCCAGTTCCGTAACTGCATGTTCTTTTATAACGATTACTGCCTCCTCTCCAAATTTCCCTGCACCTCTCATCCTTGATATTGCCTCCCATGTAGGTAATTATTTTTTTAGATATATAAAAACATTTGATTTTATTTAAGCAAAGACCTTTATTAATTTATTCCTTAACCTTGATAGCTATCCTTCACTTTATAAGTAAGAAGGGGAGGTTAAATTGCTTCCAATAAAACAAGGCAGTTTTTTACACACAAAACTTCAGTTTGTACCTAACGGGAATCACGCTTTGAACAACCACCCATTACTCAGCCCTTCCTGTGAATAACCTTACACTGCCCACGACTTACTGTGAGCAATAAGCTGAAGAGCTGGCTCCTGGGGCAGGACCTGTCCTCACCCACGCTGTGTCCAGCACCGGGGACAGCACATCATAAGCATTCACCATGCATTTGCCAAAGAGAGGAGGGATGAATAAATGAAGAAGGCAACCTCAAAATCTGTTGCGCAACTTTCACATAGTCAGCAATCTTACCAATACAATTCCACGAACTTTTTGTACTCTAAGACATAAATAGTGCCAGGGCAGTAAAAATTGAAACTTTAAAGACTTCTCTTCAAGCCCACAGGAGCACATCTATACCTGAAACAAAAATCAAAAACTGTGAAAATTTCTCTTTTCTTGTTGCAATCAGCGTACAGACAGACTTGCAGCCTTAAGTTCCTCATTATGCAAGCAGACACAACATAGTTTCACTTTTTGGCCTCTAATCAATATCAGTACCTGCTAATACCTATGTGAGAGAAATCCTACGACATGACAACTTTTGAAAATTTTCAACCAAGAAGTAATAAACATATTCATTCAAGAAGTGAAAAACAGAAGAATTCTGGTCAAGACGGAGCAGTAGGTAGATACACTTTGCCCCCTCGCACCACCAAAAGAAGGACAACAACAAATTTAAAAACAAAAAACAACCAAAACTGCCAGAAAATTGAATTGTATGTATGTCCGACAACCAACAAGTTAAAGAAGAAACATTCATCCAGACTGGTAGGATGGGTGAAGACAGGAAGCCAGGGCAGAGAGGACATGCAGCAAGGCAGCAGCTGGAGAACGGAGTGTGCGAGGCGATGGCCGGCAGACCGAGCACTCCCGCTGAGGAGCAAGACAGACCCCCCAAACCTTGGCTCCAGTGTGGGGAAATAAAGCCTCAAAATCTCTGGCTGTAAAAATCTGTGGGAATTTCTGTGGGAATTTATTCTTCAAAAAAATGAGGAGAAGCTAAGAACCTCTGGGACAACATTAAACATTCCAACATCTGAATCATGGGGGTGCCAGAAGGGAAAGAGGAAGAACAAGAAACGGAAAACTTATTTGAACAAAAAATGAAGGAACACTTCCCTAACCTGGCAAAGGAAATAGACTACCAGGAAGTCCAAGAAGCCCAGAGAATCCCAAAGAATTGGACTCAAAGGGGAACACACCAAGACACATTATCATTAAGTTACCCAAGATTAAAGATAAGGAGAGAATCTTAAAAGCAGCCAGAGAAAAGGAGGCAGTTACCTACAAAGGAGTTCCCACAAGACTATCAGCTGATTTCTCAAAAGAAACCGTGCAGGCAAGAAGGGGCTGGAAAGAAGTATTCAAAGTCATGAAAGGCAAGGACCTACATCCAAGATGACTCTACCCAGCAAAGCTATCATTTAGAATGGAAGGGCAGATAAAGTGCTTCCCAGATAAGGTCAAGTTAAAGGAGTTCATCACCTAGCCCTTATATGAAATGTTAAAGGGACTTATCTAAGAAATAGAAGATGGTCAAAAACATGAGCAGTAAAATGACAAAAAACTCACAGCTATCAAAAACTGAACCTGGAAGAAAAAAAAAAAAACTAAGCAAACAGCTCACCAGGAACAGAATCACAGAGATGGAGATCACATGGAGAGTTATCAGCAGGGAGGGGCAGGGGGGAGAATGGGGGAGAAAGGTACAGGGAATAAGAAGCATAAATGGAGGTACAAAATAGACAGGGGGAGGTAAAGAATAGTATGGGAAATGGAGAAGCCAAAGAACTTACATGTATAACCATGGACATGAACTAAGGGGGCGGGGTGTGGGGGGTAGAATGCTGGTGGGAGAGGGTTGCAGGGCAGAGGGAAATAAGAGAGAAAAAAATGGGATAACTATAACAGCATAATCAATAAAATATATTGTAAAAAACTAAAAAAAAATAAGTAAGTGACAAACATATTTGGCATCCTAGCTTCTCAGTGTCTGAAACTGGTTGCCAGGGTGGGAGCACTTAAGAACAGCTTCAGTAGCCTAAAATAAAACCTCAAAGAATAGGGTCAAAGTGTAGGGTGCAATGAGACCCTACTTTTTCATTCTTCTTCTCTGTGCATGTAGAGATATACCAATCCTAGGTAGAAACTCAATATGCAAATCACATCTTAAATACTCATGAATACATTTATTTATGAATAGAAACACTTTCTTCATCCTCATATCGCCATGTGGCATGCACATGAGTCTGAGAACTGCATCTGATTTTTATAAACATACTAAAACTTCATGTAATGCTATACAATCTTAAAACACACATGTGAAACCAAGATTAAAAACCTACAAAGCTAAGTTGAGAGCTGCAGAGTGACTGTGATAAATGTAACAATGTTAAGTCAGCTTCAAAAGAAATTTTTAAAAGGAACTCCAAAAACTATCATGAATGTTTTATAGTTTATTTTTTAATATTGATGTATTTTGTCTTAAAACAAATCCAAGAGCTGTTACGAATGCTCCTCTTTTTATGTTGGTGACATTGTGAGGAGTCACTGATAAGACCAAGAGCACATGTGATACTGAGAAATCTAAAGAACACTATGCAAACCTGGAAATCTATGTCCCTGCAAGTGATGGCTTTAAAGAGGGAGGCCTTATCCTTTAACACTTCCTAGATGGGCTAGATTCCTGCTGCCCTTCAGGCAACAGCCAAGATAAACTTACTATAGTCACTACAGATGAGTCCTCCTCAAATATGGCTGAGGAACTGTGTATGTTAAGCACTAAATGGACCAAATACAGCAGATTCCTGAGCTTGTAAGATTTATAGGCTCCAACAAGTCTTGTCTGATGGAGGACTGCACAAGTGTGCAAAGGCATGTGAGCACTTGCATTTGCACATGGCCTGGAAAGCCCAGAAGTCAGTGTAGTGACAGCTGGGGGCCTGAGTGGAGGAAGAAGCCTAAAGGTGAAATGAAATGTTTTTAAGTTGCTTAAGTGATCAGAAAAAGCTTTGCAAAAACTGAGTGTTTGGGTATGCTCTTAGAAATTATCTTCACAGTCAATTCATTCATTAGTCATAGAGATGTTGCCAGCAATGGGGTCAGAAAGCACAAATGAATACTAAAATGAAAAATAAAAAGGCAGAAATCAGCACACTTGATCACACTCTGAAGGAACTCAACCTTACAGTGGCTAAGTAACCACAGCTGCAGCCCACTGACTCGGTGAGGCGCTGTCTCCCAGAGGGAGGGGAACCGGGGAAGATAACATGTTCCTGGAAGCACTCTCACGAAAATGAGATTTTTGCCCTGAATGGCAAAAATCAATAAAGCCAAAGACTTCCCATGTATTTTGGTGGTGGAGGTGGTGGAGGTGGTGGTGGTGGTGGTGGTGGTGGTGGTGGTGGTGGTGGTGGTGGTGGTGGTGGTGGTGGAGGAGGTGGAGGTGGTCTGAGCAGAGAATGACACACACTCTCTTATGATCAGAGTCTTTCTATTATGTACTGAGGGCTGCCAATCCCTAGGTACTCCTTTCTAGAAGGGTGTATTCCCAGCTACTGCTCTCTGTTCACAAAAGAGCTCTACCACTAGCACACAAGGGCCTACAGGCAGAGGAGTAGCCTGCACATACACAAAGAAGGCTGACACAGGGACTCAGTGAAGTCCCTTCCCTGCCCTAGAGCCAGACATCGGATGGAGACATACCCCCATTAGGCTCTGGACAGGGCGGCATTCGGGCTGAGACCCCATCCTAACTGAGTGTCGAGTTCTCCTCAGCCGAAGCCCAGCATGGTGACAGTCTCCGGGGTACCCTGGAGAGCCCGTCTGGTGGCTCCGTAGGTCCTTCTCCGGCTCATGTCTGCTCCACAAAGCCTACGTGCTAGTTAGAACACCTCCAACTCCTCAGGCTCTAGGACTGGTACCACACTGAGATCACTCAACCAGCAAGGATATGTGCAACAATGACACACACCAACAGCTGCATCTTCTGACTAGAAACAGGGCTGAGAAGGTACTAAAAGCAGAGCCCAGGAGGTTAACATTTGTGGGCAATTTCAATTGTGTAAGAGACATGGGTTTTAGAAAATTTATATCATAATAATTCCTTTAGGCCCTTTTCATTCTGGATAATAGGATTTATTTGCTTGTTTGTTTCTTTAGGTTTTTTTCTTTTTTATTTTCTTGGCAAAACAAAGTGGACTAATAGGTCATTTATCTCCTGTTCACATTTTAGATTTCAGCACTCACAGTCATCCTCCTTGCAAAATTCATAAATTCAAAGTGCAAGTACAATTAATGGCTGGCCCCTATTAGACAGAAATTCCATGAAGCAGACTCAGTATCTATTCTTGTTTAACAAGTAATCCCCACTGCCTACTGTGGCACCCGGCACACCCCACCAGCATTTCTTCCTCACGGTTCTCACTGCATTCCCAAGGAAGCTGGGTGCACCATGCGTACATGTGGATACATGCATGACATCAGGACATGCAGGCCATCGGCTAGTCCCCTCCACCACTAGCATCGAGAAGGACATATCAGCATGTGACTGATCTGGGCTGATGGCCCAATAAGCTTTCATGCCTTTTTTTTTTTTAATCCTGTTTCCTTATGGGATTTAAGGAAGAGGTCTCTCTTTACTTTCTTCCAAAGGCAAACACTAGATCCCAGAAAACAGGGAATGCGCCTCATTTGAGACATTCTGCTGAATAACAACATGATGTTGAGGCTGGAGATAGGGACTAGACAGAATACTAATATGCCAAAATGACCAATATCCTTCAGGTAAAGACAACACTATAGCATGGAAGGATCCAGTAAACAACCTGACATGATACAGCCACGGTGTCAAACTCATTTTCACCGGGGGCCACATCAGCCTCACGGTTGCCTACAAAGGGCCAAATGTAATTTCAACTCCTTAACAGTTAAGGAGTAGTTGCATTTATACAGTCCTAAAGTTATTTTGGCCCTTTGCAGGCAAGAACAAGGCTGATGTGGCCCCGGTGAAAACGAGTCTGACACCCTGTGGTACAGCCCACTGACTGCTGTGTGTGCTGTCCGTGGGATGCAGTGTGTCCCACCCACCTGGCACAGAGCCTCGCAGTTCTCAGAGAGCCCAAAGCTTCACTAGAAGATCCCACATAGAAAAGACAGACAACCTCTATGGCATGAAACATGTTCAAGTCCAAGGCTTACTGCAACCACGTCCAACAAACAGGCTAGTTCTTTAGTTGTAACAAGAAGCTCATATGCAGGGTAACAAACTGTGTAAGTGGGTTAAAATCTGGCTTATATAGAGATGCACATTTCAAATAAAAAATTGGGAGTTAGAGCAAATATAATGCAGAGCCTGAAGGGCACAGAAAGAGAGGTGCTCATTTAAATGGCAAAGCTTAAAGCTCTGGCGCCGGAAGGGGACACAGCATGGAAAAATTGTAAAAAGAAGACTCACACATTTAAAAGAAAAAAATGTGTTAGCATAGATTGTTTTTAAGGAAGAGAAAGTTTGAAGGGTCTTGTATACAGATTAATCAGGAAAAAATGATATTTTTCACAAGGTTGTAAGAACTGCATTTTTAGGAGGGAACAAATTATGTTCAAATGTTAAAATGGAGACAATAATTAGGAGTACAACCACTTAAGCAAAAAAACCTCAGTTTCAGATACTTAAATTGAAAATATTTGATGTCTTTCTAAACCCCTTAATTCCACTTTGTGATCTCCTAGTCGGCAGACAAATCCTACCAGCCTTTTCCCTCATACATTCCTTAACACATTTTCCTCAGTTCCCTACAGAATATGTCCATCATGTTTCAGGACTGAAAAATCGTATCTTTTCATCTTCCTCCCTGTTTTGACAAACTTTCCCTTCTCTGAAAAGAAAACGTTCCCACACAGGAACGTGAAAATAGCATGAATAGCTTGAGAAAATGAACAGAGGTTTGGAAGGGAGAGCAGGGGGCCTCACCAACTGAACATCTCTATATGAAAATGTCTATGGAGAGAAGAGATGCTTGGAGATGGAAAAAGGTATAAGGAGGTCAAATGGTAATGAAAGAACACAAAAAATAATAATTTTTTTAAAAAGGTAAGAAAATGTGTATGGAGACTGAATTTCCGACTCGGGCAATCCCACAGTGCCCTGAGACAGCCCTCAGGGCCCGCAGGGCGCGAGGCCTGTGAGGGAAGACTCTGCTCTCTCCAGGACATGCCACTAGGAGAGGCGAGTACAGGGAAGAAAGAAGAAAAACCTGGAAGGGAAACATTTGTGCCAATGTACACAAACACACCCCATTATTATGAAAGGATCCCTATAAATTGTTTCACATCAGTACAGATGTGAGAGTTGGAACAAGTCACACCTTATCTTTATTAGATGCTCTATTATTAAACTTTATAAAATGTGAATGTTATTACCTGCCTCTACAGGATTATGTGAAGACGAACAAATTTGGTGCCAGTAAAATTTTGAAAAACAGTTCAAAGAAGTTTCATGAAGATAAGTACACTACTGGCTTCTGGGAAAGGATATGCAAATACAAAAAACAACAATAACAACAGTTAACATGTCTAAGGTGACATCATCTTCCAAACACTGTTTTTACCCTCACAACAACCCCCATGTGATAAATCAGTGATTTTCAATCTTTTTCATCTCATGGCACACAGAAACTAATTACTCAAATTCTGTGGCACACCAAAAAACATTTTCGCCAGTATGACCAAAAAGTTATAATTTTGATTGATTTACCAAAAAAATGATAATAGTAGTAATTACCTATCCCTTGTGCACCAAACTGACATTTTAAGAAATCAGGTGCCTATACTCTCATATAAGGATTTCTGGTACCAAGAATTAGCCAATCGGGTGCAATTTTATTAGGCAATGAGACCAATAAGGTGCAACTCTATTATCTGACCTTTATACGACCTATATATTTAATGTTCAAGACTGAGCATTCACACCAACCGCTATCGTTGTGTTGGCTGTTGTCATTTTTTTATGTGACAATATAAGGGAAAAGTAGTCAGGTATTGCATGCTTTAAAAATTCTTGTGCACACCACTGCAATAAACAATTACCACCATTTTACAGATGCACCAAAAGGTTGAATAACATGCCCAAGTTCACACAGACAGTAAATAGCCCCAAGGCATTTGAACCCAAACCATTTGAACCCACACTCTGTCCTCTAAGAGTCCAAGATGACTGCCTGACTTTCTACGGAAAAATATCTATGATTCTCAATGGAAAAAGAAATGTCCCACAGATTTAAAAAAACAGAAATAGATCTCCATGGTTCCATGAGAACTCCTATATTGCTAAATTAGTGATATATCAAATTGTTCTCCAAATCCAATCACAAAATCTGTTTACTCCTCTTTTCTCCATTTCTCTCACACCACTCATCTTACTACTACATGGCACTCCAAAACTCAACTCTGGCTTTCAAGACCTTCCATTTTATGACTCTTCCCAGCTATTCTCTATCGAAGACACTCTGCACTTTTCTGACATATGATGCTCATTCCCACATCCATGCTTTCCTTAACGCTAATGTCAAAAACATGTTTTTAATCCTCACCCAAGGAAATGCTTATTGATTTCAGAAAGCGGTGGGAGGAGGGAGGGAGAGAAACATCGATGTGAGAGAGAAACACGATCAGTTGCTTCTCATACATGCCCCAACCGGGGACTGAATCCACAACCTAGGCAGGTATCCTGACCAGGAATCAAACCCATGACCTTTCAGCTTATGGGACAACACCCAACCAACTGAGTCACACTGACTAGGGCCAATGTCTAAAACATTTTTTGGCCCTCATCTCTTCTTCCTAAAATCACAGTCTGTCCCTGATTTCTCATAACTATATCCAGTTCCCCCTTCTACATGCCAATTGCCTAATAAGTGCTTAAAAATCACCTTGTATTCTTTCTTATTATGAAAATAAAAGAGCACATGACAAATGCTTTTTTGGGCCTAACACTCCACCCAACAATTGTTGAGCTCTATTCTGAACAATACTTACCATTCAAACCTGTTAAAGAAAACAATTATTTCCCTTATATAATCCAGGGATTCTTTTGAATGTTTTAACATGCTTATCTACAATCTTATCTAAGTTACACTGTTTTAAAAAAAGTGAACTTAGCTTTTTTTCAAGTGTTACCAACTCCTAAAATGTGGAGTTTGAATTTATGTGAATATCTCTTCTAGGGCCACCTGTTTAACTTTTTGACACTGCACTGTATTTGTCTATAATTCTTTCCAACATATTAGTTCACATCAATTCTTCTGTGTTTTTTATCTGTAAAAAATACAGCAGGCATTGCCCTCAGGTGTGTTTGTCCTAAGCACACAGGACAGAACAGGGGAAGGCTATGATGTGTAGGATAGTACTACAAACCTGCAAAAGAGCGAAGAATTCAGAAGACTATGACTACTCTCTCACTTCTTAAAGCCACTGACCAAGTTACATTAAGTGCTGTTTTACTAAGAGCCTTGGGAATGACAATTCAGAGAGCAGACACAAGGGGGAGCCAGTGGGTCCATCCTAAAGCTACTGGAGACTAGGAAATTTGGTATAAAAACCAAGACTTTAACAGAAGCATTAAATTCCATTAAGGCAAACCACAAGAACTGGAATGAACAAAGATGAAGAGTAACAAGAGAAGCAGTGACAGAAAGAAGTAAAGAATAAGAGATCCAGAGATTCCCAGCGCTCCTCAAAACTGAATTTAAAAACCAAAAACATTTTTTATTGTAATCTTCAATGCAAGATCAAAACCAAATACCTGAGAAGGATGGCTTGAAAACTGCCCTTTCACATGGTACAAAAAAGAAAAAATTTATATATATATACACATATATATATATGGATATATATGGATATATATATAAAATATAAATTTGAAGCTGAAAAAACAAGTAAAAAAAACAAGAGAATTTTGTGTAAAATACCCTTCCTTTGTCAAATTTACTTAACACCACTGCCCCCACATGTTAACAGAGTGATTGTAAATCCATTCTTTACTCTCTAACATATCTCTAGGCCTCCTCTGTTTCTTATTATTTTTAACCTTCCAAAAAAAATCTGGGACACATTTCATTCCCATATTTCCTTAAAGTTCCAGGAAAGTGATCTTAATTCCAGGAAATGTTATATGATATATACATTCAGTAAATATTTGAACACTGCTACTAAAAAACGTAAGTATGGATGCTCAAGTTTTCATACTATTGAGGCACGTTAACTAAAACTTGGCACAGCTGATGAAAATCAGGGAACAAACCAAAAGAAATATGACATCTATTTTATATTGAGTGTAACATAATTATAACCTCTTTTTATAAAGATGTTCCAAAGAAGGCACGAGCACTTGCCTGTAATCACTTTAATCATCGTCATTCACTACAAAAGTACCAATCCGTCAAAATCCAAAGGGATTTGCTTATTGTTATTCTTTTAGAAAGCTCACCAGGTATTTCCAAATGCTTCCTAATGACAATAATTAAACATCTGGTAATGGTGGCCTACTTGTGGCTGCTGAACTTCCTTGGGTAGTCTTTTCCATTAATTATGTACATGCTGGGAACTGCTGGAATGTACACTGTCAACAGTCAACAGCCAGAAGTCAGCCCATGACAGGAGCTCCCTGCAGTCTTGACTGCTATGCATACTGAGACCTTTTTAGTACTCTCAGATTGGAGAACAGATGTTACGTGAAAACGGCAAAGGCACCAAGCTAAGGTTGCATGCAAGCTGGATCAGTATGTTGTGAGAAAAGTCTTTTATTAAACATTTAAAAACTGCGGGGGAGAAGGCATGCAAAGGTGGCGCAAGCGGTCACATTTTACTTTGTAACGAATTACATTCTGATGCAAACTTTAACCCCAAGCTTTTGCAAATAATGACAGGTCTTTCAGAGCCTTGGCAGCAGCAGAAGCAACAAAAGACCACAAAAGTGCATACTTTCAAGCAGCACCTCATGGCTCCCTCAATTTGGGGGTAAGAGGGACAGAAAGGGAGGTATCAAGACAAAGAGGGTTGTGGTAGTTTGAAATTCATTTGGTAACGAAAGAATTTTTATCCAAAAACAAAAAACAGTAAGTCCACTTGGATCTCATTTGAATCAACTGGTATCCATTTATACTAATTAGATCAGCATCTTTCCCAAAGCCACAGATTTTATTAATTAATACATTGTGGCTACCTCCTCCTTTCAGCTTCATTTACCTTTTTCAGGATCAATAAAGGAAGGAGCATCATTTCAATTTTTTAAAAAATTGTTTGGATTTTGTACCCTTTGGTAAGTATGTGAAAATGTGTACTAGTACTAATTAACAGCTTGATAGTAGTTTAAATTAACATTACTTAAGAATAAATTTCCCAAAAAGATTTTATTAGTTGATTTGCTTAATCCTAAATATCATTAAATATATACCCAAAATACAGTCCAGATCCAGGAAGGCAAACAGAAATCATGACAGAGAATTGAACATAAGGACTCATGTAAACAAGTATATTACTGAGGCATTAATGATTGTTTTTTAAACCCTAGCATGTATATTCATACAGTATGTACTGACTAATTATGCGACTAACCCAGCAGCAAAAAGCTGCTACTGACTTCAGTTACTATTGATTCCTAAGACAATATAAATTATCTAAGCATCTCAATTTCTCTGGGCTCCTTGTCAAAGCTTAAAAGTTAATTCAGTATTGCTATCAGACTCTAGGTGGCACTACAGCAATGGCTCAAGAATCAGTACACCACTAGAAAACTGAGGTCTTTCCCTGTTCACCTCCTGCTGTCCCTTGAAGGCATCCTCACTTACCCTACTTATCCTTCTGGGTTCAATCACCTTCCCAGATCCTTAAATGCATGAGAGGGGAAAGTAGGGCACAAACACATAATATGGGGATTGATGGTTCCAAAAATTAAATGCAACTTTTAATTCAGACCTTGTTTGGACCTAATTGGAAACTAAATTTGTATACAAAACCTTGATTTGCATACCGAATTCTCCACCCTCGAAAAAATTTCCTTATCTTTCAGAATCATTCCAAATTTAATTATAAATACCTTAGTCCATAACGTGATTATTGACAGACAGGCTGAGAAACTGCTTTAATTTCAGGAAGAAAGTCCAAACATTTAAAGTATTGTTAAAGTAATGCTGATAGGTCAGAAATAAGTATTCCACTTCTAAACAAAGGACTGCATTCCAAACATCATTCTGTAGTGCTTCACAAAACACATTTATCAATGTCCAGGCAACCCAGAGGCTGCAGTGAGAAGACGGACAGTGCCTCGCTCTGCAATGGCAGTCGCTATGGCTACACCAATAGCAGGACAAAAATGGAAGGCTACAGCGTTGTCACCTCATTCATCATTGAGCCATGAAAACATTATGCAAAAAAAAAAAATTATAATTAGACAGCCTTTGCATTAAAAAATGCATAATGATTTAAGATGATTTTGCACCTAGCCAAATTTGAGAAAAATTTGCAGAAGGAGAACGTAAGCATTAAAGGACTCATACATACATGAGTGGCTTGGGACAAACACAAGGTACTCATCTTTCTAGCCCAGTCCAACTGGATGAGCCCAAAGACTGGCAGCTGAGTGCCCTGCTTAGGTGGGCTTGGTCTTGGTAAATTAAAATATAAACATCAGCTACTAGGGCTAGTATTATTCTTAAATTCCCCAAGACATACTAATTATACTATAATAATTTTGTTTGAAGTCATTTATCATAATAAAGCTCTACTTTCATTTATGGAACCTGAGAGACAAAACACCTGCTGTTTAATATTCTAGTGCTCACTCATATAGAAGAGAATGAAGAGCAAAGATTTTCTGAAACCAAGGAAGGAAGGAGATACACAGTCCATCGATGCTGTCATGTGTCTCCTCCATCCTTTAATTTCCCAGAGGGATTAGTGATGGATATACATATTCCCTAGGTGGTCCAAGATGATTAAGGTGGAAAGATAAGTTTAAGAGTAATTGCTACTTGTTCATAGATGAAAAGTGAGCCCTGGCTTGATGACTCAGTTGGATGGAGCCTCCTTTCCCTCTCCCTCTCTCTCTATTTCTCTGACTCAATTCAATAAAAACATATTCTTAGGTGAGGATAAAAAGTAACCCTCAAAAAAATAAAAACTAATGAAGCAGCTGAACAACAAATAAATATTTAAGTCCTTGCCTACTACTGCAATGATGGCTCCAGACCAGTGCCTAGTTAAATTGCATGAAAGTTTCTTGGCAATATCAAGAAAATTCTTTTTCTACTAGCATGAAAATACCTTACTAAGTACCCTTCCTTTTCATTACAGCAAGGGTGTCAAACTCATTTTTGCCAGGGGCCACATCAGCCTTGCTGTTGCCTTCCAAGGGGCGAATGTAATTTTAGGACTGTATAAATTTAACTTACTCCTTGACTACAGGGGCAAGGAGCTCGGCGCTGCCACCCGGTAGAAACAAGGTGCCAGGCCAGATAAAACAAGGTGGAGAGTCAGGTTTGGCCCGTAGGCCTTGTGTTTGCCACCTGTGCATTACAGTATTATATGTGGAGTATTTGGTAGGTGCTCTCTACTTGATATAACCTGCTCAGCAAAAGTTAACCTGCTTCGTTGTAACTACACTCCTCCTATGTTCTGTAGAAGATTTGAACTAAAGAGTATCTACCACCATTCACACCCATTTGAGTAGCTTCAAGAGTGTGAAATCCCAGAGGACCTGAGAGAAAAAGTCGAAAAGCAAAAAATTCTCTTCCTCCATACATAGCTTTACAGAATGTCATTGTTGTTACTAACACAATACTAATGTCTTTGAGTACTGGTTGAACACAACATTCCAGAATTCTTTGTAAAGCTCTACTTAAATCCAATGGCAAATATTTACTTATCATAGATAAGTAAAAGAAGAAAAAACTTATTTGCACAATAGGGCCTTCCCGAAGCAAAAATACTTTTCAGCATTACCTCCTGTCCGTTCACTCAACCAAAACTGAGTACCTCCCGTGTGCCAGGCACTGCACTAGGTGCTGGGGACACAACAGTGGGCACAGTGGATGAAAACTGGGGAGACAGGAAAAGAGAAGGGAAAAATACTTTTAACTGCTAACGAAACTATATATTTAAGAAAAGGAGGTGGTAAATAGCTTGGAACTAATGAAAAGAAACAAAATCCTTGACAAAAATGACTTTTCCCACATTTTGAAGATGTGACTGTTCCAAGTATCAGAATCAAGATGTGATCTGTAAAATATTTTACCAAAGGTCTCTGGACTCCTCAGATGGTCTTTAAAATGGGTACAAAACCATACTCCAAAGTTATGTATTAACGATGTGGCTTTCAACCCAATGATGAAATTCTATTGTGAAGAATAAAAATATATACCATATGACAAAGCTACTTATGTACAACCTCCAGGACTTACACTGAAAAGCTGTCCAAAGTTAGACATCCAAAGAATAACTGTCATCAACAAAGTCATGCTTTGTATTAGATGTGCTAAGAGGGCCTTAGTTAGTAACCCGGTTAGGCACTCAGTCTTCACTCCTGACTCACAGGAAGGCAGCATCCCTGTGCTGTTACTGCGGATGAAGACCTCTCTGGCATGGGAATCTGAGAGTAGTGAGTGACTAGCCTCCTGTCTCTGCTCATGGTCACACTTACACAGATGTAGACAGATGCTCGTTCACCTGCCTCCGAAAACAATGGACACCTTCAGGAAAACTAACACATAAACACCAGCCACCATAAGCATGTGGCTCACCAAACCACCTGTCATTCACAGGTCCCTGAGCCATATAAATTTCTTACTGGGGTGAGTTCAATTGCCAGTAAGTTCTACTCTCAAATTTGCCACTAAATGGTTCTCTCACCTTCTGTAAGTGCCCTGACTTCTCCAGCGCTCAGTTTCTTCACTTGGCAATGTTCAGTGGTTTAGGCCAGATCTCACTTGGGAACCTTTGGGGGGTGGGGGGTGGGGGGGAGGGAGCTGACTGCCCGATCCCAGTAGAGATTCTGATTCAGTAAGTTCTGAGTAGCTGGGGATGGGAGTGGGGGGTTGTTTTAGAGTGTCTGTAAGCATCTGGTTCAACCCATGATTAAGAATTCCTAGATTAAATAACATCTTAAGTCAAATCAATGAAAATTCTGACTACAATCCAACAACACTTGATCCAAGAGGAATTCTGTTTGTTGTATACACTTTCATCTCTGTTTTTAAGAGACAGCCCAATGCAGTGAAGGAACTGAAATCATTACAACCTAAACTTTCATATAACTGGATCCCACAAAAGAATGCATTTATGTTTCCTTGTTTTTCAACTGGTTGACAATACATGGGCAGCCATGCAGGTTTACAAAGTTGAGACCAGAGTGACTCTAGAGTCACTGGAGAGAGTCAGATGAGGGACACCTGGCCAGATGGATGGAGGGCACCTGTCAATGATCACTCTTTCAGAAGTTACTGATACCAGCCAGCAGGAAGAACTACAGTCTTTAAAGCAAAAGAAACGTGTTTAAGCTGCATCACATACAGCATAAGATAGCTGCTATTGAGTGTGTGTGTGTGTGTGTGTGTGTGTGTGTGTGTGTGTAATTTGTTACAAAGGCATGACTCCAATGAAATGGGAAGATACATGGTAAAGAACAGGTTACTGCTGTTTGATTTCAGGAAGTTCTGAATCAGAAAACTGACATGTATACGTAGATATACAAATCATATAAAAATGCCAAATTCAGTCAAAAATTAAATAAATATTAAGTGATACAAGTTAAAACTTTAAAGAAGTGTGCTTGAGATTTAAAATATAGTGGTAAAAAAACAAATTTTTTACCATTCACATCATATGTATTTCAAACTCTACGCAAAAATAAATTCAAGAAAAATGAAAATACTAAGTCCTGATATTACCATACAATGCAGCAAGAGAAATTTAAACATCAGGGTTAGTAGAAAGGGCAAAATGCTTGTCAAAATATGATTATATGTATTCCCATGTCAAAGAGATTGCTTTTTTTTTTTAATCTTCATCCAAGGACATGCTTATTGATTTCAGAGAGAGGGGAAGGAGGGGAACATCGATGTGAGAGAGAACATCAATCAGTTGCCTCCTGTACACGCCCCAACCGGGGACCAAACCTGTAACCTAGGCATGTGCTTTGACCAGGAATCGAGCCCACAGCATTTCTGTTTACAGGACGGCTCTCCAACCAACTGAGCCACACCAGCCAGGGCCAGAAGTGATTCCTTTAAGATCTAACATCAATTATTCCAACCATTACAAAGAACAGCATTATCTGCACAAGCTGTGACTACTACAAAAATTCAGAAGTAGCATTCCTAAGAGGACAGAGAAGTAGGTCACAAATTTCAAAAAACAACATGTTTTATGGTTTTAAAGATACAGCTCTAAAATCAATATCCATCCTGAAAAACCCTGGGTTTAGTTATGTGTGGCTTTTATTCAAAAAATTAACTTATCTTCCTTCCAACACTAGCACTATTATTTCTGCATATTTTTTCATCTTTCTCACCCACCCTTATGATCTAGTACAAGACTAAAGACTTTTACAGCACAAATTGACATTAACTACAGTGCACTTAGTTCGCACCCCACAGAGGTAAACAGCAAGCTTACCACCAGCAGAGCACGACTCCACGTCCCCACATGGTTGGCAAGCACAGCCTCCTTTTCTCATCTCAAAGGCACAGGTCTGCTCTGTGATCCTGTACAACCAACAGCTCACAACAGACTCGGTCTCTAATCAAGCAACTGCACTGTACCCACTCTGTTCAGCGTATTCCCTTGTAGAAGAACTGATACCTTTCAAAAACCACTATATGCAGTAATCCTCCAACTACACAACTTAAGTTTTTTACTCAAAATGAACAATGTCTCATGCTGGTCCTTCTGAATTTGGGTAGCCAGTGTCTGTCTGACTTAGCATTGTGATGTGGTAAAACTGCCATCTGGAGTAAGAGGTGTAGAAGAGAATACAGCTGAAGACCTGACCCCGCTTGATTCTTTCCGAACAACTGTGTTCAGATGTCTTTTTCTGAATAGCTCCAGAGTTATAAATAGGAATCATCCCCACATGAACTTCACTTTCCTTTAATATTTAGCTGTTAAATGTTCTGGATTAATCTACTCTTAAACCCCAAATAATCTTGGCCTACTGTAAATTTGGCTGTGATTTCAGACCACACCATTGTAATGCAGAAATGTCAGCAGACAGAAGAGAAGCACAACCCATGCCCAGGGCCCACGCATGCCCTGCACCCCCACTCCAACCCAAGCTGGGGCTTTCCCAACCTGGGCACTGCATGTTTTTGAAAGAAAATTTATATTCCCTAGGACAGCAAATACTTAAGGTCTATATTTTGTTAACTAACAGTGTGAGTGCTACAATATGCGTATTTTTACCTAATTACATAGGGAAAAGCTAAACTTAATATTTAAAAAATTAAACCTACTCTTGAAAACATGAATTGTATTTAAGTTTAGGAACTTCTCATTAATTGATGCTGTAAAAAAAAAAAAGCAAGAATATACAAGTTTTGCAACACAAGAGTAACAAGAAATCAAATTCATTAATATTTTAATATCTATACATCAAAGTAATGTCACAAAGTAATGTCACAAAAGTAAAGAAGAATACATTTTTATTTATGTCTGGATGACATTAGTAGCCACCAACACCTTTTCTGTTATGATTAGGAAACTTTTCTGGTAAAAAAGGAAAAAAAAAATTACTCCAAGTTATCCATGTATATGGCATTCTACTTTCTATTGAGAAAGCTCAGTCATTCTTTACTTTAACAGAAGGAAGAAAAAGAACCTGGATTACAATCACTTTATAAGAACAGGAGAAGTGTTATATATTCCTAACTTGTCACATACTCCTAAGTAGTTTTCTAGCATATCACTTCACAGGAACCTATGTTGTAAAAGTGTTTTTTAATAAAGTCTTATACTTCACATTATCACAGATATACTGGCATTTTCTCATTGACTAGAAGTGTCATTCTCTACAGTGGAGAGGATGACTGGTATAAAAATACAACTCTATGTATACAGAGCTACATGTCAATTTTACATAAGGCTCTTAATAGAATATATGAAAAATCATAAGACAAAAATACCTTAGTATGTTACCCTCACACCATGCACATACACACACACACTGTACACACACCACATACATGGTAGGTCCTACCAATTTCTAGGCTGTTTAAATACAAAATCAACCCAAGTTCCTTTCTGTCTTACCTGAGGATAACTATCAAGGGGGTTCAAATAATCGTCTTTTAGGCCCTAAAAGATCAAAGCAGCTATTTTGAGTTCCTCTGTGTTCTACTTGCAATGGCTTTTTAAAACATACACTATAAATTGCGTACCTAACTTAAATCTCGCAAGGCTTCTTTTTGTTGAATTTTAAAAAACCATCTATCCACCATGAAGTACCAATGATTTTGAAATGTATTCTCTATGGAAACCTTTCCTCAAGCATCTCTTCTTTTGTAGTGGTGGCTACTACAAAACTGAAATTATATAGCTGCCTAAGTGCCACATGCTAGCTTGCAGCACAGAAACAATGCTCCAAAGAGGAGATGTGTCTTGCTTGAGGAGAAAAATAAAAAAGAAGTCTCCTTTTCATCGGTGTACCGCACAGCCACACACAAAATGACCAACACAAGTGGTGCAGCTCTAACTCTTCTTCCACCACACCATGTCCTCATGCATCCTCCAAAGGGCCCCATCTCACCTGAAAGTATCAATTTACCTAACAGTCCCCAACTTATTTAACAGCATGTTTACAAGAGCAAGACATCATCGCTGTTATTACTACCACTGCAACTACAAGCAATTACAAGTAGTTTAGGGCAGGGAGGCCAAAATTATCAGCAGAATTTAATTAAACAAATTGGATTTGGGCAGAAAACTCTAGGTTAACACCCTACTTCTATAACCAATGCCATGAAACCCTTAATGACAGTACAAGGCACTCATATAAATTCTCAAGAACCAGGGACTTTCAGGCAAGCTGGAGGTATATGTGGATATGCTTTCCTCCCATGCACTCATGGTTATAACACTCATAAATTCCTAGAGGCTTTCTGAGTGTGATTTTCTGTACATATTTTAGAAATAACAGTACCACTGTCTCATGTCTAAGGAGTAATCTCCCTTCACTGTCACTTTTTAGTCTTTTAAATTCAGTTGTTTTTCTCAAAATCTAAATTTCATGTTACTCTCAAATGTTTTGATGCAGGACAACTTTTCCCCATTTTATACTAATTTCCTAATTAAAAATTATTACCATTTTCCATCACAGTCAAGACATATATTAAGTCAGTGGTGTTCACCGTCAGAGAAACTAATAAAGATTATTAGGTTAGAATTATTACAAGTTTTTGCAATGTGGAAACACTATTTTTTGCATATCTTTACCATCTCTTCTATAGGCAGGGTAGGTAAGAGTAAATTTACAGTTCTGAGTACACAAAACAGCTTATTCTTCATTATCACTTATTACTATTAACCTACTCTTGCCCACTCCTGCAGTGTGATTTACAAATTCATATCTCCATCTAGCTTTCCCTTGAGCTTCAGACTTGTATGTCCAATGACTCACTGACATCTCTTCTTGGATGTCTTAAAGGCATTCAAAACCAGTTTAAACGTCCCGATAGGAAGAAGACTATCCCCAACCCTTATCCCATTCCTTAATTCTTCCACTTAAATGAACCCGCGACAGTAAGCAGAATCTTCCTATCCCCGTCAACAGTAAATGGAACCTCCATATCCCACACCCAATTTGCTCCAGTTAAAACTTTAAAAGTCACCCTTCATACACGTTCTTTATCCTCATTCTTCACAGCTTGAAATCCTGGAAAATCTAACTCCAAAACATACCTCAACTCCATTCATGTATCCCCAAGTCTGTATCAGGCTCCGACACCATCATCTTTTCACTGGGTGACAGCCTGCTCACTGGTCTTTCTTCCCTCTCTTGCCCATCTACAATGCATTCCTCCCAAAGCAATCTTCTAAAAGTATACATCTAAAGATGTCACTCCACAGTTTGAGTTCAGTGGCTTTTTTTTTGTATTTAGTGTCAAACATCAAAATTGCTTGCTATCGCCTTTAATAACAGCCCCCACCCCACTTCCTCTTCGACCCCACCTCTCTCCCTCTCCCAGCTGCGCACAGCACATCAGCAACAGCAATCCCCTTTGGATCCATGAACAAACCTCAACCATTTTTCTACTTCAGGTTGTAGTACAAGCTGCTTCCTCTGCCTAGAGTCCTCTAACCCCAGCTGTTCGTAGATTTGGCTCCTTCTAATCCAAAGAACTTCACACCTCCTGTCTCCTCAGAGAGGTCCTTTTCAACAGGTTTCAAGTACCACCCCCCACCCACCCACCCACTTATCCTCTATGGCATCCCAGACTCACATACTTCACAGTCTATCTTCCTCACTTCAAGGAACACTCCCAGGGGTGTTCAACCTGCAGCCCCCAGGCCACATGCAGCTCAGCATGTCTATGAATGCGGCCCAACATGAAATCATAAATTTACTTAAAACATTATGAGATTTGTTTTCTGTGATAACATGTTACAGTGTATTTAACAAGACAACTCTTCTTCCAGTGTGGCCCAGAGATGCCAAAAGGTTGTACACCCCTGCCTGCATATGAGAGAACTTTCAGCCTCCAAACATCCTCAGCACCTCCAAATGTTTCTCAAGTATATTGGGGAATGAAAAGCATTTGTTGAAACACTATTAGAAGAATGGAATGAAATGAAGAAATGAGTGAATCCATAGATCTGCTTAACCTTCACTCAAACAAATGCTATAATTTTAGTATGATATATGAGCAAGGGGTATCAATAAATATAAACTGTGGTAGAATTATGTATGACACTAAGCTGTTGACGTTTTAATAGTCATGTAAAAAGACACAGCAATGACAAAATGAAAGTTGAAAGCCACATATTTTACTAGCCAAAATAGCTTCTTTCTGCAATCCCAACCAACAATTAAAATGTTTGTTATTTAAGTACAGGAAGTACCCCGAAGTTATAAAAAAGATCCTTAACTTTAGAAAACATATTTGGTTCTCCCTTTATTTTAAAATGGGGACACTACCATCTACCTTGCAGAGGTGAAGTAAAGGTGTGGCCATAACCTGCCACAGTGTATAGGCACACAAGACTGAATAAAAATTTAGTTACTATATTAGTTGGCTTATTCAGAAATTATACAAGGCGTGTCCAGAAAAAGTCCAGCCATTGTTAATATAATGAGAACACTTTGCATGACATCAATGTAACCTGGCAGCCAAGGAGAGTGGACTGGAATGCACATGCGTGAACAACAATGACTTCACTGTACTAGTCAGGGGGGTGGTAGACACCATTGAGTGAGCATGTGTACTGTGTAGCCTTCATATTCAAAATGACTAAGTGAGCAGAGCAATGAATCTGCATCAAATTTTGAGTTAAGCTTCAACATTCCTCTGCAGAAACTATTCAGATGATTCAGAAGGCCACAGCTATGGGCAACTGGTAATTGGCAGCTTCATCACAACAATGTACCTGCTCATGCATCATGTCTTGTGAAGAGTTTTTTAATGAAACATCAAATCATCCAGGTGACTCAGCCCCCCTGCAGCCAAGACTTGGTGCCCTTCGACTTCTGGCTTTTACCAAAACTAAAATCACCTTTGGTAGGAAAGAGATTTCAGACCAGATTTTCCTGGTGAGATTCAGGAAAATATGACAGGGCAGCTGATGGAGATCAGGAGAACTGTGTGGGGTCCCAGGGTGCCTACTTTGAAGGGGACTGAGGTGTCATTGTCCTACGTACAATGTATCTTCTTCAATAAATGTCTATATTTTTCACATTGCATGGCTGGATACTTTCTGGACAGACCTCAGGGATGCATCGAAGGATACCAAATATGCTCCTTTTCCTTACAAATCCAGGAGAAAAAAATCTGCTACTTCCTACATGATTTCTGTCCTCTATGAATAAATGTATGAATGAATGAATGGCATGATTTCATGTGTCACTTAAAATGATTTCTCCACAATTATTTGGGGAATAATCACCCACCCTCCTCTTTTTTTTTTCTTTGTGTGATGATGATGCTTTATTATATACATGTTGGATTTTACATGTTTCGTTCAAGATATGAGAAAAAGGAAAACTTAGGTTAAACAACTTTAAAGATGCAATTTCTATGAAGCAGCTCTTGCAGCAGTGTTTATTCTGGACCACTTATTTTGAGATGTGCTGTTTTTCAAGGGAACTGTCACCGATGATAGTGTTTTAAAACTGTATACAAGGCCTACCTTTTCCCCTGAGCTTCACTAAAGTATAACTGACATAAGACACTGTATACACTTAAGGTGTATGGCGTGTTGCCACAACACACGACAGACCCGCCAGTGACTGCCACCACAGCACTAGCTGACACCTGCATTGTCACATCACAGACTTACCACGTTTCTGTGGTGAGAACATTTAAGATCTACTCTCTTAGCAACTGTAAAAAATATAATATAGCATCATTAACTCTGATCACGATGCTGTGCACTACGGAAGGGACGAGCAAAACACGGCACACTCTACATTTTAGAAAATCAAACCTACTCCGAGAACCCTAGACAACTCCACTCACACCATTTTGAACAAATGCAGGTAAATCCTGGACATTGGGATTATACAGGCTCTAAAAGAAAACTTTCTCAGTGGTATGCACTGAACTCTAATAATTAAAAAGCAATAAGCAAAATTATGGTCAAATAATTCAATGCCTCTTAATCCTAATTTCTCATAATTTCACCAAGTCATAGTGACCATAACATTTTCACTTTGAGACAATTTTCTCCACTACAGTGACTGATGGCAGGGCCATTAAACCCATGGTTACAGACTTTAGTGAGCCTCAGTGCCCCTGGAGGATTACAAACTACAGACACCCCGCCCTGCCTCAGACAACCTACCTCCCTGGGCCAGGTCTCTGGGCTCTAAACAAGTGCCCGAGGGTCTTTCATAAAACAGAAAATTGTTTTTAGAGGAATTTTATTGTTTAGGAGATCTATAATGTTTTTTTAGCCTAAAAGTGGGTGTTGAGATCTTTACTCACTGTTGACCAAAACAATTAAAAACATTGTAGGGTGATTAGATCGCAATCAAATTTCAGAGCCATGGAAAAGGCATGCAACTGACCATACGCTGTATGAATATCTCACCCAAAAAATACCTGTGGGATTCAGATGTTGCAATTCTTGATTATTCACGGTATGTTTTACAGTTACAGCATAAAATGGGCCCTTTAATCCAGAAAGCTCATTCAAAAACTTTTAAATAATCATATATATTTTTAAGTATTTCTGGACAAATAAAATGATTTAAACCTATTTCAGTCTGTGGTACATTATATTCTCTAGCACTTCTCTACCTGAAAACTGAATTTAATCTGCATCATATAAAATTATCTAAAAATTTATTTCAATTACTATTTAAAACATTTTTGTTAGGTTAAAGGATTTCTTAACTTGTGTAAAAAGTATAAAAGACTCTAGAAAATTTATTCATAATCAAATTTGCATAGGAAATCAAAATCTAAAACATAATTTATCAAATAACTTATGAATTTAATATGCAATAATTTTAGAAGATCAGTTTGCCTTATCCTTGGTTTTTGTTTGTGATCTCATAGTTAGTTTGTTAGAGTGTATTATTTTAAGTTACTGAGTAAGAAATTACCCCAAAGATCTAACAAGAATATCAACTACCTTAATCTAATTGATCTTCATAGAACAATGAATCCAACAATTGTAGAATATACATTATTTTCAAGTATATATGAAACATCCACTAAAAATGCCATTTATGGAGCATAAGTTTCAATACATTTCAGGATATTTTTCCAATCATACCATGCATATCTTTATTTCAGCCTTCCACCTACTTACCATGTGGACTCTGTTTAGAGTGTGTTTGTTGACTGGGGGTACAGGGAAGAATAGTAAGAAAGCAAAATCTGTAGTTTGTAAACCTATAAGGCATTACTCCACGGAGCTGAATGTAATGAGTCCATTCAGCTCAGTGTTCCCAGGAGCACTGGTCACAGTCCCACCAAACTTACTCATGTAACAACTCAACATCCACAGTGGGTTATTCCAAGCAACCCTGCAGAGCTGGGCACACCTCAGAGGCAATCTTATACACTGGTTCTCACTCCCTCTACTGAAGGGCAGAAAGTCAATATGTAAAGTAGGATGGCACTAACGAGGGAAAACTATGTGCACCATCAAAAAGGAAATGCAGATGGAGAGAAACAAGTGCTCATCACAGCTGCTCAGAGTGCAGATGCCACCGATGCGAGTGCACAGACAACACCTCAGCTGTCTCCCCAGTAAGCAGAGTACCAAGCAAGTACATTAAGAGAGTACACAGAGACATAAAACAAAATATATGTGGGTATGTAAGCAAATACAAATAAGATCTGGGTGACTTCTATATGCTATGGTTAATGGACATGAAAATTATTTATCATCAACTCAGACAAAATGCAGGGTACTATTCAATCCTTTTTCTTTAAAACAGAAAGTAGGTATGTGTCTATATTGTCTATATCTGAAGAAAAAGAACAGTCAGGATGCAAAGGCCACTCAAATCCAACAGTGATGAACTCTGAGCAACAATGGGATTACAGGTGATTAATTCCTTCTTTTTATGTTTATTTTTCCTCATGAGTAGGTATCTAATTTTTATAGAAGGAAAAAATCCAAAGAAGAAATGAGGGAGGGAGGGAAGGAAGGGAAGGGGAGGGGAGCCCTGGCTGGTGTGGCTCAATGGATTGAGTGCCAGCCTGTGAACCAAAAGGTCACTGGTTTGATTCCTGGTCAGGGCACATGCCTGGGTTGTGGGCCAGGTCCCCCGCAGGGGGTGCATGAGAGGCAACCAATTGTTTCTCTCACACATCGATGTTTCTCTCCCTCCCTTCCCCTCTTCCTAAAAATAAATAAAATCTTAAAAAGAAAAGAAAAAGATTGAACAAGGAAGAGGAAAGTAATGAAAGATTAATACATTAGTTCATCCCTTATTAATACATATTATGGCTTTTTAAAACTCCATAAATACCTGTAGGTGCCTTAAGCTTTGGAGCTGACCCACACAATAAAATCAGTGTAATTTAAATCTATAGATGGTACTCTTCATGTGGACTGCAGGAAAAGAATTTTACTCACCTACTCCTGGCTCACTGGAAAGCTCAAAACAGATTAAATGGCATCAAGAGAAATAGCAGCAAATCATAAATGGGCAGAAAAGTTCTGCAATTCTGACCCAATGTGCTCCTGGCCCAAAGTAGCCACAATAGACAAAACCCACAATAGCAGGTGGTGGTAAATCATACAGCCTTCACGGTACATAATATTTGGTGCCTGAAATTTTTCTTTTTCTTTAGATTTCAAGAAAACATGTAAGACATGCACCAATTCTGAGGAAGGAAACATGCATGCATAGGAGTAAATAAGACACAACAGCTGTGCTCGCCCAGCTCACCAAGAGGAGCAGCCGATGATGGATGAGGCAAAGGCTGGTAATGAGAGAGCGCCCCAGCAGGACCGTGCTCAGACAATTTTACAAACCTCCCACCCAAGGCCATAACTGTGCTGCTTTAACGTACCTTGCGCTATTATATGGCCATGATGATACAAGTGTGCATGCAGTTGAGCCCTTCTATAATTTTGTTACAAGTCAACACAGAAGAGAATGTGGCCAAAGCCCACTCAAGTCTCATCACCTCATTACAATAAAGAATTTGCTGGCTTCTATATGCAGAGACAAACATCCTTTCACAAATTCTTAAAATGTTGAGAGCCATTATTCCTCCCCCTCCTTCCCTCAAAGAGTGCAGACAAAAGGATGGGGACAAGCAAACACTGAAGTGCCTGTGGGCGGCCACATTCATGATGCCAAAATCACAGGCTGCATTGAAGCAGGCATTCCCATAAAAGGCCCCAAGCAACATGGAGGGAAAGATGGCTTTCCGAGAGCCCAGGACACAGGGAGCTGCCCGGATGTGCACTGGGTTTGTAGCCAGGTGGTGCTGCATCACACAGGCCAGCTGCTGTGATGGGCCAAAGTGTGGATCAGAACTCATAAACTTGCACATGGCACATAGAAACAGAGAATCATCATAATGACGAACCTGGACTGTCAGGAAAAGATGTTAGTTTGGTTAAAATAAAGGGAGAAATGGAAAAAAAAAATTTTTTGGAAACACCTTTTAAAAGATATATATCCATTTAGGAAGCTGCAATCCTGAATTTCCAGAATTTAGCACTGAGTCCCAGGTATCAAGGAAAGAAAGCATTTATACCCTAGGGTATAGGGCAGTGAAGATTCACAATCCTTACTATAAAACATACATACCACAGTGAGTGGCCTGAATGTTCTTTAAAGTATGTGTGTCTAAAACAGGAAGGAAAGCATTCCCACCTACCCACTCCCTACCCAGTCCCCACAAGAGGCACTCAAAGCAGCTTCCCTTGGACTTGAACTCACTCTGTCTTTATCATCTGCTACATCACAGAGGATGTCGTCAAGGTCCAATATCCCTCCATCTCCATGTTCTAGCCGATGCACCTGTATCCAGTAGCTTGGATCCTGCACAAAAGAACAGAAACATCAAATGCACCAAGTTAGCATCACCGAAAGAAAAGGCAGTAATTTAAACTGCAATATCCTCCCGCTTTAAAAACAAAAAAAAAAAATTGGCCCCATCAAACCTATTGCAAGTGATGCAAAATTCAGGTCGCTCCCTGTCTCTGCTGTTGAATCAATTTTCCTTTTATTTTATGATGGAGTCACTCATACATACTCTTTCCTTTGGCTCACATGCTGATACACTATTGTGACAGAAACTATAGAAACCAGCTAAATGCACTGCATCAGAAATATTGATTTCTCTGATTTTGTGGTTTCCTATTATCTACCTGTCAATCCAATTCACAGAAATATTCTAATAAGCAAGTACCATAGCATACGTCTGAAAAAATAATGTCACGGCATATCTGAATAAAAGGAAGTAGCATACCCTGGTTGCTCAAAGTATTCTAATAGGCCTGATACACTGACATGGAATAATGTGTACAAGACCGTAAATGAACAATGCAAGCTCAAAACAATGTGTGTGTTTTCAGCCTACTTTGTAAGGGCAAAATTACATATACTTCCATATTTGCATGTAAAATGTATGTGTATGCACATATATACATATATGTGTGCAAGCATACATACACATATACACACTACAACAAAAAACATGTTTTAAAATTATTTGGAGAACATAGTTGCTTGTTTTTAAACTTCCACAATCATTCATTGAGTATACATTTGTGTACTTAAGTAAAGAGGTACTAAATTATCTTTTGCTTTTATCTACTGAATTATCCACAATACAGAATTACAATAAAAAGTTCAAGTTAGCCCTGGCTGGTGTGGCTCAGTGGATTGAGTGCCTGCCTGCCTAAGAACCAAAGTGTCGCTGGTTCGATTCCCAGTCAGGGCATATTCCTGGGTTGCAGGCCAGGTCCCCAGTAGCAGGTGTGCGAGAGGCAACCACACATTAATGTATCCCTCCCTCTTTTTTTGTCTCTCTTCCCCTCTGTCTACAAATAAAACAAAATCTTAAAAATAAAAGGTCAAGTTAACAGTGCATTTTTCCAATTTAAAGTAATGTTAAGTATGGTTCTTTCTGAAAGGAAAGTCTGAGAGAGAAGAGGCAAAAGATTAATCAGTTATAATACACTTTCCTGGACCCTACCCCAGAGCTACTGACCTTCCAGGGCTAAGGCCAGGGAATGAATCCACAACCTTGAGAAGTCCTCAAAGAGAATCTCTCACAAAGCCACACCTGAGAGTTAGTCAAATGAACACTCGGAAAAAAACACAGAATTACCAATCCTTGTCACTTTTTAACCAGCACAGCAAGCAGCTCAGATCCTAATTCTCAAAGTTGCTAAACATTATCAGGAAAACTACTATGCAAATAACCTATAGTTACTCTGCTCCCTTACCTACCTGGACTTCTTTAAAAGGAGATTCAGTACTCAAAACACAAAGTTTATAAAAGCATCCCCTTCATTCAAGGGGCCCTGCTCTGAAGGACTGCCTAACTCCAATGTCATCTAGAAAGCCCTCTAGAAACCTGCTGAGAGTGTTCTAGAATTTGTCATTTCTAGTTTTTTGGAGCCATCAAAAAACAAAGGCCCAAAGAAACTATATTCCTACTCTTCTGTACCAAATGGTATTAACTCTGAAAGGGAAATCAATTATCTTGGGGGTCAACAAAAAAAAGATACCCCTAACCACCATGCCCTAGCCACTTAGAATACATCATCCTGCTCTCTTCCCACCCCCCCCCAAGGTGGATGACCTAATCAACTTAAGTATCAACTTTCATTTCTAAAACACTTTAAAACACTTTGATTTACACAGAAGCAGACTGACCTCTAAAATGTGGCCTAAAAGAAAAGCTTTAAGCTTCCCAATCCTCCTCACTGTCACCATATGAGATCATATCCTACAGCTTTTATGTAAGATTTGGAGCTACTCCTTTGAAATAAATTTCCACCTAAAGATTTTCAGAACCTCTTAACTGTGTATTTCATAACCTATGTTCCAGGCTTTTCCCCATCACCTCCCTTGTCATGGCCTGTATTAAGCCCTGCATAGCTGTACACCTCCCCACCAGGCCCAGTGCTTCCAGTGCCTGGAGCCCCACCTTAACGTCCAGGCTAACCTTCCCCATCCACCAAGACTACTCAGTCATCTTCTTCTTTAAGACCTCTACCCGACCAGAACACCCCAAGACAGGTTAGAAGTCTATCTCCGACTTTACAGTATGGAAAATAGCATTCAGATGTCAACTTTGAGCCATTAAAGCTGCCAGTATTTTATTTTTACACATGCTAAAATAACAGTACAACACCTTCTGTTGACCCTACTTCACCATCTAGTTACTATATCAATTCTCTGATCTTCTTTACAGCAAAATGTTTTAAAGATTTCTTGTCACAGATTCTTCTTCTATAACCCCATGCCAATCAGGTTTCCTCCCCACCACACTCCCAAAACTGCCCACCAACAGCATCCATGTTGCTTGATGCAATAGCCCATATACAAAACTTACTTCCCTGACATATCACAGAAGTTGATACCATTGACCATTCCCTCCTCCTTGTAGAGAAATACTCTATAAGCTTGGTTTACAATCCTTCAACTATCTGATCAAGGATTGTCTAATTTTGAGATTCAGTTTCTGAGGGGACCTGATTCACTGCTCAGTTATGCCAAGTAGCCATGACGACACCATGTGAAAGGACTTATCAAGTTGGTACTTATTAAATGTCATTCCATAATACACACTGAAAGGAAGGAAACAACTATTTGGAGAGAAGGAGCCAAAAAGGAAATCATCAGTAATCCCCAATGAACATACTATACACAAAAAAGTCAGATCTGAGCAGGCCACATAAAAATGACCTCCTCTGACAAGAGGATAAAAACCAGAAAGGATATTTTTGCCACTGAGAAATACACTCCTTGGAACAACAGCCTCTCAGGAGATTTAAATTGGCAGCTTTTGTTAATGCAATTTTCTCTGAATAGACAAAGGACTTGCTGTATTTTCAAGGAAACAATCAAGTATCCATCAGGGAAAACTATTTTCTACACAAATTAGAGCATACTTGTTGATTGCACTTTATGGTAGTTCACGCTACAAAATCTGAGTAGTACAATCACTGCTGTAATAGCTACAGAAACTTAGAAATGTAATTGAACAAGAGTAAAAAAGTCACTTTTAAAAATACCAAAATACTAATTCTACAATCGGTATACTTGTCATTAGGTTAAAAAAATGAAAATGATGTTACCTAGACAGGCGCCAGGGAGTCTCCCCCATTGGCCAAGATGGCGGCAGGGGGAGGGTCTTCCACTGAGTGCTCAAAGCTAGAAAGATGAATGGACAGGGCCTGAGCATGCAAGAAGCTAGCAAGAAAATTGGAGAAGAAAAAAGTCCTCCGCTCCCTATCTCTGGAATAACAACAGGCGTGGGCAGAAAGAGAAGATGTGTTTGGGATGGGAATCCACCATTCTCCCAGGTTGTATGGCACCTGAATAAAACCTCTTTCCTTTTGTACCACCACCTGCCTCACAAGTTTGGCTCTTGTGGTGGCAGGCAGTCTGTGTTTTGTTTGGTTATGATGACACAGCACTCAATTTAGAAAAGAATGTTTCTCACTTAGATGTGTACCTTAAAATGACCAAAGATGTGGCAATAACAATTATTTTACATTATGATGAACAAAAATCCATCAAACATGAGCAACAAACGAGGAAAGAGGTTCATCCATCAAGTACCTGGAGAGAAGTCTACCAAGAAGCAAATGTCCCAGTCAGGCAAAGTTCCCCAAAGATGGGCCAGAGCCCAGAGAGGGGATCTGGAGACAAAATCATCCAAGAACAGTGCTCCTCACCCAGATAAAGAATGGACTGGGACAGGATGGAGGGAAGATTTCTAAGACCTGCTGAGAAGGAAACCATAGGGATTTGATAAGCTACAGGTTAAAAGGAATGCTGATGCCCACTCTACTGCAGGACAGGAAAAGCCCTAATACAAGATAATTCCAATACCATCTTCAAGAAAGCTCTCATATTCCATAAAGACAATGCTCACATTGTGCGGCAAGATAATGAGCTTTTGTGAGTTGTGACCTGGGTAACACAAAAGCTCTGCATATTTTATGCCCAACCAAGTTTCAAGAAAAGTATCTGCGATTAGAAATAATTCCCTGCTCTTGCATTACCATGGCATATGGCAATGGTCTATATCCTGCCCAAACTTCAAGTGAAAATGTATGTGTGAACACAGGACCACAGAAGATAAATGAAAATCCACGTTGAAGAAAAAATTGAGTATATTTACTATGTGCAAAGCACTGACTGAAGGAAAAGCAGCATTCATCTACTCTGAGAAATTAAAATTTATCAGATTAAAACACAAATAGTTTAAAAGATGTAAATCACGTGTCATAAGAAAAAAAGACATAAAAAAGCTATGTGAGTTCAGAAAAGGGGAAGATTATTTTCACTTGGAAAGATACAGGAAAGGTTTGTGATGAGGTTTTAGCAGAAGGAGATCCTAACAGCTAAAGGGACTGAGTAGACTCATCAAAACATCAGAATACACAAAACAGAAAACAAAACAAAACAAAAATCCCAGAAGGCAAAAAAACAAGTCACCACAATAAAGGGATATGGAATCAGAATGAGCTTGACCTTCTCAAGGGTAATAACACTGAAATCTAGATAATGGAATGACTTCAAAATTCCTAAGAGAAACAATCTACATCTTAAGAGTTGTACACCTTACCCAACAACTACCAGTAAAGTATGAATGAAGGTAGAAAAAAGACATTTTTAGAAATGCAACGTCTCCAAAAACAATTACCCTCTCTGCGCCTTTTCTGGGTTAGTAATGGAAGACGTGCTTTTAATAGAAGAAGAAAACCATGCATGAGGATGGTGCATATGAAAACAAGCACATAACACAGAAGAGAACTCCCAAAACTCCCAGGATGTCAGCTGTGCCACAGGTGTGGATGGTAACCAGTCCAGACTGGAGCAGGGCCAGAAGCTCCAAAAGGGATGTCTTCAAGACGAAGTCCAGAAGGCGTTTAATGTGACTGAACATACCAAGATGCTACTTTAACAACTAGAAGAGCTGTGGTGAAATTAGTTGTACATTCACAGAAGACCAATCAAAGGAAAAAACACTGTTCATTCCAGGGACAACATAAAAGTTGTGAACGAAAGAAAAAGTAATGAAGGTATCTAATATACATGGTTCAGGTATTAACATTTAAAAATGAAAATAATGGGAACATCGAATATATAATCAAAATTATATCTACTTTGGCGGGAAAAGAGGTCTAAAAACTCGAGAGAGAGCGAGCGAGAGTGAGAAAGAGAGAGAGAGATCCATCCATCCAACAAGTGGCTGTGGGAGAAGCAGGAGCAAAGCATACACAGGGCAGTGAAATAGAGTTAAATCTTCCATATTAGTAAAAAGGGACAAGAAACTGCATTTTTAAAAAGAAACGTTATAAGCAATTTACACAGAAATATGAAAGTAAATACCAAACGAATCAGGCAAAGGAGTTGGGAAAGGTGACCTCTCAGGGTACTGCTTTTCCCATACAGTATGTATGACTGTGCACATACATAATGGTAAGAAACAGTAAAACTGAAGAGGAACAGCTTGAAAATTCCTTACTATCACAGGCATGCCACACAGTTTAAATTTTAGCAAATGTCAATCCTATTGGCCAGAGGATAATTATGTTGCCAGGGCAAATGAAGTCATTTCTACTGACATAACAAATAGAGAACATTTCATTTTTAAAGTCAATGGAAGAGCATAATCATTAGGAATTGTACCTCATTCTAGATTATCTTCTATCTCTCCAATTTACTTAAACCCGAAACAAAACATTTAAAGAATACTTTAAGTTTTTTTAATAATTAGTACTTCAAGATAAATATATGTACAATTTTAATTTCGCCTACTTTCATCAACTTCATTTTCAAAAATGCCTATTTTTAAGTCAATTTTGTTGCAGCAACACTGGTGAACATGTCGGGGGGACTTCTGAATAAAGGCAGAAAACAGATGGTCAGAAATCATGGCTGATGTACGACAATAAAATAACAACCTCTATCACCATGTGGAAGTGACTAGTAAGTCACTATAAGTGCACCCCTGTGCCCCCCATTTTTCCACCCCCAAACCACACCCAAAACCCCACATCTCAGTAACACAACATAATACAGAGCAAACCACAGTGCTGCCTTCCTTGGAGAGGATAGCTTCATGCAGTCTGTCGATCCAAAACGAAAAATGCAGCAAGAGACTACAGCTGGATTCCAACCTGAACGAAATAACCTTCAGACATTTTGTTTCATTACAACTAGCACGAAAGTTCTCACAGGGTCACACACTGGCCTAATAATGTGGGAAATCAGTCTGTTATTGAACTCTACCTGTGCATTACCTTTCATAACAGCATAGAGATCACTTCAGTCGTGGATGCACCCCAATTCCTGCACCTTGCCACAAAAATCAAGGGGACAGACGGCCTCGGATCACAGATCTGACTCGGGACACAGCCAAGGCAGAAATGAGAACTGTGTCCACCAGTTACATTTGCATTATGTTTTACAATTTAAAAAATGCATTCATGTGCACTAATGTGGTGGAAGGATTTATAATCCCTATTTTCCGATGAGAAAACAGACTCAGACAGTGTTAACCTGCTGACAAGGTCATATTTAATAAATGCTGTCATCCAGGAGTCCAACCCAGGTCCACAGATTCATTTCCCGCCCTTCCTCAGACCTATACGAAGGGTTTTACAATAGCCTCTCGCTGTAGCCCCTCCTCATCTCTTCATATTTTCCACAATGGGGAGGTATGCAATACATAAAATAGTTCTTTTAATAAAAAAGATGTTGACTTACAAAATCAGTTTTGAAAGACCACTCACTCACCCAAATATTACATGTTCTTATCTCATCTGTTATTTAAAGCAGTGGCCCTCAAAGTGCGATTCCACTCCAACATCAGCATCACCTGAGAACTAGTCAGAAATGCTAATGCCTGAGCTCCACATACCCTAGTTGAACTTGAATCAGAATCTCTCAAGGAAGGAGAGGCCCAGCATCTGTGTTTAAACACCACTTCAGGTGATCCTGATGGACACCAAGGTTTGTGATTGGGGGCCGTGGGGCAGGAGGACTTCACTGAAATACTCAGCATTTCTTCTATGTATTATGTATTATATTTTATCTCATAAGTTCATAGTTTCAGTGCTTTCACCCACACTTCTTAAATCAAGCATATGTCAGCAATTACACCTTAAAAACGGTTGGCATGAACACATATATATACAGTGGTACCTCAGTATTCATCATTAATTTGTTCCAGGACTCGTGGAGAGTGCCAAACCAACGAGTACCAGACAATGAAGCTTTTTCTTTTGCGGGGCGACCTCATGACTCACACAAGTTGTAGCAAGTGCAAGGAGTCCAGAGCAAGCACCAAGTGCTGAAACAATTTTTTCTTGTCAAAATGAGACTAGTTCTAAAGCAGATGAGTACTGAGGTATGACTGTTTATTTGTCTTCCATGATAACCATATATATAAATTTCAGTGTTGACTGTGACTTACAGTCTGTTTTTCAGAACTGTTTCGACTCCAAGGCAAGCAAACCCCGCAACTCTGGAACAAAGCCCTCCTAAAACCCCAGCCTCAGGCATCTACTTCTCAGGGCACATCACCTTGGGAGCTTGTTTGCAGAGCCTGCTGGAAAATTTTAATGCAATGAGTAGAACAACAGGTGGGAATAAGTGATAAATGGACAATGTTTTTTTCTTTAAAGTTAAGTTTATTGAGGTGTACCTTATATACAGAAAAACTTATTTTGACAAATGTTAGACAATGTTTTTATCAAGTCCTATTTAATTCAAACTGATTAAACTTATTTGCCTTTATCTTCTCCCTGAAACCAACCTCCCATCTTTATTCCTACTGGCAACCCCTATCTCCTCTGACTTAACCCAATCAAGTCATAAACCTAACTTCTTCTCCATAGAAAATACAACAGAGAAAAAATTAAATGACCCCACAGAGAAGCAATTGGACAATGCCAAAATGTGAGACTTGACAACACAACTGCACTAATCCTTCAAAAAAAAAAGTCCATGCCATTTGATATCTAAGTGCAATGTATGACCCTATAGTGGGTCCTGCATCTGAGGAAAAGAAATTGGGAAAAAGGACAGTACTGGGGCAGCTGAAAAAATTGGTCATATTTGGTGACAGAATTATTTTTGTTTTTAGAGGATGAATGCTGAAGTTTTTTCATGGTTACGAAGTGTCATAATATCTATAGTTTAATCTCAAATGGTTCAACACACACACAAAAAAAGAAATTAGTATTATTACTAGCAGGTGTATGTGTGTGTATAATTCGCTGGCCAAAACATCCATTTAGTTTTTTCCATAAAATAAGAGACACATTTTTCATTTTCACCAATAACTTTACTGACTTGGATATTTTGAGTATGTCGGCCATCTCCCACGTGGTATAATGTTGACTGTTCTCAATTAATGTCTCAATTTGATCTCTGTCAACTTCAACTCATCTACCCAACAGTGGAGCGTCTCCGGCAAGAAATCTCCGGTACAAAACTTCACAAACCACTTTTGATGAGTTTCATCAGTCACCTTCTCATACACTGCACAAATCTTTTTTTGTGTTTCAGTTGCACTTTTACTTTTCTTGAAATAATAAAGCATAATATGCTGAAAATGTTGAATATTTTCTACCATCTTCAATATTAAAATGGCTATACAAAAATTCACCAATTTTGATTATTTTTAAATGCATGTTGATATGACAGCTGTCAAAATTTCAATCTAAAAAAATTACTTCAAATGATGTTAAATACAACTAAGCTCTACGAGAGCCATCTTACCAGAAAAAACAAACTTTTTTGCATACACACACACACACAAACACATACGCACACATACATACACACAGGAAGAAATCAATAGGAGCAAAATTTTTAAAACTGGTGAATCTAGTGGTGAATCTACCTAATTTACTATTCGGTAGTTCAGAAATTTTTCAAAAGAAAATGTTAAAAGAATATGTCATTTTAAAAAAAGCAATGAACTGGGGGGCTGCACTAGATCAAAGAGACTAAAGAGGCATAACTAAATTCAAGCCTTGAATGAATCCTTGTTGAGGTTTAAAAAAAAAAAGTATAAAAGACATCTTGCAGACTAGAAAAATTCTTATGGATAAGATGTTAGATAATACTAGGAAATTTTTCTTAATTTTCCTAGGTATGATACAGTTTTGTGAATATGTAAGAGAATATCCTTATTATTAGAGGGTGTATGCTGAAGTATTTCAAAAAGTGTCATGATGTCCTTTAAAATAGCATACACTGGGTATGTATGTTTGCATGTGTATAGGGGTGTGTGTGTATACAGGGTAGGGCAAAAGTAGATTTACAGTTCAGATGGAAAATACACAATATACATACTAAAAGAATAAACTGTTTCACATACTCACAACTGTAAACCTACTTTTGCCCAAACTTGTCCGTATATGTGTATGAGTGTATGAATGAATGAATAAATATCTATCATTCAGAGTGTAACCAGGAAAATATAGCTTATCCCAACTATTTTTATACAGAGGGATATTAATATAAAAAAATAGTTGCAAAGGTGTAAGAGTTGAGATTCAAACAAGGACGGCAGTGGGGTGGGGGCAAGCTATATAGACCAGCTGTAGCAGGAAGCTACCACCACCCCTTGGCTAAAGGAATAGAGGTGGCCCAGAACCCATGGCTTGGCAGAAGCTAGTCCTTCTGGTCAGGACCTGGACTTTGGAAAGAGACAGGAGCAGCAAAGACATAGTCCAAAGCAGAGAGAAAGCAGAGAGGAAGCAGAATCTACTCCAAGACTATCTCATCATGGGCCTCCCATCTCCCATTTTACCTCCTACTGGCTAAATCCAACCACAGGTCAACTGACACAGCTGTATTTTGTATGATTCTCTCAAACAATGTTGGAGTTTTTCATAACAAACTGGGAAAACAGACTAATTAAAAAAAAAAATGTAATGACCCAGAATGCGTAGCAGTACACTAAGCCAGCATTCTCACATGCTGCTCCTGGGCTCTAAGTTGTCACACACATGCTGACTGGAGCCCGGGGTGGAGGGTTCCAGAAAGGTGGAATTTGATACCATGCATCCAAATGCTTAAAAGTGAACAGATCCACTGACCCAGTAACTTAAAATTGTGTAAACCCAGTTAAGATGTATATATTAAATCAGATACTTCAATAAACAATAACACAGAACAGAAAACCAGGTACATAGCCAACAATAAGAAACTGGTTGAGTAGATCAAATGATGAAACACTACACAGCAATGTAAACGTTGGGCACAGATCTATGTTCGAGGCCACCTGCAGTTTGAAGACACAACTACTTACAGGCATGGACACACAATTGGCAGTCACTGTCTGTATTTTCTGATTTTCCATAATAAACATGTATGATTATTTTTAGATTTTATCATCTTAAATAAATAACTAGTGAATACATGTCTTCTTTTCCCTTTCCTTCATCTCTTGTTCTCAATAATGTGATTACTTTCTAACTCATGTGCTTCTAAGACTCTTTTTAGACATCTTTTTAACCCAGTCCTGCGTGTTTCGGGTACATCCATATTCACAAAATACCCATTTCAACATGTCGTTGCCCTGAAATATGAATCTTCTTCAGTGACTCACTACATTTTAAAGGTCAAAACCAACATCTTTGGCCAAGTACTTAGCACTTTTTTGCAAGTCTGCTTTCCCTGGCTTTCCAGGCCTCCCAGCGCAGTTCTCCCATCCTCCCAGACAAGCCTCAATGCTGCCTTAGCACATTTGGGTCTTCAAGTGCTGGATTCACTGAAGAGTGCCTGAGACAGAGTGGATGCTCAGGATGGCTCTGTGCATTAATTAATCCTTACGTTTTTTTGCTGAATCTATTCCACACATCCGGAACACTCTTATCCTTACAGTTCCAACACCCACACTGTATGAACCTTTCCAAATCTAGATCAAAACCACATCCTCTATAAAATGTACTCCCACCCCAAAGTATTTATCTGCACCATATATCTGTCACTTAAGAGCCTATGTCCTCATATAGTGTGGCCTTCTGTTTATCTCTAGGTAAGTTCCCCAAAGGCAAGGACCATTCTCTGTGTTTTATAGCACAGAGCAAAAAACAAAGCACCATGTTGTATAAATAATGTGTGAAAAGGAAAACAAAAGTAATAACCCTACTGAATAAAGGAAAAACTGTAAACAAGAGTTTCTGAGAGACTACAACCAACAAAGACAGACTTGTGCTTGCCTAACTGCCAAAAGAGATGCCCCAGGCATGCCGTGTCATTCACTCCTCTCCTCCACTCCTAGAGCTAGCTCAAGAAATGAAACGTGACTATTCCAGCTGACATTCCATACAACATCTTAGAGGCAGGGAAAGAGGACATCCAAGTATCATTCCCTTGCAATGAAAAGGAACCCAAATTCCAGGATAAACACCTTCATTCTCATCCACAGAGGTGGAGTCTCCAGGAACTTGGAACACCAGGCAGAAGTACATTTGAGCCTGGATAAACCTGTCTATAACCGAAGAAAAAGAGGGCAAGACAACGGTTCAACATGGCCAACCCAGTTCTTCCTGCTCTAGTCCTAGTAGGAACATGCAAAGCCATGCAGGTGTTGTTTGCTGATGAGCCGGAGGCAGTGAACAGAAGGCTGTACTAATGGGAGGGAAAATGTGAGGTAGTGCGTATGCAATCAATCCAAAGCCAAGGCCCTAAAATACAAGACGGACCTACACAATATTCTGCTGCAGAGCTCAAAATCTCCACAAGTTTTATAACATCAGCACCATGAAAGTAGGCACCTGGCACTGTACCCTCTTCCTGATCCATTCCATCCCTTCACCCTTCCACCATTCTCTACAAAGGAAAGGAAAAGGGTTGGGTGGGTGGGGTGGAGGGAACAGCTACAGAGGACTTCCGTGTTTCCACTCACGTTCACATATGACTGGTTTCGCAAAAATCATGGCAGATGAATGTTTTCAGCTCCATTTGTAGATGAGAGGACTAAAGAACAGGAAACGTAACTTGTCTGAGATCATCACACATGTAACTGAAGTTGAAGAGGGAAAGGAGTGTCTGCTCAGATATTACTCCAACTTCTAAACTCATATGCCCTTTTGATGTATTTCCTACTGCAGGAGCATCGGCTTTGTCAGAGGTACAAATGTGAAAGGAAAAAAATGGATAAAGTCCCTTTTTTCTTTTTGCTTAAAGTGGGGGAAAAAAGGATAATGAAAAATATATCACCCACCAGTTAATATATTTGACTAACTTGAGTATCAGGAAATAATAATTTACACGGTATTACCTATCCAAGATACACAGATTTAAGAAGCATTCGTTCCAGCCCTGCAACAGGCAGCACTGGATTCAAAATGTAGAAAATACAATCTGAACATTAAAATAGAGCCTCGGACACATGAAGGTAACAGACCCACCCTATCGCCTCAGCAGCGCAAAGCACAATGTGCAGCTAAGACATTAACTACTAGATGGTGTGAGATCCTTTAAAGCTAACTAAAATGATGAATATTTTTCTAATATCTACAAAAGAAATAGCCAATCCAGGAAATCCCTAAGCTTAGCCATCGAGCCTCATGAAAGAAACACCTGCCTCAGATATTTATACTCTCCAACTAGCAAACAAGACAGGCGGGGTCAGACCAAAGGGAATTTCTCTGACCTGGAAAGAAAACCTCACTGAAACATAATAAAGTGTAAATAGTTCAGAATTTTAAAACAAAGTAACAAAACTTGACCCCAAAGCAGCTCTGCACTCATATTACTTAACCCAAAAGCACCTACAATTTTTCTTAAAGAAATGACTTCAAACTATTTAAAAATACACAAGTAATTCCTTATACCTGATAATACTAAACATGACCACATCAGAAGAAATGTTTCTAAATTCGTACACAGGAGGAGACTGCAAGGAATTAGTGAATTTCGACAGAGGGCTTGTACCTACCTCCAATTTCGCCTTTGGAAGCCTGGGCAAACGGTTACCCCGCTGTACCCTCTGGCTGCTATATGCAAATCCAGCACATTCCACACTTCATGGGGTCTGGCTGAGAGTTCCACATCACCACACCATCACAAGTGCGGCCCAAGGCAGTAGACACCACACAGCGGTGCTTAGAAGAATTTGGCTCAGACCTCAACCACTTGGGAGGGTGAAGGGGCCTGTCCCCAGTGTCTCCTCAGGACTGCTGATGCCAGCAGTGGGGCTCCCTTTTCCTCCCAGGACACTCCTACTATCAGTCATGGAAGGATCCATGATAGTGTCTTCAAAAGATTTGCCAAAGACCAGAGCACACCTGAGTCTTATTACCATGGACTTCTCTGCAGACACAGAACATGGGTCAGCTTTGAGGAAAGATTTTCAGCAAAGAAGGCAGTAATACAGACAAAGGGCATATTCATATATATGTATTGGGTTGGTCAAAAAGTACCATTTGGTTTTTTCTGTATGATGACTCTAGTAGTGTTTAGTCGTCTTTAACTTCACTCGAAAACAATTTTGTTAGATTGTGACAGTTGTCATATCAATGTGCAATTTAAAAAACTTATCAAAATTGGTGAATTTTTGTGCAGTCATCTTAATATTGAAGATTGAAGAAAACACTCAACATTTTTGGCATGTTACGCTTTATTATTACAAGAAAAGTAAAAAACACAACTGAATCACACAAAAAAAGATTTGTGCAGTGCATGGAGAAGGTGCTGTGACTGACTGAACGTGTCAAAAGTGGTTTGCAAAGTTTCTTGGTGCTATTGACATTTTGACCAAATAATTCTTTGCTGTGGGGCTGTTTTATGCACTGGAAGACGTTTAGCAGCACCCCTGGTCTCTACCCACTAGAAGACAATAGCAGGAGATAGCCAGCCAACATACTCAAAATATCCAAGTCAATAAAGTTAATGGTGAAAATGAAAAATGTATTTCACAAAAAAAAAAAAAAATATATATATATATATATATATGGACTTTTTGGCCAACCCAATACATTCAAATACACCAAGATATGAGCTAGTCCTCTATGGAATCTCCTTGTCACTGAATTTTTCATTACCTCTTGTTTGTGCCCTTCTGGAAAATCTTCCCCATCTCTTCTTCACTTGTGAAACTCTTACCCAAATTTCAATTCCTTGTACCTGTCTCTTCGAAACATCAGTCTGCATTATCACTTGATCTTCTGCCCTACACCTCCACAGCACTTACAACAATGTCTTGACGATGTACATGCCTATGGGGCTGTGGAGATGATTCACTCATTCAAGTATCTATGGAGCGTCTATCTGTGGCAGGCACTGAACCAGTCAGAAAGATGACAAAAGTACAGGTCCTACCCTCCTAGAATCCCTAGGCAGGCATAGGAAACCAGTTACTCTTTCTTAAACACAGTCCCACACCTCAAAAAATGCTTTGAAATATGTTATTGGTCATCTCAAGCCAAAGATCAATCTATATTCCTTTATTAACCTATTTGTTTCAAAATCTGTTTGCACTTAGATTTTTCCTGAAAATCCCTAAAGTGACTCAAGACTTCATATGGGCCCATCTGGTCAATTTCAAAATGCAGCTGAAATGGGGATGGTTTGAATAAGGGCTCTTTGTGAAATATATGTAAAGGAGATTAGATATGTTAATGCCATATAATGTCTTAAGTCCTTAAATACATGGTTAGTTCTCTGTCCTCATAAAGTTTTCCCTTATGACAGGGGCCCCACCCTTTTTGACACCAGGAACCGGTTTCATGGAAGACAATTTATCCACAGGTGGGGGCGGGGGGAGTGACTGTGGCATCAGCAGGGAGAGGGGAGGGCTTTAGAAGCTGCCACCAGATGCAGCTTAATTGTCACTTGCCACTCACTGATAGGGTTTTGATATGAGTCTGCAAACAACTGATTTATTATGGCCTCTATGCAGTCAAACATCTCCGCTAATGATAATCTGTATTTACACCTGCTCCCCCGGGCAAGCATCACCACCTCAGCTCCACCTCAGATCAGCAGGCAGTAGATTCTCATAAGCAGCACACAACCTAGATCCCTCACATTCTCAGTTCATAGTAGGAAGCTAGGGTTTGCACTCCTATAAGAATCTAATGCCGAAGCTGATCTGACAGAAGGTGGAGCTCAGGTAGTAATGCAGGAGATGTGGAGCAGCTGTAAATACAGATGAATCTTCCCTCTCACTCACCAGCTGCTCACCTCCTGCTGTGGGGCCAGGTTCCTAACAGGCCAAGGACAGGTACTGGTCCATGGCCTGGGGTTGGGGACCCTGCCTTAGGAAGTATTCAAAATTTACATACCTACACCTTCAATGTATTCCTTCTAAAAATTTATGGTACATAGTATCTCGGGGGGGAAAAAAACACAGAAGCACCACAATCTACGCACTAAAACAAAATACAGCAAGCACAGATACCACAGTCTGTACTATTCCTATTCTATAGCATACTTAAAAGTTCCTGACAAAAGTCCTTCGTGGAAGCTAAGAAACAAATTAGCTCTATGGGAATCCAGGCACAACATAATTACACAACTAGTCATTAAAGTGTGAAATGCACTACTACAAACAACAAAACTTGTAACTATAAATTTATCAGAGGGGGTGGTAATGAAACAGAAGCAAAGCTAGTTTACAAAGCGTTGAAGGGCCCAAGTAGAATAGGTGCAGCAAGAAAGCAGGGTTTCAATGACAAGGGCATCCAGTGGCACAGATCCTGTCTATAAGCAGTCACCAAAAAAAAGGGCAATAAAATGTCTCTCCCGGTTGAATGGCCTGACTCTGCACAAGTCATTTCCTCTTTTTAGGCACCGCGGCCTTGTGTGCACAGTGAAGTGCTTAGATTGACCTGAGGGTCATATACTGCTCAGCTATAATGTTATGTCATGAAAATTAAACACACTCCAGGCGGCTTTCCCTTTCTAAGTGGAAATAAGGTAAATGTTCCCATGACCAAAATAATTTTTTTCTTTTCAAGATGTCATTTATTTATTTTTATAGAGAGTGAAAGGGAAGGAGAAAAAGAGAGAAACATCAATGGGTGGTTGCCTCTCGCACGTCCCCTACTGGGGACCTGGCCAGCAACCCAGGCATGTGCCCCGACTGGGAATTGAACCGGCAACCCTTTGGTTTGCAGCCCACGCTCAATCCACTGAACTACACCAGCCATGGCCACAATACACCAGCCAGGGCCACAATAATTTAATATTAATACAAACTTAAAACTGCCTAACCTTTCCTACAATGTGCTTTGTTAAACATGTTTGTAAACATGTGTCCTTGCAGTAGCAGAGCTCTGAGCTCTGTAGCCACCATCCACCAGGCACAGCTTTCTAAACCAGAGTCTAGTGATGGTGTCAGAGCCATGACACCCACTTCCTGGAGCCACACACAGACAAATGTGGATTGCTGGAGGATCCTGCTGGCAGGAACAGCCAAGAAAAAGGAAGACCACCCACATGGAGGTTCCTAACATGGACTGAAAAAACGGTCTCCAGGCTTCCTGCACACTGTAACAACTGGACATTACAAGCTGGCACAGTGCATACAACTAGCCAACTAAGAACACCCAGTCCACAAGTAACTGTTTGGGAACAATTTGGGTACAGCCAAGCCTGTGATAACAACTATTCTCCAGACTTTAAAATCAATTTTGGGAGGCAAGCCACAGGTATATGGAAAGTTCACTAGCAATACCCAATTACAAAAACTAAATACCAACCATGTGGCACAGAAATTACAAAACTTCAGAAAACACTGAAGACAGGGAACACTTTGTGAAGAATTATCTCATTTCAATCAGGGGAACTCAGTACAAGGCGAGGAGGCCAAAACATGCAGGACAAGTCTGAACGACGGGAAGTGAAGCCAGGACACGACACATGCTTTCACTGCACTCTCCCCAGAGCCTTGGTTGAGGCTGAGCTGAGCTGGCCACACGCAGGAGGGCTCAGTGCAGCACAGACCTTTCTGACCTGTGTGACAACTGATGGCACTCATGCCCTGACCTTAGCATCACCTCAAGTGCCACATTTGATCTAAACAGCAACAGAAGCAGCAAATGTGAACCCACAATTTGAGGTGTGAAGAGAAAAAAGCATTTCAATAGAACCTCAAATCAATTTTTTAAATTCTAATTTTTAATTATGTAATTATTTTGAATCTCCCCCAACCCCCCTTTGTTTTAAACTTAAATCCTTTCTGGATAAAACTCTCATTCCTCAAATTTGTTTAGCAGTTTTTTCAAACATTCACTCAGAGTATTAGAGCAGCTCTTCCTGTTTATCAAAAGCCCAAAATAAAAATTAGATCAACAGGACTACACAAGGAAAACAAAACCCGTCTGACAGCTGAGGCCACAAATGTAGTTAGCATGAGTTCAAGGAAAACAGCGACCCACCTTCTTAGGCCCACCTGATGCCCTTGGGCAGCCAGGCACTTCCACATAATGCTCTCACCTTCTCCTCACTGCCAAGACATTTCAAGCCAAACTGAGGTTGGACAAAGAATTTAACTTAAGGTTCAAGATCTCTAACTTTCACATCACAGCTGAGTAATGCAGATGGTGTGTGTGTGTGTATATATGAATGATTTAACTAGCATAAAATCAGCACATCCACATACGTTAAATATAATACCAGAGCCTGTTCTTAAAAAAAAAAAAAAAGAAAAACAGCCATGATGCCCCAGGAGAGACAAAGCCTATGTGGTTCAGGTGACAATGTGTTTGGAAGCAAAGCCTCCAGTCTCATTCCGGCACAGGCACCGGGCATTGCCTGCACAAACTTGTGTCTATTTTGGATGGACCAACAAACATGGGGATTGGGACCAAAATTTCAGTGCATGGCACAAGATGTGTTATAAAATAATGTCTCCCTCTAGTAAATAAATGTAGTGTGGATGAATGACACTTTTTTTTCTTACTTTTGAAAAAGAAAATGCCTTGGAAATAATGCTAGTTTGCATTGTGTCAAGAATTCTTCTCAACTAACATCATTGAAGTGTTCCAAATTATTTAGTAAAACAAAATCTACCATATCTTAAATAAAATAACTTGCATTTAAGAACTGTCACTCTTATTTGATGAGAAGCCACAATATTATGAAATTTTTTTAAAAAACAATTTCCTGACTAATTACAGGGCATTTGATAAAACTTTGTGCTGCATAATACTAGAAAGGCAATATAAAAACCTTGAAAGGTGATTAGTTTATTTAAACCTACACCAAATATTCAAAGTACGCTTGGAAAAGCTCACCCAAGGGAAATAATAGTGAAGCAAAATTGAGTTGGTTACATATAAGCCTCAAGCAACATCACACTCTTTACAAAGACTATATAGCGAGCTAAGTAAATCAACCCAGAGTTGAGATTACATTCTAAAAATAACAGAATTCCAATCTTGAAATTAAGCTATTTTTTCCCTCTATCTCCACGTTGTCTTTGAAAAGAATTAAACAACTGTGGAAAGAAAAGAGTGCAAAGTACACCACATGAGAAGAAGAAAAACAACAGAGACTAAAATGCAGGAAGGCTTCAGAGGCACAGTGGAGCTGAGCCTTTCCCTCCGCCCCACCCCTCTGGTGGGCATCCCTTTCAGACACTGGGCTGCACTGAGAAGAGGACAGTGAGGAGGGAGCTCTCCCCGCTTCTCTCAGGATCTACAGGGGAGGGAGGCATCTCTGCTCCTCACCTCAAATCACAGACATGCTGCTGGACCAGCATTTCTCAGAGGTGTCAGATTCCAAGCTTTTGCCAATCAGGACAAAACTAAAGAAGAGAGTAAGAGATCTAATAAGTAGGTTGATTCAGTATCTGATAGAAGATATAAGTTAATTACCACTGCTAATCTAAGTTACATGAGAACAAGTTATATTTGGATTATACCAATACTTCCAATTAAGCATATATTAAATTGCCAATACACAAATTCTAACTCTAGAAACACTGCCTTTATTATTTTCCAAATAGTAATAAGATTTCACACATCACCATCCTGCCATTCACCCTTGCACTTTGCACTGGACATCACCTACACAGAAAACAAATGACAGGTTACCTGCTCTTGTTTTAACAGTAAATTAATTCAATGCTTTTGCATAAGGTCACTGTAAACTATAGCCCTACGAAGCATCCTTACTGTGACTAGTAAGGACTAAAGAACAGAGGAGCTGCTTAATCTCAAGTGGGAGCCAATTAATTTGGATTTGATATTCATAATGGAGCTCCAACAGTCATTCATTTCCCTCTTCATTTAGGGACACATGTGGCCTCAAACTTCCTATACAACGTGTCAGGATGGGCGGGGATACCCGCCAGGCAACCTGAGCCCGAGGGGAACCACCAATGATGGACTTGGGCTTTGTTCCAGGAAACCAATCCCTAGCCCTCTCGGGGAGTCAATCAGAATTTGGTGCATAAAACCCCGCCATATTCCCTGCTTGTGCACGACTTCCTCAGCCTACTCCGCGGACCGGAGAATCTCGACCGGGTGCGCAAACCTCAATAAAGCTCTGTGCTGCCTAATTTTGTGGCTGATTGGCATTTCTTCTTCAACGGAGCCTAAGAAAGCCTTTCACAAACCTGCTGCATAAATCTCTTTGACCAAGCTCTAAAAGCTGTCAACTTCGAAAACTTTTAAATTCATCCTGTTTTCCTTTGCATTTAGGATATCGCAGAGCATGTTTAAAATCCCCTTCCAAAACACAAAATCATCTTTACAAAGCATGGCTACACGTGGGTGGGGAGTGTTGATTCAATATTCCCACACTTGACAAATACACACGTTGACTTGAAGGTGTCGCAGGGTGTCCACCCTGTGGCCCGCGGGCCTCCTGCAGCCCAGGATGGCTATGAATGCGGCCCAACATAAAATCGTAAATTTACTTAAAACATGACGAGACTTTTGTGATTACGTGTCACAATGTATTTAATGTGTGGCCCAAGACAACTCTTCTTCCATTGTGGCCCGGAGACGCCAAAAGGTTGGATACCACTGGCCATAGAGGATGCTGTTTGACTCACATATATCAAATAAAACCATCAGAGGACAAGTCCTCAATGACAGCTGAAACACACACACACACACACACACACACACACACACATTCTCTCTTCCTCCTTTTCTCTCCCCTCTCCCAGAATTCATGATGTCTGTTATGATTTTTTGAGGGGTTTATTTCTCCTTAAAGGAACACGGTACCTACCTGTCACAAGATAATAAACTTCCTTCAGCTCATTACTGTATCTCAAACAATCTTTTAAAAACCAAATGTAAGGATCATATCACAGTAATTAATCTCAGCTTTGCTATGTCAGAAAACTTTCAAACTTCCCATTTTCCACAGCTAGTTCTCTGCTTGGGGGAAAATCCCAACCACTCCATAAATTTTGCATTATTCTAGTACACTGTGTTTTAAAATGTGCTCAAGTATCGATCACAGTGATACAGCAGAAGGACTGAAGGCCCTCAGGCTTGATGACTCTGCAGGGCCACAGGACGAAGGCTGGGGGCCAGTTTTTTCCTGGGTAGCCTGCTTACATTCTGGGCCATACCACAGAGGGGTCCAATGGCTGAGAGTCACCCTTTAGAAGTCCCTCGACTGTCAAGTTCATGTTCCTCCTTCTAAAGTTACACAGTGATGGGTCTGTGACCACAGTTAAAACCCAGAGCTGCCAGCAGAGAGTGCTGTATGAGCAGGGAGGTTAAAGCACCTTAACTGAAACCGCATACCCAGGGTGGGGACAGTTTAATCTGACATTAGAATAAACTCATGGGTTCATGAGAAACTGAACAGGTAATTTGAAAATGCTGCTAAATTAATCCTATATTGTTTAAAATACTTTTCTGTATAAAACGCTTTTCAAAGAAAAAACCCAGTGCAGTGCAGTTAGAAGTTGCATTGAGAGGTATGGCTTTTTTCATGCAACTACAGTGGCCTTCCAGATCACGCCTGCCCCTTAGTAACTGCTTGTGCCAGCACCCACTGTCTTGTGATGACAGTGATAGTTACTTCCTTTCAGTTCTCTTACACGGCTACGTTTTTTTTTAAAGCTCACACATTCCTAAATTTACTAATAAAAAATTAAATTATATATAATGAGCTGCCCTGCTTCTAGCCTCAATGAAATATTTAAAATTTGGTTATCATCACAATAACAAAGCACAGACAATACTACAGTAAAAATATATGCATTTGTTACACTGGCCAGTTTGCATCAAACCCACAAGTCAGAAAATCAACCGAACCATGAGATATTTTTGGTTTTCCCTTTACTGCTATGCTGTATTATTGATCCTGAAGACATGGCACCACAGGGTGGGGGAAGGGGTGGAGACAAGCTCAAGGATAAATCAGCCTCACCGTGCTGTCAATGGCAGCAGAGGCTTCCCAAGCTCCCCCCTCACACTGTCTACTGGATGTTGTCGCACAAACGCCCACACAGTAGAATCGCCGATGCTTTTACAATCTGCTTCATACGTGTATGGCTGTGTTACTCTTGAATATGAAGGAAGTACGAGTTCACTGAGCACACGGAGTTAAAGAGTGACAGCTCTGGACCCTACTGGAGCAAGTTATCCTCTCTCTTAGTTTCCTCACCTGAGAAGTATGAATGACAAGAGTAGTCAACTCACTGACGAGTTAAAAGAATGAACTGAGTCAAAACCTTTAACATAGTTAAAATAGGTTAAGGCATTTAGTCACCGCTCAGGAAGTACTAGTTACTGTTGTTATTAGCCAGGATTTTCAAAACACTCCCTTCCTCAACTGTGTAGACTAGTACTGTACACTGTAAAATTTATTCTTTTAGGGGGGCAACTACCTAGTGTCTATCTATCTGAAAATGGAATGAGGGTCTACACCAGTGATTCTCAATTCTGACTTCACCGGAATCCCCTGGGGAGCTTTCTTAACTAGCTGCAACCATCCCAACTCAGACCCACTCCTTCGAAACCCAGGTAAGACTGATGGGCAGCCAGCAGTGGGAGCTCTGCCTCCTACACCAGGACTGGAACTCAAAGACCAGTTGCTTTGACAACAGGCAAACTCATACACCTAAAACACTTGCTGATAGGGATTGACTGTCTTAGGTTAGTACACTTTGGGTTTAAAAGACAAAAACCTTTGTTCTAAGCCATGAGCAGGTAAAAACAGTATCTAAGCATAAGTTTCTCTAGACTAGGACTGGGTCAAAGTTCTTTCCAGCTGATAGGGATCAGGCAGGTAATCCACCAGCACCTCGTGATTTCTGCCTAAATATGTTTGAACCATGACGAGGTAACTGTTTCAAAGGCAGGTGCAGCATCACTTCCTCACGCTCTCCGTGATGGCTACTGAGCGCAGAGGTTCCCATAAAAAGCTCCTATCTCTCAGACACATACTAAAAGCCAACACTGCAACTCAACTCTCTTCTCAGCACAGACCTAAGACGGGGTTTTCCTACCACACGGTGCCTCAGAGCCCAGGATGGTGGGCAGTTTTCCATGAGTTTCTGCAAACTGGGAATCAACTGTTGGCCAGTAACTAGCTGTGTGAGCTTGGCAATTAAAAGCCCTGGCCGTTTTCCACCTGTAATAATAAAGGGGCACTACAAGATCTAAGGGCCCCACTCCTCTTACCATTGTACCAGCCTTTGAGTCCACAAAAGCCAGACCACCCATTCCAATTCACACAGTGTGGCGAGCTATTCCATCATTCTGAGAAGTTTAATACTTGGGCACACGAATCCCAGGCTCATGTGCCTATGGAGCCAAGAGAACAAAGGAACAGGCAGGATGGGTGGGTTCCCATACACTGGAGAGCAAAAAGCACCTCTAAGGAGCAGCTGCTCCAGGCGTACAGGGGTATGAGCCTGAGTAAAACTGCCAGAATAAAGTTCTTTCAGCCCTGTTGTTAAACACACTCTTGTTTGACAATTAAGTGTCTCCCACTGCATGTGACAAAAGTGTTCAAACCCACCCTACACACACATGCGCCAACCACCCAACCCCTCCAGACCCATTCCCTACCATTTATTGGGCACAGCTTATGAGCACCTGACATCTGACAAATGATGTTCAACTCTATTAACCCTGAGACCCTCGCAATGCATTCTGGATCAAAGACCAAATTCATCCAGTGTCTGTATTAGACTCTAGGCATTTTGAGGCTTAGTGATGTGTATGATGGATCTGGAAGCGAGGAACATGCAGAGTAAAAGCCGTCCCTCCTCCATTTTCCTCAGTCTAGTTAAGAATTTATCTATTAATAAAACAGTTTTTAGAAAAAGTTCTCAAACTTTATTCTCAAACACTTAACAAAATTATACAGTGCTTCAAACACATGCAAATACCCTTCGGGAAACTTGTGCTTTAAAACGCAGTAAATAAAATTTCCAAGAGATTCTAACACATAATAAATGTCATTCTAAACATTTTCACAGACTAGAAAAAACAGTCACATTAGTAGCCAGCTAGTTCCCCATCTTAAACATAACATAAAGGTGAATAATAAAGCAACTTCACCTCCATCTGTTGTAGAGCAACTAGCCAGCTGACAGTAAATACATCGCACTGCTGCCTATTTTTAAGTGCTCCCAAATCAGACGTGTCATTGAAGCCTACGGTAAAATGTTTTCACTATTCAGCAGAACACAACCACTTCTTTCATGTATTTTTAATTGATGTTTAAATTAAAGACAGGAAGGGAGGAAGAAAAGGGAGAAAAAGGGAGGGAGGGAGAGAGGAAGAGAGAGAGAGAAACATCAATTTGTTGTTCCACTTTTTTTAAGATTGTACTTATTTATTTATTTTTAGAGAGGGGGGAGGGAGGGAGAAAGAGAGGAAGAGAAACATCGATGTGTCGCTGCCTCTCACACGACCCCCACTGGGGACCTGGCCCACAACCCAGGCATGTGCCCTAATTGGGAATGAAACCGGCAACCCCTTGGGTCGCAGGCTGGCGCTCAATCCACTGAGCCACACCAGCCAGGGCTGCTGTTCCACTTCTTCACACGTTCACTGGTTGTTGGTTTTTTCTTGTATGTGTCCGGAGTGGAGATCAACCCTACAACACTGGCACACGGTGCCGCTCCAGCCAACTGAGCTACCCAGACAGGGCAACCATTTCTACAGTGGCCTTTTTTTCCTCATTACTGAGAAGCAGCAATCAAAGATTCCAAATTCTCAGGAAGGACAGTAATTTCATTAACATTTAAAACAGTTTGTCATATTTAGTGCAATATTATGGGTTTCCACATTAGACAAAATTATCAAATTATCTTCTTCTGGAAATCCTTAAAATGCTGAAAGTAGCCTACTTTTTTAAAGATATAATGCTATCAATTGATAATCTGAAGTATTCTACATGTAAAAGTATAGCTAAACATCCTCAAGTAGTATTATCTTGATTTCATACAGAAGGATCTCCTACAATACTCCAGTCTGACAACTGCAAGCACAAAAGAAAGTCCCACTTAATTAAAAACACACTAAGGAAGATACACACCACAAATTGTCTTCATTATGCAATGAACATTCTCCTAGAGGAACCAGAAAGTAATCTGACAGCAGCCCAAGTAGCTCTTTGTGCCTCCCTTCTGGCTGTTGTGGACTCATCTATGATCCATCCCCAGGGAGAGATTAAATTTTTAAAAAATAGGGAAAAGAAGGAAAACTCCTTTTGATAAAAACTACATCCAACATCCTCCTTGCCTCCCTTCTGTCAAAATCAGGGGCTTTTCAATATATGTTTTGGAGATTTTAAGTAGGTTTTATTGCCTGAATCAGAACTAAAGAGCAATTCATAAAGAATTTTAGTGTTTCTTAAAATGCTAAATAAAGTAACTTCTCAGGGCTATATCCTAACCTAAGTATTATCACTCACGGAGCATTTTATAACATAGAAATGTCATGGTTTATCTTATGAAATGTGAGATATTTCTGACCCACGTATCATCTTTTAGCTCATCTATTAAAAATTATGCCCTTTCGGAAAAATAAATGTACAGGTGTGGGAGTGCCAGACCGTCAAAAGTGAAATTTTCTGAGCATGAAAAATATACCAAAAGATAATAAAAACTTCAGTTCCCAATCTTTCCAAAAGATTTAATAAATACTGAAAAACTTTCAACTACTTTATAAATCAATGAATGGTTAAAATCTAATTTTCACCGAAGTGTCTGTTTTCTTTTTTATTTGCCCTATGTGTGCTGAACAAAACATTAGTATTATTAGTATTGCGATGACTGATAATTTTTGGTTGCAGTTGTGATTTGTCATGTTTTGAAATCTATGCAATCAAGTACCAGGAAAGTATTTCTTGTAAGTCCAATGTCTAAGAATTGGAGAAATTCAGTTGGGTCGATGTTCCTAGAAAACAAAATTTAACTTATATTGCCAAATAGTTGCACACATTTGATAGTCATTCGCTGGTCTAAGTTCCACAGGGGAATGTGAGGGCAACTGTTGCCCTGACTATCCCAGGGTGTCGTGTCCCACCTGCCCATCACCAGCTATCAAGTTCTAAGTGAAGACAAAAGGGCTCAAGGCAGCAAAACTTCGTATTTATTTTAATAGGAAAATGTATAGTGCAGAAATTGTCATTTCACAATAAAATTAGTTCAGCCACCTATAAAGTTATCATCCTTAGAATATGTATACATATTCCATTAAGACTACTGCTGAAAAGTATAATTTGAGTAAGACAAATCATATTTCCATCACTTTTTAATTTGCCAAAGATAGTGAATCCGTAATTCGAGGAAGGAACCAGTTAGTAATCTGTCTACAGACTACAAATGCCTCCTGTTTCATTATTAGAGCTTCGCAGTCAGTCACACACAGAAAAGGACTCCCAAACTCCCTTCCCACATAAAATACACCAGTAAAGCCCCTGTGAGCAACACAAAGCCTGCAGCCCTCCCACACCTCAGCTTGGTGAAAAACGCCTTTTTGTTCTCAACCCAACCGGTGTTCCCTTTTCTAGCTACAATAAGAGGCAGAAAGGTTTTCAAGTGCACATGGAACACTCACCCAGATAACCACATGCTGGATCGTAAAACAAGTCTCAAGTTTCAAAGTACTGATACAATACAGCACGTGTTCTCTAGGCTCTGATTTATAAATCAATAATAAAGCTATTTGGAAAATCTCCAAATGTTTGGATATTTAAAAATAAAGGAACAGACTTCTTCACAAGTGACACTAGAAATATTTTGAACTTTACCACCCTGCATCTTAACCCTTGCTGAGGAGACAGCAACGTAAACAGACTCGGGGTCGTCAACTGGCGGTGGGGCGCAGTCGGTACACACACTGTCCCGGGGAACAGACTGGGGCTCCCCCTTGACGGGAAAGAAATATTGTGAACTGAATAATAACAAAATTTCAACATATCACAATCTGTGGACTGCAGTTACAGTTTGATGGGAAATTTATAGCTTTAAATACTTATATTTGGAAAAATAAAGGTTTAGAAATAATCATTTAGTTTCTACCTTAAGAAGCTTTAAGGAAAGACAAGCAAATTAACCCAAAATATGTAGAAAGAAAAAAATAAAAGCTAAGTGAGAAGTTGATGAAATACAAAATGGACAAATACAGAATATCAACCAAACCATAACTTGGGTCCATAAAAATAAAACTGATAAACCTCAAGCTAAACTAATCAAGAAAAAAGAAATCACAAATTATGGTATTAGGATTGCAATAGGGACATCAATACAAGTCATTCTGATATTAAAAGAGTAATAATGTTCATATTCTCCCTCATTAGCACAGGCAAAAAAAAAAAATCCTTAACACAGTAACATCAAATTAAATCCAGCAATATATAAAAAGAAGCAGTTGGGGATAAGAAGGTGTTCTGTTCACCACAACTCTGAGGAGCTCCTCTCTCTCCCTCAACAAAAGTCTAAATCTTTTGTTTGTTTTCTAAAGAAAAGATTAACTAGGCCTGGAAATTAGGTGAATTAAGTGTTTGCAGATTTGGAAAGTGGTAGCAGGAAAATGGAGGCATCTGTACAGGAACAACAATTTTAAAAAAAGAGTTTACAGATTGAAAGCTTACCCCTAACATTATACTGTATTATACAGCTACAGATTTACATGATGCAGCAGGATTATTTTCTAATAATAATCTGGATATCAAAAGAAGAGAAACTGAACTTAGAAAACTAAAAGGAAGCCAAAGGCAATATTCAAAAGGCACTCCGGGGAGGTCTCCAGTTTGGCTGTGAGGGGACCAGCAGCCTAGGCAAGGAGGGGATCCCATTCATTGAGCACACACACTTAAGAGAACCACAAGGAAGAAAATTCTCTTGTGAGTTCTCAAGAAAACACTGTGCGAGAAATAGTAAACCATATTCTCAAAATTATTCTTTCACAAATACAGCATTGAGTTTCGAAGGCACGCATATTTTAACATGTCCTCATTAAAGGGAAATGACCTAGTGCCAAAAGCGATGGAGGAAAAGACAGCTACATGACCACAATTTCATCTGGTTACACAACTCAAGTTTTATAAATTGCATGATTTTTTACCCCAAACTTAAGAATTTTACAGCTGCAAATTTCCACAGGCAGGGTCTCCATATTATAAACATTTCTGTATCTCCAGGAATGTCTACATGATTATGATATTATAATAAGCAGTGGGCCATTTCTCCATACCACTGTATTTTTTCTTTGCTTTCTCTGCCTTCTGATCCAGAAAAATGTCAAAATATTGATTATAAGTAATCAGCCTCTTTTAGGAATTCTTCTAGAGATCAGGGCTGAGTCTTAAGCTGTGTGTAATCTAGGACGGGACCCTCCTTGGTAGCCCTGTAAATTTCACTGAACTCCTATTTGAAGAACTGTTGTTCTACCTTAGTCTCTCACAGTACTCTCCTACACGGATCACTACACTGACCATTGCTGAAGTCACACTTACTGCTCTGGCGCTGACCACAGTAGGTACCAAGCAGGTATCACACTACTTGAACTACTGCTCCAAGTTTCCTTGGAAGCAATACAAAAACCTATAGCTACAGGTTATATGCAATTAAGATTCTTTGTAAAACAACACTTTTTAGGCCATAAAAGAAGAGAAAGCAATCATTTGCCATTAAAATCAATGAACTTTAAGTAAATGCAAAGACTCCAGAGGCTGTCAGTAACAACTGAGTCAAGTTAAGGGTCAAAGTCAAATCAAGATCTGAAATTGTCCATCTCCTAAGTACTAGTCCAATATTTTTTTCAGCGTGCCACACATGTTTTGCCTAAATCATTATTTTTAAATTAAACCACAGGAAAATTAAATACTGTAATGAATTTACAAATATTTAAAAGAGAGGAACAAAGAAGTATACCTACTAAATTCAATGAAATGAGACAAGTAAAATGGGAAATAAGAGCAAAACAGTTTTCTCCGCTTCTCAGAATTGATAGGTTAAGAATGTAAGAAAAATAAAAAAAATTGCAAGACTCAATCTCAGAAAGAATTTAATCCTATTAATCCTTCCTTAAAAATTGGCTGCAGGGTATTTTCCCTGTCTCTAACTCTACAGACCCCCACCAAAGAACTCCTGGAAGCAAGCAACAACACACGCCACCCCTGAGGCAGCAAGCCTATGAAACTGTTCCACTACAGAAAAGTTACCCTCAGTATCTGTAAAAGTACAGTCCAGCCTGCAATCTCATTTTTCTTCTCAAGAAAATGCAGTAAAGCTGTAAGTGCAGGGCATTCTACAGTAGAAGGTCTGAAGTAAACTGCACAGTCTTTTTTTTCCTCCCCTTCCTCGGTACAAAATGTCTTCAAGTCTCTTTTGGAGTCTCTTGATTTTATCATGAAAATGTATATAAATTATGTCTAACTCCCACAGTATGTGTACGTGTCTTAGTAACAAATCCTAGCCTTGGGACAAACGGACGAGCTTCCCAGCACGCCCAGCCCTCCCCTGCAGTCCTCCTGCCCCAGGTAAGGACCAGCACTCACCACGCGAAGGCAGAGCAGCCCCACCTTGGGCGCCAGGGGGACAAGGGCCTCTGAGGAAGGGGTTCTTCTAGAAGACCCTGGTGTAGTCCCTGCCCCCCACTGCCTGCCCATTCTTTGTCTCTCCCTCTGGAGGAAAGGGGGTGACTCTGCAATAAAGGAGTATGCCAGGATCAGACAAAGAAACAGGAAAGTTTCTAAAGGAAAACAAAGGTTCTCAGCAATATATCAATATATCTCTAGCAACTGCAAACATACATAGTCTCAAAATGCAGCATTTGCTTCCTTTTACTTAAGACTTTATACCCTCGTTCGGAGATAATTGTTCCTAAGCAAAGGCATGACTACCCAAGTCATGACTAACAAGTCAGTTTCTGATTTCTCGGAAGGTGAACCTTCCCAGGTCTAAATGCTGCTACTGAAAAGTCCCATTACAGCCACTCCTCCAAGGGTCCTTTCTCTGTAAGACAACACTGGGGCTGGGGGGGCATCTTCTTTACTTACTAGGTGACTAAGATTTTAATGCAAGGATATGTCCACGGTGTCACTAATAAGAAACAGTATCCAGCTTTTAAAAAAAATCAGTGTCAAGCATAATCAGAGTTTTCTTTCTCAAAATCCCTACTATGAAACCAGTATTAATCCACAAGAAAGAGTAAATGTTGCTTCTGTAAAAGTAAAAAAAATCAAAGTTGTTCTCTACTTATTTTCTCCACTAACCAAATGAAAATCATAAATAGCAAAACCATCACTTATTCAGGAAGAAAAAAAAGTGTAGAGTATGTAAGCCAACCATGTGGTTTTAAAACTAAAAAGAATGATCTATGTAATAAAGAACAAACTGCAAAATATTTCCTAATCTCCTAATTTATGATTTACGAATAGAAACTAGAAAGTTTCTATTTTTTTCTTGCGTTTAAAAAAATTTTCTTTTAAAAACTTTCATCATAAGGCAATGCACAAGTATTATCCAACCAAAAAAAAAGGTAGCACATACTATAGCTACAAATTACTTCAAAAAGCATGTGGATACTACTACACTTCTACACTCAAAGTACTTTCCTGACTATAGGTAAGAAATACATGGGCACTTTGAAAATAAAACAGACACAGCCCTGACTGGTCTGGCACAATGGGCTGGGCTTCTACCTGCAAACTGAAAAGTCACAGGTTCAACTTCCAGTCAGGGCCAGGTCCCCTATTGGGGGCGCGCCAGAGGCAACCAATCTATGTTTCTCTCGCACATCAATGTTTCTCTCCCTCTCTTTCTCCCTACCTTCCTCTCTCTCTAAAAATAAATGATTTTTTTTTAAATAAAACACAAAACAAAAATTTTAGGTACTATTTTTTTTTGGACTCAATAATGTAATTTCTATATGGTGACAGCAATGGGAGCAAATACACAAGACTTTTTGTATTAATTAATAAAAGAAAAAAGGTGACGTAGGTACATACACTTTGCCTCCTCATACAACCAAAAGGACAACAAATTGAAAAATAAATAACCAGAACTGCCAGAAAATTGAACTGTATGGAGGCCCAACAACGAAGGAATTAAAGAAGAAATATTCATTTGGACTGGTGGGAGAGGCAGAGATGGGCAGCCAGGGCAGAGAGGATGTTGGCAAGGCTGAAGGTTGGCAGACGAGGAGGTCCCACATGCGCTTGCGGATAAACCAAGAGGAACAACTGGGGAGTAAGACACACCATGCAACCCAGGGTTCTAGTCCAGGGAAATAAAGCCTCAAAACCTCTGACTGAAAAAACCTGTGGGGGTTGGGGCAGCAGGAGTAACTCCCAGCCTCACAGGAGAGTTCCTTGGAGAGATCCACAGGGTCCTAGAATGTATACAAGCCCACCCACCAAGGAATCAGCATTACAAGGGCCCAATTTGCTTATGGGTAGCAAGGGAAGTGACTGAAAGCCAGCTGAGAGCTGAGTAAGTGGCATTGTTCCCTCTCTGACCCCTCCCCCACATACAACACCACAGCACAGCAACATGGGTTGCTCCACCCTGGTAAATACCTAAGGCTCCACCCCTTGCAACATAACAGGCATGTTGACACAAAGAAATATGGTCCAAATGAAAGAACAGATCAAAACTCCAAAAATAGAACTAAGTGACAAGGAGATAGACAACCTATAAGATACAGAGTTCAAAACACTGGTAATCAGGATGCTCACAGAAATGGTTAAGAATGGTAGCAAAAGAGAGGAACAAGGGAAGGCTATGCAGAGTGAAATAAAGCAAAATATACAGGGAACCAACAATGAAGGGAAGGAAACAGGGGCTCAAATCAATGATTTGGAACAGAAGGAAGAAAGAAACATTCAACCAGAATAGAATGAAGAAACAAGAATTCAAAACAATGAGGAGAGGCCTAGGAACCTCCTGGTCAACTTTAAAAGTTCCAACACCTGAATCATAGGGGTGCCAGGAGGAGAAGAGGAAAAGCCAGAAACTGAAAACCTTTTTGAAAAAATAATGAAGGAAAACTTCTCCAATCTGGCAAAGGAAACAGACTTCCAGGAAGTCCAAGAAGCTCAGAGTCCCCAAAAAGTTGGACCCCAGGAAGCACACACCAAGGCACATCATAATTACATTACCCAAGATTAAAGATAAAGAGAAAATCTTAAAAGCAGCAAGAGAAAAGGAGATAGTTCTTACAAAGGAGTTCCGGTAAGACTATCAGCTGATTTCTCAAAAGAAACCTCTTCTGGCAAGAAGGGGCTGGAAAGATGTATTCAAAGTCATGAAAGGCAAGGACCTACATCCAAGATGACTCTATCCAGCAAAGCTATCATTTAGAATGGAAGGGCAGATAAAGAGCTTCCCAGATAAGGTCAAGTTAAAGGAGTTCATCATCACCAAGCCCTTACTATATGAAAGAATGTTAAAAGTACTTATCTGAGAAAAAGAAGATCGAAACTATGGACAGTAAAATGACAACAAACTCACCGCTATTAACAACTGCAAACAAAAACATAAACCAACTAAGCAAACAACTGGAACAGGGGCAGAATCATAGAAATGAAGATCACATGGAGGTTATCGGTGGGGAGGGGGTGGGGGGAGTGGGGGAAAAGGTACAGAGAATAAGTAGCATAAATGGTAGGTATAAAATAGACAGAAGGAGGATAAGAATAGTATAGGAAATGTACAAATCAAAGAACTTACATATACGATCCACTGAAATGAACTAAGGGGTGGAAGGGAGAATGCTGGTGGGAGGGGGGTGCAGGGCAGATGGGAATAAAGGGGAGAAATAAATGGGAAAACTACAATAGCATAATCAATAAAATATTTTTTTTAAAGATGATAATCAGAAGCAACAAATGAAGACCATACTGCTATGCTACATCATCAGCCACATGGTCAGAAAACCCATTTCCAAAGTACAACCGTTGCTGGTGTTACGGAATTTTATTGCATTCAACAGGGGAAAGGTAGATGGTTGAAATGAAAAAGATCTGTCAGGCTCTGGACAGGAAGGTATCACAAGGGCTCTAATCCTTAACTGGGACTTCTCTTGTTACTTCCTTTGAAGCAGAAGATGGAGGGGAGAAAGGAATTCTTCTTTATGACCTCATGACTTCTTGTGAGACAGATCAGTCCAGCCAGATACAGAGCAAAGAATCTTTGCATCCCCATAGGCCAATGGCTGGTGTCCATCTTTATGTTTTTTAAAAATGAAGAAGCTTCAAGGGGTATGGAGGACAGCTAGAAGAATGGCTGCCTTTGTCCCAAAGGTATTGGAGGGCAGGGAGGACACTATGTGGGCTCACCAGGGCCCTCTGCATTCTGAGAATATCATGCATCAGCTCAGCTGTCTTTGGAGGAGACCAGGTGGCCAAGTTATGGGTCTGACTCCTCTGGGGGTGGAGAATGAAGATGACAAAGAAGGTCATCTGTCCCCTGGGAGACACAGTAGCAGTAAGATGGGACAGAAGAGAAGAGAGTAACAAATCCAACTGGAAAAAGGGTTTGGGAGAAAACTGGACAAAGAGGAAAAAAGGTGATGTATTTCTATGGGCCTGGAAGAGCCTACTCAATAAGACAGAGTTACTTGGATATAAAAAGCCTGTAACCTGGATTTAGCAATGAGAAAGAGAAGTAGTGACCAGAATATCTATATTCCCCCCGCAAGCCTCTTGGAACACCACAACCTTGAACATAAAGCAGCAGTCACCACGAAGTCTCTTGGGCAAAAGTGTTGGCAATAAAATCCAGGAATAGCTTAGCACACTGCTCAGAATGGACAGTAGAGATCTCTGCCCCAGCCCCATGCTTGACATTTTGGGCGCATGAGCTGCTTTCTTCTTGGCATCATACTGCGTGAGGATGTCATTGAGGTCCACGAAACAAACCACCTTCTGGAGGGCCCCTCTGCACCCCAGATGGCATGGACATCAATGAATGTAAACAACTGGCTCTACACTTGAGAGAAGGGTTAATGCAGGGGAGAATTCAGATTACCACCTTACCAAACACAAAATCAATTCCAGATTAATTCAAGACTAGATTCTAAACGCTTTGTTTTATGATTTTTAAAGTATTAGATTTAGATATATAGAATATTTTTGCATTTGGAGCAGATAAAGCCTTTTCAAGCAAAATTCTGGATGTAAAACCAAAAAGCCAGAAGTTAATTAAAATATCCTGGAGTATGGTACACAACCCAAAATAAACTTACACAGAAAAGAAAATATATTTCCAATATGCATCAGGAAGTTACTATTATAAATCGCTCACCAGATAAACAATCCAAAAGAAAAACAGATAAATAGGAAATTCTAAACAAAAGATACAAACATTTAAGAAGATTCACAAGTATTAAGGGAAATGAATGACAATTTACCAATCTTTGACTACCAAATCGACAAAAAAAAACTAGGATAACTTAATATTCACTAAAGGTGGAGAGCACAGATTGTCTTTTTTACTGTAATCTGTCAATATCTTCCACATAAAAATGTGCATTTACTTTGTTCCAAGTAATTCAACTATATTCTATAGGAAAAACTCCTACAAATAGATCTGTAAAGATTCTGTAGCAGTAGTTGTATTTAAAAAACTATTTTTAAAATGTTAATCATTATCATTATAGGGATGGTTACGTAAGTTATGATGTCTCTATACTATTAGATAATATGGGATATGTAGGGATAATTATAGAAGACTGCTCACTAGATGCAAACTTAAATCCAGACTCAATCTGGCATTGAACCCCAACGTAACTAACCACATCTCGATCCTCTGCATTACCCCTACTCTTCCTCCTCCTCAAAGGATCTGCTCCAAATCAACCAAACCTGCCTGTCAGCTCCCAAATCTGGCTTATACTCCAAGCATTCTATCTCCCTGACTTCATCAGCAATGCCTATCAAAATGCTATCTAACCTTACCAAAGAGGAGGCTTCAAAGATTTTGCCTAAGAAATTAAATAAATGTAATTATTTATTCAGAAATCATCTCATCACAACCTTCACAGTAGAAAAAAATGAAACAATCCATTTTATTCATTTCTAAGTAAGTGGCAGATGTCAGTATACTTTGCTGGAATTCACTGATGCAATATGTATAGTATAATCCCACTTTTTTTTAAATAAAAAATGTTATATATGGTATACACCCCATTTGTGCAATATAACTTTTTTGAAGTGATAAAATTATAGATATTTCTTCATGTGTGTTTTCCAAATAATTTACACAAGCAAGCAAGACTTTTTAAATTATACTCAAAATTGGTCATTTTGAAGGGAGGAATATTCTAAAATATAATCCTAGAGTTCTTTCATCTTTTCCTTTCTTCTCTTAAAAAAAGAAAAAAGCACATTCTTCAAAGGAAATCCAATACTTACAACTGAATATACACATTTGTTGGGTTTTTTTTTTTTTTTGCTTTTTTTGTTCTTTTTACCCATTAATGAAGGTTTCCCTTTCTTTTTTTTTTTTTTTTTTTTTTTTTTTGCCTTAAACTGAAAACAAAGTAAGACCAAAAATTGCTGGTACTGCCAGTATGAACTAATTCTTATGCTAAATTCTTCAACAACACTAATTCCTTGAACAAAACTTCATTTGGTCAGACACTTTGAATCTCATTTACTTACTATTTCTCCCTTACTACCAGGCGGCGGTGAAGGTCAGACGGTGCCCATCTCTCTAGGGCCGCACGCCACTACTGCACTCTTCATTTCACAGAAAATGCCTGAGGCTGCTGTATTCAAATTGCGAAGTACATATATTTTTATAGGCTTACACACAAACACAAACTTCTACAATTTTACTGAACAGTCTTACTAGATATGCATGCAAACATCTGACTTTTTTAACACTAGTTTATATCCACTAATGAAACACATGCCATTTACTTTGAAACATTTTCCCCCACTTTGGCATTAAGAAATTATTCAAGCATACAGAAAGTTGAAAGAACTGTATCATCAACACTTTTGTGTACCCACTACTTAGATCCTACTATTAACAGCGTGCCATGTTTCCTTTATCACAAACCTATGCATCTATCCATCCCTCTACACACCCACTATTCCATCTTATTTTGTGATGCATTGCAAAGTCTCAGAGATCAGTACACTTTTTCTGTAATCACTTCAGCATGCAATCATTAACTAAAGATCAACATTTGAAATGCTAAGGTTTTTATTCCGGCATGTTTCTTCCTATTAGCAAGAACCACAACAGGAGTTAAAATTTTATGCAGACAGAGAAGTCCGTTGGCTGCATAACAGAGCTGGCTCTGGGAGGACGCATTCTCCTTGGAAAAACAAAACAGACTGCAGCCCTTAGAGATCTGGAGTCAGCCATGGACACTGACGGGCTGCTCCCCAGAGGCCACCTAAGCTCTGGTTTGCCATCCAACCATACAGAGCTGCTGGCAAACAATCGGTCCTCTGGCCCCCAACCAGGCCATGCCATAACAAAAAGGTGGATGGGCCACCTGCTGCTCATCACTAGTTTATGTCACTCCCACGATACATGCATGTTTTGTGATACTGTAATCATTTATGCATTTATCTTCTCAAACAGTTTAATGCCTTCTAAAATCTGGGAATGATTCTCTATAGCATTCAGTAAGTATAAAGCATTGTTTTAGTCCAAATGTGTGGTAAAGGCCTAAAATGAAGGCCCAACATTATGTGCTACCTTGACATCTGGAAAACCAGGAGGGTCTCTGAATGACCCACGCTAATCGGGGGAAGGCAACGTACAACCAAACCACCCTCCTTACATCGGGAACCAGGCACAGTTCCTGTTTATCCCTGAAGAGTAGCCTTCAGCTCCCTGCCAGCCCATGGAATTTCTCAAACAAGCTACTACAAAGCCTGTTCCATGGCCCATGCTGTTCACCCTTCTCCTGAGTGGAGGCCCCATGTGTTCCTGACTGATGCACCCTGTTCTCCTCCCCTGGGCTGTGAGGGTATGTGACTATCAGACAGTGTCCGCCTGGTCTGTCAGGGGCCATGTGTTTGGCCATCCCCATAACCCTAGAGCAGGAATCCCTCTCTCACCAATGGGGTGAAGAAAAGACGATCGAAACAAAATATTCATTTTTATTTAACACGTACGTGATGACTGAAGAAAAACAGATGACCATTATATTGCAACAAAACAGCAAAATTTTAAAACTCACAAAATAGAAAATTAGGAATGTAATGATTTTCTTTGGTAGTGAGAAAATGAGTACAGAATTTTGAGCTTTACAAAAATAAAAAATATGCTACTGGCACCCGAAACTCAATATTGCCAAATGTAGCTGTCTGATCTGCTCCAAACCTGCTCCTGCCCAGACATCCCAACCTCAGTGACAAACACCACCGTCCACATAGCTGGACTGCATAAATCAGGGGCTGTTTCCCATCCACTGCCACACCCCAACTTAGAGTGGGGCCCAGCACAGACTGCATGATTAATAAAGGCTTATGGAATGAACAAATAGATAAATGTTTTCCTCCAAGAGGTCAAGTCCACCTTTCAAGCACTCCCACTAATTTACAATATGTGTTTGGTTATACTCAATTTAGCGTTGTTTTTTTTCATTAACAGTGTTATTAAAAAAAAAAAGAAAGAAACAGATTGCTTAAATAAGTAATTCCGCACTATTGTCTATATTCACTAAAACGTGACAATTACAAAGAAAGTTTAAGGACTATTTTGGAATTTTACAGATGTTTGTTTACCTTTACACATTCCAAAAGGCTGGAGGCACTGAGTCCCCGCCTCCCCCTTTACTGTTGAGATACTGCACTGTCCCACCTGGGTCACCGAGATCTGGTCCGGAAACATGAAGGAGGCAGGTGCAGGGACAGGGGTGAGGGTGTCCACCTGGTTCTAAGAATTCATTCTACAGTGCATGTTTGAGGTCAAAGGTATCTCACACATACAATCTGCTTTCACCTTTTAACAGAGGCCGCAATTTATTCTGCGATTACAAGATCAGGCAAAGAGGATTTCCTATTTCTGCACTAACAACAGTCAAAACCTAAAAACTCTTCTGGAGGAAATGGCTCCATTTTGCCTTCAGGGACAGGTGAAATCATGCGGTTAACCCTGGCCCCACCATGGACTGGGAAGACATCTGCCACAAACTGCTGAGTAGCATTTACCCCAGGGCCAAAGAGGTAAAAGTCATTTCTCCTTCCTCAACAAGCTTGTATTTGGGGAGGTAAAACCACAGCAAAGCAGCCTGATACACATCCAAGAGACGGGACCCCAAAATGAGCTGTGTCACGGCCAGAAAGCCTGGGACAGACAGCAGGTGGTTTGCACAATACTGACCGCGGTACAGCCTCCAGAACACAGAATGCACCTCAGCAAAGGCCCAAGAGGAAGGCAAGACCAGATGTGACGTCTTGTAGAACAACGAGGGATTAGGATCTTTCTCCTAAAGGCTACGGGTCTTACTGTATGCAATGTACTCAGAAATTCTCTACTCTCTTTTTAACGCCAGTTTTAACTCACTAAGAATTACAACCTCTCCTCCCCCACCCCCACCCGCACCCCACACACTGGACTAACCATCTTATGTGATACACACATCTATAATTTTAAGAAAAATAATTTTATTAGATAGCTGGAGGGAATAATCAGACTTTTACAAGTACCACTGGGAAAGCTGGTACTAGACTCACCTGTGCCAACAGGGAGAATACAATTTTTAATAAACTCCATGGCACATCAAAACTGCTATGTATTTAACACCTCGTTAAACAAAAGGGAACCTACTGCTAATTTTATTTGCAACTCTAACGTGCTTAAATACACAGTACAACAGAACAGAAAACCAGAACAAGTACAAATGGGGCTATTCAGCAAATGGCTATGTTTGATATATCTGAACGAAATATTTACAAACAGAAGGAAACACTAGAGCTAGGAGAAGATATCTCGCTCTCCCCACCACTCCTGCAAACAAAATTAACAATCACACTGAAATGTATGTAAGTTTTTAATTAAAATGCAGTTGTCAGCTAAATGTAATGTGATATCCTGGAGTGGGCCCTGGAATAGAAAGAAGACATTAATGGAAAAAATGGTGAAAACTGAACAAAGTCTGGAGTTTAGTTAAGTAACATACCATTGTTGGTTTCTTAGTTTTCACAAATGCACCATGGTAATGTATGGGGGGTCTGGATGATGGGTGTAAGGGAACTCTCTATGCTATCTTTGCAACTTTTCTATAATCTGAAAGCATTCCAAAATTAGGTTTATTTATTTTTTTCAAGAAATAGGAAGACAGTGAGAAAGGGAGAGAAACGTGGGTATGCGAGAGAAACATCAATCAGTTGCCTCTCACACGCCCCCCAACCAGGAACCTGACCGTAACCCAGGCATGTGCCCTGACCAGGAATTGAACCGGCAACCTTCAGGTTTACAGGAAGATGCCCAACCCACTGAGCCACATCAGTCAGAGCAAAAAGTTTATTTTTAAAATGCAGTTAATAAACACTAGATCAAAGCCATTCAAGAAAAGAGAAAGTAATCGATCATTTCAAAGTACTGCTGAGGAATCTAGCAAAATAAGTGTCTACTGGCCGTGTGTTAATTAAAATACTAAAATCCCACAAGTGCAGGGAGGAGGGAAAGGGGGGAAAATAACAGGAATTGTGCTGGGAAGCTGGGATGGTCTCAGAACCTCTACTCCATATCCACAATTACCTTGACAACCTTCCTGTGAGCCAGACTCCTAGAGATTATTCTACAAGCACCCCCTGCCACTGCTCCCAACATCATGCCTGACAGCTTTTCCTGCACTTAGGGAAGCATCCCGAACAGGTGACTTCAGAGGAAAAAAAAAAAAAAAAAAGATGGCAGCTTTTGAGAGCCAGACCCCAAGCCCATCCCAAGAGGAGAGGGAAGAGAAAAAGGTTCCCATTGCCACTGTCTGACAGTAGTTAATTCAAGGAGACACAGATGCTCTGAATGCAAAATGATCTTTTTTTTTTTTTTAAAGTTGTCAAGGGATCTGGTCTACCTACAAATTTATCATTAGGATTCAGCTTCTTTGATGACCCAAGTATTTCAAAGTCACCAGCCTTTTGAATGAGTGGCAGTGGCACCAAACGACTTCCTCTGTCAATCACCTCTGCTCAGCCAAAACAAAATGGAGATTTGTCATTAGTTCCTGACAGGACTATAAAAAGTGTGTTCAAAGCTGACCTGTTCTTTTGGCTCCCCCATTCTCACACCTCCCACTCCTTCT